>NC_045431.1:222192789-222941618 GCF_902635505.1 Sarcophilus harrisii | reverse complement strand
TGATATTGAGAGTCCTCTTGCTCTTGCTTCTTTCAGCCCTCTAGATTTTTCTGACATTAGTCTATCATTATTCCATTTCTACCTGTAAATCTCAGTTTTCTTGACTGGACCTTCATTTAGATCACGCTCATCAATGATGCATCCCAAAAGCCTCAGCCCTAGGCCCTCTTCTCTTTTTTCTCTATACTGTTCCTAGTGATAATACCATGAGCTCCCATGGATTCAATTATCATCTCTATGCAAATTATTCTTAGATCTATATCTAGGCCTGACCTTTCTCCTAACTTCAAGTCTACCATCTCCAACAGACTATTAGATATCTAGAGCATGATGTCCTGGAGACATCTTAAACCCAAGATATCCAAAACTGAACTCACAGAACACTCTTAACTCTCCCTAATTTCTCTATAACTGTTGAGAGTACCACCTTCATCTAGACTCAGAATCTATATGTCATCCTCACTCTCTCTCTCATTTCCTATATCCCATTAGACTCTACTTTTTCCTCGTCTCTCACCTATTTTTTCTCTCCCTGGACATTACCACTACTATCTTGGTGTAAGCCCTCATTACGTGATATGTGGACTATTATAATAGCCTGCTGATTGTTCTTCCTACCTCATCTCTCTCTACTCCAGCTCACCTACCAATCAATTGTTAAATCTCCTTAAAGTCTAATTATATCACCTCCTTTCACACTCAATAAACTCCATTGATTCCCTATTATCTCCATAATCAAATATAAAATCATGTCTTTAGCTATTAAATACCTTCACAATCAGGCCTTTTCCCTGCCTTTCTTACATCCTCTATATGTTCTGGAATCATTTGATATTGGCCTCTTTTTTGTTAACCTTGAACAAGACAACACATATCCTGATTCTGCATTTTCATTAATTGCCTCCCAGACCTAGATGTCTCTCCCTTATCATCTCCATGTTCTGTCTCCTCTGATTTTCCTCAAGTCACAAATAAAATCTCTACTTGTGAGAAGAAGGACTGGTTTTTTGTTTTTGTTTTTTTTTTTTTTTTTTTGCTTTTCTTTGTTTAGCATAGTGCTTGGACCAAACTAGTCACATAATAAATGCTCAGTGACTCAACTAGCCTTTCAACAAATTCATTACAGATGTATAAAACAAAATGTTACTGGAGACTTAAGGAAGATCTTCGCTTGGAGTTTAAGGTGGAAGAGTAGGAAAGTCTGCTGAACAGCACTTCTCAATGACATTAGAAACATCTGTTCCTGAGGATGAGAACACTGAGAAAAATGAGACAAGCATGCAATGGATTTCATTCAACACATACCAGAGAAGGGATGCTCTCTAGCTCTTTTTACATATTTTACTATGGGTAGAACTTTCAGGACATCAATAAAATGGCATACTAAGATATGAAGGGTGCTGGTTAATTGAATTTTTTTCTGGTGAACAGAAGATAAATCAAGTTTTCTCTTCTTGTTTTAAATTCTCATTGTCTAATATTTTTGAAAGTGTTTTAGTTGATGTTTCAGCCTTAGGAGTTATAAGAATTCTCTTCCTAACATCATCTTTTGGTTCTACGGAAATACATTATTTCTTAAAATAGTGGTATCAGAAATAGTGTATTCACTAGGAATCAGACTTATGTACATGAAGTAAGCAAAGTGTAGGCAGTAAGCCATACTGATCTTTGGAGAAGTCCATACCATTAGATCTCAGATTCTAAGCTTGATTTTTACTAATTTTTAAAAGTTAGTTACATCCTCACAGAGGTAGTGTACTGTAATTATAATAGTCTAAAAACATTGCAAAACAATATTCACAGAAGCAAATTGCATGAAAAAATGCAAAAAAATGAAGATAATTACATCTTCTTTTATGAAGAGTTGATCTTGAAAGAACATACTTTTAGACATAAATTTTCATTATCCAAAACATAGAACAAAAAAGATTTGGGGATTTTCTGGGAAATGACATCAGAACTTGCTTAAAAGAATTTTGTTCATTTATTTATTTTAAGGAAATATAAGGCTATATACTTTCTAATATCATCAACTGATCCTAGAAAAATACATGATATTAAGTAAAACAATATTATGGGGGCAGTTTGTGCCATAAGAATATTTATGCATTGCATTCATTCTTTTTTTTCATTTATACAATCATCATGCTAGCAGTTCTTTCCTACCTAGCTAGTAATTATTTCCTCTCACCTATACTATGGATTCTCCTAATTCTACTATAGGAATTTGCTAAATGATATCTCTACTTCAAGTCACCCACGACTATCAATCCATTCTTGACATAGTTGCTGATATGATTTTCTTAAAATAAAAGTTACCCTCTTATTTAATAACTTCCAATGGTCTGCTAGTGGTTCTCAAATAAATTTAAATCCTCTATCATGTAATCTCTAACTTATGTTTCTAACCTTATTATATGTTCCTCCATATTGTGCATACCATTATCCAGCCAAACTGGTCTTCATGCTATTCTTCAAACATAACACTTTAACCCCTCTCTCACTCTTTATGCTAGTTGTTCCCCATCCCCCTTTCCAGGAATGTATTCCTTCCTCATCTCCACCACTCTGACACTCTGGGTTTCTTTAGAGATCCATCCCATCTGCCTAATTCTGCATGAAACTTTTTGCAATCTCCCAGGTAAGACCACAACATACCAAGGTATATTCTAACTATTAGGACGGTTTTCCGTAAGTCAAAAGTCAATATGTCTCTTAGGTGTTGCCTTGAATTATGTGTTCTGGGATCAAAAAAGTGAATCTAGTGTGTCTTTCCACCTGAAAACCTGGCACATAGTAGACACTTAATTAATGTTTGATTGATTGTTTGATAGTTTTACTCATTCCTCTCCAGTCTTTGGGGAACGTCATGGTCAATTTAAAAAAATGGGAAAATAACCTTCATCTGTCCCAACATAGCACTGACTCTATTTTGGAAATTTTTGTTTTACTCACGTAACAGATGATACCAGTGTTTGCCTCATGATATGACTGTCTCTCCTACAAATGGGCAACAGAATAGCCTATCTTAAATGAGGTTTCTAGTTGACTGAATCTCAATGGTTTAAATTTTACAATATAGCCTAGAGTAGAGAGCTACAATTCCCTCAATTGTCAGACCAAACCAAATTTGACAGTTTTAGGCCAAGCCACAACCACTGTCCCCCAGGAAAATATTTTAAATTCTAATAGTAAAAGTTAGTCTTAGAATAGCATCAACTGTGTTAATACTTTGCTCATTACTGAATCACATGTAAAACTATCACAAATGTGCCCAGTTGGACAGAAGTAAAGCTGTTCTTGGGGCAGCAAATGGCACAGTGGATAGAATGCCAAGCCTGGAGTAAGGAAGATTTTGCTTCCTGAATCCAAATCTAGCCTTAGAGAGTTACTAGTTGCGTGATCCTGGGCAAGTTACTTAATCATATTTGCCTCAGTTCCCTCATCTGCAAAATGAACTAGAGAAGAAAATGACAAAATACTTCAGGATCTCTGCCAAGAAAGCCCCAAATCAGATCACAAAGAATCAGACATGACTACCCCCCTACTGTTCTAAGTAAGGCCATGGAAGTACGAAAGTCGAAAAAAGTTTCATAGATCAAGAATGCTAAGTAGAGCTGTCCTTGCCCATTAGCAGCTACAACAAGAATCTGTGATTGGTTTCTACCAATTGTTGGTTATTGCTAGCACAGATCTGGCTGTCTCAGCTCTCAGAGTTTGCTCAGAATACTAATGCACTTTGAACTCTCTTCAGAGATTATATTTTATAGACTATATTAACTGAAAGTTTTTGCTTCTGCATCCATGACTGCTGTACACACACACACACACATACACACACACATATATATATATACGCTCACAAATTCCCTCTCTCCCTTGCCTTCCTCTCCCCTCACCTTTTTCCTCCTCCTTTTCCTCCTCCTTCTCCCTCCCCCCTCTCTCATTCTCTCCTTCTCTCCTTCCCCTACCTTTTCCTCTTTATTAAGTACTACTATGTACCAAATTCTTTGCTAAAAGCTGGCAATACAAAGAAAAAAGACAGTCTCTGCCTTTGAATAGTTTAGATTGTAATAGAGAAAATCATAGACTTTCTTATTTGGTTCTCACAATTATGACAGGTATAGGTGATTATTATCCACATTTTACACTTGAGACAAATAGAGGTTCAATAGCTTACCCTCACACAGCTGGTAAGTAGCTAAATCTTGATTTGAACTCAGGGCTCCCTGACTCTAGTTCCAGTGTTATATCTGCTGCATTACCTAGTTGCCTCTGACTTGTATATTTCTTCTCTGTGGCCAAGAGTTGTAACTATGGGGTTAGAGCCAATATTTTTCTCATGTTTTGTTCTATGGTCCTCTCAAGATTTTATCTACCAAATTCAGATAGTGAAAATATTGGATCTAATAGAGCCTTATCATATCACTAGAGCAAATTTCCTTTTTGATACATATCAATTTAACAGGACTATGTGCAACCCATTGGTGATCATACATTCCATATGTATGTATGTATCTATAAAACATATATGTATATATTAATTTATATATGCATAAATATAATGTAATTCTATATAGAAAATACTTATGGAAAATGTGTGTCCACTATTTTGTCATATCCAAATAATTCTGAACCCATTTAGGTTTTTTTTCTTTTTTTTTCTTTCTTTCTTTTTGACAAAGATAGTAGGATGGTTTACCATTTTCTTCTCCAGTTCATTTTATAGATAAGGAAACCAAGATAAACTAAGAAAAAAAAAAAAAAAAGATAAGTGATTTAGCCAGGATCATGTAGACAATGCATTAAAAGAAATGGAAGATTTGAAAAACTGGGTGCAGAGGATTGGAGATGTTCTCATGAAGTAGGTGGCCCCTGAGGGTTTGTCTTGAAGGAAGTTATGAATTTTCCAAGATCCTAGCATGAGAGTGCTTCCAAGTCAGGTTGAACAGTCTATGCTTTGGCATAAAGACAGATGATGGAATGTTGTTTGGGAAAGAGACAAGAGATTGAAAAGGAGAGTACACGAAGGAGAACAGTATTACAGTGTGGGAAGGTAGGTGGAAGCCAGCTTGTAGAAGGTGTTAAACTGTCAGATTGATGATTTTGTATTTTCTCCTACAGACCATAGGGAGCTGTTGAAGATTTTTGAGTAGGAGAATGACACAGTCAGATCTATGTTTTAGAAATGATAATTTGGCAGCTCTAGGGACAAAACATTACAAAGTAGAGAGCCTGGAAGCCTGGAGACCCAATTATAATGCTTTAAATCTAATTTTCTCTTTAGTAAAAGATATTAGGTACCTTTGGGTAGAGGACAAACAGATGGCTTTGCTAAGTTGGCTTGGTTTAGATTACTCAAAATTTCAACAAAAGCCCAGATGGATATAGGCTAAGAATCAGAACATTCTTAGTGGCCAGCACATGGCAAGCACTTGGTTATAGTCTAGAGGAAAGAGCATTTTATCAAGAGACAGAAGACAAAATCCATTTACTGTGGCTCTGACCTTTGCTTAGGGGACTTGCCTTCCCCCTCTCTTTGTAAAATGAAGGGTTTGGATGAGGTCTCTTCTAGTTTTCACTTTTCTCATTTTATGCCTTCTACAGTTGGTCTTCTGGGAAAAGAATGGGAGCAATTTACTATGTATTTCTGAATGAGTGCACACTGAAGAGGGAGGAGGGGTGTAGTGCAAATTACAGCGTGCCAGGAACATAAGCACATTAATGAACTTGTATAAATGATGAGAAAATGGAAAATGCAATCGTATGAAGAAGTATACACAAGATGTGAGTGTACAGTGTACATAAAAACTGAGGAGACACAGTATAAGAAATGATTCACTGCAGACATTGGCAAGATAGACACTTTTTAATTAGAAGAATTAGGAGAATGCTTAAAGTCAGCTTTACGAGAAGAGTTTAATTAGTGCCTTTGAAACTCTAGCAGATAAGTCAGGAACAGTGAGCTCAACAAGCATGTCACTTTAAATCCAAGTTCCTCATTCTCCTTAGGGTAAAGCTCAGCTATTATAATGCTGGCCTGATTCCTGTGTGCCTTCTAGGATTCTCATTCATGGCTCTTCCCATGTGTACCCTGAGCGAATGCAGCTGAGGACCGTTGGGTTTCATTCCATCCTTCTGTCTTCATTTTATACAGTTGACAGATGGAGCCAGCCAAATTGAGATGAGAGAGCTGAGTTTTTCATCTTGGAGGAAATTCTGAAAAAACCTTAAGAATATTCCTTGGGTACAATGTTCACTCATCTAAATACAAAGTATTCATCATTAATGTGAAACAGCATGGCGTAAGGGATAGAGCGATGGATCTGAAGTCAAGAAAACCTTGATTTGAATCTCATCTCAGACATTTACTAGCTGGGAGAGCCTTTACAAATCACTTCAGTTTCTGTTTCCACATTGGTAAAATGGAGTTAATAATACCTACTTTGTGGAACGACTGGGAGGATCGAAAAAAGATAATATGTTATTACATATTATTGTTTTATTAATGTTGCTTTCAAAATGAATGTCTACCAAATATAAATAAAATTCTGTTCTTGCTTATACATTGCAGAGATCCCTGTTCATAGAAAAATAAACTATTATACATGGTACAAATCACTGAAACAAAATTCTTACTGTCCCCCTAAAGTGCCAATCTCACTAAAACCTTAACCCTCATGTCAAAGAAGGCTTCTGAAAGTTAGGAAAGCAAGTGAAAGAATTTCAGCTCAATATAAGGAAGTACTTGGTACAATTAGAGTTGTCAAATAGTAGATAATATGTACATAGAGAGTTTCTTATCACTAAAGATCAGGTTATTATGAGTTTATGGATATGGAGTTGAAATGAAATTCAGAGTTGTTCTGGCCCAACTTCCTCATTTTACAGATGATTCTCCAACAGAATTGTGATGACCATTTTGAGGGGATATTATAGAGATTCTAGTTTCAGAAGGAATTTTTGGTGTTTTAGGTTTAGACAAGAGCTATGATTTCATGTTATAGAAAATTCTCGGTGAAGAAGCTTCCTCTATCAGTGCAGATTGGCAATTGTTCTATGATGTTCAGTCTTAAAGATTTGGCTGAAGATCTGACTTTCCTAAGGACCATAAAGCCGATTAATGTCCTTGAACCCAATCTTTCTGGCTTCAAGGTTTAATCTCTACTCTGTCATGTTATCTGTTGGGAACATTTGGACTAGATAAGCTCAAAGATTCCTGAGGATTTTAGGATTCTATGATTGTTTGAGCTCTCGTTTTAAAAGAAATATGTTCTTCATTAATAAGCCCCAGCATCTGTAAACTATAGCAGTTGTAAGTAGGATTTTGTCAAGGTAATGATCCCTGAACCCAAAAGTGCGAGATTCCCCATAATATGAAGATGATGATAAAAAGTGAGCATTAAGCTACTTTTTACAGCCTGAGAATAGATTCAGCTACCACTTGCAGAGCTGAGTTAGACCAGAGGAGATGGCTCTCAAGTAAAAGCTATTTGAGTAATGGGATTACCAATTTAGAGTTGGAAAGGACATCAAAAGCCATGGAGTATAATCCCTTTGCTCTACAGATAAGGAAATTGAGAAAGAGAGGTTATATGAGATACTCTAGATCACATGGTTACTAAATGTTTAGGGCAAGGTTTGAACTCAGCTTCTCCTGTCTCCAGGTCCAAACACCATGTGGCAATCTCTAATAAAGCACAAGGAAGAATCTCCAACCCACAGTTAGTAAATTTGATCTAAAAAAGTTAAGTCTCTTTAATAGCCATAGTTGAGAAAGAAGGTGGAGGCAAACTAGAAATGGCAGCATTTCTGTAAATAATATCCTAATTCAGAAGCTGCCAGTAGAACCAGCCAGGGTATTAGTTTGCTCCCTGCCCTAGAAATAAGAGAAGCCAAGAAATGGAAGGCTTTGTCAAAGTTCTCCTACTGTTTTGCTGTGTGACTTAAGAAAAATAGGAATTGAATTTGACTCCATACAATCAATACTCAGATGTATTTATAAAGTCATCAAGGAGATGTTCCTTCATCCTATGTCCATCTCTTTATTTCTAGGGGATGTAGTCCAGTGGTGTCAAACTCAAATAAAATTTTATTTCCATATGCCACTTATCATTTAGAAAAGCACAAATTGAAGTTATCTAAGATGTACTTAATTTTTATTTATCCTGTAAAACCTTTTCCAATTACATTTTAATCAAGTTAAGGATACCAGATTTATGCATATAAAGATACCAGAATATATGATATCAGTTATAGTATTTTCATTTGTACTTTGTAAAGGAATCTCCATGAAGCTGATGTTAGGAAGCAAGAGAGGGCAAGTTCACATTGGTCTTAGCAATAAAAGTAAATCATGAGCAGGCCATAAGAGAACAAATAGACTGAAAACAAGACATTACAAGTGGTAGAAATCAAGATAAATACATGCAGAAAGCAGAAAATCACACATTGTATTTGGAGGACAGTGAAGAGGCTATGCTGGCTTGAACAAAAGCTTTGTGTAATATTCACTCATGAAATAAAATGGTGGAAAGTTTGAGTAAGACCAGAATGCTTATCCTGGAATAGAAACACTGTTCTTTTTCCCCTAAAGATACCCTTCCAATGGTCTATTATGTGTTTTAACAGGTTCCTTTTCAGAATAATTTATCCTACTTAACAATAGCTATTTATAATACTCAAGGATGGTGTGCAAGTTATAATTTTTGAAGTTTACTAAATACCACATAAATAGATCAATTATTATTGTGATTCTTTATTTTGTAGGAAGAATAGTATTTCCTTCACAGAGTCTTCCTAATGACTCGTCATAGTATGGAGGTAATATAGGGTCTCCCAATTTTATGACAAAGTTTTTTTTGGACCTTGTCAAATTGGTGAAACTTTTAGTATGTTTTGGTGAATATTTATATCGGTTTTTTAGCTACTACCTTCAGTATATAGCACCTTATCACTAGAAAATATTCCTAAAACTGATAAATTGAATAAGCATCATCATTACCATCCATGATATTGATGATTCAATGTATCAATGATTTCCTCATTGAAGATACATCTCTAATATGGTGGAGATCGAACCCTCTGTGCCTTCTTGTTCTATTAATTTTTTGTCAATGTTCTCTTAATAGTTTTCCAAAAAGAATTGACCATGTGTCCTGCAGACATTCCCCTGGATACCAATTAAACATTTGCATTATCACATAATATTTATTTCTTTTTTGGAATTATTAAATCACATTACTGAATCACATCATTTTCAAAACATATCATATTCATATCACTTCTCACATATAAGTCATTAGAGTTAATGTTTTAAGCTTGCCCACCACATATTTCTCCCATTATATTTAGATTATCCTCAATTTTGCTTCTGGGGAGATTGTAAAATTGCATGAGTCACATTCACATAACATCACCAATAGAAAGTCAAGCTTTTAAGTTTAAAGTTATACCTCCATCAAATAAAATGCCTTATTAATACATTATAAGATAATATTCCTTGATAGATCAAATAAAAGAGATAATTTTGTTCAACAGTCCTCAGATTATCAAAAGCAAAGAGACATGAATTTGTGAAAAGTCTGTGTAAGGGCTATGGAGGATAGTCTGTACCAAGTGCAAGTAGAACAGGGAATATGTGTATATAGAGAAATACTCCAGATAATTAGTTTTCAGCTGGCATAATACTGATTGTTTAAAGTCCCTAAAAACAATGTACCAAGGATATTATGATGAACATTTGGTTGGGAATTCAGGATGTTCCATAGGGTCCTGCACATAGGAGGTACTCAGAAAATATTGGTTCATAATAAAGAGGGATGAATGAACTGAAAACATTTAAAAGAAAGAAACAAAGAAAAAGGAAAGAAGGAAAAGAAAAGAAGGAAGGAAGGAAGGAAGAAAGAAAAGAAAAAAAAAGAATGAAAGAAACTCCTAATCCTGAATTTGTTCAAACTACTGTTCCTACATTTACCTTAACACTCTTTAGACAATATTGGAAGACACATTGAGAGAGGCTGTGATCCAGTTCTAGAAAGATAATAGTTGATAGTTCCTCCACATTCTGCCCTGGATAGAACACAGCTGTAGTACTGTATTCTACACATTTTAAGCACACTCACACATGCATACAAGCACAAACATGTCATTGATTTCTTTTGACCTTATTTTCATGTTGGAAGGAATGCTTCCCCTTCCAGATTGAAATCTTCCTGCTACTTCTCTTTTAATGAACTAATCTTCACAGATTGATTATTTTGGTAATGACTTTGACAGTCTGTAAATCATTTGATAGAGAAGAACCAAGATCATGTTACATGAGAGTGAATTGAATGAATTTAGCCTGAAGGAAAGGATACTCTTAGGAAGAAAATTCATATCTTCTTCTATATGAAGGGTTGTCATGTGGTTAATTTTTTTAAAAAAGAATTATATTTGTTCTGCTTAATCCCTGAGAGCAGAATTAGAAGCAATGAGTAGAAATTTCAGAGGGTCAGATTTGGTTGGGCAACTGAAATCAAGATTTCCTAATTATTGGACCTGTCCACTCTGCAGTGAATTGATGGGTTCCTTCCTATGGGAGGTCTTCAAACAAAGGCTATTAGAAATGCTATAGATGAGGTTCTGATTCAGATACAGATTTGGATTAGGTGCCCCCTGGAGTCTCTTCCAACTCAATGGTCATTTTCATTTCTATCAATTTTTAAAAGCACTTATATGCAATGCCAGACACAGAAAGAGGCAGCAAAATTAAACAATTGGGTGTTGCCATTTCAAAAAGTCCAGGATGCTTAATACAAAGGAAGACATTAGCTTCTTTGTTTCCCACTCAAAATCCAGGCTTTAAATTGTTACTTAGAATTGTCACATTAGAAGCCTAATCTCCAGAGTGAAGGGCAAAGAAGTAGCTATAAAAATTAGAGGTGACAAGAACTAATAGCAATAATTTACAATGTAACAATACAGCTCCTACAACAAAATAGATGTCAGAAGTGAAATTTCCTTTTGAAAATATATGAACCCCAAAGCTCTTTGTTTCCAGGAAAAAAAATCTTTAAAGTTAGTCATGTGGCAAAAAGGACTGAAGTTTATGGATTAGTTCTGTGTGCCAATGCCTTAATTGGAAAAGGGTCTATTTCCATTGACAAAGGTTTAGGGCAATAACAGACTTTAGGATGGCCAGGTCCAATCCCTTTCTTTTATAGATGATAAATCTAAGGTTCAGAGAGTTGAAGTATTTTTCCCAAGGTCAACCAAGAAGTAGCCGGTCTCAGATGAACTAGACAAAAGATGTCAAACACAGGACTAGGGTCAAATGTAAACTTCAACACTCCTAAGTACAATGAGAATCAGATTAAATAATAATGAAAAATATTTAATAAAATAAGTAAATTATGGTAAAACACTGTTGCTATTCAGTCATGTTCAGCTTTTTGTGACCCCATTTGGGGTTTTCTTGACAAAGATACTGGAGTAGTTTGCTATTTCCTTCTCTATCTCATTTTACAAGTGAGGAAACAGGCAAACTTATCCAGGGCCACACAGCTAAGTGTTTGAAGCCAAATTTGAATTCATGACGATGACTCCAGTCCCCGACTCCAGGTCCAGTATAATATCCACTGAGCCATCTAGCTGCCCCAAATAAGTGCAATAAAATAAAGACAATTAAAAAATTAATATGCACATGTAAGGATCTTTATGTTTAGTTTGGCATCCCCTTTCTATTTGAGTTTTACACCACTGAGCTAGATGACTTCGCCAGTTCCGGGAGAGCCCTGATGTACGTTCTAGCTTCACCATTCCATGACTAAATTGTACATAATTAAATAGTATTATCATTATTATCAAAATCTCCACAACTTCCACTGTGAGGATTATAACAATTTTTGATTTTTTCCAAGATATTCATTCTTGATTAAAAAAAAAACCTGACTAATTTTTAATGCAAATCTTTGTATTTAAAATTTATAACCCATGTTAAAAACTCCTAAATATAAATTATTTTCAAATACATATCACCTGAATAGGCAAACACTTTTCATAGATATAATTTTTAAAATCACTCATTTTATCAGCCCAACACTGATGTATCCCCCATGCCTAAAATACTTTTCCTTCTTTGCTCTATCGATTTTCCTGGTTTCCTTTTAGGCCCAGCTATCATTTCATCTTTTACCAGAAGCTCTCCTCAGCCTCTTTTAATTCTAGTGCCTTCCCTTTGTTAATTATTTTTTATTGATCTTGCAAAAAATTTGCTTTATATATACAAAAACACACACACACACACACACACACGCACACACACACACACACACACGTTGTTTCCCCACTAGATTGTAAGGTTCTTGAGACCAGAAACTATGTTGAGCTTATTTTTGAATCTCCAACAATTAACACGTTGCCTGGATTCAATAAAAGTTTAATAAATGTGGTTTTTTTCCAGTTGAGTGATTGATGTTAATTCCAATTTCCTACTTTAGTGCTTAAGTTTTGCTTTATGACTATACACACAGCATCTAAACATCCTTTACAAACCCTGCTTCCCAATTAATCAAACTAGAAAGAGACCCAGAAAATAAAGAGAGACAAAGTGTAAGCTAGATTCAAAGGGTTTCTGGAATGATATTTTTTGCCAGAAAGATAGTATATGAATTTGCCATTGGTTAATTACAAAGAGATAACAGTGCCTAACTCATTATTGCAATTCTAAGTAAACAGAATTAAGGAAAAAGAATGAAGAAAATTAAGGGAAAAGAAGAGGTTTAAAAATGTATTTTATAAAAAGCAGCTATTTATTTCTTCCTAGGTTTTGAGAATTTTTTAATATTCAATGTAAGCAGCTGAACATTGAGACAAAGCCAGTACATTGTTTGCATCTTACCAGGGGATGGCCAATAGTATCCCATTAAACCATCTTCCTTCTACTTACAAAAAGCAAACAAACGCCAATAAAGGGAATATATGTAAAGTTTCCTGGTAAGTGGTAGCCAAGTAATATAATGAAATTGTATTATAATGTGCCACTTAGTAAGGTCTTTACCAGGTAGTTCAAATCCGTGGAGCATACAGAAAGTAATAAGCAATGAAGATCCTACATCTTTAATCTCAAAAGCAATCCACAAAAATCAGAACTTTTTTTTCCCTACTTTTCCCTAAACCAAAGGAATGGAGTTCTCTTATAATAAAATCACATGCAATCTATTTCAAACTAACTAGTATTTATTGAAAAAAAATTCTTGATAAATAAATTCCATGTTAGATTTCATATACATATATTTAATGTATATATTAATATATACAATACAAATTATAATATACATATATGCATATAAATATAGGTATAGCTTGAAGAGGGAGAGGGAGAGAGACAGAGGGCAATGGAAAGATAAACAGAGAGAGACAGAAAAAGAGAGAGAGTCAGATACAAAAGAAAGATAGAGAGAAAAAGAGTCAGAGACAAACACACACAGAGAGAGACAGAGACAAAGAGAAAGAGAACCTTCTACGTTCAAATCATGCTTTGTCGCTTATTATCTTTGTGACCTATTCTTCATCTGCAAAATAAAGTGGTTAGAATAGTTAATCTCCCTCCAAACTCCAAATCTCCCCATAATTAAATTATGTTCCCTGCTCATGACATTTCATCTCTTGCTTCTTTGCATTTGTAGAAATGTTCCTCTCCCCCATATCTTCCTCTGACTCTTGAAACCCCTATCTTCCTCCAAAATTCAGCTGAGATAGTTTTTTGAAACATGACTCTACTTCCCCGTAATATCTAGTAGACATTTTCCCCCTCCTGAAATGACTTTGCATTACTTTAAGCATACTCTTATAATCCTAAAGTAGAGTATAAGTAACTTGAGGACATGATCTTTCATATAGAAAGCACTTAAGAAGTGATTCTTGAATTAATTTACCTCATAATGGAAGTTTTTCCAAATGAGTTCCCAAAAGTTGGAGCAGCAGTACATATGCTTCAGAAATCCTGACCAAATCAGAAAAGCTTTAAAGGGAAAGCCTGCAAAAAAACTGTGTATCTAGTGTCTGAAGGCCAGTTCAGCTAACTCTGGCAGGGAACACCAACAAAAACCTGAGTCCCTGGTTATTTGTTTAATTCCAGGAAGAACTGAAACAAAAACTAAATTATGGCACGGAGAGGGGAGAATGCAAGCCACTAGTAATGGGATTGTTGTATTCTTTGTACTGGTATCTACAGTGCCTAACACAATGTCTGGAACATAGCAAGGATTTAATAAATATTTATAGATTAATTAAGAATAGAAAAGAACCTTAGAGACCATCAATCTTAAAGATCTTAAAGTCCAACAATTTCATTTCACAGAAGATAAGCCAAGGGCAAGAAAGGTTAAATAATCTTCCCAAGTTCTCATAATCCAAAAGCAAAGTGAAAGGCACATGAGAAGGGCTTTGAATTTTTAAGGTTCACTTGCTCCCAAACCAGGGGTGGTTGGTTGATTTTTTTTCAGGCTTCCCCTCATTTATCAGTGTAATATCTGTACCATTATATTGTACTCTCACTCACCAATGTGGTTTTGATTTGACTTGGGCAAGGTAACCTTATGAGGCATGATGAGAGGGTCTTTGTCTTTGATTTAGCCTTGAGAAAAATGTCCCATCTCTTTGGGAAACTTGGAATTTTAAACTCTTAAAAGCACATTCTCCCATCACTAATACAAGCAGAGTTGAAAGCAAGGGTAAATTAAGTGCCTAAAAATGTAGTTATCCTTCCCATATTAAGTGAACTCTGCATCTGCCACTTAGTAATTAAAAACTTTCCTAGCTCATCTTCCCATTACGCAGAACAGAAAATCTTTAATGAAATATTGTATCAGAGAAGGTTGCAGAGCTAAAAACTCCACAAAGCATAAACAATTGTTCTGTGAAAATACTGCACAGAACAGGCAGCTATTTCAATGAGACATTGTACCAGCCACCAATTATTTCATAAAACATTGCACACAACATGGACAATTATTCAGTAACACACCTCACAGGATAATTATTCAATGCTGTTCAGCAAATGTTTACACCCAGCTGGCAATTCTTTCCTAAACAATGAGGAAACCTACAAAAGGAGCCTGCCAAACATGAGATAAATAGGTATTCAGCAGGAATCTTTGCAGGTGCTGGGGTGCAAGGGCCAGGAGGTCCAAAGGAAGATAAAAACAGGGGGAAGGCTGGATCAACTCCTTTCTAAACAAGGCTTTGGTTTTCTCTCTGCAAGCCCTATTATTTCCTCATATGTGATACACATGGCTAGCAAATATATGATGAAAATTAAAATTATGAGCATCTCCAAAAAGAGCAATCAGATACATTCATGATTATGATACTAAAATGTATTGTTAAAGAAAAAGAATAGCATAGCACAGCAGAGCTGAACCTTAGAATATAAAATGCCAAAACTATAAAAATAACTCTTATTTATTTAGCACCAGACAACTTGCAAAGTTCTTTCTTCCAAACAATTTTGTAAAAAGAGTCCCAAAAGTAATTGCCCCAATTTTGAAGATCAAAAAATTGAGATTCAAAGAAGTTCTTCCATTTCATGTTTATATAGTAAATAAAAGTGTTCAATGAAGACATAAAAAACAAAATCTAATGACTCCACATAGGGAGCTTTCTTTTATACCAGCCTACACTGAAATATAAAAATCTGAAACAATCATCCCATTTTACAGATTTGGATAAAAGATTCCTAATCTATGACACTGATAGTTTGGTTGTCCTTTTTCTAAAAGGACCTAAATGGCATCGCTTTGTTAGAGTTGAGATACTGTATGTCCAACTGTGGCTGATCGGACCAATCTGAGCTTAGAATGTTCTGCCAGAGGTTGGACACATAGTCTATATGAACTTTTGGGGTGGCTTCTCTAATTTTGTATATTTCACATTTCCTTTGGGCTAATTAAATTCTGATTTGCTCAAAAAGCACCTTCTCCGATGAGGGCATGCCATGTTGCGTGATCCTATCCCAGTGTCGCTCATGTCATACAATAGATTCTAAAGTTCTTGAGAGATACTTTGAAAGTGTCCTTGTATAGCTTTTTCAGACCATCTTGTTAGCGATTGCCTTCTGTGAGTTCTCCATAAAATAATATAATTGAAAGTTTAGTTTGGGACCTAATGTTCATAACATTATAACACAGAACAAAAGTTTTGTATTCTAATGTATCCCCAATAATAGTTGCAAGCTAAATAAATGAAGAGATTCCAATTTAAACTTACTTCTTAAAGACAAGCTCTCCCTCAGCATAGATGGAGAAAAAATCCATCATTTTCATTTCAATTTGACATGTGAGGTTGCTTATTTAAAATCTAAGAATTTTCAGTAAGTATAGAGTTCCCTCCAGACCCATTAGAAAGTTGTTTATTTTTTATTTGTGTTATTGTTTCCATTACTATTTATTAAGCATCCATGAGCACCACATGCAGCTAGCTGATGCCACAATGGATAGAGAATGGAGCCAGGAGTCAAAAAAAATCTGTTCTGAAATCTATGCTCAAAAATATACTAGCTCAAAAATGACCCTGGAAAAGTCATTTAATATTTCTTTGTCTCCACTTACTCAATTACAAAATGAGGATAATAATAACACATATAGCAGGGAATTTTTTTGAAAATCAAATGAAATAATGTTTATAAAAAAGTCCTCAACACTGCAGCTGAGGTTCAGCTCTCTTCATGACACCATTTGGGATTTTCTTGGCAAAGATGCTGGAGTGGTTGCCATATTCTTTTTACATTTTCTTCTAATTTTGTTTTGAATTTATAAAATCAAGCAACCATTTAGATTATATAGTAGATTTTTAAAAATATTTCACATAAAACTACAAATCTATTTTGTACAACTTGCTATTCGTTTTTAATATATAATAGTTATCATGTGGCTTTTTCCTTTTTTTCTTACCTCCCCTCATCCCCATGCTTGAGATGGGTACCATTAGATATAAATATGCATGTGTGAATATACACCTATGTATATGTACACATAATACACATGTGTTGCATATATTTGAAATTATTCTATACATACTTCTATTTATCAATTATTTTTCTGGATGCAAATTGTGCCTTCCCATTTTCATTGTAGGTAATTTGAATTTTTTTAAATAATCAAAAGGACTTAGCCATTTCTTCTCCATTTTATTTTACATATGCGT
Source organism: Sarcophilus harrisii (assembly GCF_902635505.1). Taxonomy (NCBI): domain Eukaryota; kingdom Metazoa; phylum Chordata; class Mammalia; order Dasyuromorphia; family Dasyuridae; genus Sarcophilus; species Sarcophilus harrisii. The sequence goes on along the minus strand of NC_045431.1, from coordinate 222,924,431 downwards.
AACTAAGGCAAAGTTAAGTGACTTGTCCATGACCACACAACCACTGGGATTTGAAATTAGAAAGATGAGTCTCTCCGACTTCAAGTTCAGTGCTCTATCAATGGAGTCACCTCCTGTCCTTGTCAAATAGGATACTATAAAAATATTTATTGCTTTCCCTTCACACATCCCCATTATTAGGATAGAATGCTATGGTAAAGTCTGGAGAGGTTCAGTTCTGAGAAGCAGAAAATTGTCATAGAAAAGGCTACTGGGCTAGAATTCTAACTGCAATATTGTGAACACAGACAAACTACTACCTCTCTGAGTCTAAGTTTCCTCATTGTCAAATGAGTATAATAAAACTCTAGTGGGATCATCAGCCTTGAAATCGTGATTACTTGGACACAATTTCTCTACCCTAAAAGTACTATCTGTGTAACCAGATGCAAGTGACTCAACTTTTCAGTGACCCAGATGATTTCTAAAATGATGAACAATTTCACGATAACATCTCTGGTTCAGCAGGAAGTCTTGCCACATGAATGAAGTCATAAGTTATCTCCCTTTTCCCATCTCCCCACCAAAACAAAAGTTCCCATCTATACAGGAATGTGGTAAGAAAAGCAATAGTCATATCTTTAAAAACTACCCAAATATGTTGAATATAAATAACATTTTTATGATGAAAGAAGTAATCAGAATATGGTTCTTGCCTTTATAATGCTTATATTCTAGCAGGTTGTAGCTTTTACCTGTGATTTTACTGGTAACAGAGTCCCTTGATGGGAAACCCACAATACCATACAGATGGATAATAGCTCTACTACATATAGTCACAAAGAGTTGCTTGAAATACAGAAGTTAAGAGATGTGCTTGGTCACGCAGTCAGTATATATCAGAAGCAAGACTGAAACTCATGTCTCCCTATGTAAGACTGCTTCTCTTCACATTGTCACACTGTCTCTCAATCTAGCAATTAAATATTCATAATTATGTAAAATAACTGTTACTGGTAAAATGCATGAAACATATATTTATTTGATGCAGAATCGAAGCTTATCATTCTATTCATTTCCTTGTTTAATCAATCTGATTTTGGAATTGACAACAGTGTTTATATAGTCAGAGAGCTAGCAAATGTATGAGTATAATGTGGGTATGAATAGCCTCTGACAGCATAATTTGTAAACAATAAAATCAGACTATAACCACAAAGGTCATGCTGTCTCTCTTAAAAGATAAGTTTTATTGATGCTCTTTTTAAAAAAAATATTGTTATGATTTCTTAATGATTTTTCTTATTTCGCACACACACACGCACGCATACACACACATCAGAGCCCTCCCTTGTAATAAAGAATTTAAATTAATCCATCCACATAATATGTTGACCATGTCAAAAAAAAAAAAAAAGATGCTTCAATGAATACCTCTATTTTACCATTCTTCTATTGAGGGCTGAGAAGCCTCCAATTGCTCACTGCATTAATCAGTGTACAAAATGGCTCCTAAAGCCAAGTGGAATCAAAATCCCTCAAGAGATGTATAGATGTTAGAAGTCGGGCGCCAAATCTCGTTCCCTTGAAATAACTTGGGCTATATCCCAAAGAGATCTTAAAGGAGAGAAAGAGATCCATATGTTTGTGGCAGCCCTTTTTGTAGTGGCAAGGAACTAGAAAGTAAGTGGATGCCCATCAATTGGAGAATGGCTGAGTAAGTTATGGAATATGAATGTTATGGAATATCATTGTTCTGTAAGAAACAATCAGCAGAATGATTTCAGAGAAGCCTGGAGAGACTTACATGAACTGATGCTGAGTGAAAAGAACAAAACCAAAAGACCATTGTACACAGCAACAGCTACATTATATGTTGATCAATGCTAAAGGACATGGTTCTTCTGAACAATGAGATGATTCAGACCAGTTCCAATGATCTTGTGATGAAGAGAGTCATCTACACCCAGAGAGAGCACTGTGGGACGTGAGTGTGAATCACAACATAGCATTTTCATTTCCAATTTTGTTGTTTGCTTGAATTTTGTTTTCTTTCTCACTTTTTTTCCCTTTTTAATCTTATTTTTCTTGTTCAGCAAGAAAATTGTATAAATATATGTGCATATAAAAATAACTAAGGTATGAACACACTTTTGTTGGGAATGAATAAATGACAAGAATGAATTCAATCTCTCAATAACATCACTATTTCTAATTTATTATATAATCTAGGGCAGGTCATTTCTTCCTTGGACTTAGTTTACCTTTCTGAAAAGTTTGTTGAGCTTGAACTTTACATTCTAAGACTATAAACTTAGGTAAGAGAGGGTTTTGTGAAGGAAGCCAATAACCAATCTGTCAAATGTAAATTACCAACATTGAGTTATGTTAAGGAAATGCAGGTTAGGGTAATAGATGGAAACAGAACTTCAGATTCCCAAAAGTCAAGTCCAACTCCTTACTCAACCATATAGCTATTAGTCTAGGTAAATCCCTTGATTTCTCAGTGATTCAAGCCATTTGAAGAGTTGCAGAGCAGGTCAATGATATTCATTGGCAGAAGGATTTGTTCATGGAGGGCTCAATGAAATCACATCCTTTCTCCTACCTTCACCTCCTCCAAAAATTAATTTAATGCATCAAAGAAAAAGGAGAGCCAAGATGATAGAGTAGCTGAAAAAAAATTAACTGAGCTCCAATCTATAATCCTATACACAGATCTAGAAAGCACAACAGAATGAATCCTGATCAGGTCATTCAAGAAAAAAATCACTGCAAGACATTTTTTCAAGTCCAAATTGGCATAGGGATGTATAGAGGCAAACAACAGAAAGACTCGTGGAAATAGGTCAAATATTCTTGTGTTTGCCAGGTGTAAGTGAGCATATTTCTTTTAGGAGTATCAAAAGAAATGGGGCACTCTCACACCCTGTAAAATCTGATGGGATTTTTTAGGCTTCTTATCTAGGCAGAACACAAACACTGGAGGAAGGGAGAAAGGAACCTCGACCAAGGAACTGGTACTAATTTATGCTGTTTGGAAGAAGGACTCATAGGGAATTGGCAATTAGGTGATAGTCACACTTCCCCACCAGCAAGGAAAAAAAAATTGCATTATTGCTTCTGGTCTTATTCTGACAGAATGACAGGTATTTGAGTTTCACTGGGACTTCTTTGTTTCAAGAGATAGAAAAGCTCTTAGGGTGATTCTTCATTACCCAGTTTCATGATTTGGGAAATACTCAAATTCTTTGTGCCTCAATTTTCTCATCCATACAGTGAGGGGATTGGACTCAATGGCCTCCAAAATGCCTTCTTGCTGGACAACTGTGATTCTACAACCTTAGTTCAAATCCCACAGTTCAAAAATATTAGCTTTTGACGACTCATCAATAAGACTGGCCTACAATGTGCCAAGGACAAAGGATACAAATATGACAGGTCCTACATTCAAGTACTTTACATCTTTTGGGGGTGAGAGACTTAACCTTGGAATAACTATGAAACTATGTTGTAGAGGAGTCCAATGTGTTTCAGTGGAGAACATTTTTATTAGTTTAGTGGTGGAGGGGAGTGATGGGCAAGATGCACACAGAATGAAATAACATAAATGGGTGATAAGTTCCCATACCCACTCAGGAAAATCTAAGGAATTTTAAGTGTTCCATGTATTACCTGAGATGTTCATTCTTCATTACTCACCAGTGGAAAAAGTTGTTCTCATCAATGGACGTTTCTCCATAGAGCTTTGTTAAAAATCAGAACAACATCTAGTCATAACAATGCATCTTAGAATTGCTAGTCAAAGGGTGCAAATCTCTGATCAGCACAAATACCAGCTAAAATCCTTTACAATGATTCTATCGATATTGCCCAAACCTCTTCTTTGCTCTTATCATTGTACTGACTTTTTATTATCAATTGTGATGTTTAAAAAGGTTGAGAGACATAATTTCTGTTAATTAATCATTTCATTAATAATGCTAGCATTCTATTAATAAAACAATAAGTGACGCTCTCAAATGTCAAAGATTCCTCATGGTCATGGGCTCATAGTTTATATACCCTTGGAAGAGAGGGCATTCCTGAGGGTAACAATTAAGTCTGATTGGCTAACAGTTAATGGAATAATGAATACTACAATGATAAGTGCTCAGTCCTATTAAAAACTGAAAGACTGACATCATTGTCATTCTTCGACAAAGAGATTATCTCTACATGTAAACCATGCCCAATCCTGAGCAATCTAGGCAGAAGATCTACTTCCACACAGAATTGCTTGAATGAACCACAATGGGCAACATTTACCTTAGATAAAATGGTCTAAGTGGTATAAATTTTTGGCAGAGTCAGTAATGTCCTTCAAAGACTGGGCTTTGAATAAGCAAATAGGACAGGAGATACTCTTATATCTTCACCATAATTAATTATTAATGATTTTTCTCAGAATCAGTAAGCATTTAGAATAATAGAATCATACATTTAGAGCTTAAAGAAACTAAGAAATAAAATCCAATGCCTTTATTTTACAGTGAAAACCCTATAACCCAGAATGGTGACATTAGATGTCCAAGGTAATGCAGGTAACCAACAGTACAGCCAAGTACATTCAACTCACTTGATCCCAAATTGTTTCTTTTCTTGCTGCATTTTGAATTATTAGCCAACAAGTATGTATTAGATATTATTTATCAAATAATAGGTCTAGTGGCAAAGGGGACATTAAAGATTTTCTAATCCTACAGCTTCATTTGATAGATGAGAAAAATGGAGGACAAAGAGACAGGAAGTGATTTATTTCTCCATGGTTCACAGCCAGAGCCAAGATTCTAACCTAGGTCCTCTGACTCCAATTTCAGCATCCTTCCCATTGCAACACATACTATTCCACTTCTTATACATATATTATTCATGAAAAATATGCATTAAAAAAAGCCCTATCACAATGACATATTTTTGGATCATATCTTTGATTTAATTATTAGTATAGCATATTCATTTTACCGAGTCAGCTAGATGGTTTAGGGAATAGATTGCCAGCCTTAGAATCAGAAGGACCTCAGTTCAAATCTGTCCTCAGACATATAGTGGCTGCATGACCTTGGATAAGTCACCTATCCCTGTTTGCCTTTGTTTCCTCATATGTAAACTGAGTAGGAGAAAGAAATAATAAACCACTCCATTATCTTTGCCAAGAAAATGCCCAATGTAGTCTGAAGAGTTGGATTTCACTGAAATGACGTAACAATAACAATTCTGCCTACTAATGCAAGAGGGTGCCTCCTCTGCAATTTTTGATCCTATTCATTGGAAAACTCAGAAGATAAATGATTTGCTCAAAATCACAAAGTGAGACAAGACTTGAAACCAAACTTTCTTTTCCTCAAGGGCCGATTTCTTTCCTCTTGGACATATCGCCCCATATCTTGTATGTAGTAGGCATTTAATGTTTGTTGACTTAATCTATGCATATGCAACTCCAGGTTCTACCAACAAATCATAGTATATACCATTACCTCATCCAAATTCAATGTGTAATAGCTGTGTCAAAATGCAAAAGAAGTCGGATAACATTATAATTACATTCTCATTTCCAATTTGCATTTTACTGGCAAAATTTCTATCAGTACCCTGGCAGCCCTATGGATCTCTCCCTCTGATTAGATGGTTCCTCCTGGAAATTCCATTTAAAAGACAAAGGACAACCATATCTCATTGCTCTCAAGGCATCATTCTGGCCTCCATCTATTATACCACTTTGCACCTGTAATTTTTCAAGTACTATTAGAATATAAAGAACTATATTTACTCTATTTTTGCTTGTATTTATATTTTCAGGAATTAGTTCAGTGCCCAGTACTCAGTAAGTGTTTAATAAATGCTTTTTGAATTGAATTGTTAGCTATAGCTCCAACCAGTACATCATGTCTCCAAGAAACCAAAAATGTTCCTGTATACAAGCAACTTGAAACTACTAAAAGGCAAGATTCCATCGTTTACTTCTTCTTTGTTACCCTCTGTTACACATAATAGTCCCTTGTATAGAGCTTGGCTGAGTCACTACTCACTAACTGCTTGCTAAATTGAGCCAGAGTACACAAGTGACTCACTCAAGTGGAAATTCTCAACATTAATAGGCCATAAATCACCCTGTGGAAGTACTCAACATTGAACTAGGATCATTGTATAATTCAGGGTGGCGATGTTGAACTGTACCAAAAAAGTACAAGCTCAAGGAAAAATAAAAACTCAAAAATATTTTCCAGACTTTTGTATGAAAGTTCTTCCATTGAGCAATTTTTGCAGAAAGCTCTTTATTTGTTGAAGCAATTGAGATGCGTTCAAATTCTATTTCTGCTACTCTCTTGTTGTAGATCTTTGAGGAAGTAATTTCCTCTCTTTGGGCCCCAGTTTCCACATTTAAAAATTAAAGTAGTTATATTAAATGTTCTCTAAAGTTCCCCTTGCAGCAAAAGTGTCACAATTCGGTGAAAATCATAGTCTTGGTAGTGGTAGTATAATTGTTAATGTAATTATAGTAGTCATCATCATCATGATTAATAGTAACAATAGTGGTCATTGTAATAGTTGTCAAAGCTATAGTCATGTCATGGTAATAGTTGTAGTAGCAGTCTTAGTAGTAGTAATAAGTAGTAGTCATAGTAAGTACTAGTAAAAATTACAATCATCTTAATAGTAGTAATTATTATAGTTGTAGCACCAGCTGCAATAGTAGTAATAGCATGTATATAGCTCTTTAACTTCTACAAAGTTTTCATATGGGTCATCTCATTTGATCCTCACAACACTTAATGAGGTAAGTTAGGATATCCATTTTATAGGTGAAGAAATAGACTGATAAAGGTGATGACTTGCCCAGGTTCATATAGTAAGTAAGATATCACTGAATTTCTTAATTAGAAGGAACTTCAGTGCCCCTCAATTCAAAAACATCTCTCAGGAAGTAATCATCTAGCCTTTGCTTGAAGATTTTTCCTCACTCCCTCCCAAAGCAGCCCACTCCATTTCTGGGAAGCTCTCAACATTAGGAAGTTTTTTGCCTTGTATAAAATCCTTTAACAACTTCCACTTATAGCTTCAAGTTCTACTTCCTGGTGGAACCAATACTCTTTTCACCCATTTTGTTGAATTCATTTGATCTAGTAGCCCTTCTCCCAATCTACTTTCTCTACTTTTCTTTTTCTTCCACCTAGGACATTCCCCAATTCAAATGTTCTTTTATTTATACTGGAAGCACAAGATTGTCTAGTCCTAATAAACCCCACTAGCTATCTCTCACTATATGATTCTGCATGGCTCAGCAGCCTTCTTTTGTATAAGAGCCATACTGGTTTGTAGAACAACCAATTTATGTGTTAGCTTTATTCAACATATGTTGGTTGTGCTATAAGATATTGAGTAAATAGGAAAAAATGGCTATTAAGATAAGCTCAGAAAGCAGAAATTCAAAGGAGGTGGTAATTTACCTTAAAAGATATCTCAGAATAAAGTGAAATGTAGGAGTTTTGACAGAAAGGATCCAGATTTGTCTTGAGAAGGATATTCTATCCAACATTTTAGGGGCAGATTTAGAATGCAAAACATTACAATGATCATTAACAACAAAATGCAATTAAAAACAACTTTACTCAGAATACACTTAAAAAGAATATAATTTCTAGTCACTATTTTAGATAAAATGTTTCCCCTGCCTCCTTTACATTCAAATTTTCACACATATTATAATATATATTACATATTCAATATATATTAATAATAATTGATCTAGTCTGTATAGGATATTTCTTCTATAACAATCAGTTAGATGGAGTGGTAGACAGAAGCCCCCTCAAAATTCAAAGAGAAACCCCAGGGGAAGGGTAATGAGTATTCCTCTAAATTTCCAGAGTACTGTCTTCCCATAAACTGGATCTCTTGTGGCTCAGATGAAAAGGAAGCCCAACCAATGATTCAATCTTTAGCCCCTTAGACGAACCAAGCCCTTCTGTCTCTTTAAAGAAAAATTTGCTCAGTATACATGGCTTAATTGGGTTAAGTTGGGTGAGTTAAATTGAATAGAAATCACAATGTTCATGTATCCGGACCCATAATTGACATACTTATGTTCAGCTAGGACACAGTTAAGGACAAGTCAGTGGCATCAGGAAGAACTAAAAACAAAATGGAAAAGTGAGAAAAGAAAAAGGAAATTAAGAAGAGAGTGAAAAAAGTGCTTTAAAAAGATATCAAGCAAAGGGAGACTAATCTGTTCTGAATAGTGCTTACAAGCCAATTGATTAGTCACTGACTTAAGTCAGCCTAAGAACTTGTTATCATTATGCTTTCAAGTTCACTTTGGTCGAGACCATCCTCTTTGAGGAAGACTCTTGCCTAGTCGTTAAAAAGAGTTCAGTGAACCAAAAAAGCACTGGAACTGGCATCAGAAAACCTGAGTTCAAATATCAGCTCTGCTACTAATAACTAGTATGACCTCCAGTCAATTCTAGACTTTAATTCAATAGAATCATTGATTTAGACTTGGAAAGAATCTTAAAGACCATTAAGTCCAATCTCCTCATTTCATAAATGAAGAAACTAAGAGGTTTAATGATTTGCCCAGAATGAGATAGCTTGCAAGTGTCTGAGGCAGTATTCAAACTCGTTTTCTTGATGTCAATAAGTTATTCAGCCAGCACCCATTAGGACACCAGAGTATATACTGCATCTTGGGTCATCACCAGTCATTCTGAATTTCATCTTGTCACTGGAAGATAGAAAGAGGCTGATGATTTTTGTGACTCTGGTTCACTTAAACCCAATTGACAAGGAAGTCAAGAGATCATTGTGGATATTAGTGATCTTTTTCAAAAGCAAAATAAACAACAGGGATGCAAAACATGACCCCCTATCCTCAAGAAGCTCCCACTTCAATGTCAGAGATAATATGCAAACAACTATGTACATACAGAATATATATATTGTAAACAGAAGGGAATCTCAGAAGGAAGACATCACCATTTGAGGTAGAGATAGGGGACTTTGAGACATACTGCCAAAGGCCCCTGCAAGAAGTTTAGATTAGAGCTGAGCCTTGAAAGAAGCTATGGAAGCCAGCCGGGAGAAGAGATGAGAAGAGAGAAAATTCCACATTGCAGGTATATATTATAACCCAGCACTGTGATATGCTGAGATGAAGGAAAAGTAAATGATCACTGAAGATCTCATGAAGCTGATTTTTTTCCAGGCCTTGTCTATTTAGAAGCAGGAAAACCACTGTATCAACTCTCAACAATACTCAACAATATCTGTTGTTACTAGGAGTAATTTAGTTTTTTTGATAGCTAAAGAAAACTGACTCTGTGTGTGTGTGTGTGTGTGTGTGTGTGTGTGCATACGCTGAGAGCAGCTTCCTAGCAGGTGCAGTCCCATTAGTATTTGTGATGAGACCACCCATTTTCAAGGTGGATTAGTTTGGGCTTCCTCAGAGAACTAACACAAAGGGGATCTTTACTCAGGTCTCCTAGAATCCTGCAATCTTTTCACCAACCACTTTCAGCCTATTCCTACCAGAGTTTCTGTTTATCTCTGGCCAAAAGCTTGTCAGTGATACCCCATGCTTGTTGTTTAAGGAAAATAATCAAAATAGAAGAGAGATTTTCCCCCATTCCTTGTGAAGTTTATGTTTGTTGTTAAAAATATTAAGAGTTTATTTTCTTAAAAAAAAAAAAAAAAAAAAAACTTTCGGAATTAATGAGAGAGCTCCTCCTACTGGATAATTTCTCAAAACATTTTGAGTCTCCAAACTTAACATAAGTTATGTTAAATAAAATATATATATTTTCATGAATGATAGAAGAGATTAATTGGAATTTTAGTAGGAGTTAGGTCCCTCAAATATTGTACCTCTTGCATTCATCCCAATCCCATATAACTCATTGTATCAAATCTTAGCTAAAAAAAATATACAATGACAGTTTATGCTGATATTATGTTTTCATAATTAGAAAAATCCTAGTCAACCAACAGTCTCCTATGGTAGAGAAGTCAAATAGCATTAGCTGGATTTTATAGATTAGGATACTGAGACAAAGAGAGGGGAAGTGATATGTCCAAGGTCACATGGATAGGAGATTCAAACCCAGTCTCCTAGATGGAAATTGAAGACTCTTTCATTTTAGTCTGGAAGCCATGTTTTAGGAAGGTTATTCACCACATAGATGAGAGGTGGTTGATATGAGGTCCATATTTTTTTAATGTTTTGATAACTATATTTCAATATAATTGATTTCTTTTATGATCCTGTATAATTTATTTTATTCACTGAAAAACATGATTCAGAGAAGTCCATAGGTTTTACTAGATTGCCAAAGGGGGCCATAGATAGAAAAAGTTTAAAAACTCTTAACATAAAGGGTATCTGTGAGATTCAAGAGAATCCAATGTGTCAAGCTTTAACCAGCCCTTCTAATTTCTGTATCCAAAGAAAGACAACTAGCATCAATATCCATCCTACTATTAATGTGTTTGAAAAACTCAAGAGATTTCCAAAACAGAGATAGAAAGGAGAGCAAAATTTAAATCAATGAGACTTTACTTGGTGAGGTTTAGCTTATACAATCACAGGCTTAGACTGTAATTTGAGACACTCAAAGGTAGGAGGAATAGGACTTGGTCACAGTCACCAAAAAGCCAAGCTGCCAGTGTTTCTCTGGAAGAACAAAGAAAAGCTTTAATTCAGCTAGTAGAGAATTGTCCATACTTGGAATCTGATGACCTCTAGGAAATGATAGAAAGAAAAAAGGAGATTGATAATTCAATAAGAAGCATCCTTTGAAACCACTATAAAGGTTAAGCTTGCTTCTCACCTTTGTTCCCAAATCACCTACTTTCCATCTGATATATCTAGGTTAGACACTCCTCCTTGCCCATGAACATGATGGCCTGAGGTTTATATGTAGGGCAAAGTCCTGTGTAGGTGTGTCCATTTAGTTTTCTACTTCTAGTGCCACAGGCATGAAGTCAGAAAAGTTGTATGTAATGAATAAATTTTCAAATTTCTAGAAAAGAGGCAGAGTGGGAAATGGACTTCTAGTATAGGACAACATGAAGGAATATGTTAAAAATAGAGATAAACTATCAGAAAAAGCCAAAAAAAAAAAAAAAAAAAAAGGATGAGAGGGTTTTAGACTACTACATATAAATCTGGAGACCATGACATGTCTGTAATGATTGAAGAAACAGAGAATATATAATATGTAAAAGAGCAAACTTAATCTAATTCCACTTCAATAACTGAAGTTTTAGCATAGACAAAAAATACTCACATCTCACCATTCCTGAAATCAGGACCTAAGTTCAAATTTGTCCTCAGGTATTTATTTAATACTTATTAGCTGTGTGACCCTGGGAATGTCACTTAACTCCAATTGCCTTACCAAAAAAAAAAAAAAAAAAAAAAAAAAAAAAAAAAAAAAAAAAAAAAAAAAAAAAAAAAAAAAAAAAAAAAAAAAAAAAAAAAAAAAAAAAAAAAAAAAGGAAAAGAAAAGAAAAGAAAAGAAAAAGAAAGAAAGAAAGAAAAAGAAAAGAAAAATAGTCACATGCATTTGCGGATAACTGAACCAGGATTAATACATAATACAGAAAGGCAAATTTTGGTTCAATACAATGACACAACTTGCTAAAAGATTGGGAAATGGAATGAACTGCTTTAATAAGTAGTTAACTCTCCATCACTGAAGTTGTAAAAGCATAGATAAGAAAACTGTATTTCCTAGATTCTGAATGAAGGATTCTTACACTTAATACAAAGTTGTACAAACGACCTCTTTGGTATATTCCAATTCTAAGATCCTGTCATTCTTTGTGGTCATTAGATAATGTCTCATAATTAATATAAAGTATCAGTTATAAAAGAGAGGAAATTAACAAATTAATTTGCCCTCTTTCCTTGGAAAATCTTGGTGAATGCCATGGCTAAAATGTAGAAGTTTCCATTTGTCTATCTTACTGATTTTCCTGGTTTTCTAGATCCTCATCAGAGTTATTTAAACAGAACTGCCTAGTCTTTCATACTTGGGGTATTTCCTTCACCAACACAGATATTGATCCTTCTTTTAGTCATCTTTGGGTAGTTAGAGACTTTTTATAAATTACCTTGGATATCCATCTATGTCCAAATTATATCTCCCTCCCAGGGAAGGGGGATATCCAGCCTGTAGGATATATAAGTCTGTGAAATCATTCACTGAGTCAACCATATGCAATAGGTTGAAAGCAATGTAAAACAACCTACTTCTGCTTCAATTGATAAATTTCTATGACCTGTGAATAATAAATGGCCCTTGGCAGAAAAAAAAAAAAGTTTCCCCATCCCTGCTCTAGCACATATTAGTGCAAGGAACATTTTATTTTGTAACTATTCCCAGAATCTATCTCAATGTCTGGAAAATCAGCAAAGAAAAGATAGGGAAAGAACCTATGTCTCCATGAGTATATAGATCTTCCAAATGATGACAAAATTTCACCAACTAAGTGATTCTAGAGAGTATCTAGAACACTAAAAGTCCACTAAGTGAACTTCCAAGATCATACAACTAGACAGATCAGAGATAAGACTTGAACCCAGGTCTTCTGAGTTTGAAGCCAGCTCTCTATGTCATAATGCCTTTTGGCATTTAAGAAAAACTGCATGTACTTATTAAGGTATTTAATTTATGAAATATTTAAGGCACTTAAGGTAAAATAGGTACGTAATAAATGCTAACTGATTGATGCATTGGTCTTTGGCTGATATATCCATTAGCACTACATTCTCAAGTTTGATGTACCCAAATGAAAGAAATATTTATTTAAAAAAAGAAATTATCAGGGAGATCCCTGACTTTTCCCTACATAGACCACATCATCTAAAAGGAGTTGTTGCCCCACCCAAATAGAAAGAATTAAATCTATAGTTAATTTCATCCCCTTGTGTTCCATTTGCACAGAAGGGTAAATCCTTTGTCTATATTATCTGAGGCTGAGGTGGTCTGGGAGCAAAAGTGATTAAAATCATATCCCCAAGGCCTTTATGAGAATAGATCCAATTTTTCATTACAGCATTGATTCTTTTTTTTTTTTTTTTTAATAGCCTTTTATTTACAGGATATATACATGGGTAACTTTACAGCATTAACAATTGCCAAACCTCTTGTTCCAATTTTTCACCTCTTACCCCCCCACCCCTCCCCTAGATGGCAGGATGACCAGTAGATGTTAAATATATTAAAATATAAATTAGATACACAATAAGTATACATGACCAAAACGTTATTTTGCTGTAGAAAAAGAATCAGACTCTGAAATATTGTACAATTAGCTTGTGAAGGAAATCAAAAATGCTCCATTAGAAATGATTTGGTTGATCTCATTGCTGAGGATGGCCTGATCCATCAGAACTGGTCATCATATAGTATTGTTGTTGAAGTATATAACCATTCTCCAACTGATGGACATCCATTCAGTTTCCAGTTTTTAGCCACTACAAAAAGGGCTGCCACAAACATTCGTGCACATACAGGTCCCTTTCCCTTCTTTATAATCTCTTTGGGATATAATCCCAGTAGTAACACTGCTGGATCAAAGGGTATGCACAGTTTGATAACTTTTTGAGCATAGTTCCAAACTACTCTCCAAAATGGTTGGATTCATTCACAACTCCACCAACAAGCATTGATTCTTTTCATGAATTGTTGACCAATCAGAGTTGAGTGCCGCTTTCAGTAATATGCATTGTTTTAAGGGTGTTGAATAGGCTCCATGATGAGTGTTTGACAATTTTGAGTGCCACTAACCACTTTCATAAATTATCTGTTGTCATTAATTAATAAAATGATTTATCCAGAAATATGTCTCTCAAATTTTTATTACACAAATAATATTGAAATCATGAGTAGCACGTATGTGTGTGGGTGTGTATATATATGTGTATATATATATACATATATATACACATACCGACCATATTATATAAAATATATACAATTATCTACATATTTTTTTCTACAATTTTCTACAATTACCACATGTAATAATAGCAACTAAAATTCATACCACAGTATTTAAAAGGGATATATAATATTCTCATTTTATCCTCACAACAGTTTTGAGGTAGACATCATTATTATTCCCATTATTCAGATAAGAAGAGTGGTTAATAAAAGTTAAGTGAACATCTAGTCAATGTCTGAGGCTAAAGCTGAAGTCAGGTTCAAATCCAGCACGATATCAATTATATCACTATCTCAACTATACATTTCTTGCTAGAATTACTTTAAAAATAATATAATAAGTGAAAAGTACTGACATATTAGAAACGAGAATTGAAGTTTCATTTGATCCATGCAAAGTAACCTCGATTAAGACTTGCCTTTTGAAGAGAGTTAGATTTAAATTTCCATATTCAAGAAGGCAGTTGTTACTGATCAACAATGCCTTACTTAGAGAAAGCAGACTGAGCTTGAGAGATATATGCCTCTGTTTGGACAAGATATATATGTTCCTTTTTCAAACACAATTTTAAAGGCATTTATAGCAATTTGATAAAAAGATCTAATGTTTTCAACCATTAATTGAAAAATTATTGTTCACTCCTATATTATTACTTCCCCAAAAGGATTTTCAAATAATGCTTCATTTAAAAAAATAATTTTATTGATATCTTTTGTTTTTAATAACATCTACATTTCCCACTGTAGTCTAGTTTGACTCCTTACAAGGTTTTTACTTCATAATAAAAAAAAATTTTAAAGAGGAAGAAAGAAAAAAAAAACTCAGCAATGCTGATCAACATATGAAAACTTTATATGCACTATCCCATAGCCATATCCCACACTTCTGCAAAGAAAATCCTTCACTTTTGAAAAATCAAAACCATGGAGAGCAATTTGAAGTAGTTGCAAGACTCGTATCTAATTTACTTGCTGTTTAATTCTTCTGTTACCGTTAATAAGTGTGAGCCATCTTTATAGTTAGAATTTACTGAATTCATACAAACAAAAGCTGGAAAGAGCTCTAACAGCCATAGAGACCAGTCATCTTGCAGACACAGGAAATAAAGCCCAGAGAAACAAACTGATTTGTAACAGTTCTCCATGCCTTATCAGAATCCAAACCCAGAGGTCCTGTGACTTCTAATGGTATTTTTTCCAAGATACTAGGTTGCCTCAAATTCCATCATATAATTAGCTATCAAATTTCCTTTCCTTATCTCTTACTACAGGTCAAACATTTCCAGGTTCTCAAACTGGATTATAAGAACAGCTGAAAAAAATGAAACTATTGAGTCGATGCATTGAGGTCAGGACTGCTGAGCACTTGAAGCTAACTACTGATTGAACAATACTCTATGGGTATATGCTTGGAAAATGGTCCTTCCCACTATCCTGTGCTGGCTCAATGATTGGTGTATACAGAGGATTGTAGGAGGGACTAGGGGGTAGAGTAAGACTAGCCAGAGTCACACTTGGGCAGTAGATGAGGGAGAAAGCAGTGGTGGAGATTCTGCTTCCATCCTGTTCAATCCTGTGTCTAAAGACCGAGAATAAAGGCCAAGGATTTTTGCTTATCCTGACTCCAGCTGATTCTGGGGTGTCCTGGGTGCTAGCGTGGTTGTCACAGACTTCCAGTGACTCAACCCACATACATATCTAATGATAAGGAAAGTCCCAGACAAGAAAATATCCAGGGAAATAAAGACATAAACACAGCACATTAATTCCTCTAGTTGTAGAGGACCACAGATAGTGGGGGAATTTTGGGTGAGGTGTAAAACCTTTCAGTCCAGAGGGAACATGCTGCCAATGTCTGGTTCGGCTTTCTATTTCCCCTAAGGACTCTCAGCTTTTCTGAGAAGTCAGGAGGAGGTGACAACCTGTGGGGTAATTGAAGCAGAGTGATACCAAGTGGCAAAGAGTCATCTACATATAATAGCAAGTTATTTATGTGGTCTCTCATGGGCAGTATATAGTTAGCACATGCACAGTGTTGCTATAGTTATATAAGGGTATTAGAGTATAAAGACTGAGAGAATTTGAAATAAATGGACTCCATAGGTGGCCATCCACATGAGTCTCACCTCTTCACTCCTCTTCTAAGACCAAGAACTCAAGCTGCTACCAAGATCCTTCAGAGAGCTACTCCAGACACAACAGCTAGTAATATTAGAATAATCTATGCACATTTGGGAAAGACACAAAGTATTTGAGTCCTGTGTTAAAGGATTACCTTTTGTCCCCCTTCTAAGCATCCTCAGATCACCTTCTTAAGTGTGCTAACAAGTAGAGGGCATTAAAGAATTTTTTTTTTTAGGCCGTGGTCACTATGTTCACTTGGTTAAATGTGTTGATATTTTTCGTGACATAAGAGATAATCAAGAAACACATGTTGTTTGTTCTTTGGCACTGGAAATTAATAAAATTCAAAAAAGATCAAGACTGTTATGAAAAGGTTAAATGCTCAGTTAACATACATGTAAGCAATGACCCAAGAGATCCTAATGGCATAGCAGAGGCATTGAGAGACCTAGAACATGGAAAAGAACCATAGCTTAAGTAAAACAAAATCTGAGTTCATCCAGATCTTTTTCCACATCCAAGCAAGAAGAGATAAAGTGTGACAAAGTCAATCAACAAGCACTTATCATCAGAAAGAGTTAATGAACTTAGAGCCAGGAAAAACTAGGACTCATAATCTCTCTCAAGTAATATTAGTTAACATAACTTCTCTGAGCATCAGTTTACTTATTTGTAAAATGGAGATAATAGTCTACTGTAGTGGTAGTATTTATTGTCCTTCATTCTTGATCTACCATATCAGAAGATTGTACAGGTGAAATTAGATAAAATATATGACACTTAAAAAAATAAACTATGGCATCACAGTTGACCTTCACAGCAACCCTGTGAAGAAGATGTTGATAGCTTCATCTTCCCAATAAGAAAGTTGAGGTTCAGAGAGTGTATTACTTTCTAAGAGACACAATGTCATTAATTTTTTGAATTAGATGCTAATCCAGTCTTCCCGCCTCTCTTTAGTGCTACCTAAGTGTCAGATATTCTTTTTTCAGACATAGAGAAGCACTTCTGTCTCAGGATTCAGGGATTTTCATTTTAATTGCAAAAGAAGCACTCTCAGAGCATTTTAGCTAAGCTTATGCTGGAGCTCCCAGTCCTGTGGCCATGTTCTTCACAAGTTCCATCCATCCATGAATCTTGGAGCCAGCAGCAAATGCCAAGAAGCAGATTATTCACTTTCCATGGGGACCAAAGACTTGGAGGCAGGATGAGCAAAAATACACAGAGTAAAGCCTGTCTTATCAGAGAGGCTTTCATGTTATCCAGCACATTGGGCAAACAAGGAGTCAGGCATTCCATTTAGCTCAGAGCTCATCAATCATGGCAATCTCTCTCCACGTGTGTTACATGGCTCAGTGCCCCAGAGTTGCCTTCTGTAAGGATAGGAAACTGGAAGCCAGGGCAGCTGAGAAAACTCAGAAAGGCAAGGCTAGACCAGATCTCACTTTTGAGCTTTATAATACTGACTTCCCAAACTGCATGGGTACCCAAGCATATGGAGCCAAGAATCAGAGCCAAAATAGGCACCTGTGATCACATCCCACATGACAGAATGATCACACAAAGGGGAAAGAACCAAAACCCAATATAGTAGCACCCAAAATCTCCTAGACTCTCTCGTTCATATTCACTTCTTAAATGTTAAGCATCATGACCAATAATTATTCTTACCCAGTGTTCAATCAATACTACAATTTAAGCAACTGAGGCTACTCTCTGTGCCTCCTCATCCACTTGAATGCTCACAGCCTTGTCAATTCTTATGTCCATTAACAATACAACTAAAATGTTTGTAAATTTATAAGGAACATTTTCATTATATTGTCCAAAAAAAATGATACAAAGATCTACCTTCCTTCTGTCTTTGCAGAGGTGGAGAACCATGGGTATGAAACAATATATACATGATAATTTATATTTAAGTAAGTAGATAGATTGGCTTCATTAACTGTTTTTCTGCTTTTATTTTTACTTTTTCTTATGAAAGATGCCCCTCTGAAAGAGGGAAGATAGAGAGATATATGTGTATTAGGATATTACAGCAGTTATATAAATTGACAACGTACATAACTTCTTTGACCTTCAGTTTGTTCCTTGTGGAAGTTGAACACAATAGCCTCTGGAGGCCATCCTAGTTTGAAGTCTAGATTCTGTTTTGTTTTGTCACAATTGCACAATGTCATCTTATGTTAAGTCACAAGATCTCTGAGGAGAAAGAAATTCTTGAGGGCATCTAGCCCAATATTATAACTCAGCCCATATCTCCTCCATAAATGACAAATAGCCATTTTGCTTCCAATTGAAGATTCTAACAAAGGCCAACCTACTTGAAAACAAGGTATGGCCTATTTCACTTTGGGCCACCTTTCATTGTTAGGAACATGTTTTCATTACATTGGGGACAAATCCACCTTGTGGCTATTTTTCATACATACCTCTTGTAATGGGCTGAGGTTTGAGTTGATGCACTGAGGTCCCAAGTATGTGAGGCTAAATAGTAATTGGGCTATACTCTATTAATATACATGATTGGATAAAGAATGGTCCCTGCCCACTCTCTGTGCAAGTCCTGATGTGTTGTAGAGGAAATGACGATTTTGGTGGGTGGAGGCAGAGAGAGACAGGAAGAGAAGCTGGGAGAGATTGGGCCTGGGTTCCATTCTCCTAGCTGCTGGTCGCGTGGCTGCTAGTCTAGCTAGCTTCTTGACTCAGCTACACACATTGTTATCGCCGATTCTCTTCCACCTCTGATCCTTCTTCACTGAGAATAAAGACTGACGATTTTCCCCTAACCTGAATTCCTGACTCCTGCTGATTTAAAAATACACGGTCTTCACAACCTCTGAATTCAAGAATCATAAGATTTAGAATTTGATGAAATCGGCCAGCTTTCCTGATTTTGCAACTAAAGATACCAAGGTCCCGAAAGATAGAATAATTTGCCCATAGTGACACAATTAGAAAGTAGCAGAGTTAGCATGCAGATCTAAATTTTTGGATTTGAAATTCAAGATTTTTTCTACTATTTAATACAGTTCAATAGACAAACTGTCCCAATCATAAACTGAGGATACTTAAGCACATTCTAGTGAGACTTGAAAAAACAATCCCAGAACTTTAAGTAAAGATAGCTTCCTCTAACATCCCCCTATGTTAAGACTTGGTAAAAAAAAAAAAAAAAAAAAAAAAAATTGTGGCTCACATGATACCTTATCATTTGTTTCTTGGGAAACAGCTGTTTTATCTCTTCATTTTGATGTTCATTAGCCTGACAGATTAGATTATAGCTGAATGTCTATATGATGCTGAAACAACCAGCTGACTTAATCAGTTTCATCAAACAGTCAACTCAAGGATGGTAATCATCATTATAATAGGTACTTGATAGAATTGGTCAGTTGTTTGATTAAATTAACAGACTAATTCCCCTGCAGCAATTGACTGACTAGCTTTTGTAGAATACAGCTAACTGAAAACTACAGGAAGAATCACTTTATCAGAAAAGGCACACTGGTCCTGTTATTCAATTAGTGCCTGTGCATGGTGCTTGAGAGGGTCAATATGCATCTAAATTGAAGCTTATCTTGACTGGAGAGTGGAAAGATGATCCTATATAGAAACATTGGTCAAAACACTCAAGTCATGATGGTCAATTGCAGGATTTGTGAAATGCATAAAATGCATTTGAACAGCCACATCTGGAGGAGACCACTAACACTAAAAAGGACAGTTTTAGGCTCTAAGTCTGGAGTGGGCGTAGGAATCGAAAACAATTAGCTCTTTCCAAAAGTAGAACACACTGCTTTGTTGGATAGTACATTCCCCCTTGTTGGATGTGTTCAATTAAAAGCTATTGACTACTACTCAATAGGAAAAGTACTACCTGGGTTATGTAATAGATCATAGGACCATAGATCTAAAGTTAAAAGGAACCACACTGGAGATCTCATTACAACCATTACACATGAAAAAGCAACCATCTTGTGACATACCAAACCTGTTTAGACAACATTTGCTAAAATAATTCCCATCAAAGATGATTCAGTGTCTTCCAAAGCATCCTATTCCATTCTGAGATAACTCTAATCATTAGGAAGTTTCCCCTTACTCAACTACAAATTAGCCTCTTCCAAATTCTACTCATTAGTTCTAGTTCTGCGATCAAGGGCAATTCATAACATAACCAATGGCTGCCTCTAGGGATAACACTGAATATACTTGAAATTTTCCATCATCCCCTCTCTTTGTCAAAAGTATTGTCTTTACCAGGCAAAACACACCCAGATTCTTCATCTTATTCTCACATGGCATGAACTCAAAGTTTATTATCATTCTGGTTGCCCTGCACTGACCAATCTCCAGCTTATACATATTTTTCCCCTAATTTTCAGATGGAATTTGGATTAAATGTCATGTCAATTCCTTTCCAACTCCAAAGTTCTCTGATTCTGATTGTCCTTATGCTAGAGGCAACAATGCTGCCACTACAAATGGTAGAAAAGATAACACATAAAAGAATGGAATTTAGAGCATTATTCCTACTCTAGACACTTCATTTAGGGACCAAGATGTATTTGAAAGGGAAGAAGGAACTGAGTTTTACAGGGTGGTTTAAGTATTTTAATTTTGTTTTCTTTAACCCATTCTCAGTTTCTTCACTTGTAAGAATAGGTATCTCAGTTCACAAGTGTATACAATTGCAGAGCAAGTTAAGCTGTTTCATTAGGTACCCACAGTTTCATACCGGATTGCTCCCTTCGGGTACTAGAACCTATGTGGAATTTAATCCTCTTCCATCACAATTACCAGGAGCACCAAGAAGCAGCTGTTGCCTCCTCCCCACTGTGCTTGACGGTCAGCAGATGGCTAGAGGGTCCCATCATCTGACAACAGAGTGCTTCCTTTCCAGGTGCAAGTCTCTGCATCCTATTGCCTGAGCCAAGAGCTTCTGTCTGGTTATTTGATATGGAATATGTACTGGAAGTGTTAGCTTTATCAAAGGATGATGACAAGCTAAATACCAAAATTTACAAATGCGGTTTTAAGCTTTGGAAACTGATGAGATATATAGCCCAGGACCATGCCCAGGTGCAAGATGGATGAGTGTAATCTATTATTTTGATAGAATATGATTGGGTCTCTTAAGTCCATTGGTACAGGAAGCTCTGTTGAAGAAATCCCTTTTACCAGTTTAATATGGCACTTCTCTGCAGCTTAGGATTGTTTTTAGTACTGAGAAGTAAATGGCTTGCTCAGGGTCACAGTGCCTGAATATGTGTTAGGCGTAACTTGAATCCAAACCCTTAAGGCTAATTTTTAGATTGGCTCCCTATCCACTGTAGCACACTGCCTTATAAAAAGTGTTATTGTAAAGTATATGTGCATGTGGTGTCACATTAGAAAACTTTACAAGGGATTGTTTCTCTCCCAAGTATCATTTTCTTATCCGTAAGACGGTGGGCAAGTCATTTAACTTATCTGCTCCTCAATTTCATTTTTTAGAAAGCTATGCTATTACTGGACAAATAATCCTATGACTACATAAAATCTATATTTGCCCGTTTTGGTTTTTTTTTTTTTTTTAACATTTACACAAGTTGATTTCCTTATAACAACATCATGATCTAGGTCAGTGATGTCAGTCTCAAACAGAAGTTGATCCTTACTTGCTGCTTCGAAAATCACACACTAACATTATCTATGCTTTATTGTATTTTATTTATTTTGTTAAACATTTCCCAATTATAACTATTTCTGGCTCAGTCCCACTCAGTAATTTGCTGTTTCATGTGGGAAGAAGGAACACCATGGGGAAAGGGGTAAGAAAGTTTGATACCACTAATCTATATTATACAAATATTATTTCTCCACCTAGTTGGGGGGGGAGGGGGAAGGAGACTAAAGTTCAGAGAATTTATGAAATTTTTCACAGGCAATCAAGTAGTAGAGATAAAATTTGAACTGAAGTTTTCTAATTCTGAGGCTTTTCTTTTCCCACCATATCATACTGCCTCTCTGTTCCTTCTAATATAAGTTAAGTTGCTTTATTTGTGCATCAGTTCATGTGCTAGGGTTTCATCTAAACAAGTTAGTCCTAAGATCACCCTGATTCCAGAATGGGCACTCTATCCATTGCCTGTAATTATCTGAACTGGTACACAGTAGGTGCTTAATAAATGTATACTGATTGTGGTCACAGATATGAGCCAAAAGAAGCGTTGTTCTGGGAGCAAACCATGAAAAAGTAATGTAATCTATAAACATGAGATCATATAATGAGAACTGGAGGGGGCTCTTAGAGATCACTTTCTCCGTTGACTCTATTTTGAAGAATAGGAATCTAAAATTTGGGTGGGGAAATAATTTACTTAGTTCATACCATTAAAAAAGGCAATCAATGATTTGAACAGAGAAACCACTGATAGGCAGTAGTGTCATTAAGACTTCACGGAGGAGGACCATTCAGGTTTGTCCTGAAAACAATTTTAGATATGTTTAAAAGGTATTTACCTTTAGCCAGATTGAGGAGAGGCCGGAATACTATAAAAAATAACTTTATGGTTCATTTTAAAAGCAATCTGGAGCCACTGAAGGTGCTGGAGGAGAGTGTATTTAAAGTTATTTGTCAGTGATGTGAAGGATGTTATTGGAGAAGGGAGACAATGAATACAGGAAGAATGATGAGGCAGTTATAGTACAATCTTGTCCACTCAAGATATGATGAAAGTCTGAAAAGCCAGTAGTAATGGAGTAGAAAGAAGAAGGTAGATGAAAGAAATGTTATACCCACATTATTTTTCACACATCACTGCTTCTAAACAACAACAGTTTGCTAAGAAGCTAGCCTGGTTTTGAGAGAGGTATGAAAACAACTAGACCTCATGGGAATGAATGTGACACAGTGGATATAACAACAGACAATGAAGTAGAAGGTTTGGTTTCTAATCCTAGTTCTATCAGTAACTAACCATATAACCTTAGAAAAATTATTTCATTTCTCTGACACTTATTTTAGAGCGTCCTTTTTTGTGAGATAAGGAGGTTGCACTAGATATGCTTTAAGATTCTATCAAGATCTAATATACTATTCTATGATTCTTTGAGATTACAATCTTTGCTTAATTAACCTTATACTCTAAATCCTAGCTACTACAACTGTTGTTCACAACCTAATATGGGATCACATAATTGAATGTGAGAGGTGGAAATTATGATTTATTTTCAGTAAAAGTTTGAATTGTATACCTATTTCATATAGCTGGGTAAAAAGGGGTCATGATAAAAAAAAGTTTAATAAGTTCTGCTCCCATCAACCAATTATAGACATGACTAATGGGTTGAAATGAAAGCAGTTGTCCAAAAGGAAAGGGGCCAATTGCCTTATCTCTTTTCCTGAAGTAGATTCTATCCCAGTACATTCTCTAACTTTTTCACAGATAGGTATGACCAGCAAAAGGAGGTTAGAAAATCACTGAGAAGTAACTTTTTATCAGTTTATATGAGGTCATTCTATAATCTGTTCTAATATCAATCAGAGAGGAATTAGCCTATAAGCTTTAGACAGCCTTCTTTGAAATAACGTCTATCTTTACCCAGAAGTCCTTGCCATAAATTCAGAGACCCTCTTAT
The DNA here is from genome assembly GCF_902635505.1 of Sarcophilus harrisii. Classification (NCBI taxonomy): domain Eukaryota; kingdom Metazoa; phylum Chordata; class Mammalia; order Dasyuromorphia; family Dasyuridae; genus Sarcophilus; species Sarcophilus harrisii. Next base: position 222,900,711 of record NC_045431.1, on the reverse strand, counting down.
CACGGTCTTCTTGACTGGCTGACATTCTAACCAAGAACACCATCTTCCTTGTCAGTACTATTGGCATTGCTTGTTCTTCCTTTCTTTAGCTAGCATTGTCTTATAAGACAATGGAAGGAATTGTGGATTTTAAGTCATAACACCCAGACTACAACCCTGGCTCTGCAACTTAATAAACAGTAAGTCCTTTAATTTTAACTTCTCTTAGCCTCATTTTATATTATAGACATAATTTTGAATTGTAGAATTTTAGTATTAGAAGGGATCTTAGGAATCGTAAATTGGGTGGTATGCCCATCAATTGGGGAGTGGCTAAATAAGTTATGGTATATAAATGTAATGGAATATTATTGTTCTATAAGAAATGATAAGTAGGATGACTTGAGAAAAAATTTGGAAAGATTTACATGAAACATGCTGAGTAAAGTGATCAGAACAAGAGAACACTGTACACAGTAGCAACAAGAGTGTGATGATCAACTGAGATGGACTTGGCTCTTTTCAACAATGATGTTGATCCAAGACAATCCCAATAAACATGGAATGTAAATTGTCATCCACATCCAGAGAAAAAATAATGGAGACTTAATGTGGATCAATGCATAGTATTTTTACCTTTTTATTGTTTGTTTGCCCTTTTTTGTCTCATATTTTTTTCACTTTTGATTTGATTTTTCTTGTGCAGCATAACAAATATGGGAATATGTTTAGAAGAAATAACCTATATCAGATTTCTTGCTGTTTTGGGGAAACGGGAAAAGGAGGAAGGTTTTGCAAAGATGAATGTTGAAAACTATCTTTGCCTGTATTTGGAAAAATAAAATCCCATTAAAAATAAAATTAAAATAGAAGGGATCATAGAAATTATTTGATTTAAATTCTTCATCTTGAAGATAAGTAACCCAAAGAGAAGATATATGACTTGTCCTAGATCACAAAGGCCGATAATTGTCCAAACATGTTGAAATTTTAGTCCTTTGACTCTCTGTGATTTTTTCAATTACAAAAAGCCAAATTCAGTCAATTTTAGTCTTACACAACTCTTCATGGGCCCATTTTGGGTTTTGTTGGCAAAGATACTGGAATGGTTTGCTATTTCCTTTTCCAACTCATGTTATAGATGAAGAAACTCAGGATTAAGGATTAAGTGACTTACTCAAGATCACACAGCTAGTAAGGGCCTGAGACCAGAATTCTTGAAGATGAGTTTTACTGATTCTAGACTCAGTTCTCTAACTCATGGTAACCTTTCCTACTTAGTTGTACTCCTAATTCAGCTCCATCTTACTTCTTTCTATAAAGTCTCCTACCTTTTTCAAGTATGGCTATGTATTTTGTTTTAGTCCCTTGGCTAAACCAAGGTTCATACACATTTCTTCAAATTTACCCAATTTACCCAATCTCAGTGTGGTACTGAGACCATCAAATGGCAGTCTCATCAGCAGGGCTTATTGTCTTTTCTACTTGCCAGTTCCCGGGGTCCTTTTGGAAGCTCCTTAGTTGTATTCATGCTGGACCTATTGTTCTTTGTCAGCATAGGACAACACAGAACAGCTTTCAGCTGCTTCCCAGATGGCTAAAAGATAATAAACTTCTGTTCACCTGCTAAGCTACTAAGGAAGAGGCATACAATGTTTTGCAAAGCCCAGGACCAAACTGGGAGTTCATTCAGCAAATATTAAGTGCCAGAAATTATGCTAGGTTCTGAGAATATGAAGGAAAATGAAACTTTTTTTTTTCTTTCAAGAAGTGGCATTCATCTAGGGAAGGGGATGGGGAAAAGGAGGGGAAATTTTGGAACACAAGGCTATACAAGGATCAAGGTTGAAAAATTATCCATGCATATGTTTTGAAAATAAAGAGCTTTAATAATAATAATAATGAATTATGGTGAGGTATTACACATGGGGTCAAGATTGGAATGTAGAGGCTCTCAGGGGAACATTCTAAAGTCATGTCCAAAAGGGGATCAGTGATCTACAAAATTTTTGCCATGTAAGAAAGTGAACTAAACACTAAAGGAAGAACAATGAGACGTGTAACAACATGGTAATAACAATGGAACTCCAGTCAAGAACATGAATTCTTAAACTGATTCTGGTACCGACTTGCTTTATGACTAGAAAAACTGGACTGCAGAAAACTTTTGAGTCTCTTTCCAGATAAAAATCAATGATCTTCTAAATTTTTATCAAACTCCTTTATCTTATATTCTAAGATCCCTTTCCAGCTTTGACATATATTCTATGGTCCCTTTCCAGTTGTGGCATTGTATATTCTGTGATTCCTTTTACCTCTGACATTCTATGTTCTTCTAGGTCTAACATTCTAGGTTGTATGTCCTGAATCTCATATCAACTTAAATAATCTAGGTTCCTTCTAGTTCTGACATTCTAAGATTCTGGGTTCTAAAGTCCTTTCCAGCTTTGGCATTCAAAGCTCAAAGATTTCTTCCAAATCTAGAATTGTATGTTCTAAGATTCTTTCCAGCTCTAATCTTTTGTATTATAAGTTCAAGGATATGTTTCAGCTATGATTGTTTTTTAAATTTTAATTTTCTATCATCTAAGTTCCTTTCTAGTTCTACATCTGAATCTTTGATTCAAACAAGATGGGGTAAGTGGGCATGGTGCAAAGAACACTGGATGGGTTAGCAGATAAGTTGGAACCCTTGTTATGCTATTAACTACCAATGTGACCTTGAGTAAGGCATTTAATCTTTTTGTGCTGTTTTCCAATCTATAAATATGAATGGCTTGGATTAGATGTTCTCTTAGTCTTTTCTCACTCTAGAATTTGTAGCTGAATTCTTCTAGAAGAGTTGTCCCAGCTATATGAATAAATCATTTATTTCCCTATTTCTTATAAGAGAAAATAGATATTTAGCAGATCATTATCTAGAATATTTAGGAAATAAAATTTGGATCAAAATTAAAGAATAGAAGTTGCACTCAACCATTGAAGATAAACCTGGTTTTTAAAAATTGATTGTGCCAAATCAAATAATAGTATTGATAATATCAAAGAATTTTTCAGCAGGTAATGAGGGACCATTGAAGGCCATAAATGTGAAATTTAGCAGATTAAAATTCATTGCTTCAACAAAAAAATGTTGTCTTCTCAATTAAATTTTAACTCCTTAAAGACAAAATTAATATAATTTTGAATCTCCCTACACAAGCATGGGCTTCTCAGGTCCATATCCAAAGTGTGTACTTGCTTGTCGGGGACTTCAACCTCTACGTTCGCCAATTGCCATCACTGTTGGTTTTACAGAACATGATCAGTAGATATAAAAACTCAAAGCAAAAACAGGAGAAAGATCACCACTGAATTTGCTTCAGATTAAATAAAAACATATAGAGAAGTAACCTAATAACTAAATGAAAATCAGACACACACACACACACACACACACCAACTGCCTAGTAGACTTTGGTTTTAACTTAATTAAAATGCTATTACTCTCTGGGACATAATTTTTTAAAGGGAGAAAGCAATCAAAGTTCAGTTTGATTCATCAGTTTCTAAAGCTTTATCCAGCATTTGTGCCTCAGATTTGCCAGAAGGAAAGCAGCAGGTTAATTATGTTGTTTTTATTTCCATTTCACATTTTTATTATTATGTATGACTTCACTGCAGGATCAGGCAAAGAGTGGAGTCAGACTGTGAACAAGGAACCATTCAGAGCTCAGAGAGTCAAAAATAACTAAACAAGGATATTAGAAAAAAAAAAAAACCCTACCAGACAGAATGTTCTCCTTGGGCATGTAGGATTCTTTCTTCTGCAGATTCTTCTAATGTGAAAAGTTCCCTCATCTATTGTAATAATAATGATAATAACAGTAATAATTAATAATAATAATATGTGAATTTTGAAGATGAGGAATAAAGGATAACTTTTTCAAGATTATTAATTTATATACTCATATCTAGAGAAAAAAGAAAGGTAAATTCAGGGAAGTTAATTGTCAAATCTGCTGACATTCTCCCTTTCTACATTTAATAATATGGAAGAATATTTTTATGGAAGTAGAGACATAAAAAGTAGATTCTTTTTAGAATCTTCCATCAGATATTAGAGTAATAAAGAACTTTTAGATCATAGAACACTGCATCTATGAGAGACTTTAGAATAGAGAATACAGATTGTTAGAGCTCAAAGTGATCATACAACAGAGAACAGAAAAGGGTTAGGGATGGAAGTGGCCTTAGGACATAGTAGAAGAATGTTAGAGCTGTAAGGAACCTTAGAACAGAAAGAAAGTTGATGTTTAATTATTAAGCAACAATAGAGCATAGAACATAGAATATTAGTGTTGTACAGAACCACAGAATATAGAAGCAAAGATGACAAATTAGGAAGGGACCTTGAAACATAAAATACCAGAAAGACTTTATAAATTAGACCAATGGTTGTCAAACTTTTGTTCTCAGTTATCTTTATATTATTAAAAATTGTTGAGGATCTGTCCAAAGAGTCTTTGTTTCTTTGGATTATATTTACCATATTAGAAAAAAAAACAAATTTTGAAATTGTAGACCCCCTAAAAAAACCCTCAAGATTCTCTGGATCACATTTTGAAAACCACTGACATAGATTGGTAGTACAAAAATGGACCTTACAAATCCACTATTCCAACCTCCTCAAATTCATAACAAAGAAAATAAGGCCAATAGAAATTGTCTTCATTTTTAAGTATAAATAAGATTAAATAATATTTACATGTATTTGAAGAATATTCTTTAAAAGGATATAATATTAAAAATATCTCCTCTGATATGAAAATTCTACCGAGGAAACCAAGTTCTCCCAACAACAACATAAAAACTTTTTAAAATGCCAGACAAAGAGTCAGGCGATGGATTAGAATTCCAGTTCTGACATTAATTGGTTCTGTCACTTATGATTCTGGATAAGTTACTTAATTTATTCAAAAACCTTGCTTTCTTCATCTTTCAATGTGGGGTAATATATTTTTTCTCTGCATACATTACAGAGTTGTTGCAAGAACTGAAAGAAATGATGTCTATGAAAGTCCTTTGTGGACTATACAATATTAGCTTTGCTCTTCATACATAGTATACGCTCAAATAGATATAGAATTAATTAGCCAAAAATTAACGAGCTAATTTGTAACAGAGAGAGCTTACTATGGGGAACACAAAAAAAAGTATTATACTTTCAAAAACTTCATTTTGTGCCAAAAAATATAATGTACATAAAAGAATTAGATAATGATGTAAGAAAGCTTTCAATTAAATGCAAAGCATTGTGGTTTAGAAACTAAATTCCCTGAGTTTCAAGAGGAAAAATATGGTGTTTTCTAATACTTATGGTCTCCTATGGATGAAACTTCAACTAGACCTTCAAGAATGTGTAGTTTTACTTGGTTTTTAATGGTTACTGTATCCAACTGTTGTATTGCCTCTACAGAATATGGGTTGTCTTTTCTACACCTGGAGCCTAGCCCTAGATTTGCTAAATAAATGCACATTGAATGATGAATTGTGGCATAGCTTGGGGTAATAAGAAGTGAGAGAATATTGATGTTTTAAACATGAACACTAAGTCTCTTATTAATCACCTATTATGTACAAAGAATTAAGTAAGCCCTAGGGATTCAAAGTCATATGGAAATACAGTGACATTCCTTATATTCAGCCTTTGCTCCTCATTTTTCAGTAATAAAAGCATTTTAGATTCAGAAGTAGAAAAGACCTTGGAGATTGTCAGATACAACTCCCTTATTTTATAGGGAACCAACACTATAGAAATTAAGTGGCTTGGCTAAGGTCACATAACAAATAAATGGCAGAATTCTCTAATCACATGACCTTGTTACTCCAAACTTAAGGTTTTCTCCACTAGCCCCATGTCATCTTTCATTCAACAATTTTTTTTCTTGAAATTGTGCTCTCACTATGGATACCATGATTTATATAATGAGGATGGGGAGAGATGATCAACACAGCTCATCAGATAATGAAAAAAAATACTGTTTTCCCCATCACTGAACCCAAAGAGCTATCACTCAATTTACATATCCAAAGCTGTTTTCAGACTGAATTGCAACTGAAATTATTTTTTTCTAATTCTAATCTGTTTAGTATTTTTCCATTCATTTACCAATTCTTCTGGAAATTCTTTGAAGGATAATTTTTTTAAGTTAAAAAAAAAAAACTACAGAATTGAAAAGGGCCATCTGAATTGCCCAGAAGGAAGAGGTTGAGACAGGTAATCAAAAGAGTCTTTTAACCTCTATTATCTTATACTTTTAATTAGCTTGAGAATGATTAAAAACAATACACACCAGAGATGGTGCTAAATTGCAAGGAAAAAACATATCCTGATGCTGGGGGCATAACTTGGAGAGAGTTTCTCCTTGCTCTAAGTTAATGGGGAGAATTCCATTGGGATACAGAGGGTAGACTACCTGTCTTGTCATTGAAGATACCCCTAACAAAATAAAAATTTCCAATTTAAAACTGATAAACCTAAGGAATGTGTGGTTAGAAAATAAGAATCTATTAAATCTTGTACTCATAAGCATGCTACAATCTGAAAAGCTTTCCCTGAAAAAGAGGTGATGAGGAAGAGAAAGATAGCTACTCATTTCATGACCTTAAAAGCACCAAGCATAGAAAACCAAGGAATCTCAGAACCATCAACAGTTAACTAGATGGGCAGACCTAAAAAACTGAATCATGACTTTGTCACTAAATAGCAGCATGATCTTGAATATGGCATTTCCCTTCACTGGGTCTCTTCCCCATCCCTTAATGAGAGTAGTTGGACTTAGGGATGTCTAAAGTCTCTAGTTCATTCTGATAATAAGCTGCTACTGTAAACCAAATATCCCAATTCTATGGACATTGAAAGGCAAAGTGCCAAGAGGCACTGGATTGGAGTCAGAAATTTGTTGTTGTTATTCTCCTCCTTCTTTACTTCTTCTTTCTTTCTCCAGTCTTTCTTCTCCTTTTCCTTCTCCTCCTTCTCTTTCTCCTCTTTTTGCTTCTTCAGTTCTGTCATGTCAGTTCTTCATGAACAATACAGAACAGGGTGGATTTTTTGTCAAAAATGCTGGACTAATTTGCTCTTTCCTTTTCCAATAGATTAAGGCAAACAGAGATTAAGTGACAAGCCTGAGATCAAACAGCTAATAAATAAAAAAAGGCAGATTTGAACTCAGGTCTTCCTGTTTTCAGTCCCAACTCTCTAGCCTACTTCAGATATTTACCATCTAAGTGATACTAGGCAATTCAGTCTGCTACAAATAACCTCATTGTCATCTCTGTACCTCAGTTTCCTCAACCTGATAAGACAGATTCAAAAGTCTTAAACGTCTCCTCTAGCTCTAACTGTATAATCCAGTTTTTCAAAGAACTGAGGGAAGCCTTCCCTAGCTGCACCATTCAAAGGTTCTGTTTTTAGAGTATGAGCTTATTTGGGAGACATGCCATATACTTGTTCTCACTGAGAAGCAACAGGATACAAATTGGGTCACACCTTAGCAGCTTGCTTTTCTTCTACCTTTATTACAAGTACAAATTTCTCATAAAATACGATCTTTGAAAACTAGCAACTGCCAATTACTGCCCGCCTACCCACCCGCCTAACACATACCTACCATCAGATTTTAAATCCTCCTATTATTGTGTGGGGCCAGAATAAAGTTGACCATTTCTTAGACTAACAAGTTGCAGTAACAGGGCCCAAGAGAGCACTGGTTCCTTGTGTCCCTTGTTTTTAAAAAAGGGATTCAAAAAGAACAGAACTAACTAAACAATTGTTCTATTTACAGATACTTTGCATGGTACAATGGAAGGCATGGGAACATTTGGAAGCAGAAGGCCTTAATCTTAATTCTGACAATTTCTCAGTAATTAACTTCCACTCTGTGCCAATTTTTTTCTCTCTAAAATGAAGAGTTAAGACTAATTTTTCTCTTTGGCCTTTTCTGGTTCAAAATACAAGATCTTTGGATACTATTCACAACCTTTTGCATAAGACTCCTCATTGACAGAGATAGATTATTCAGTGCTCCCTCCTTATGTGAGGGGTAGAGTTGTCAAGACTTTTGAAGATAGAAAGATAATGGCTCTTTCTTTCCAATTAAAGATGGCACATGTGGTTCCAGTTCTCTTCAGAGAAAGGTCCTTCCATGAAAAAGAAAATCTATTCAAAGAATAACGTGTAAAGATCCTGCTACCTAGATTTTGTCCCTAATCCCAGCTTTATTACAATAGAGAAGTAGGGTGATTTTTCCTTGAGGTAAGATCTGGGACTCTAACACACACACACACACACACACACACACACACACACACACTCTCACTCTCTCTCTCTCTCTCTTTCCTTTTTCTTTCTCTCCTTTCTCTTGATCAGCTGAGATGTCTCACTCCCAGCGGAAGAGTTCATTCACTCTCTAGTTTGTCTCTCATCTGTATAATTTCTTCGACTTTTCTTTACTATAAGTTTGGATAAATGGGTTTATTTGCTAGGGAATGAGGGCCTTTGTGGAACTGGCATTTGGTGAGAAAATAATCAGGATCTGAATTTGTAGCTTGGGCGCTCCTCCATTAAGTGTTAGCAATAATTTTTGGTGGAGTTGTGAACGAATCCAACCATTCTGGAGAGCAATCTGGAATTATGGCCAAAAAGTTATCAAACTGTGCATATCCTTTGACCCAGCAGTGCTACTACTGGGCTTATACCCCAAAGAGATATTAAAGAAGGGAAAGGGACCAGTATGTGCCAAAATGTTTGTGGCAGCCCTCTTTGTAGTGGCTAGAAACTGGAAACTGAGTGGATGCCCATCAAATGGAGAATGGTTGGGTAAATTGTGGTATATGAATATTATGGAATATTATTGTTCTGTAAGAAATGACCAGCAGGATGAAAACAGAGAGGCTTGGAGAGACTTACATGAACTGATGATAAGTGAAATGAGCAGAACCAGGAGATCATTTTATATTTCAACAACGATACTGTATGAAGATATATTCTGATGGAAGTGGATTTCTTTGACAGAGACCTAATTCAGTTTCAATTGATCAATGATGGGCAGAAGCAGCTACACCCAAAGAAAGAATACTAGGAAATGAATATAAACTGTTTGCATTTTTGTTTTTTTCTTCCCAGGTTATTTTTACCTTCTAAATCCAATTCTCCCTGTGCAACAAGAGAACTGTTTGGTTCTGCACACATATATTGTATATAGGATATACTGCGACATATTCAACATATATAGGACTGCTTGCCATCTAGGGGAGGGGGTGGAGGGAGAGAGGGGAAAAATCGGAACAGAAGTGAGTGCAAGGGATAATGTTGTAAAAAAATTATCCTGGCATGGGTTCTGTCAATAAAAAGTTATTATAATAAAAAAAATTAAATTAAATTAAAAAATAAACATTTAATAAAAAGTGTTAGCAATAAGAAGCATAGGTTGAATTTAAAAGACTAACAATCTCTAGGAAGGCAGATAGATAAAATTCTAGCCTGACACCATCTGTCCATCTCTGGACCAAATCCCTTCCTTTCACTCCTGCAGGAATCAATATCTTCCTTTGTAAGGGGAGAATAGAGGAAAGTCTAAAGATGACTATGTATCTTTCTGAATTTTATCTAAAAAGACATGTAGACACACAAAATTTACATAGGTGACAAAATCAAACACACATATATACCCACAACACATACATAGAAATATCATGATTGGTCACATTTGGATTGCCACTTAGGTGTATGAAAGGGAGTAGCATACAGTAACACTAAATAGGCAAGTTGAACCTAGATTCTTGAAGAGCTTTGAATACTAGACTAAGGAGACAATATGGAACCATTGAAAGTTTTTTGAATACAAGGGAAAAAAAAAAGATCAGAATGGGACTTCAGGAAGATTAAGCAAGCAGCAATATGTAGGTGAAAGTGGTATAATACAGTTGAAAAAGTATTATACTTAAAGTCACCAAATCTAGAATTCAATCCCAATCCTACTTCTTATTCTTTGTGGAAGTTCCAATTGGCCTCTCAAACTCAAAGGGTCTCAGTTTCTATATTTGGAAGATAAGATGATGAAAGAGATGACTTCTGAGGCATCTTCCAGCTCTAGACATTTGTTTCTCTGGAGATAATGAGTATATGGAAAAATGGAATGAAGGAGGAAGGAGGGAATTAGAAGGTTCAAGGTGAGAACACTTACATCAATAGTCCAGATAAAAAATAAATACCGATATTCTGGCACTCAATTTCGAGAGAAGAAAATGAATGTGGAATGCAATGAAGACTCAGAAATGGCATGCTCAAGTGCCTTTTAAAAGTATGAGCAATAAGAGAATTAGCAAAGTCAAAGTTAACCAAGGTTTCAGGCTTGAGACAGTGCTAGGCAAGAACAAAAAAGATGGGAAGGAAAATGGGGTTTTAGGAAGAGGGTGAGGATAATGAAACTGGAATTGAATGTGTGAAATTGGAGATGCTTAGTGGACATTACGGTACAAATGTGCAAGACACAATTCCAGACTCAGTACCATCCTAGGCAAGTCACTTCCCCTCAATTTGTCCCAGTTTCTTCATCTGTAAAAAGAGAATAATAGAAGCCTGTTCTCCCTGGGTTACTGTGAGAACTAAATGAGATGATAATTGCAAAGTATTTAGCACAGTCCCCAGAACATAATAAATATTATCTATATAAATGGAAATAATGATGATGATGATGATGACGATGACAATGATGACATTCGTAAATGTGGGACTGGAGCTTAAGACAAATACCAAAGGTAGAGGCGAAGGTGTAAGACTTAGCTTCATAAAGATGACAGTCAAAGCCATGGGAATGGGTAAAATAGTCAAAGGAGAGAGTACCAAAGAGACAAAAAGGAAATAATCAAGAATATAACTCAGAAGAATATCAACATTTAAAAAGTCAAAAAAGAAAGGAAAGTCAGTGACAGATACAAGGAATAACTAAAGAGGTATAAAGAAAACAGTACACTTTTCTTCATACCTCTTTAGTTACTTCTTGTATTTTGTACAATGCTGTGGGAGTCAAGGGAAGAAAGAAAGTCAATAAAGTAAAGTTTGAAGAAAATTGATTAGCTAGAGATAGAGATAAAGAAATAAAGATAATACATGAATATAGATATCACTATCAATTGATTGATATATCCCTATCAATATAGATAGGATATATGAATGGAAAGGAAAGAAGGAATGGAGGGAGGGAGGGAGAGAAGAAGGAAAGAAGGAAGACAGGAAGGGAGGGATGAAAGGAGACAGAAAAGAAGGAAAGGATAGAAGAAAGGAGGAAAGAAGGAAGAAAGAGTGGGAGGGAGGAACAGAGTGAAGAAGGAAGTGTTGGAGAGAGAAGAGGAAAGAAAGGGAAAGGAAAAAGGGAGAGTTCAATAAGATACCAAAGGTGGCTTTTTGGGAAGTAAAATGTAAAAATCGAAACTCAGGACTGCCTTGTCTGATAACAAGACATCTCTTGATTTTTCACTTGGAGCTTGAATTTCCTGGAAATTGAGACTTTAAAAAGAGAAAAGCTCAAAACTTCTTTCAGGATCCATGGATAACCCTTTTCAGTTCAGGCAACTGAGCAAATTGCCAGCAAACCAGTCGCCCACGTCAGAGATTTCACCTATAGTCAAACCACTCCCCTCTGGTATTATTAAAAAGAGGACTCAAACATTGGGGATTTTTTTCCCCATTATTTCCCTGTAAAAGTCTATAGTGCTTTTACAAATACACTCATTATAGTCTCAGGATTCAATTTACATAATTGAGGCAGTCCAGCTAATTTTAGGAAAATTACAACTTTGCGGAAAAATAAGTGTTATACAGTAATTATGGCAAAGATGTTCTGCCTTGTGTCAGGCACAATGAAATTAGTAGGTTTAAAAATTAGGAACAAGGGCCTCTAAGCTCTCAATGTCATTTTAAAATGAGAGAGCACTGTTAAGGAATAGCTCTGCATGTTAATCACAGCACTTGGGAACATTGTGTTTTAAGATATACGATTCACAACCTTGTTAAAAGAAATATTGAAAGAGGGAAATTGATTTTTTTCCAGAAAATTTGCCTGTCACACTGGAAGATAAGTTACTGTTATGTGTGTCCATTAAAGGAGTTTATTATATGAAAAGTCACATATGGGGAGGTGGGGGGAGGGAAAGTTCAGCCAGCATTGACTTCATCCAGGTTTTAGTCAATCTCTTCTCATTCCAACAACTGAAGGCAACTGAGCTCTTCTCATCAATGTCCATAGGATCTAGGCAAAGAATTAGGATCTACAGGGTGAGAACAAGTGCTGAGAGCATTTGGAAAATTCCACCATTGTCAGAAGGTAATTCTGGAAATGTATTCCCTAAAAGAATAAATAAATATATTGCCACTATAAACACCATTTTTATAGTTGTTGTTCAGTCATTCCAGTCATGTCCAATTCTTTGTGACCCAATTTGGGTGTTTCATGGCAAAGATACTGAAGAGGTTTGTTATTTCCTTCTGTGGTTCATTTTACAAATGAGGAAACTGAAGAAAACAAACAAGATTGTTCAGGGTCACACAGCTACTGTCTGAGGACAGATTTGAACTCAGAAAAATACAACTTCCTGATGCCAGACCTGGCACTCTCTTCACTGCTCCATCCGGTTGCCCAGTACGTATCATATTACTGAGGGCTTAGAATTACCAATATATTTGGCACATAAAACCAGAACCACAAAAGCATGTTTTGATTTTAGAGCTGGGAAGAACCTCAAATTATAGAATAAGGAATGGCAGAATCAAAACTGATGAACAAGAGAATTTATTAAGCGTTTACTTTGTGTCGAGCCTTGTCCTAAGTGCTAAAAAAGGAGAGGGCCCCTGCCCTCAGAAAGCTTGCATTCTGATAAAGTGGCCAACAGCTTTCCATAGGCAATGGTAGTATGGGTTTAATTTCCATTTTTAGAAGAAAGAGGGATAGAAGTGAGAACTTGTTACAGAATGGAAAATGGCATTGACACTTAGATCCTCTGAAATTCAAACTGGAGCATCTTAAGTTCCTTCCTCCAATGAATGCTTAGCTCCTTCTAGGTATGAATTCTGGAATTCCAGTTTGGCTGGGACCTTAGAACCTAGAATATAGAATGTCAGATCTAAAGGGATGATTGGATCAGAGATATGAAGGTGTGGGTCAAAACCCCTTTCATTTTTTGCTCCTGTCAACTTTGGGTGATCCATTTGTTCTTTGTCAGTGTGATCAAATTTGAGAATGTTTACATAGGGAAGAGTCAGGAACCAAGCAATTGGTAGAAATAACAGACCTGAACCCTGGTTATGGATTCCCTTGGTGTCTTTTTTGCTACACACTCATTTGAAAGGATGGATGGATGAAACAGAGTTTTTAAAAAGAGGAAATGTGATAGAAAGAAGAGAAATGTCATTCAGCACTCAAAAGTGGAACCAATTGGAACCATAATTCAGAGTTGGGCTCTCAGTTCTTGATGTTGGGTTTCTTTACTTTTTCTTTGTGGATTTACTATAATGTCATGGGAGGGAGGAGAAAGAGAATTCTCTTCCTCACCAGAAGTAATAATGGCAACAATCACTTGATCATCTGGCCATAGGAGACATGTGCCTGAAAATAGTCTGAAATGTAAATTCAAAAATGCTGCTTCCTGAATTTCAAATATCTGCATAGAGAAGAGGAAGAGGAAAGAGGGTTCTCAAAAACTTCAACAGCCTGAATATGGAAATGAGGCTTTTAGCAGAGCAAGGAGACTTCTGGGAAAATTGCCTCAAAGGCACCTAAATCCAAATTCAAACATTCCTGAGTTAAGAGAGTTCCAAGTACAGTTCTTACAGAGTTACTACAAAGGGAAATTTCCTAATTCTTTCTCCTCTTGGAAAAGGAAGAAAAAAACCCACTCAGTTATTATGTACAATCAAGCTTGTAATGCAATGCCACCAAAGATTTCAGCTAAGACAGAAGCTGCAGATGGTAGACTATCTAGCCAGGCAGTACCCAGTAGCATTTGTGGGGCAGTGTCTCATAAGACCATAGTTACCAGAATCAGTGCCAAGATATCAATGCCCTTTTAGTCTTGTATTATTAGAAATGTGGTTATTCTTGTTTCTCTATTCTCTAAGCAGAGACTGAAAGAGACAGAAACAGAGACACAGAGACAGAGAGACAAACGGACAGACAGAGACAAAAGAGACAGAGCAGAGGAGAAAGGGAGACAGAAATAGAGACAGAGACAAAGACACACACACAGAGAGACAGAGACAGAGAAAAAGACAAAGAGAGAAAGACATCAGACAGGCAGAAATACAGAAGATATAAAGAGATACAGTGAATACAGTGAGAGGAGGGAGGGAAACAAAGACAGACAGACAGACAGAGAGAAAGACAGACACAGAGAGAGAGAGAGACAGAGAGAGAGAGAGCTCAATTAAGTACTTGAGATATACAGGCACTGTCCTAAGGACTGGAGACAAATACAATAAATACAATACAATACAATACAAATATAATAAAAGAAAAAATTCCCTTCCCTCAAGAACCTGGCTTTCTAATGTAAGAAAACAATATATCTTAAATCTAGAAGCGAGAAAGGGGGCAATTAAGGTCAGCCAAGAAGGCAAATAGGATACAGGTGAATGAGAAACATGGTTTTTCCTACTTAGCACAATCAAAGTATAATGAAGGAAAAGAATAAAAGGAAATAATGGAAGATCAAAAAAGGGAAAGAAATTCTGCTTGGAATGGATGGCACTAAGATTAATGATAACTAAGGAGAAGTTATGATATTTAGTATCCTTGAGCACTATTCTACCAACCCTCTTATCCACTTCTTAAAGGGTTTTAAAAACTAATTTATTCCCTTGATTTGTTAGCAGGCTAACCTTAGATGAAAAGAAAAAACAGTCTCAAAAATTGGAACTCTTATTATGAAGAAATATACCTGGGGATCTTAACCTCAAGTTGTTATCCAAATGATGGGAGATTTCCAGGAGGCTTCACTTCATTTGATGTGAAAGTACTTTGTCCACTGAAAAACTATCCTTCCTCAGGGACTAAACTCTTAACACTAACTCTTGCTGTCTTCGTTCAGAAAATGCAGTTTTCCAATTTTACATTATGGTTCATCATCTGTATTCAGTTCTTGGACTCTGATTTAATCCAATTAGATTCACACCTCTAAAACTTGTCTCCACTTTTTGATGCATTACCTTCTATATATCCCAGAAGATGGAAAACCCAAATAAACTAATAGAGGTCACTAGGAGGAAACACTTGCAGCAACTGGCATAAAAAGATAGTACAAAACATAGGAGCGCTGAGGAAAGCTGGCCCTTGGCTAAAAGAGTGAAATAGAGGGAGTTTAAAGGGCTTTCCCACAGAAGACCATGGTACCAGTGAGTCAAAAACTCTGGATCCAAATCATAACTCCCAATGTTTACCTGTGTGACTTTGGGAAATCACTTTTGCTTCAATTTCCTCATTTATACAATTCTCTCTGGAACCCTCCTAGTCTTAGTCTGCTGTATGTCCCTGCTTTAGGGAAGTAGCCACTTCCTTCCCTGTTTTCTAGATCTTTTTTTAAGTGTTGCCTGCAAAGCAGAATTTAATCTCCTGCCCAGCTTGGTTATCAACCCCTACAGAACAAGCTGCCTCTACCAAGTAAGTAAGCTCATCACTTCTAAAGTCACCACCAATGATGCTAACTGAAGCCTTCATTGTTACTATCACCCTCAGCCTCCTCTCTCTTCTGTTTGGTGGGCTGGAGGGTAGGGTACCAAACTCCTCCCAATGCAGAAACTACTCACAGATCACTCCATTTTGCATTGGCTTCTGGCTTTGTTTCAACTCTTTGGAGCAAGATGCCTCTAGGTAGAGCAAGCTACCCCTTGCTTTCCTGTCCCTCTGGTTTTCCTGCTGCCTCCTTTTGTGTGCTGTATCCCCCTTCAGATTGTAAACTCCTTGAGGGCAGGGATGATATTTCTTTTTATTAATTGTATGCATAGCCCTTAGCATAATGCCCGTCATATGACAGAAACTAAATAAATGTTTTTTTTTTGGATTGGATTAGGGTATTTTCCCAATAAACTATAAATTCCCTGAGGACCAGAATTATCTTGCTTACTTATATTGGTATCTCCAGCATGATGTCTGATGCAATATAAGTATTTAATAAATGTTATATGTAACAATACATCTATCCATTATTACTTCTGTTGCTCCCTCATAAAATGATGCTATTGAACAAAATGGCCACAAAGATAGTGAGGGTCTCCTTTATTTGAGATCATGAAGCAAAGACACATTCTTTGTTAAGTTCTGAGTTAGACAAGCAGGTCTCTAAGGTCCCATTCAACTCTCATAATTCCTTTAAAATTCTGGTCTCACCCACTTTTCTTTTCTGTCTTTTCCTTTTCTCTGTTTCCTTGGGGAAAATTCTCTTGTTCTCCCACTAAGCCTAGTGTCCCCAAGTTCTGTCCCCACTAAAACTTTCTTTCAAGAAATCAAGTTTTTCCATTTCTACTGAGGCAACCTTTATAGAATCATAGATGTAGAATGAGAAGAAATCTCAGAAGGCATTTAGTCACTCTTTCATTGTTATTGTGCTTTGTACTCAAAGAGAACCAAAATCACATCACAATGTTAGGATCCATGGACCGTACGCCTTACTGTGATGGGATCAGACCAATAGGAGCTCAGAAAGCTCTTCACTGGCTGTGGCACAAACATTTCATGTGAATATATGGGAAGGAGACATCATTAAGCTTGTGCATCTCACATTTCTTTTGAGTGACTCTCATTCTGCTTTGCTCATATATGACAGTACCTTATTTGGTATGAGTACTCCATAATGGATGGCCATAAGCAAGTATCTCTCCTGTCTCACAAGGTTTTTCAGAGAGATCTTGAAAGCGTCCTTGTAACACTTGCAGTTACATTGAATCATCAATATAATTAATTCACAATTCTATAGCACTTTAAGTTGTATTCTTCATCCCATGTCTATGAAATGGATAGCTCAAATATATTTGCCACCATAAAATGCTACATTTTACAGCTGGGGAAACCAGGGACCATGGAAATAGGTTACTTGCTAGTAGTGATATGAAGTAGGATTTAAACCCAAGATTCCTGACTGCAAATTCAACACTAGCAGTTATGTCGATTGTCATATGTCATAAATGCAATTGTATATTATTGGGCCTAGATTATATGTATAAAATAGATTGAGGGCTGCATTCAGAGTCACAGGACTTGGATTCAAATTCAAGGTGTGCTACTAATTACACCTGTGACCTTAGGCAAACCAATTTCTTCAACACTTAATTTTCTCTTGTCAACACTTCATTTCTAAAATGAAAGAGCTATAGTAGTTAATCTTAACTTAAGGCAAGACTGGGAGAAAAAATTGGAATACAACATCTTACAAAAATGAATGTTAAACACTATCTTTACATGTATTTGGAAAATAAAATACTATTGAAATTTATTTTAAAAATAATGATCAAAGAAAGTAGGTAGCAATCTTGTCCTGGCACTGATTTTAGAATCAAATTATATCAGTTCTAGTTTTTAAATATGAATTCATCCAATATTGGTTAAAAATCTCATTTCTGCTACTACCCATATGATTTTAGACAAGTCACAAACTCTCTCGGCCCCAGGTTTCTCATATGAAAAGTGATAGAGCTACACTAAATGACCTCAAGTGTGTTTTTCAATGCTGATGTATGACTCTAAGATCCCATAATGAAATCTACTCCACAACTGCTGTGACTCATAAGTCTGACTAATCATACTCCTCATCCCACCTCAGTAGTTGCTCCCTGACTATGATAAAATAAGGGTACCCTTCATCAATGCTGAACATCTTTCTATTTCCATATTTTAAAAAATTTACCATCCCCAAGAAATGATAGTTTATTTGTCTTTCCTAAGGCTTACCAGTCCACTTCATTTGTCTACAAACCCTGAACTCTATTGGGTTTGTTCCCAACTAATATTTATTCTAAATCTTTGCAAATGAGTTTTCATTGTCTTCAATAATTCACTTGGTCAGCTAGTTGTCTTGAGTCCAAATGTACAGAAATCTTCCCGCCTATCCCATTCTACCGGTTCATTGTTTAACTGAACCACAGGTATTGGAATCCTGGTAATTCAATTAGCGATATGCCAAAGTCACATGAATTATACATCAGTTTTTGTAGGTTTAAGTTGAAAACCAATTAGCTCCCTTTTTGAAAAACCTACAATCACAGAATCTCAGAGTTTCAGAGACAAATAGAACCTATCCAATTCAATCTCCACCTGAATCAGAAACCTAGACTCTAACTTGACAAAGGGTCATCAAATCTTGTCTAGATTTCCAAGAAAGACAAACTGACCACCCCAATTCAAGTCAATGCTCATCTGTTAAGTTTATACATTATCCTGA
This sequence comes from Sarcophilus harrisii, assembly GCF_902635505.1. Classification (NCBI taxonomy): domain Eukaryota; kingdom Metazoa; phylum Chordata; class Mammalia; order Dasyuromorphia; family Dasyuridae; genus Sarcophilus; species Sarcophilus harrisii. Next base: position 222,882,267 of record NC_045431.1, on the reverse strand, counting down.
GTGCTGCAAAAAAGAAACAGCACTTATCCTCAAGGAACTTGTGATTTGGGGGTGGAAACAACATTATATATCAATAAACATATCTAAAACAGATATAAAATATAAAGTCGCTATAGGAGTGAGAAGTAAAAAAGTAATTATGATTCAAGAAGTATTTATTAAGCATTTACTATGTTCTGTTGTCTGTCCTTTGCTCTCAAAGATGACTATGAGACGTCAAGGAGGTAATGTGATGACATTCCAGTGAAGTGGATTTGAGGGAGGGAGGGTTGTGCAAAGTCATCAGGCTCACTTTCTTCTCTGGAACCATCTGGTGCAATGGCCACATATAGATAAGAACCTGTGGAGATGGCCCTGGATGCAATAAATGTTAGCTGTTTGTGTACTATACTAAAGAATTTACTTATATACATATATATATATATATATATATATATATATATATATATTTAAAGAATTTACATCCTTATTGGGAAAGAGAGAAATCATGTTTGTGGGTTGATTGATTGAATGAATGCATGAACATGTTAGTCACGAGGTGGTACAGCCATTCAAAATATGGTCCTCAGCTTTTTTACATAAACTTCTTTTGATGTACATTTTTTTCAAAAACTCAGAGAGAGGGAGATGTGAAGATATGACAGTTTGGATAAGTGCTATGGGGGTATATGAATCTTCCTATTTCTCTTGTAAGTGTTAAACAGTTGGATCTTCTGTCTGTGGAGCCCTGATTAGTGTTGCACAGCATACAAGTGGGAAATGATTCTCTTGCCAGCTTAAGATGGTTGGATAACCACAGTACCAAAGTACACAAAAACCAGTGACCTTATGAAACAGCAATTATCATCTATCATTATCAGGGTAGGGGAGCTTGAGAAAACTGCCTTGAAGATCTAGAACTGACATCATTCAGGGTGTTTTCCTCTGTCAAAAGGCGAGATCCCCATGGATAAGACTACTAATGGAGCCTTCAAAGTGTGTCCCAGCTACTCATCTATTTTTTATGAATCATATATTAGATTCTCCATATAACAGCCATATTCTCAAGCTGATCAGCCAGGCCATTAATAATACATGCAAGTTAAGTTTCTGATTAACATACTATTACAGGAACGTAGAGTGTGTTCCTTTCTGCAAATACAGCAAACCCTCTGTCACTGGACAATCTCTTTTTCAGAGTCCTGCCTGAACTGGCATTCAGCATCTGCATTACTGATTGCTAAGCAGTACTCATAAGTGGTCGACCTGAGGCTCCATAAAGTTTTGAGGGTTTTTTGTTTTTTTCCCAAAGAAAGATTAATTCCTTGTGAATAATTTTATGAAATTCATCTTATCAAATTCTACCACCCTAAAAATACATTGTCACATAGTGTATATATGACTCTAATAATCAATAAACATTTTAAGCGCTTAATATGTGCCAGACACTGTGCTAAGTGATTAGTCAGAATGCTCCAAGTCCTAAGAATACTTGAAAGTTAAGATTACCTACAAATGGCTATTGTATAATATCAATTTACAAGACTAATCATGGTAGATAACAGTAGTTCAGCCTAGCAAATAGAATATTACCCTGAGAGTTTTTGCTTTCAATAATATTTATAATTTATCCTGTATGTAATCTTACTTCATTAGTCATTGTAATATATTTTCAAGGACTTTCAGCATGTGATAGCACTATTGCTTTAAAAACCATAATGAAGCTGGATTTACTACTCTGCACTGATGATTCTTAAATCTACCTTTCCTGTCCCAATCTATTTGCTGACATCCAATCTTATATTTCCAACTGACTTTCAAACATCCCCAAACGAGATATCTGTAGACATCTTAAATTAACTTAACCTTCCTCTACTCTCCCAGTTTCTCAGATTAGCAACCTAAGAGTTTTCCTGAAAACCTGTTTCTCATCCCCCCATATCCAAACTATTGGGGAGCTCTGTCAATTTCATCTTTGCAACATGTCAAACTCAAGACTCTCACCACTCCATTCCATCTTCCATTCAGCCACGAATGTGATTTCCCTAAATCACAAGTTCAATCATTTCACCTTCCTTTTCAATAAACTCTAGTGGCTTCCTATTGCTTTTTCTAGGAACAAATACAGAAATGATCTGTTTGGCATTCAAAGCTCTTCATACCCTAGGCTCCTCCTACATTTCTAAACTTCTTGAATCTTATTCCTAATGCTTCCTAAGGCCCACTTCATTTCATTCTCCAACATTGTGTGTGTGTGTGTGTGTGTGATTAAGCAGACCATTATGGTTACCAAAGTTGCTAAGATCTTTTTTTGATAATTATTTTGGCCCCAGTGCCAAGCATTCAATAATTACTTAACAAATGTGTGCTGATTGATTAATGTTACATTTAGAAATTGTGATAAACTGAGATATAAAGGGATGAGCATGATCAATTTATTAGTGAAACTAGAAATAATCAAAAAAATGAAGTCAACGACCTCTCAATGAGAAAGACACCAAGGGAAGGGGCCCATAGAGTCTTTTAAACCTCATTGTGTCTTCCTTCTTATTGACCTTAGAGTACATCTCCCTTTGCAAAAATAAGACAATCCCAATTGGAAGACTTTTTTTAATGAGAATAACCTCAGCTGTCCCATGTTTAGAAAAAGCAAGAGTTCTCAGTTAATAGGATTAGGCTGCAACAATGGGTGTAGTCTATAGCAGTTTTGTTGAATCAACTTGAATTTGAATGGTTAATGGATGATGCTAGTAGAGTAGATCTATATGGGGATGCTTATATAAATTTAAAAAATAGAATTGAAGAGGCTACCAGAGCAAAGGGTGAAGGTGATTATAGGACAAAAGTTTGACTTAAGCAATTTTTCTCTGCAATATGAAGAATTAAGTTATAAAGATAAGGAGTTTAGACTAGCAATGCCCTGTAGCAGAGCATTTAAACCTCCATCAGTTTGACTGTCTTAAAATAGAATTAAAATCATTTTACATTTTACATTAATAAATAGATGATTTTCTCAGTGTCTATGTCTTCTCTACTTGAATGGATCCATGATTTTAATATAAGTAGTTCTTCAATCAATGTAAATTGCAACCCTCCATCTTTTCTCAGCTTAAATTAATCTTATCAATGGTCTTCTATAATTTTTCATAGATCTCTCCAAGCTGTGAGAAGTATTACTTGAATTCTTTTAATATTTCATGGCTACCCAGGCAACACATGGTCTTTAGATAGAATTATCATTGGTTGCTTCTCTTGATGAACATGACTGTTCCAGCTCTTCTTTTGGCTATAACATGGCCTCAGTGATGTCTTTTACAAAACTCACAAACAAGTCACTACTACTAAAATTCAGTCTTGTTCTGTTGCCTTTGGGACCATCACAATTTTCTCTCTGCAACTATATCATATATCTTTCTTAAATATAAAATTTAACCTTTTATTCAAGACTAAGAACAGACAAGATTATGGTCAGAGGATGGCTCGGAAACAACATTTAGGGGTACAGCAAAGGTTGGTTTTAAATTTATCTATTAAAATAAATTATTTTAATGGTAAAATTGTTAGGATTCTTACAAAGTAATAAATCAGTTGTCTATTTAGTATCATGCTTAGCAGTTCTCTATTTCAGAGTTCACACCTTTCACACCTTTAAGAGTTCACACATTAGTTCACACATTAGCATTCGAGATTCACAAGTCAGGATTCAGTATGAGATTCACAAGTTCAGTGGAAGAGATTCATAAATCACAGCTCCCACAATCCCACTCTTGGAGGAGGAGTCAACCTTTGAGTTCACACCTTTAAGAGATCATATATAAGAAGCTCTTGGAGCCTTAGCCAGGAGTCAATTGAGGAGATTGAGAAGCCAGAGACTGCAGTCAGGCAGAACTGGGGATTTGGAAGAAGAGAGGCTGAAGCTGAAAAAGGCAAAGGACTAGCAACAAGAGCTCTTGGAACCAAGGAGGGAGATAGGCCTCTAAGAAAACTAACCAGGCTATTTTGGAAGAGACAATAAAGGATCTGAACTTTTAACAGCTGGCTGCATTTGAGATGATTATTACTTTAAACTGAAATTAAGGTTGCCTTCAGAAGCCCCCCAAGAATCCTGCTCCCAGAGAACCGTTATATTTGAGAAAAGAGAACACTACACAAAATAAATCCAGTTATCTGCATTATAATACATTTGGGGACAGAAGAACATAAGGTTATCTCAAAGGCTCCAATGAATAGTAACACATAGAGGACATTACTTTTGTATGATAGAAACAAAGTTTTCAACTTTTCCCTTGGGCATGCAAAATTGTTCTGGTCTTCTGCAAATTCACTTGCCTTTTTTGTATTCATTGTTTTTTTAATATCATCTTTATTTCCCAATTTTATCATTCCCAATATATAATATTCCTTGATAACAAGTTAATAAGTTAAATGGTTCATCATATTATCTATGCTTGAAAACATGTACTTCCAACCAACAGACTACCTACTTCTCTAACAAGAAGGAAGGATATTTTACTGTCTTTTGGAATCATGTTTGGCCAAAAATACAATGCAATACAAATGCAATACATATTGGTCTCTATTCTTATATATTTCAGTGTTGATTTTTTCTTTTCAATATAACTTTCCCCCCTTTTCTCTGTATTTATTTTCTCTTCTACTGTACTTCCAAATGAAAAGAAAAATATTATAATGAATATGGCCAGTAAACTAAAATATATTGTCCCCTTGTTCCAAGTCCAAAAATGTGTGCCCCATTCTAATTCTTTAGTCCATCATTATGTCAGAATATAGGATATATACTTCTTTGCTGCTTCTCTGGAATAATGACTAGTCATCATACTGTTCATATTATTATTTTATTTATTTATTTATTTATTGCTGAGGCAATTGGGGTTAAGTGACTTGCCCAGAGTCACACAGCTGGGAAGTCTTAAGTGTCTTAAGAACAAATTTGAACTCAGATCCTCCTGACTTTAGGGCTGGTACTCTATCCACTGAGCCATCTAGCTGCCCCATATATACTTAATTCTTTAAAACTTGTCTTTATAATGTTGTTGTTATATACACTGTTCTAGTTCTACTCATCTTATTTTGCATCAGTTTATGAATTCTTCCCAAACTTCTCTGAAATAATTTCTTATACCATAATAATATTCCATTATATTTTGACTGGTACTCCAAATTCCAAGTTCAAATTCTGCCTCAGATACTAGTTGCATGAAGCTAAGCAAGTTACTTAACTTCTAAACCTTATTTTTTTCAACTGTGAAATGGAGACAAAAATTTCATTTACCTGATACAATTATTAGTGTATCAAATGAGATTGTATATTTCAAATCCTTTACAAACTTTAAACAAAATGTTAAAGCCATATAAAATGTCAACTATTTTTCTTTGATGCTATGAAAAGGAGCTATGAATATTTTTCCATAAATAAATCCTTTTTCCATTCCTTTATCTATTTGAGGTGTAGATCTAGTCAAGACATTGTTTCTCAACTCTGATGACTCTGGAGGAGACAGTGAGTCTGACAACTGCACAGCATTGCCTTTCTTAAATTCTATTCACATGCAAGATATTGCTCCTCTAATATCATCAATTTTCTTCAAGGACAAAAGACAAAAAACAGCAACAACAATATTATTTTTAGAATGTCTATCAATTCATACCTCTACCAATAGTACATTAAGGTGCCTAATTCCCAATAACCTCAGTAACATTTGGGATTTTCCTTTCTGTCTCCATCTGTGTCAATCTAATGGTTTAAGTGGAAGCTTAGATTTTCTTTATTTGAATTTCTCTAATTATTAGTGATTTGAGGCACTTTTTTCACATGATTGTTTATAACTTAAAATTCTTTCACTAAACTGACTGAATATTCATCCTTTGAGCAATTACCAATTGAAGAATCTTTGTATTCCCTGCACCTAAAAGAGTACTGGACAGCCAGTTTTTTTTTTTTGTTTGTTTGTTTTTGTTTTTGTTTTTGTTTTACTTTTGCAGATAACATTTTTTTTCCCCAAATACATGTAGAGATAGTTCTCAACATTCATTTTTGCAAAACTTTGTGTTCCAAATTTTTCTCCTTCCTTACGTCTCCTTTCCCCAGGACAGCAAGCAATCTGACATAGGTTAAATGTGTGCAATTAATTTAAAATATTGCCATATTTGTCATGTATTTTGAGAAAAAAATCAGATCAAAAGGAGAAAAACATAAGAAGGAAAAAAGCAAACAACAAAAAAGTGAAAATTCCATGCTTTAATCTATATTCAGTTTCTATAGTTCTCTCTATGCAGAAGGCATTTTCTTTATTTTTAACATATAAGTTATTACTTTGCTATATTTATTTATTTTTGTATATCCAGTGCTTATCACAGTCACAGAATACCTGATATAATTTCTGCACACATTGGTTAATGTTCATATATTCAGATGTTAGACAGTCATTTCCCTGAGTGTAGGTATATGGAAACTAATGTTTCCACTACAACACCAGTTTCAAAAGAGGATTTAGGATTTAAGTATCTTCGATATTAAACCTTAAAATAAGAATTCTTTCTGTTTGTCTTTTCCAGAGGTATCAAGCAGGCTACTCTGAAAATGTGGCAGGCAACACTGCCCACAAAAGTCAAAACAAGATTAAAATGTAATTAGGAAATCATTAACAAAATCAATAGTATAATAAATCAAACATAATGTTAATTTGTGGCTTTCTAATGCAAGGATTCTTTTTAATGTCTCAGTTCTTTTTTTTTTTTTGGTGGGGGAGAAATTCTCTAAGTTCTTTTTTTTTAGTGGGGAATAATTTTTTTTCTTTATTTTTTATAGTATTTTATTTTTCCAAATATAAGTAAAGATAGTTTTCATCATTTACCTTTGCAAAACCCTTGTGTTCCAAAATTTTCTCCCTTTCCTCACGCCATCTCAGACAGCACGTGGGCAATCCTTTTAAACATATTTCTATATTCACCATGCTGTGCAAGAAAAATCAGATCAAAAGGAAAAAAAAATAAGAAAGAAAGAAGCAAGCAAACAAATAACAACAACAAATGGGGAAATTACTATGTTTTGATCTACATTCAGTCTCCATAGTCCTCTCTCTGGATGCAGATGGCATTTTCCATTATAAGTCTATTGGTATTGTCCTGAATCATCTCATTGTTGAAAAGAAGTCATCATATAATCTTGTTACTGTATACAGTGTCCTCTTGGTTCTAACATCCTTCATGTAATTCTTTCCAGACTTTTCTGAAATCAGCCTGCTCATCATTTCTTTAGAACAATAATATCCATTATATTCACTTATCAGCTTATTTGACAGTCCTCAAGTTATTATGGTCCAGAACTCTAAACTTGAAACAAGGATTCTTACAAGGTGCTAAGTAAGTGGGATTGATAAAGACAATGGTTATGTAGTTTAGCATGGGGATTAATAGTTCTCTAAATTCAACATGATTGATTTAATCTTATAACAAATAATGGCTTCTTAGTAATATAATGATATAATGATTCCTAATGGTGTAGAGCATATAAGCTAGGAGCCTCAGCCAGGTTCATTCAGAGGCAGAGAATACAAGTGGACTGGAGGCTGAAGCACAAGCCCTTGGACTCAGATTCATTCCATCTTCATCAGCCTTGTGGTGGTTGGCCTGGCTTCCTGCAGTTCCCCCACTGAAACCAAGACTAAAAGGCTCTCAAGAAAACTAGCTAGGGCCCAGGCAAGAAAACTGAATTGTGAAGGAGATAATAAAGGATTTGAACTTTAACCCCTGGCTATTCTTGTGGTGATTACTAAACTGAAACGAAGGCTGCTCCCAAGACCTCCAGAAAACCCACCGAGAACATTACACAAAGTGATGGGCATCCACTCAATTTCCAGTTCCTTGATACTACAAAAAACATTTTTATATATGTGAGTCTTTCCCCCTTCTTTATGATCTCTGTGGAATACAGACCTAGTAGAGACACTGCTGGATCAAAGGTTATGCACAGTTTTAATAACCTCTGGGGCACAGTTCCAAATAGCTCTCCAGAATGATTGGATCATTTCACAACTACAGGAACAATGTATTGGAGCTCCAGTTTTTACACATCTTTTCCAACATTTATCATCTTTTCTTACTATCTTAGCCAATCTGAAAAATGCATTTCTGTAATAGTGATTTAAAGCATTTTTATATGACTAGAAATAGTTTTAATTTCTTCATCTGAAAACGGTCTTTTCATATCTTTTAGGGAAAGGCTTGTATTTTTATAAACTTAAGTCAATTCTCTATTTATTTTGGAAATGAGACCTTTATCAGAACAAATGGCTGTAAAAAATTTCCCAGTTTTCTGCTTTTCTTCTAATCTTCAGCCAGTATTTTATTAACAAACATTTATTTATTAATAAATTTTCAATTCATTTTTAACTTTATTTCAATATCCTGCTGGTCAATCTACCTTCCTCAAGTCTCTCCCCATTCCATTCCATTTTCCTTTCAGCTACTAAAGTAATTTTCTTAAAATACAGGTCCAATCACATCATTTCCCTAATTAATAAACTCATCAGCAAATAATTATTTATTCCCTGTAATTACATTAATTTAAAATATAACAATTTGTACAATCTTTGGAAACTAGATTAGAAAACTTCACTTCTGAAGAGTTTTACACCACCCTCTTCTTCTTATATGGGGCTTATTAAAGCATAAAGCAGATACTGATCATATTCAGTTTCCATACTTACCTACCTCAAAGAAATGTTCTGAATAGTAATTCATCAAGACTTACAAAACATTTTAAAATTTCTCTAAGGGAATAATTAATATATTTTTATATATGAAATAAGTGCAGAGTGTTAATAGGAATATTATGTTGCACTACAGGCAGCTGAAATAAAAATGGCCTTTTTGTCCATAAATCTTAAATTCAAGGATCTTCAGTGACTACCTATTGCTTCTAGAATAAATATACACATGTAAGCACATACACACATATTCCTCATCTTGGCACATAAAATCCATTATAAATCTAGTTCAAGTTAACAATTCCAGAATTATTTCATGTTATTCCAATTTCAGCCGAACTGGTCTCTTTGATCTGGGGTTTTTGAAATTTGGCAATGATATTCCTGTGTGTTTTCCACAAAGGATTTCATTGAGGTAGTAATAGATGGATTTTTCCTCTTTCTATTTTCCTTTCTTATTCTATCACTCCAAGACAATTTTCTTGGATTATTTCCTGCATTATAGTGTCAAGGTTTGCTTTTGGTTTTGGTTTGTTTTGGGTCATAACTTTCAGGCAGTTCAATTATTCTTGTATTTTCTCTTCTTGATCTGTTCTCCAAATCTGTCATTTTTCTTGTTTCACATTCTGTTTTATTTTCTCATTCTTTATAAACTGTTTTGTTATTTCTTGGTATCTCATAGCTTCACTGGCTTCCCCTTGCCCGACTGTTATTTTCAAAGAATTATTTTCATCTTTGAGAATCTATCTCCCTTTCTAGTTGGTTAACTAATTTTTTTTCATAATCTTCTTGGGTTTTTTTGGAGTTTTTTAAGCTTTTTCTCCATGTCTTTCATTTGATTTTTAAATTCTGTTTTTAGTTCTTCCAAAAGTTCTCTCTGAGCTATTTCACATTATTCTTTGGAGTAGAACCTTTTTTTTTTTAACTTCAATGTCCTCCTCTGAAGATGAACCCCAGTCTTCCCTGTTTACATAGTTAGTTTCTCTGGTGGGGTTCCTTCCTCTTTGCCAATTCCTTTTTTTAAAATAAGAGATATTAGTGTAAGCACCTAAAATCATGGAGTTGGGGGATGGTGCCCCAATCTTCCCTTCAGCTCTCCATTCTGACCTGTAACCCCAAACCAAGAGCTCTCCCCAGCAAGTGCCTGCAGCCAGTAGCATCCCTGTCCTATTTCTTCTGCACTGGGGGCTGGTTCCTTCTCACCCAGGGCCACATCACAACAACCCAGCTAGGTCTGGCCTCCCCAGGTTATCTCAATTTTCTGGGACTCAGACCCCAACTCCACAAACAATCCAGGAAGTGAAAATCTCTGTGATTCCTGCTGAGGCTCCAGCCTCACCCAGCTAGACCCAGGGCTTCTCACTTGGTGTTTTTGTGGAGGTAGCCAGGAACTATTCGCACTTCACATAGGCTAACCCTGACTCCAAGTCTTTCTTAGGATCTTCTCTAGTTGTATTGTAGTTTACCCCAAATCTTCTTGATATTTTACCAGTTTATGTTCACCCTGAGAAGTAAATTTCTTCTATTTGTGAGGGAAATCTGGAGAACTTGAAATTTACCCACCTACTATGCCATCTTCCCAGAATTCTCAACATTAGCTGTTAAGAATTCCCAATACCTTGACTTTCTATAGTTCAAGCCATATATAAACCTGCCATTTTATCTTATACTTCAATAGTTTTTACATCTATTTCTTATCAGCCTGATGACTGCTTTAGGACCTATCTCTTAAGTTTAAAATATTTTTCTCCTTTGTATCATTCCCCACTATCTTGGTCAGTCTGATAACTGGAAATAGTTTCATGTATTGCTCAGAAATAAACTCTCCAGATAGATTCTATGACCTCAAGACTATTGAAACCAAGGTTATGTTTTCATTAAAGTATAGACAGACTCACAGAATGTCAAAGATCACCCTGATGTGATCCATAACACCCCTATATTAAACTTTTCCTGCTGCTTTTTTCTAAGGTTTAAAAGGATATCTTTTTTCCTAGAGCCATCAACTTAAAACTAGAATAAAAAGAACCTTTCATTTATTCACTCAAAACCAACTTGTTAAGTACCAACTATGCAAGTCCACAATATAACAATCAGTAAACACCATCTATATCATCTTCCATTATGTTCTTCCAAGTGTATCATATACTTATTTTAAATATAATAGAACACCCTCATGGTGTGAAGTTGAAAATAACTCATGATTATATGTGGCTTCTAGGATTTCAAATAAATCAGTCAGGCAGTAAAATAAAAACTGCATTTATTAAGTATCTACTATGTTTAGGGCATTTTTATTACAATAATAATTAGAGGTAAGAAATCATACTATTATCAAACCTGGTTTTACAGATGAGAAAATTAAATTACTATAACATTAAGTAACATTGCGCATGATATATATTTTCATATATTTAGTTCTGTAGGAGCATCAAAATCAATCCTATCACTTTTCAAATGAAGGCACTGAAGCAGAAAGAAACCGAGTATTTGCATAGGATTTTATAGCTGAGAAATATCTGCTCTGAGATTTGAACCCATTTCTCCTTCCTGCAAATCTTATTATCTATCTTACTATAAAGATTGGTGTTTTATGATGCTTTGAGATTTACAAAGCACTTTGTGAGATTTCAGATAATCCTGTGAGGCCAGTATTATTATTATTATTATTATTATTATTATTATTGTTGTTGTTGTTGTTGTTGTTGTTGTTGTTGTTGTTGTTGTTGTTGTTGTCGTCAACCCATAAGGCATAGATCCAAAGATGGGAGGGATCTTAGAGACTATTTAGGTCTCACTTAATAAGAACTCCTCACTTCAGAAGGAGGAAATTAAAGAACAGAGAGGTCACTTCCTATTATGTATGGGCATACCTATAGCTAATTTAATATTACTTATGCAAACTATTATAACAGAAACATTCATGATACTTATGCTCCCCACTTCATGCAATCAAACTCTAATAGTCAAAGCATTCAAACAATAGAAACAACCCCTCTCAGAGCAAACTATACACTTATTTCTTAGAAGTCTCAATAAACACCTATATACAGGTGCTCAGGACAAGATTCCCTCTCTCCCCAGATAGAAACCATATATCTCCCTCTGAGGTGGTCATCTGGAAAGTCTCCATCAATCAACACTGGCTCTGAGTGAGCATGGGCTGCCCAACTCTCAAGCAGAGAGAATGCAGAAGCCAATTCTAGTCATGAACCAGAAACAGACTGATGATGAAAGCCTCTGCTGAGTTCCTTGTGTGGCTTTCTAATTTGTTTATGACATAATTTGATTGGTAAATTTTAAAAATAAAAACTACTGCTAAGATTTATTTTATTATTATTATATTATGTTTATTATATTTTCTTTTGGTTATCTAACTAGAGGTTGACTGCTTATCAGCAGTTTAAAAATACATGTTGTTTACTAGATAATAACCCACAAATGTTAATCTTATTCTTGAAAAAGGTTTTATAAAAATAGCTTACTCAAAACAACTCACAAAATGTGAGCATAAAACTTAATGGAGTTAGTTATGCTAAGGTGACAACTTAATATTGTCTTATTAAGGTCATAATGTTTTTTTTCACTATGCTTGCCCAAGATCACATGGGTATTAAGCAACAGAAACAGGACCACAGAACCTATGACAACAGAATTAATGCCTCCAAAGGAAGTCTTTCCTGATTCCCATCCCTCTTCAAGTTACTTTTCTGTGATTGCCTACCATTCACACTGTATATATTGTATACATGGATAGTTGTTTCCATGTGGTCTTTCCCTTTAGAATATGAGCTCCTTGAAGCAGAGTCAATTTTACCTGTTTGTATTCTAGCCCTCACATAGCATCTGATATATAATAAATGTATGAACTTAGGTCTTAAGAAGCTTAAGTGATCTCCCCAAAGTTGCTCAGATATCAAATGGTAAAACAGACTGAAATTTGGTCCTCTGACTGAATCTAGTCATAATGTTTTACATCAATGTCAAACAAGATGAGTCATGATAATGTGGTGGTGGTGATAGCAGTGACAGTGAGTTTGGTGGTGGCCATGGTGGTGGTAGTGGATTTAGTGGTCATTCTACTGCTGCTAGGTGGTGATGATGATAATGATGGAAAGGTCACTGGACTGAGAGTCTGGAGACCTAGATTCTAATTCCAGCTCTGACATTAAGTTGATTTATATCTTTGGATAATTTGCTTCTCCAAGTTCTGGTATTTTGTGATTCCATCTACTTTCTGAAAAGATTCCATACCATAGTAAGCTGTGGTATTTCAAATTTCTCACAAAGACAGGGGCATATATGTAAAAATGTTTGACAGATTGTATATGATCAGGGAAGACTTTTGTCAAATGTGAAAGCCAAGTAAAGGGGGTTGAGATTTTTACTGTGGACAAGCCCTAGAACATCATCAGGAGCCATCAAATCTCTCTTCATTTAGAAAATTGCAGAAGATAAGAGATAGCATAGTGTGATAGAGAACTGGCCTTAAACCCAAGAATATTTGAGATCAAGTCCCATCTCTAATATCAATTTTCTGACAGTGGTCAAGTCATGTAGGGAACTTTCAGAAGTGATTATGCAATTGCTTCACCAAAAGGAAAAATGATATTTGTCTCAAAGTTAGAGGAGGAGATGTTTGAGTTATAACCTTCATGACCTCTAATGAATCTATATTTGATTTCCTGTCTCTAATCTGACCTTCCACCAAGTAGCTTCTATCCTATCAAAAAACAGGAGAATATTTGTCACGAGAGCAGTTTCTTACCTTTTTAAAGTATGTTCTGTTCTATCTAGTTGTTCATAAATGGGCAGTCTTAAGATATCAGATTTTAGTAAGTCCTGTATACCACTCAAGATGTCAAACAGTTTAGATGAAACAGAAAACTCCCTCTTACCACTTTTCAATACCTCTGATCAATTTCTCGGGCATATATTCCTAAAATATGAACAAGGAATATAAACCAGAATGGGGCAACTGAAGTTTTTTTCCTAGAGAACAAATTTAAAGGGTACTGACAACATTTGATATCCTTGAACAGTGAGGAAACCATGGCATCTAGCACCCAAACATTAGGAATAATTTTTTTTTCAAATACGAAACTATCACATGCAAAGTTAGAGATGAGTTCCTCTCTTGAGTCTGTATGCTATTTCCCCACACACACTTCCCTCCACAGAGGTGGCTTTGTCTTAGTGTTAGGAGTCTCTGCTTTCCTCTATATAGTGATGTCCATTTCTTTTGCCTTCAACCAAGAGAAAACTTCATTCAACTTTCCCTTTGCAAAATAATTCCTAGTTATAAATCTGCAAAGAAACATTAAGGAAGGGGATTTGTGGGGGGGGAGGATTCCAACTTCACAGATTCTTGTCTACTTTTTCTTTCATCTTGGTGATGAAAAATGATGATGATGATGAAAGTAATAATAATATTTGCAACTTATAACTACAGTAATTACTTTGCTCATCTGAAAAAACAAACTCCATTTGCTATACCTACTCTTGGGCAAATTTTTAAAAAAAGTAATCCTGAGCCCACAAAAATTATTTACTCTCAGGATTTCACAATTTTTCTATTTCCCCCAAAGAGATGAACATTTTCCTGAAGCATATGTAATTGGCTGTCCTGGGCTAAGGAGATGGCAGGAGAGTGACCCCTCACTTCTGGTGTGTTCGCCTGACTTCACTGACACATAGCTGGATTCTAATCCTCATGCCATCTCCTCCTGGCAGAATTCATAATTCTGATCAAAAAAAGCTACGGACACTGACGGTAATGATCAGATATGGAACTTATTTCAGCCACCTCCTGCGAGGAGCTAATCTTCCCAGGCGTCCTAATCTACTGACATACAGAGTTTGATCTGAAATAAGCTCTTAATAATGAATAATCTAGCTATGAATATGATTCTGCTGAGCAGAAAATGGAGGATTATAGAGGCAGCTCAGAAAGCATTAGTCCCTCACTGCTCACCCACCTTTCTATTCACCTATTTTCACCCACCCAGATACCAACTTTCAAGTTTATTTTCCAAATACTTTTTTGAATCTTGCTGCCCCCTTCAGGATCCAAATGGTTGTGTTCTGAAATTCTATATGGAGAACAAATGAATGAATATATGTAAGTTTATATGCATATATGTGTGTGTGCATAATGCATATATTTGACTGTCATTTTAGTAAAATTGGGACTGTTATTTATATTCATAATCTTGCAGCCAATTCAATCACAGATTGAATCCCAACCTCCCTAGTTTCCCATTGTGAAAATAACACATTTAAGAACACCCACAAAAACACTAAGCATGCACTTAGCATTTAGGGTTGGGCCTCTGTCAAACATTTCTGCAAAGCTCAGACCATCCAGCCTTGCTTATTAAGTATGGAGAAGGGAGCAGTTGTTATTACTGTTGTCAGGGAAGCTTCAGTCAGACTTCACTATTGGACTTCCCAGCTACTAGCAAAGCTATAGGCCATGCCCTGGGCTGTACCTAATGAATCCCAGGTGGGATAGTTCAGGACTCTACTATTTTCTTGGAAGTATGTGCGACTGCTAATTTGTGCTGGGCGCTGACTAGAAGAAAAGGCCAGAGACAAGTGATGGGTGGGGATGGGGAAGGAAAACAGGAACAGAGATAGAATTTCATTACAGAATACTAGAATTTCAGTCAGAAGGAACAACTATGATCATCTGATCCAACTTTTGCCTGAAAACAAGTGAGTTAAGCAGAGGCTTTGAAATCAGAAATCCTGCCTGATTTTTTCTGCCTTTGTCATCCAGGAAAAAAAAAATCCACTAACTTCCCTGAGTCTCAGTTTCTTCATGTGTAAAGTGTGGATAATAAGAGTACTAATGCTACGGGGTTGTTTTACGAGTTAAATAAGATAGTATATGTAAAGAATTTTGCAAATCTCAAAAATGCTATGGAAATGGAAACTATTACCATTAGAGAGATAGTGAGGAATAATGGATAGATAGCCCTGGATTCAAAACCTTCCTTTCTCATATACTGACTCTATGCTATTAGTCACTTAAATTCACAGTGCCTCAGACAAATGTCTAAAGAGCTAGTGTTTGAGATGGCAGGTTCTGATCTGCACTGGCAAGTTGCATTCTCTCTCTGGAAGTTTTCTAATGAAACCATGAAAGCACAGATCTTGTCATATAGGTAATCAGAGTAAAGGAAGCCAGGCTGCCAAATTTACACACTCATGTGTGTGTGTACATGCACATATCTGCCTATATCTATGTGTATATAATATTTGTATATCTATAAATATATGCATTATATATATATATGTACTATATGTATGTATACTATAAATATTTGGTTATATGTAGTATATATGTGTTGATTTATGCCTCCCTCCCTCCCTTTCTCTCTAAATACACATGCACACACACACACACACGCGCACACACACACACATATATATATATATATATGCATATATATATATATCTTCAAGTATATATATTTGTACATTTCTAGATTATATATGTGTATGTATATATAAGTATGCATGTGTTTTCTGTGCATGTATTTGTGTATATACATATGTATGTCCATGCTTTCTATACATA
The DNA here is from genome assembly GCF_902635505.1 of Sarcophilus harrisii. NCBI lineage: Eukaryota > Metazoa > Chordata > Mammalia > Dasyuromorphia > Dasyuridae > Sarcophilus > Sarcophilus harrisii. Next base: position 222,865,974 of record NC_045431.1, on the reverse strand, counting down.
CATATATTTGTGTATACATTCATGTGTATATACATCTATACATATATATATATGTATATATAAGTGTGGGTATGGGTAGCAGTGGATTTCCTCAACAAGAATTCCTTCTATGCTCTAACCACAGCTTCTCAACCATCTAGCTTGTTTGGAAATTTGTAGTGAATCTAAACCTGTTCTCTTCTGAGACATCCATTCCCAACTGGAATAGCTCTAATTTGCTTGTTCTTGATGTTAGGGAATGTTGGAAGAGATTTTGGGGAAATGTGGTTTTCTTGATACCAAATCTCAATAGCCCATTTGCTGCTTCTACCAATTACTCCTAACCCTGTCCTCTAAGGGGCATATATGTCTGTATTTATATGTATGTAATATTTGTAGATCTATAAATATATGCATTATACATATATGTATAATATAAATATTTCTTCCTCTGACAGATCTTCAAATACTCAAAGAGAGTTGTTACATCCTTGCAAAATCTTCTCTTCACCTTTTGTTCACTCTCCACATGATTAGTTTTCCTAAAATATAGAGGAGGTGGGAAAACAGCAGGTGGAGGAATGTTCATGGTTGGTGGTAACTCAAAGCCCTTTGCCCTTACCTTAACATGGAGAAGATGATGTAGACTTCTACAGTAATAGGGAAGATAGATGTGGAGGGGGGTTTTAGGGAGGGAAAGAAATGAGGTCTATTTTGAACATGTTGAGATTAAGACCTCTATATAACATCCAGCAGAAGAGCTACAGGGTTTAGTCTTGGTGACAAATAAAGCTACTTCATCTTGGGAGACGTGGATAAAGGAGGAGATAATTGCATTAGGCATCTGAGAGATAGGAGATAAAAAAGAAGAGAGAAACAAGAGCTCACAGCAAATGGCCTCAATTTTTTTTTTCTGTAAAATATAAAATAAAAATCCAAACTGAGAGGGTAGGTGGAGAGGGAACCATGGGAAATTTGAGAATACAAGTTATCAAAGAGCCATAGTATTCAAATTATGACCAAAAAGGAAATAGAGCACTAAAATTACCTCAAGAGACTAAGAGTCCTTATATCCAGAACTAGGGAAGTACAAGTCCTGCTACAACTCTACCTTGGTCACACTATATCTAGAGGTCTTAGGTCTCTTCCATATTAAAATGTAGGACCAAGAAAGGACCAGTCACCCAAAATATCACATAGGATTATTGTTAGGATAGCACTTGGTAAAATGTTAATATGAGCAGTTATATTTTTGATATGTACTTAGATCCCAGTGATAGAAATTTATCCTTTTAGGTCTTAAATCATTTTTAGTCTGTAAGAACATTTCACTGCAATGCAAATAATCTTGGGACCGATAATATATTTAGGAAGAATAGTTAACACTTGAAAAGAGGAATATCCCTTGGGAATGAAAGATAAAATAAGTACCTAGGGGAAGGAGAGAGATAATTTCACTATAATCCTACAAGCACTTACTAATGACCTACAAGCACTTAGTAATGACCTACTATGTGCAGGCATTGTTGCTAAACACTGGAGATATAAAGTAGAAAATAAAATGATCCTTGTCCACAGAGTTTACATTCTAAAGATAAATGGGGAGATGGGAGGTTATGAGATACAATTTTTAATGTCAAAATTTGTCAAATTTAACCCTTTCCTTAAGACAAAATAAAAGAGATCAATGGATTTTTTACTGACTTTGTTTTTGTTTCTCATTCTGGAATTAATTCTGATTCTGATTGTCATCTATGCTTCCATCAATTCTGTCCTGCATCACCATACCATAACTTTCCCCTTTAGTATCTTCCTTGTTATAATAAACATTTAATATAGACTGGCTGTATAGATCATTGAACTGGCTCCCTTTAGGGAAACAAAGCTCCCAATCTACAGTTGTGAAAGAAGGGTTCCTGAAGAGACCCAGATGCTCAGGGAGCACATTGTGCCATTTGCCACATTATAGATGTGCCTGGGAAATCATAAAAGTCTATCTTGTATAATTTGAGAAAACTGAGGAGCAAGTTACACAAATTGATATAGTCAGAGTCTTTGCACATGCTTGAGACAGTAGGATGAAAAATTTTATTTCGAAATAAAATTACATATTATATATAACTATGATATATAATTAGTTATGTAATATTATTATATATTTAGTTGTTTATAACATAATTATATATGATTAGTTGTATATGTAATATAATTATTCATATTTAAAGTACATTTGCACAGGTAAGAGAAATTATAGTAAATTATAAACAATTTTTGAATCTAATTTAATTCCAAGTAAAAAATTACAGCCAGCCTCCTTTCTTAGAGTCTATACAACACTGGATTATGGGTTTGATTGAATTTCTTCATTGAATGAACTGCTTGTGCTGGAGGAGTATAGACACAGCCTATTTTATCCTATAGAAAGAAATGGGATTTTCAAGCAAGGTAGAAAAATTATTGAATTTTCATCTCCTTTCCCTTCAGCTTCACTGTGAATGTGATTGGATAGACCAGACCTCTTCTTCACAGTGTTTCAAAGCTCTGGTTCCAATTTACCCTTCGAGATTACTCTACTGTCACTGTGAAAAGTTCAGCAAAATGTACAGCAATTTGTCATAACTCCTAGGTCGTGGGAGGAACTCGTTTGCAGAAAAAGACACATTCCAAACCTTCCTGAATCATCCATTCTGCAAGGGTAGTTATCAAAGACACTGTGGATTCAGGGATCTGAGGATGGCTTAAATGCTCAATAGTAAAATCACTTCACCTTACTAAACCTCAGTTTCCTGATTTGTAAAATGGGGGAATTAATTGTTGTGAGGACCAATCAAAATAATCAGCATAAAATGCTTCATAAACTTTAAAGTTTTCAATAAATGTTGATTATTATTATTACCAAGAATAATATGTTGATTAATAATAATACCCTGCACAAGAGTAAATACAAAGATAAGCAGGACACAATCTATGTTCTAAAGGAGCTTAGTATATATATATATATATATATTTTTTTTTTTTCATCCAGTCATTCATCCCTTTGCCCATTTATCCAATTTATGGCAGGATCTGTGTCTTTTTTAACATCTGTATCTCCTCTTACTACCCAGAATACAATTAGCACTTAACAAATTATTAATAATTCACATCAGAATTTTTTTAAATCAACCTATAATTCTATGATGAAGAGCAATGATCCACATTGGTAGAAAAATTTTCCTCACCAGAATTTCCCTACTCCAATGTTACCAAAAGACTGCAGAGTCCTTAAAGGGAAATAATCTGAGATCTTATTGGAAAGGTAAGAGGAAATTAACTTGAAAAAGGCCTTGAATGCCAAAGTAATTTTTAATTTTATCTTGTGAGTAATGGAGAGGCATTGTAGATAAGTGAATAGTTCATTGGCGATGGCCTGAGCAATTAAGGAAAAATTAATACTACAGGAAGAAGCTCTGATGGATTAAAAATATCCAGCCAATAATAGTCAATTACCTAGTATTTATTAACTAGCATTTTTAAGCACCTACTATAAGCAGGTACTGGGGATACAAAGAAAGGGATATCAATTGTGAGACCAGGTTAAAGGGGGATGCAGGTGCTGGGATGATGAAGCAAGGACCAAAGATTTTGGTTGTTATACATCTGCTAAAAAGGATCTTTGCTCTTTTAGAAATTGATGGGGGGCAGGACAGAGAAGACAGCCTTTCTATACCCCTCTCACATAAATTTCTTAAAGCTTAATAACCTGAATTCAAAACAATCAAGAAGAAAATTTTTCCTAACCTATTTTATACTCCCCCCCATCATCAACTTAATACTTGGCTGCAGTTTTAGCTCAAATGCTTTGCTTTTTCCATAGCTGGAAATGCAAACTACTAAGCTTCAGGGAGGATGCTTCTTCCAACCCTTCAGCTGGGAGAACACAGTCATCACTCCTAACCTACTTTCCCCACCAATGTAGTTCTTTGATTCCAGGAGTCAAAAAAATTCATCAGTTACAACCCAGAGCCCCCACAGTTGTATGATAAAATAGTAGCAGAGTTGATGTTCCTCCTTTGGTCACTTCCCTCCTGGCTAAAAGACTTTACTCCCTTGTGAAGGATCTTTCTATAAACAGCCAAGGGATAATCAAAGAACCAAAGTCTACTCTGTCCCACAATACCATATCATAGCCTCACCCTTCACTGCCTTCATCATTAAGGCAGGCATTTAGTACAGCCCTAGCTGTAAAGATCATTGAGACTAGCTCCCTTTAGGGATGCAAGTTCCCCGATCTATAAGTGTCAAAGAGTGTTCCAGAAGAGACATCAGGGAGTACATCACAGACATATCTAGAAAACCATAAAAGTCCCTCTTGTCTAATTTAAGAGTATGTTGAAGAACTGAGCTGTGTCAAATGATAATCAGTGCTTTTTCACATTCTAGAACTGGTAAAGATGACTTTATTTCAAAATAAAATATAGATAATCCTCAAGTGTAATATAATTAAATTATTTAAAGTACATTTGCACAGACATGAGAAATTAGAGTAAATTATATATAAAAATATAGATATTATCTAAACTATTTAAAAATCATTCCATTACTTGACATATGACATGCCTGACCATTTTTACAGTTTAACTCTCTTAATAGCACAAAAGGACTTGTGATCTCACTGATTTGTGTTTCCTACAAGAACTTAGACTGAGATTTCTCCATGACTGTCCATTCTTTAAAAGTCTTGATCACAGTTTCCTATAAGTTTTCCCCCAAAGAGTCTACTCAATTAAACGGACCTCTTCTTCACTACTAATATACAGATGGTAGCTGTGATACTGTGGCTACCCATCAGCTATCTCTCCTTCCCCACAATCTACCCATCTTCTCTTCTTTTCTCCAGTTGCGTGATGTCATTTTTTAACATCTTGTTATCCTTTAGCAAACTTTTTTGGTTATATGCTACAGTCTTTTTTTAACATTTTTTGTCTCTATAATACTATCTGTGTATTAGCACTGAAAAGAAAGATGGGGTGTTGTTTTCCAGGAAATATTGAAATCAGGAAAAGAGTTTTGCAGTTTCATGAATGTAATCCAGTCTACTCCTCTCCTCCTATTCAAACTTGCGGTCTATCTACACTGATGAAGATTTAGTAAAGTGATCTCTCTGAAGAGCTTATGCTTCCTGAATTATAGACATTTGAAGAGATGGTTATGAGTAATTTAAGGCATGTGACAAAACCTTCCAAAGTGTTTTATGTGTCATATATCTTTTGGTCCTAACCAACAACTCTATGGCATTACAGCTGTTAGAGGTAGATATTGGTCTAAATATATGATTTCAACAGGTGTATCATTAATACACTTTAGTAACTAATTTATAACTTAGTTTAGTTCATTATCAGGGTTTTATTTATATATGTATGTATTTGATTATATTAATATATATATATATATATTTTATATATTAATTATTTATTGTGTGTATAATATATATGTTGGCATATATAGTTATGTATTATATACTTACATATTCATGTTATTATCTAGTCATTTCAATCATGTCTAACTTCATGACTCCACTTGAAGTTCATACAATTATTAATTACCCAGAGGTTAATTGATGTGTTCAGAATCACATGTTAGCACAAGTGAGAAGACTTGAATCCAGGTCTTTTAGAAATAACATTTAGCTTTTGATCCATTTCACATTACTACCTCGATATTTTAACTGCTAGCTACATTTTATAGATGAAAAAACTAAGATTCTTGTGGAAGTGAGTTTCAGCTTATTCTGATGTCCTCAGATGGTAGAATCAAGAGCAGCAGGTGGGAAATGAAAGGTGGTCAATTTGGACTTGACGTAAGAAATATTTATAGACAACTAAAGCTAACCTCATAATGGAACAAGTTGTGTGGGGATAGGATGGCTTCTCCTTAATTGAAATTCTTCAAGAAAAGTCTGATTTTGATGTAATCTAATAAAGTGGATTCTTGTTTAGGAGTGGTTTATTGATCACTGTTACTCATAGCACCAGGACTCTGTGAGCCATATGGAAATATCCTATGGGTAACAATCTAGACATGGGGTTAAGACAGATACATCAATTTCAGAATGTTCCTTATAAATGCAATAATTAAAATCATAAGGTTCAATCAAAGCTTAAAATCCCCACTTTCAGGGTAATGCCTGAGCAATTGGACCCAAAAGCCAAAGACAAGAGTTTCGAAATTAAGATCAAAGAGTCAAACCAAGGGTCAACTCAAGAAATCAAGTCATGGAGGCTGCAGAAGGCACAAAATCAAAGTCGAGTGCAGAGAAGAGTAACAGGGATTCTTTGGCGAAACAATGAAACTTAGAGGGTAAGAATGGAATATACCTTCCTTTAGTAGCTTCTTTTTAAATAATATTTTATTTTTCCAAATACATGTAAATATAATTTTTAACATTTACTTTTGTAAAACTTTCCATCCCAATTTTTCTTCTTCCCTCCCCAAATCCCCTTTCCCCAAGACAGCAAGCAATCTGATATAGGATAAATATGTGCTAGTCCTTTAAATATATTTCCACATTTGTCTTGTTGTGTAAAAAAAAAATTAGGCCAGAAAGAGATAAAAAAACACAAAAAGGTGACCATATCATGCTTCAATCCTCATTCAGTCTCCATAATTCTCCATAGTTTTATCTCTGGATATGATTGGCATTTCCCCTCCCAAATCTATTGGAATTGCTTTGAATCGCTCATTGTTGAAAAGAGTCAAGTCCATCATAAGTGATAATCATATAATCTCATTGCTATGTACAATGTTTTTCTGGTTCTGCTCACTCCACTCAACATCAGTTCATGTATACTTTTCAGGCTATTCTGAAATCAGCGTGCTGATCATTTCTTATAAAATACTATTATTCTGTTACCTTCATATACCATAACTTGGTCACTCATTCCCCAACTAATGGGAATCTACCTAATTTCCAGTTCCTTGATACTATGAAAAGAGCTGCTACAAACATTTTTGCACATAGGAGTCCTTTTTCTAGTTTAATTATCTCTTTGGGATATAGACCAGTAATAAATAAGACTATTGGATCAAAAGGTATGTACAGTTTTATAGCTCTTTAGGCATAATTCCAATTGCTCTCCAGAATAACTGGATCATTTCACAACTCCACCAAAATGCATTTGTGTTCCATTTTCCTCACAAACTCTCCAACATTTATCATTATATTTTCTTTCCATCTTAGCCAATCTGACAAGTGTGAAGTGGCACCTCAGAGTTGCCTTAATTTGCATTTCTCTAATCAATAGTGATTTACAGCATTTTTTTTTATATGACAAAAATTGGCTTTATTTTCTTCAACTGAAAATTGTCTCATTTGACCATTTATCAATTGAAAAATAATTTGTATTCTTAATAAATTTGAGTCGATTCTCCATATGTTAGAAAGGAAGCCCTTAACAGAAACACTGGCTGTAAAAAATTCTTCCCAGCTTTCTGCTTTCCTTCTAATCTTTGCTGTATTGCCTTTGTTTGTGCAAAACCTTTTTAATTTAATGTAATGAAAAATCATACATTTTGTATTTCATATGTTCTCTAGTTCTTCTTTCACCATAAATTCCTTCTTTCTCCACAGAGCTGCCAAGTAGACTATGCCTTGCTCTATTAATTTGCTTCTTTAGTAGCTTCTTTAATTGTTAATGCTGTAAAGTTACATATATATATATATATATATAACTTGTAAATATAAGGCTATTAAATTTAAAAAAATGTAAAAAAAAAGAGCTTAGCACCTCATAGCAACTGAATCTTTGATTCCACTGGGATTGAGAACTCCAGAGGAGGAAACTTCCTCTATCTATATAGTTTGGGCACCTCCACTGTCATTTACAAGCTTAGAGAACTAAAATGCTAAGTGACTAGCTCAGGATAATACAGACTGAATGTATCAGAGCTAGATCTGTTTGGCTTAACACCAGCTCCAGCTTTACTCTAATACAGAGCTTCTTAAATTTTTTCTCTTTTTAGCTCAAGAAATGTTTGCAGGACCCAGAGAGTATATAGGTATATAAAATAGGTATATAGATCAAACTTTTACTGATAATTAATCACAAAGACATTTGTTTTAAAACAAACCTTTGGTATATATGTAATTTTATCATTTACTAAAGATGAAAAAAATGCATACTAATGAGGTATATGTATGTTTTTATTTTTACATAAAGAATTAAATCTTGGCAGAATATCTGATACCTTTACTGTTGCCAAATCCTTCATGATAGCCACAATCAGTTACATGATCCCATATGGGGTCATTAAGAAGCTTTGCTCTACTGCCTTTCTATTGCAGCATATAGTTAGCCAGAAGAATTCATTCAAAGAGCAATCTATCCATCAAGCATTATTAATAGCACTTCTAGTCATAAAAGGGAAAAGAACATTCATATATAAAAATATTTATAGCAGCTCTATTTGTGGTGACAATTTAGAAAATGAGAGAATGGGCATAAATTGGAGAATGGCTGAACAAGCGTAGTTTATGAATGTAAGAGAATACTATTGTAGTATAAGAAATGATGATCTCATAATATATAAGAATGTATCATAATGTATAAGAAATGATGATTTCATAAGAAATGATGAGCCAGATGATCTCAGAAAAAAACCTGGAAAGACTTACATCAATTGAGGATGGAAGTGAACAGAACCCTGAGAATATTGTACACAGTAATAGCAACATTGGGCAATGGTCAAATATGATAGACTTAGCTCTTCTCAATAATGCAATGATCCAGGATAGTTCCAAAAGCCTTATGATGGAAAATACTATCCACATCTAGAGAAAGATTTATGGAATCTGAATGCAGATCATAGTACAATGTTTTCACTTTTTTATTTTTTTTTATTTTCCCCCTTTTGTTCTGTTTTTTTCTTTCACAACATAATTAATTGGATGTGTGTTTAACATGATTGTATGTGCATGACCAGTATCAGATTGCTTGCCATCTTGGGGAAGGGTGAGGAAAGAGGAGAAAAATTTGGAACTCAACATCTTATTTAAAAATTGAATTCTAAAGGCTAACTTTACATGTAACTGGAAAAAATAAAATACTGTTTACACACACAAAGACACACACAAACTCCCTTTTTGAATTAATATTCAATCACTTCTCTCTCCTTTCTTATTGAATTATTCTTAAATTATTGCATTTTTTCATATCATAAATTATAAACTCATTTTGGGATTGTTGATTGCTCTGTTCACCAAAATTATAAGTTATGGTTCCAGGTCAAAGCCAAACTCTAAGGAGCCAAGGAATAACATAAGGATCAGAGACCAATGCAAAATTCAGAGTGAAAAAATTCACAATCACTTATCATTCAACAAGGATTTAGTATAGTACCCAGGGCTGTGAGCTGGGTATCAGGGACACAAAGTCAGAAGCAGTCGCTTTCCTTTAGGACCTTACGTTCTATTTGGAGAAATATGCATACATATAAATACAGTGCACAAATATATAAGTATATATGTGTATTTAAAAATACATACTTATATGCATATATAGAAATACAAATTTCTATGTAAAATGTATACATAATTGCATAGAAATATAAAATATAAATATGCTCACATACACATAAAATAACTACAAATGTATACAGTAATTTTCCTGGAAAAGCACTACTGTGCTATCAGCTAATAAGGTCTCTTGTAGGATGTGATTCACAAAAGATGTTCAATAAATGATTTATGATGACCAAAAAAGTCAGCTTGGTAATGTTAACCTGCTATTCATACCTCCCAGGTTGTTTTGAAATTCATTGAAAATTACATTTATTTGTGTGGCTTTCAAAAGAGAAAAGCATCACTCCAGCTAGCCACAGATCACTTTAAAGTAAACTTCTCTCTCCAAGTTCCTCTAGAGATTGTGGACTTCATTGTTTTCAGGGTATATAAGTCTAAGACCTGGGCAGGACAGAATGCCCTCCCAGAAAGATCTGATCTCTTCAGGAAACTGGTTTGGGAGTTCTTGTCCAAAGAGCCAACTCTCCTGAAATAGAACAAGAGACTAAAGTTTAGTAACAAAAGGATGAAGTATGCCAAGGAAACAAGGCAACAGGAAGTTCCAACCTCTTGTTGAAAAGTGAAGTTCTTTCCTGCCTCAGCTGGGCTTTTGCAGGCCTTTAAAAAATCACAATTCTGTGGAAAATCAGTCCAGCAACCATGACATTTAACTTTACCCCCTAATGCTTTTGTGCATTTGTGAGGACGGGAGAGAGGATGGGGAGAAAGGTGTCAGGCTAGATAGAAATCTGTTTAACTGTGGTCTTTTATGATTTAGAGTTTGGGGATTTTCCAAGTAATGAAAGAGCTGGGCCACCTGGGGCCAAGATATTCGCTCAGCAAGCAGAGAAATGTCACTCTGAGAAAAAAAATGAATTGAGAACAGCTAAGCTCTCTGAGATAGGGGCCTATTGCTGAAGACAGTTTCCCATCATGACCCAACAAAGGCTGGACGATGAGGCTGCTGAGGAACCAGGGCCTGGGAAAGGCAGATAAGCAAACTTGATCATTTTTAGCTCCCTGAATGTCCCTCCCCATCTGCTAAGGTATCCTTTCCCATTTGACCCAGCTCCATTCCCAGGAGAGAGGGTTGTGGAGGAGACAGACTGGGTAAGTTAAGGAGCAGGAGAGAAGATTCTAGGACTCAGATCATTCAGAGTCAGGAAGCACCTTAGAAAATATCTACCCTGACACACATAGTAAAGAAAAGGAAATTGGGGCCCAAAAAAGAGAAATTATTTGCCCAAGATCAGCCCTTATATGGCAGAGCGAATTCAAATCCAATTTTTCTGAATCCAAATTCAGTATTCTATTCACTCTACCAGTACTGTCAAATTCAAATATAAGCAACGATAAGCAATGGCCAAATGTTGACTTGGAAAACCACATATTAACATTATCTTCACTCTATTGAACTTTTATTTATTGTGCCAAGCATTTCCCAATTAAATTTTAATTTAGTTCCTAGCTATGCATTTGATACTTTTTCATCATACTATTCTTTTGTCTTTTCACTCTAAATGGCAGGAACTCAATACTCAATATTTCTTTCCAAGTTGGATGAAAGAATGGAAATAGAAAAAAGTACAATGAGATTTCTATTATCCATTTTTATTTGTTTTGGTTAATCAATTTTCCTGCCTACATTAAATTATGGAGTGGGATTAAGTTCAAAAATTGATAGATAAAACATTAATCATTGACTGCATATGGTAAGCAAGATAGTTCTTGCCCTCAGGGATTTTGACATTAGGAAGGAAATAGCAGACAAAAAGGGGAATAAGGTAGGAGAGGTAGAAATAGTGTGAAGATGAAGAGAAAGTGGTATTGAGGCCTAGTTTCAGGGAAATTAAGATTTATCCAACAAGGCCATGGGTTCTAGTCCCACTGTTACCACTTCTTATCCCAGGTAGTTGTGGATAAGTCAGTTAAGTGATGTGAATCTCATTATCCTCATTTAACTCCAATATTGGTAAAACTATGACATCATCAATACCCTTATCTATTGAGAAAGGTTATGGGGTATCAGAGACACCATGTGATGAGATTCAGGAGAGCAATTTCTAATGATGAGATTGAGGTTCAAACAACAAAAGTTGGGGTCTGATCATGTGAAAAAGTGAAAATGGCCATTTTCTTTGGCAAAAGGTAGGTTTATTTAGAAGAGTTTACAGATGAAATGAAGAGATAAAATAGACACCAGAAATGGTAAATATGAAATATAGTTGGCGGAGCATATTCTTAGCAAGAAAGGGGTTTTAACAATTAATGATGGAAAAGATCATTTCCTAGTGGAACTCACAATGAACCAGGAGAAAGGGAACCCCCAAGAAATTGGAGTATGTCCTTAACTGACAAGCTAAATCTGAATCCAAATTCAATATTCTGAAGTTAGTACCCTAAAATGTTAGTTAGCTATAAGAAGGAGAATAAAAAGAAACATGATGGAAGGAGAGGTACCATGTGGAATGGGGAGAAGTGAGGGGAAAGACATCATAGCGGGAAACCACCACAAAAGAGATTTAGCAAAGGGGGGTGGACTATAGACAGATTTATGGGAAATTTAACCTCAGAGGTTTGACATAACTCAGAGTTCTGATTGGATGACCTAGGAAATTCCCACCATTTACTAATGTTCAGAAACCACCCTCTTGCCTACCCTGACCTATGGAAACATATAATTCATTGGAGTCTTACATTCGAGGCTGGATTCTTTGAGATGTGGTTTCTGCTCTGCCTCCATACTATCTCTCCCTCTCAGAAATCCAAATAAAATATTAAAAACTCTCTAATCTCTATTTTGCCTCAGTTCCTCCAGCATTACAAGAGGAAGATCCTCAAAGTTTCTGGCCTGAACAGCAACTATTATGACTTACATTTGCTCAGAACCACCAAAATCCAAAAACAAGAACAAATGACTTAGCTTTGGCCAAATAGTAAGAAACAGAGTGATTTGGATTTAAAGGCCTAGTCAAGTAGCTCCCATTTGAATCTCAAAGGCCAATTTGAGTCCTGAGGTCTCCTTGGGAAAAGAATCTTCTTCCCCTTAGGAACTTTGAGTTTGCACTCTCTTTGCAAAAGGGAAGATGTTTACCAGCTTTGATAAAGGGGAGAATGAAGGCAAAATACAGCTTAAATATCAAGTCCTCTGGACTCCTCATTAAATCGTTGCAAAGCACTGAACTCTGCTTAGAAAAGAGAGCTAAGGGAGGCTTAAGGCATAATGCACTTTTCCTTTTCCCCCAAGAGAAACAATTTTGGGAGCTGGAATGGAGAGACACGTGCAGGACAAATGTAAACTATCCCCAGGAACCTTGTAATGCTACACAGATCTCTTGAAGAGAACCAGAAAAGAATTGTCTTCTCAAGCCTGTCCATCAGCAAAGCTAACACAATCTGTCTAAGAGTAGAAATCATCACACTGGATGGGAACTCATAATACTCTTCGTATCATGCAGAAATTTGACATTAAGTCTGAGTCATTTACAATCCAAATTATATGAAAACTTGTATCTATTAAAATCGCTAATCACATTGGACATGTGTAGGTGTTATGGTTAATACTAACAAAAAGAGGGCTAGAAAGAATAATTAGCAAATCCATGAATTATCTTGTATTTACACTTCAGGCAAATAAATTATATATCTATCTAAGGTTCTTCTTTTACAGACCCCTCAGTGGCTATAAAAATATAAAAATGTATAATAAAAATATAAAAAGTATATTTAAATGTCATAACCATATTTACATAGGACTCTAAGTTACAAAAGGCTAGTTCTTTTTATGAAAAAGGAAACTAAGGAACAGAGAATATATTGAAATGAAAAAGCTAATCTTTCATATACTGGTGCATATGAATTTGCTAATATTTCATCCCACACATGGATTTTATGTGATACTTGGATTTTAGCCAGAAGACAGGCCCCTTTTGAGAGATTTAGTAATACCTGAAGCAGGGGTCCTCAAACTACAGCCCTCAGGCCAGATGCAGCAGCTGAGGACGTTTGTCCCCCTCACCCAGGGTTATGAAGTTTCTTTATTTAAAGGCCCACAAAACAAAGTTTTTGTTTTTACTATAGTCCGGCTCTCCAACAGTCTGAGGGACAGTGAACTGGCCCCCTATTTAAAATGTTTGAGGGCCCCTGAAAGCATCCTATTCATTTTTAATTCCAATAGACCCAGGAGATTAAAGACAGTTGAGGACTGGCCATCATCTTGCCATCTTTCTCTTGAAGTTAAACCTCTGTGCATCTAATCCCTTATTACATCCAATCCAATTAATTTACCAAACATTGATTATCTCTTATTTTACACCAAATGCTGTTTTATGTGCTGAAACTACAGAGAAACAACAACAAAAAAAGAGTTGTTCCGGCTTTCAAGGCATTTACATTCTAATGAAATTCTTCTCTAGTATACAGTTGACTTTTCTTTTGGTAAAGCAATTTGGGTTAAGTGACTTGACCAGGTCATAAAACTAGTGTCAAATGTCTGAGGCTGGATTTGAACTCAGGTACTCCTTACTCCAGGGTCAGTGCTCTATTCTCTATCTAGCTTTCCTTACAATTGATTTTGTACACACATACACATCATTATCCTATTTTACAAGGTTGTTATGAGGACAAAATGACATATAATTCATAAAGCATTTTGAAAACCTTAAAGCACTATCTTAGTTATTATTATTGATTAATATTATAATATTACTAATAATCTCATCATTATTATTATTTTATTATTACCCTTCCAAGCCATTATAATCACCATTATCTTAAACTCTCTCTCATAATGTTTCAAACCCGATTTCCTAATCCATCTTTCTTCTTCTTACTGGTCAAAAATTGACAGTAAGGAAATAACTCCACAACAAAGTACCAAGATTCAGCCTTTGGGAAGAAATGCATTAAATCACCAAGACCTTTGAATTCTCATGTAGATGCAAGGAAATGAGAGATACAATAAAACACTTAAAAACTTCTACCCATAGTTCCTAGTTCTGCTCTGTGGAGCTAATGTAAACAAATCTAATCCCTATTCCAGGTAAAAGAAAAAAGCCATTTTTCAAGCAATCAAAGACAGCTCCCATCCTTCACTTGCACTCCCAAAGGCTTCTCTTCTTTAGACTAGCCATTCCCACTTATTTCAGCAGATCCCCATATGACATGCTCTAAAATCCCTTAATCCTGGTTGTCTTCCTTGGGATGCTCTCTAGTTTATGAATGACTAATTATTCTTTAAAACATTCACATAATCCCTTTTTTACTGAAACACATGTTTATACCAGGCTATAATGTGTTTCAAGGACTTTGGAATATTACCCGTTACTCAAGACATCAAAAAGTTATTGCTGTCTGGCTCCACTGTCTCCTGAGTGTTCCCTCAGGATTATGAACAAGGAGTCATGAAAAGGACAATGAAGTGTCTTAAAAGTGTTTTCTTCATAATAATCTATGTATTTATAATTATTATCCTCATTTCACAAATGAGAAAGTAGGGTTCATGGAAGCTCTGTGACTTGCCCATGGCCATCAAGTTGCCACCGTCTCAGGGCAGGGATTTAACCTTTTATATACATATGACTTGTTTTCTCAGCTGGATTGCATATTCTTCAAGGAAAGGGTTTGATCCTTATGATTCCTTGTACTTTTTTCACCTCCCCCTTCCTCTAATACTTCCTAACTTTGGGTTGGACACCCAGTTAACATTCACTGAGTACTTATTAATCAAAGAATATCAGAATTGAAAGGAACTTTAAAGCTCCACTGGGCAACAGGAAACAGAAAGGGCTGCCTTGTTTCAAAGTCAATTATCTAGTTATGGATTGACACAGGACTGGAATACAGTGAATAAATCTCAAAGCAATCAAAGCAAAATAAATTATTAATGATAGTAACAGAGGCAGAGTATGGAGCACTGTGGATAGAGAATTGGCCTTGGAGCCAGCAAGACCTATTCTGCTCCTGACATAAACTAGCTGTGTGATCTTGGATAAGATACCTAAAGTCTCATTGTCTCCAGGTAATTCTGTGATATTCACTTCTAAACAGATGCTGAACTGTATCCATAGAGGGAGTTTCTTTATTGATGTTACCTATAATGAGGTCCTGAGTATGATTAGCAAAGGAAGAAAGAAATATTGATGGAATTGGCCCCTGAGGCCAATGGGGAAGGGCTCTGGTAGAGATCAGTTTAGCCTCATGATCCCATTCTCTATGGAGGTCCTCCAGTCAGAAATCTAAGATACATCAAAGCCCTGAGATTCACCCTCTGTGGAGGTCATGGGTAGTCTCGACTTGCTATGTCCTGTCAAAAATCCGAATCATATCCCTGAGGTTTAATTTCCCCTACAAGTTTGTCCATGGCTCACGACATCTTTGCTCAATCCCTCTTGGGATATAACCCACCAGAGCACTCTGTCTCATAGTATCTTTCTTTTCACTCCTTCCCCATGCCACAAAATGTCTCTTCTCTAATCCCCCCACCATTCTTCCTGGTGTATCTCCTCTCATCCACCACTATGCCTTATAGTTCCACTAGGGAACTTGCCCTTTCCATCATTAATTATTAAAATCTTTTTCTTGCTAACTATATTCTGACCCAATTCTATTTTGTATTTAGTATTTTGGGAGTTTATCGTATCTCTTCATTTTGTCTATAACATCTTCTCCTAAATACTTTTTCACCAAGAGAATGGCCATTGTGAATTCTTCACATGACCAAACCCCAATATTTGATGCCTAAAACCACATCCTTCAGTATTTGTACTTCAGGCACATCATCTACACTAATAAAATCACAAACTCCCCCCCCAAAAAAAAATTCTAAAACTGATTTAACAGCGTTAAATAACTCCCTTAAGAGAATAAGTTTGTAGAAAGAAGCAGGCTTACATTTGATGTTATTTGTTCACTCTTCAGTTATATCTGATATTTTGTGACCTTATTTGGGATTTTCTTGGGAAAGAAATGGTTTGGCCTTTCCTTCTTCAATTCCTTCTACAAATGAGAAAACTAAGGCAATGACGGTTAAGTGACTCACCTGGAGTCATACAGCTAGTGTCTGAGTGAAATTTGAACTCAGGTTTTCTAAATTTCAGATCTGGAATTCTATCTACTATATCACTTATCTGCCCTAGACTTACATTAATAGAGATTTTCCTTTCTTGGAAGTTCCATATAGGAATGAGATCTAAGTCTAATTCTACTCCAAGACAAGAGAAAAATGTGGTGCCAGTCACTATATACTAAAATGCTAATTGAATGTAAACTCTTTGATGGTAAGAATTTTTTTCATTTTTCAATTTGATTCCCCAGTACCAAACACAGTGTCTGGCATATTATGTAAGTATTTAATAAGTGCTTCTTGGATTTGAATGATCAATAATAACAATAGTTTTTCATTATAATCAAACTTTAAAAAAAAAGTTCAGTCTAAGAAAGTCTAAGATTGTATCTATGGAACAAACAGGAGTCCAAGATAGGAGCAAGAAATTTGGGGAAGGGGCTCACTCACACATCAACATCCAGGACTTCAGGAAAAATAAATCCTATGGGTGCCAAATCTGGAAGCTGTCAAAAGAAGAATCCAAAGTCTCCAAATCAATATTTTCCTATCCAAGTCAGAACACCATAAATGTCAACCTCTTTTTTACGGGTTTTAGTCAAAGTAAGACAAAGTATGGTGCATCTTTGGGTTTAGCCCACCTAAGCAGGCTAAATATGTATACATGTATGAGCACAGTTAGAACTGAGCTCGTAGTGAGCACAGGAAATAGAGATTATAAAGACAAAAATCACAAAGTGGGACAGGGCAGTGTAATCCAATAGCAGTCTGATCAGGTGATCAAAATAAAAATAGTAGACCAGGAAGTGAGGTGAATCACATAGTGGTTTTACTCCTTGGATTGAATTGTTTTTCAGTGACCATATCAGGTCACTAGCCCAGGAGTTGATATGAGCTAATCAAAGTTCTGTGGCATAGCAGGGAAAGTTATGGGTTCAGAATGCAAATACTGCATGAGCTCTTCTGGATAGTTGGGGAGATCAAGCAAATCAAGGTGGTTAGTAAAAATCATTAATTGCCTGTCACTTCTGGGTCTGAATTCCAAAGAAATCATAAAAATGAGAAAAGGACCCACATGTGCAAAAAAAATGTTTGCAGAAGCTCATCATTAATTTTCTGTCACTAATGTGTCTGGATTCCAAAGAGATCATAAAAGAGGGAAAAGGACCCAGATGTGCAAAAATGTTTGTAGAAGCTCTTTTTATAGTGTCAAGAAACTGGAAATTGAGTGGATGTCCATGAATTGGGAATGGCTGAATGTTATGGCATATGGATATAATGAAATGTGATTGTTCTTTTTTTTTTTAATTTAATAGCCTTTTATTTACAGGATATATACATGGGTAACTTTACAGCATTAACAATTGCCAAACCTCTTGTTCCAATTTTTCACCTCTTACCCCCCCCACCCCCTCACCTAGATGGCAGGATGACCAGTAGATGTTAAATATATTAAAATATAAATTAGATACACAATAAGTATACCTGACCAAAATGTTATTTTGCTGTAGAAAGAGAATCAGACTCTGAAATATTATACAATTAGCTTGTGAAGGAAATCAAAAATGCAGGTGTGCATAAATATAGGGATTGGGAATTCATTGTAATGGTTTTTAGTCATCTCCCAGAATTCTTTTTCTGGGCATAGCTAGTTCAGTTCATTACTGCTCCATTAGAAATGATTTGGTTGATCTCGTTGCTGAGGGTGGCCTGGTCCATCAGAACTGGTCATCATATAGTATTGTTGTTGAAGTATATAATGATCTCCTGGTCCTGCTCATTTCACTCAGCATCAGTTCGTGTAAGTCTCTCCAGGCCTTTCTGAAATCATCCTGTTGGTCATTTCTTACAGAACAGTAATATTCCATAATATTCATATACCACAATTTATTCAACCATTCTCCAAACTGATGGACATCCATTCAGTTTCCAGTTTTTAGCCACTACAAAAAGGGCTGCCACAAACATTCGTGCACATACAGGTCCCTTTCCCTTCTTTATAATCTCTTTGGGATATAATCAATTGTTCTTTTTTTTATAGCTTTTTATTTACACGTTATATGCATGGCTATTTGACAATTGCCAAACCTTTTGTTCCAATTTTTCCCCTCCTTTCCCCCACCCCCTCCTCCAGATGGCAGGTTGACCAATACATGTTAAATATGTTAAAGTATAAATTAAATACAATATAAGTATACATATCCAAACAGTTATTTTGCTGTACAAAAAGAATTGGACTTTGAAATAGTGCACAATTAGCCGGTGAAGGAAATAAAGAATGCAGACAGACAAAAGTAGAGGGATTGGGAATTCTATGTAATGGTTCATTGTCATCTCCCAGAGTTCTTTCGCTGGTTGTAGCTGGTTCAATTCCTTACTGCTCTATTGGAAATGATTTGGTTCATCTCATGCTGGAGATGGCCAGGTCCATCAGAATTGATCATCATATAGTATTGTTGTTGAAGTATAGGATGATCTCCTGGTCCTGCTCATTTCACTCAGCATTAGTTCATGTAAGTCTCTCCAGGCCTTTCTGAAATCATCCTGTTGGTCGAAATGTGATTGTTCTATAACAAATGATTATCAGGCTCATTTCAGAAGAACCTTGAAAGAATTACATGAACTGATGCTGAATGACATAAGCAGAACCAGGAGAATATTACACAAAGGACAGCAAGATTATGTAATGATATGATAGATCTAGCTCTTCTCAGCAACACAGTGATCCAAGACAATTTCAACAGACTTAGAATAAAATATGTCATTTGCATCGAGAGAAAACTATGGAGACTGAATGTGGATTGAAGAATATTATTTTCATCTTTCTTTTTTGTTTTTTTTCTTTCTCTTGGTTTTTCTATTTTGTTCTGACTTTTCTTTCACAACATGACTAATGTAAAAAAATGTTTTAAATGATTGTATGTGTCTAACCTATATCGGATTGCTTGCTGTCTTGGAGGGGAAGGAGAGAGGGAGGGGAAAAAGTGGAACTTAAAATCTTACAAAAATGAATGTTAAAAAGTATCTTTACATGTAATTGGAAAAATAAAATCTATTGAGGGTAGAGGAAAAAAGCATTCCATAAACATCTCATTTATCATCATCCCCATTTTAAAGATCAGCTTAGAACATTAAATTCACCAAAACAACATCTAGTCCAAGTTTTCTTGATTGGCAACATACATGAACTTATCTATTTTTCTATCTTATACTTTGATAAATATATTTCAATTTTTATGATTGTGTTTTTATGCATTATAAAACAGTATTTTGAGGTGTCCATAGACTTTACAAGACTGATCCCCCTACCACCACCACCACTCCCCATTCATCCAAATACACAAGGTTAGTAACCCCTGACCTGGTCCAATGCCACCTTTTGACATAAGGAAATAAAACACAAGTT
Source organism: Sarcophilus harrisii (assembly GCF_902635505.1). Lineage (NCBI taxonomy): Eukaryota > Metazoa > Chordata > Mammalia > Dasyuromorphia > Dasyuridae > Sarcophilus > Sarcophilus harrisii. The sequence continues at coordinate 222,845,988 of NC_045431.1, read as the reverse complement.
CAGTGACTTACCAGTCAACTCCTGGACTTGGCAAATCGAGGATTCCCCCCTGACCCTATTGGCTTGGAGATGTGTCCTTTCTTCAATGAGGAACTGACTCCATGGAGCAATTAATTTCCAAATCCATCATTTAATTATTAGCGCAAAAAGGACACTGAAAATGAATGCTACTGCCCCATTTACATGTTTAATCGGATTAGTCTGCTGACTTTCACATTCTAGCAATTAACTTGTCTGGGTGTTCCTTTTCAATAGCTAAATGATTAATATGTGGGCACCCAGATTTGCTGCCTGCTTTTTTTTAAGGTGGGAAAATTAATTGTTGCATCTCAGCATCATTATGTGCACAAGCTATTGGAGCCATGCTCACCTCTTGTTGTCCTAAATAGAAATGCCTTCATGGTGGGCTGTGTGAAGTTTTTAGATAATGAGCCAGATATATAATCTACAAATGTTCTCTCTCCCATCAAATATGAAATCAATTAAGCAGAATAGAATTAACTGGCTAAAATTACATGCATGTGAAGCCAATAAACAAAGGCCTCTTTCCTACTGTGTTCAATTTTGCTTATCTGTTGGCTAATTAACCCAACCTCTCCAGCAAACTCTGAGCAGCTTTGCATTCCTAAGGAGCCCGGAGTAAAGGTTGTACAGATGAACTTACATAGACAAATTCCGAATTTAATTTAACAAACAATTGTTAGGCTACTACAGAGTATAAGCAAGAATGAATAAGGGAAGGAAGATGGCCTTGAATTCAGAAAGACCTGGGTGACAATCCTTCTGACACATTCTAACCAAATAGCCCCAGGCTAAACCCTTTAGTGCTCTAGTGTTCTGACTATAAATTACAGATATTGTCAAATCACTTTGAATTTATTCTATATGCATTTAGTGTGTTCAGGTTGTGTACCCCTTCCCACTCCAATGAAAACTCCTTAGGAAAAGGAGATTGTCAAAAAAAAAAAAAAAATAGGAAAGGGAAATGGAAGAAAAGAGAAGGAAAGAAAAACTATTTTTTATTGGCTCTGTACCCTAGCACCTATTATAGTTCCCAGCTCATAGTAGGTACTTACTAAGTATTATTTGAGGAATGAATTGACAGTCGGCATCAGTGAATACAGTTTCCATAAGGGGAGATTCATGAACCGATGAAATCCCAAATTCCCCTCATGGCACCTCACTTCCCCAAATGTGCATAGCTCTGTGTTTAGCTTCTCAATATGGATGTAAATCATAGTCCCCTTTGGTAAGATGGTGAAGCCAATGGACTCTTCAGAACAATATTTTTTCAATATGTAACATAAAATACATAAGCTTACAAAAGAAACAAATCATCTTGAAATGTATTTTAAGAAAATTTTAAAATTAAATAAATATCAAAATTATCTTCACATGTAATTGGGAAAAATTATATTTTAAAAATTAAATGAATTTATGTTTCCCAGGTTAAAAACCCCATGCCTCAGGAATTCAAAGAAAAATAAAATTTGAGGAAAAGATAAATCTCTGTTCTCTTAGCGCTTATATTCTATTGGGCAGATATAACATATAAAAAGGCAAGTAAATATAGAAAATATGCAAAGTTATACAAAGTAATTTTTTAAAGAAATTAATTCAAGCTATTTATTGGAATGTCAAACACTGGAGTTGAAGGTTAAATACTTTGGTCACATATTGAAAAGATGGGATTCATTAGAATAAGATCCTGATATTGGGTAAAACTTTTTTTTTTAATTTAATAGCCTTTTATTTATAGGATATATTTACATGGGTAACTTTACAGCATTAACAATTGCCAAACCTCTTATTCCAATTTTTCACCTCTTACCCACCCACCCCCTCCCCTAGATGGTAGGATGACCAGTAGATGTTAAATATATTAAAATATAAATTAGATACACAATAAGTATACATGACCAAAAGGTTATTTTGCTGTACAAAAAGAATCAGACTCTGAAATATTGTACAATTAGCTTGTGAAGGAAATCAAAAATGCAGGTGTGCATAAATATAGGGATTGGGAATTCAATGTAATGGTTTTTAGTCATCTCCCAGAGTTCTTTTTCTGGGCATAGCTAGTTCAGTTCATTACTGCTCCATTGGAAATGATTTGGTTGATCTCGTTGCGGAGGATGGCCTGGTCCATCAGAACTGGTCATCATACAGTATTGTTGTTGAAGTATATAATGATCTCCTGGTCCTGCTCATTTCACTCAGCATCAGTTGGTGTAAGTCTCTCCAGGCCTTTCTGAAATTATCCTTTTGGTCATTTCTTACAGAACAGTAATATTCCATAATATTCATATACCACAATTTATTCAGCCATTCTCCAACTGATGGACAGCCATTCAGTTTCCAGTTTTATCCACTACAAAAGGGCTGCCACAAACATTCGTGCACATACAGGTCCCTTTCCCTTCTTTATAATCTCTTTGGGATATAATCCCAGTAGTAACACTGCTGGATCAAAGGGTATGCACAGTTTGATAACTTTTTGAGCATAGTTCCAAACTACTCTCCAAAATGGTTGGATTCGTTCACAACTCCACCAACAATTCATCAATGTCCCAGTTTTCCGCATCCCTCCAACAATCATCATTATTTTTTCCTGTCATCTTAGCCAATCTGACAGGTGTGTAGTGGTATCTTAGAGTTGTCTTGATTTGCATTTCTCTGATTAATAATGACTTGGAGCATCTTTTCATATGACTAGAAATAGTTTCAATTTCTTCATCTGAGAATTGTCTGTTCATATCCTTTGACCATTTTTCAATTGGAGAATGGCTTGATTTTTTATAAATTAGAGTTAATTCTCTATATATTTTGGAAATGAGGCCTTTATCAGAACCTTTGACTCTAAAAATATTTTCCCAGTTTATTGCTTCCTTCCAATCTTGTCTGCATTAGTTTTGTTTGTACAAAAACTTTTCAATTTGGTATAATCGAAATTTTCTATTTTGTGATCAGTAATGATCTCTAGTTCTGCTTTGGTCATAAAGACCTCCCCTTCCACAGGTCTGAGAGGTAAACTATCCTGTGTTCCTCTAATTTATTAATAATTTCATTCTTTATGCCTAGGTCATGAACCCATTTTGACCTTATCTTGGTGTATGGTGTCAAGTATGAATCAATGCCTAGTTTCTGCCATATTAGTTTCCAATTTTCCCAGCAATTTTTATCAAACAGTAAGTTCTTATCCCAAAAGCTGGGATCTTTGGGTTTGTCAAAGACTAGGTTGCTATATTTGTTGACTGTTTTATCCCTTGAACCTAATCTATTCCACTGATCAACTAATCTATTCCTTAGTCAATACCAAATAGTTTTGGTAACTGCTGCTCTATAATATAATTTTAGATCTGGTACAGCTAAGCCACCTTCATTTGATTTTTTTTTCATTAATTCCTTGAAATTCTTGACCTTTTGTTTTGCCATATGAACTTTGTTGTTATTTTTTTTAGCTCATTAAAATAGTTTTTTGGGAGTCTGATTGGTATAGCGCTAAATAAATAGATTAGTTTAGGTAATATTGTCATCTTTATTATATTTGCTCGCCCTATCCAAGAGCATTTAATATTTTTCCAATTGGTTAGATCAGACTTAATTTGCGTGAAAAGTGGTCTGTAATTTTGCTCATAAAGTTTCTGATTTTCCCTTGGCAGATAGATTCCTAAATATTTTATATTATCAGTAGTTACTTTAAATGGAATTTCTCTTTGTAACTCTGACTGTTGGATTTTGTTAGTGATATATAAGAATGCTGAAGACTTATGTGGGTTTATTTATAACCAGCAACTTTGCTAAAGTTGTGGATTATTTCTAATAACTTTTTAGCAGAATCTCTGGGGTTCTCTAAGTATACCATCATGTCATCGGCAAAGAGTGATAATTTGGTTTCCTCATTGCCTATTCTTATAACTTTAATCTCTTTCTCAGCTCTTATTGCTAAAGCTAGCGTTTCTAATACAATATTAAATAGTAACGGTGATAGTGGGCAACTTTGTTTCACTCCAGATCTTATTGGGAATGGTTGCAGTTTGTCTCCATTACATATGATGCTTACTGATGGTTTTAAATAGATGCTGCTGATTATTTTAAGGAAAAGTCCATTTATTCCTATACTCTCAAGTGTTTTTAATAGGAATGGATGTTGGATTTTATCAAATGCTTTTTCTGCATCTATTGAGATGATCATATGGTTTTTGTTAATTTGGTTATTAACATGGACAATTATATTGATAGTTTTCCTAATATTGAACCAGCCCTGCATTCCTGGTATAAATCCTACTTGATCATAGTGTATTATCTTGGAGATGATTTTCTGTAGTCTTTTTGCTAATATCTTATTTAAGATTTTAGCATCAATATTCATTAGGGAGATTGGTCTATAATTTTCTTTCTGTGTTTTCAGCCTACCTGGTTTAGGTATCACTAACATGTCTGTGTCATAGAAGGAATTTGGTAGGATTCCTTCATTCCCTATTTTATCAAATAATTTATATAGCATTGGGGCCAATTGTTCTTTAAATGTTTGGTAAAATTCACATGTAAATCCATCTGGTCCTGGGGATTTTTTCTTAGGGAGTTGTTTAATTGCTTGTTCTATTTCTTTTTCTGAAATGGGACTATTCAAGCAATTTACTTCCTCCTCTGTTAGTCTGGGAAGTCTATATTTTTGGAGGTAGTCATCCATTTCACTTAGGTTATCAAATTTATTGGCATAAAATTGAGCAAAATAACTCCTTATTATTTCTCTAATTTCCTCTTCATTGGTGGAAAGTTCTCCTTTTCATTTTAAGACTACTAATTTCATTTTCCTCTCTCTTTTTTCTAATCAGATTTACCAAAGGCTTATCAATTTATTGGCTTTTTCATAGAACCAACTCTTAGTTTTATTAATTAGTTCAATAGTTTTTTTTACTTTCAATATTTTTAATTTCTCCTTTTAATTTTAGAATTTCCAATTTAGTATTTGATTGGGGTTTTTTAATTTGGTCTTTTTTTAGTTTTTTTTAGTTGCAAGCCCAATTCATTTATCTTTTCTTTCTCTGTTTTATTCAAGTAAGCCTCTAAGGATATAAATTCCTCTTATAACCGCTTTGGCTGCATCCAAAATTTTGGTATGATGTCTCATCATTGTCATTATCTTGAGTGAAATTATTAATTGTATCTATAATTTGCTGCTTCACCCAATCATTCTTTAAGATGAGATTGTTTAGTTTCCAATTACTTTTGGTCTATTTCCCTAACTTTTTGTTGAATGTAGTTTTTATTGCATCATGATCTGAAAAGAAAGCATTTACTATTTCTGCTTTCTTGCATTTAATTTTGAGGTCTTTATGTCCTAATATATGGTCAATTTTGAATAGGTTCCATGAACTGCTGAGAAGAAAGTATATTCCTTTCTATCTCAATTCAATTTTCTCCAAAGATCCAACATACCTAATTTTTCTAATATTCTATTTACTTCTTTAATTTCTTTCTTATTTGTTTTGTGGTTTGATTGTCTAATTCTGAGAGTGCAGGTTGAGATCTCCTACTATTACAGTTTTGTTGTCTATTTCTTCTTGCAACTCTCTTAACTTCTCTTTTAGGAAGTTGGATGCCATACCACTTGGTGCATATATGTTTAATATTGATATTGCTTCGTTATTTATGCTACCCTTTAGCAGGATGTAGTTTCCTTCCTTATCTCTTTTAATTAGATCAATTTTACTTTTGCTTGATCTGAGATAAGGATGGCTACCCTCTTTTTGACTTCACCTGAAGCATAATAGATTTTGCTCCAGCCTTTACCTTTACTCTATATGTATCTCCCTGCTTTAAATGTGTTTCTTATAAACAACATATTGTAGGGTTCTGACTTTTGATCCAGTCTGCTATCTGCCTCCTCTTTATGGGGAGTTCATCCCATTCACATTTACGGTTAGAATTAGTAAATCTGATTTCCTACCATCCTAATAACCCCAGATTGTGCTTTTACTTATTCTTGCCTCCCCCAACCCTCTTTCCCCTTTTAAACTTATGTACCCTCTTGTATCACGATGCTTACCTCTTTATAATCCTCCTCCCCCTTTGAGTTTTTCCCCTTCCTTCCTTATTACTCTTTTCTTTTTCCTTTTCCTCTCCCTGTTTTTAATGAGGGAGAGAGAATTTTCTCTAAAACAAATGTGAATTATTTTTCTTTGAGCTAACTCTGATGAGGTAAGATTACACAATGTTCCTCCCTCTCTAAATTCCTCAGATATGATAAGTTTCCTTTGCCTCTTTGTGGGATGTGGTTTCCTCTTTTATCCCTCCTTCCACCTTATTCTGCCATCATCCCTTTTCCATATCTACTTCCCTTTTTATGTTATATCAGTACAATCAAATTATACATGTATTCTTTTGTATATCCACAACAGAAATACAATTCTCAAGAGTTATTTTACCTTTTCTGCATCTCTTGAGTTCTATGGTTGAGATCAAATTTTTGTTTAGTTCTGGTTTTTCTTCAGAAACAAATGGAATTCATTTGTTTCATTAAATGTCCATCTTCTTCCCTGGAAGAAAATGCTCAGCTTAGCTGGGTAGTTTATTCTTGGCTGCATCTCAAGTTGTTGTGCCTTTCGGAATATCATATTTCAGGCCCTTCTTTCCTTTAATGTAGAGGCAGCCAGATCTTGGGTGATCCTTATTGTGGCACCTCGGTATTTAAATGTTTTTTTTTTTTTTGCTGCTAGTAAAATTTTTTCCTTAATCTGATAGTTCTGAAATTTTCCACAATATTCCTTGGGGTTTTTATTGTAGGGTTTCTTTCAGAAGGTGTTTGATGAATTCTTTCAATGCCTATTTTACCTTCTGATTCTATTACATCTGGGCAGTTCTCTTTGATGATTTCTTGTAAAATAGTATCTAGGCTCTTTTTTTCATCATAGTTTTCGGAAAGTCCAATAATCCTCAGATTATCTCTCCTAGATCTATTTTCCAAGTCTGTCATTTTGCAAGTAGATAATTCATGGTTTTTCCAGTTTGTCATTTTTTGGTTTTGTTGACTGATTCTTGCTGTCTCAATGAATCTTTAGTTTCTATTTGTTCAGTTCTAATTTTTAAAGAATTATTTTCTTCATTAGCTTTTTTACTTCTTTCTGTATATGTCAATTGAGTTTTTAAATGTATTGTTTTGGTCTGTGGAATTTTTTCCATTTCACTAATTTTTTTAGTGAATTATTTTTTTTCAATTCACAGATCCTACTTTCTTGGTGTTCTTTGTCTTTTCAATTCACGGATCCTACTTTCTTGTGTGTTGTTTGTCTTTTCCAATTCACGGATCCTACTTTCTAGTGAATTCTTATTTTTCAATTCACAATCTTACTTTCCTGTGATTTTTTATTTTTCCAATTCCAATTTGCACTTCCTGGGAATTTTTAACTTTTCAATTCGTATTTCAGGAAGTTGTTGCTCTCTTGTAAGGCTTCTCTTTCCTTTCCCCATTTATCTTCTAACTCTCTTTTGAGACTTTTAATGGTCTCTTCTATGAGAGCATTATGTAAAGGAGGACAGTCTGATGCATTTTTGCTGTTTGAGGTCTCTTCAGGTTTGCTGACCTGCTCTTTTTCTGATAGAAGCTGTGGATCGTTCTTTTCATCTTTTTATTCATGTTTTAAAGCCTTTAGGGTAGGTCTCCTAGGCAAGGGGGTTACCAGCTTCCTCGGCAGAGCAGGGAGAGAAGTAAACGGATTTCTGGCTCCGAGGTATGGGAGTGCTCTGAGTGAGAGTTTTCCCTTCCCCCAACAGGAAGTGGATTTAGCACTGGCCGAGCTATCAAAGTGCCGAGTTGGGCTGTGTGGGTTAGGGATTGCCCTCGGCTAGAGACTAAGGGGTGAAAGTGTCACTGCCCCAGGCCTGAGCCTCTTGTGGGACTGTGAGTATTAGCAGCTGACAGCAGACCGCAGACCGCCCTGAACTCTGCCCCAGTGTCTCTGCCTGATGCAAATCGGCCCTGGAAAAGCTCTATGGCCCCAAGCCGAGCTCCCCACTGGGCAGATTGGAGGCTAACCCGGGCTGCGTCCTCCTGCCGTGCAGGATCACAGCTGCCCCAAGGAAAAGCCCCGTACTTCGGGTTGGGGCTGCGTGCTTGTGCTAAGATCTGTGCCTTCACCCTCGGTTTGAGACTCTCCTCGGAACTTAATTTCTCTCCCAGTCTGTGCCGATCTCCCCCCTGGCCCCGGAACCAACCTTTTTTGGCGAGACTGGAGATTTTCTTCGGCCGGTGAGTTGTTCTACTTCTTATCTTTACGAATTGTAGCAGTCAAGACTATTTTTGAGGCTCGATATAATATTGATAAAGAGGGTAAGAGAAGAGCTTAGAAAGTCGCGTGTGTCTTCTCCGCCATCTTGGCTCCGCCTATACAAAGTAATTGCAAGAAGAAGAAGAAAGCCCTGAGAACTAATGGGAACAAAAAGAATTTATTTAGTGGTGATGATTTCTGAGCTGTGCTTCAAAGTAAGCTAGAAAATCTAAGAAATAGAGATGAGGAGGGAGCAACTTCCAAACAAGACTGGCACAGCTTAAGCAAAGGTGCAGAGGTAGAAAATAAGGTGTTTTTTTTTTTTTCAGTATGGAAAACAACTAGCAGAACAGTTTGAAAATGGAGAGTAAATAAAGAGAAAGAATATGAAATAAGACTAGAGAAGTAGGTGGGAGCTATAATGTGGTGTTCTTTAAATGCTAAGCTCAATCATATGCAGCTATACCCAAGGAGTTATAAAACATTGCATACCCTTTCATATAGCAATACCACTATTAGGCCTGTATCCCAAAGAGGTCAAAGAAAAACAAAAGGACACAAATGTACAAAAACATTTACAGTAGTTTTTTTTGTGATGATAAAGAATTGGAAATTGAGGGAATGTCCATCAATTCGCGAATGACTGAACAAGGTCTTTATATGAATGTAATGGAATACTATTGTTCTATAAAAAATAATGAGCAGGCTGATTTCAAAACAACTTGGGAAGATTTACATGACCTAATGCAACATGAAGTAAGCTGAACCAAGAGAACATTATATACAACAATAAGGTACACTCATCGACTGTGAATGACTTAGCTATTCTCAGCCATAAAAGATCTAAGACAATTTCAAATACTCATGAAGAAAAATACTATTCACATCCAGAGAAAGGACTAAGGAGATCTGAATGCAGAGCGGCATACTATTTTTCACTTTTTTATGAATTTTTTTCTGTAGCTTCTTTGACAACATGACTAAAATGGAAATGTGTTTTGCATGACTTTGCATATGTAACATAGCAAGCTGCTTAAATCTGAGGTGGGGAGGAGAAGAAGGGAGAAAGGGAATTTGGGACATATTTTTTTAAATGAATGTTTAAAAATGTTTTCACATGTAATTGGAGAAAATAAAATATTATTTAAATGATTTTATTGTAGAGATTAAAATACAATAGGGAGCCACTGAAGATCTTTAAGTAAGGGAGTGACATGGCAAGATTTATGTTTAAGGAATGTAATTTTTGCAGTTGTGTGGAGGATGTATTAGAAAAAAAGAGAGATTAGAAGTGAAAATACCTATTTGGTAGTCACTGCAATAGTCCAGCTAAGAGGTAATGAGGACCTAAATCCAGGAGAGATTTTGTGGATAGAGAGGAGACAGATGCAAAAGAGATTCTAGAATAGAACAGGAAAGATTTCATAATCTATTGGTGTCAAAGATCAGGAAGGAGAAGAAGAAGTGAAGAAACAAGGAAGACTCTGAACCTGGGTGATAAGGTAAGTGGTGGTACTCTTAATAAAGATAGGAAAGTCTCAGTCAGGCAGATTTTTTACCTCAATTACCAGGTAGACTGAGTTTGAGAGTTCTGAGCTTCAGTAAGCAGTGCTAACCAGGTGACTACATCAAGATGGCATCACTACAGTGAGCCCCAGGAGACTGAGGGATGTGACAAATGACTTTCTCCACATGGGGCCTCAGTTTTGGGTTTTTTTTTCCCTAAAATAAGAGGCTTGAATTAAATGCTCTTTGACGTCCCTTCCAGTTATAAGAGAGTCCATAATTCTATGAACAGTCTGCCAGCCCTCAAATGGGGCTCATTCTATTTAACAAATATTTATTAAGTGCTATTATGTTCAAATAAATATATTGAACCCGGGGGACAGAAAGGTGAAATATAAAACCCCATATATCAAATAGCATAGTGATTAAGTGATTAAGGAGCTGTTGCTGCTGCTGCTGTTGCTTACAACTCTTCACGACCTCATTTCAGATTTCCTTGGCAAAGATATTGGAGAAGTTCCATCCCCAGCTCATTTTATAGATGAGGAACTGGAACAAATAGTATCAAGTGACTCCCATAAGGTCACACTGCTAAGAAGTTTCTGAGGATGCATTTGAACCCGGAAAGATGAGTCTTCCTGACTCCAGTCCTGGCCCTCTGTCTATTACATAATAGGGAGGACATCTGTACAATGGGAATGATCACACAACTTAGATACCATATGATGATGGCTTACAAAGCTATTTGGGAGCTATCATGTGAGATCTAACAAATGGTTCCCATAACTAAAAACATTTCATCCCCTGGTCTTCCCAAGTCTTAAGTTCTTAGAATTAGAACTACCTGAGAGAGATGGAATAAGTGGGGGAAAAAAGTATATACTTGAGTCCAAAGGTCTGGGTTCAACCCTTCTTCAGATACAAACTAGATAATATTATCATGGGCAAGTTACTTAATGTCTCAAAGTTTCACTTTCCTCATCTGTAAAGTGGGGCAGATAATACTTGTGTAGCCTACCAAAAAGTGTTGTTTTGGGAAAAACATTGCACATTTTTAAGGATTAAGTAAATGTAAGTTGTTATTATTAAGGACCCTCTTAAGTAGGAAAATATATTTTCATTAGTTGGAGGCATTTGGAAATACACTAGCTAATACAAATATCAGAATGGATTTATCTGATTAACCCACTGCCACCCAGCAAAGAGCAAGCCTCTGAGAGAACAGGAAAAGGGAGAAGAATATTCCATGTAGTCAATAATTTTCTCAACCTTGGACTATTCCCAAGGTCTAAGAAAGTGGGCAATAGAAAGATTATGAGACTTATTATAGAGAACCTGGTTGGATCACAGGGTCTGACACTTAGTAGTTTTGCAAGATTTGCCCTGTCACATTGTAAATGTTTAGCAAACATTTGTTGACTATCACTTTTCTCTGTTACATTTTCAACATCTGTAAAACTAGGATAATACTACGAGTACTGTTGACCTCACAGTATTGTTGTAAAGAAAGCTAACATAATGGAAGAGATTGACATTGTTATTTACCTTCCCTCCCATCCCATTCCCTTAGAAACTACCTGGCACAGTGTCTGGCATATAGTAGGTGCTTAATAAATGTTTATTTTCTTCCTTGCTGTAGAAAAGAAAGATAACTTTCAGCTGGAATGGGAAATCTATTCTTCTGCTACCCATGCTTTCATAAACCATGCAGAATCAAGCCCACCAGCTCTTAGCAACCATATCTAAATAAACCATGCAGAGCCAGGCAGTGCTATGAAGAACAGAAATTAATTTTCCTTCTCCTACTATTTATTCAAAACTGATAGCATCTGCTTAATCAATTTCAAGAGACATCTCTACTCCCTCCACCCAAGGCCCTAGAGAATTTCCACTGTCTATTTTTCTATGTTCAAAGTAAAAGGTTACACAAGCATTTCACATATCGCCTCTTACCCAAACATATGTTTCTTTTAATTAGCAGCTTTGGCGGCCGTTGTTAATATTTGATATCCACCCACCTCTTGTACTTGTAAAATATTTGTTTCTCTTCTCCTAATAATGCAGCCAACCATAGTACAACTCCCATGCTACATCACCCAGGACAGCTTCTTAAAAAGTCAAGTGAACTATATATTTGTCTGGCTTCGGGATCTATAACAAGTTGGAAGATTAGTAGTGATTTCAAGGAGCTCCGATGGATGTTAGAACATAAAGAAGTATCACAACTCCTGGTGATTCAGAACCTCAGGATATAACATTCCTGCAATAAAATGATCCTGCTTGGCTGAGCTGAAATGGGAGCTGTAGAAGCAGGACATGCAAAGTACCATGAGGGCATGCTGAAACATAAGTGGGGTACCATTTTGAGCCTGTGCCTATTTTCCTGAACAGCTTTTTCTAATGAGCTACAGACTAAGCTACCATAAATAAAATGCTCTACTAGATACTATAGGAAGTCAAAAGATGTGTAAGCTGCCTTTAATTTCCTCAGTGAAAATATGAAATGTTCACATAAAAAGAAAACTAAAAGGAATCAAAGAAAAATCTAATACTTGGGTTCAAAAAATCATGTCTATGAGTGTGTATGAAGGACATAAGGCTGGAAAAGATCTTGTGCTAGTAAGATATTGGGGTTTTAAAGGCAGGTAAGCTCATTAAGAGTCCATGGTGCCCCACATAGGCCAGAAAAGCAAATATGATGATTAGGTATATTGAAATAGACAGTGTTTGGGACTAGGACTGTGATGGAGCCAATATAATCTGCCTTGATCAGACCACTATAGGAATTAGCTCTGGGTGCCATAGGTTAGAGGAAACAGTGAAAAATAGTACTGGGCATCAGCCCTGAAGTCAGAAGGACCTGAGTTCAAATCTAGTCTCAGACATTTAACACTTCTTATCTGTGTGACCTTGGGAAAGTTACTTAACATCAATTGCCTCAGCAGGAAAAAAAAAGAAAGAAAGAAAGAAAGAAAAAGAAAAATAGCAATGTACCTAGGAGTGATGGCCTTGATATTAAGCAATTTTGCATAAGAATAGGTAGAAATATCTGAAGGTGCTTAGTTAGCCTAGAGAAAAAAATTAATTTAATTATTTATTTTTTATATTCACACACACACACACACACACACACACCAGAGTGCCTCACATATAGCATGAGCTCAATAACCACTACAATAATCACAGTCAGAGATTTCTCCATTCTCCCTTGTCAACCCTCACAGTAATCACTAAGGAAGTAACTTCTCTGGAGAAAGGGCAATCTCCACTGTCTATTGTCTATTGTCTAGAAGGAAGGCAAGCCACTGTACATGATGGAGCCCCATGAGGAAGCATGTACCAGGCAAGATATTGACATCATCTCTCCTCAGAAGGGTCCTAGGAAAGGGTTTTACCTTCATAGCTGACTTACAAGGCCAGTAATTTGATTAAATTACTTGGACTCTTCACTTAGGTTTTAATATGTAGTTTTCAAATAGGCCTGTAAGAAGCATAAGGACAATTAGTAGGAAATAAAGCATAGAAGCTAGTTGGCCAATAATGATAAATGGTTGTTCTAGAACCTGATGGAGACAGACAAGGAAACTGAGTCTAAGAACTCCGGGAACATCAAGCCACTAGAAATACTGCTAGCACAGCTCCCACAACCATTACTAAGGAGATAAATCATCTTCATCACTACCAGCAGCAATTGCTGACCAACTACCACCAACAAGTATAGGAATCCATGTGTTGGCAATACTACCCAAACTGCTTGCTAGTCCTACTTCCAGTCCAGTTTTCCAGCCATCATCTGGGGAAGTAAATGCCATGAAAAAAGGGCCATCCATCTATACTTGTCACACACAGAAAGGTAAGACAGCCTAGATAGAGAAGCAAGTAGAGGGGGGATTGGGGAGAAAACAATGAGGGAGCATGTTTTTTTGTTTTTTGTTTTTTTTTTTTTAATAGCCTTTTATTTACAGGATATATACATGGGTCACTTTACAGCATTAACAATTGCCAAACCTCTTGTTCCAATTTTTCACCTCTTACCCCCCCACCCCCTCCCCTAAATGGCAGGATGACCAGTAGATGTTAAATATATTAAAATATCTTAGATACATAATAAGTATACATGACCAAAACATTATTTTGCTGTACAAAAAGAATCAGACTCTGAATTATTGTACAATTAGCTTGTGAAGGAAATCAAAAATGCAGGTGTGCATAAATATAGGGATTGGGAATTCAATGTAATGGTTTTTAGTCATCTCCCAGAGTTCTTTTTCTGGGCATAGCTAGTTCAGTTCATTACTGCTCCATTAGAAATGATTTGGTTGATCTCGTTGCTGAGGATGGCCTGATCCATCAGAACTGGTCATCATCTAGTATTGTTGTTGAAGTATATAATGATCTCCTGGTCCTGCTCATTTCACTCAGCATCAGTTCGTGTAAGTCTCTCCAGGCCTTTCTGAAATCATCCTGTTGGTCATTTCTTACAGAACAGTAATATTCCATAATTTTCATATACCACAATTTATTCAGCCATTCTCCAACTGATGGACATCCATTCAGTTTCCAGTTTCTAGCCACTACAAAAAGGGCTGCCACAAACATTCGTGCACATACAGGTCCCTTTCCCTTCTTTATAATCAATGAGGGAGCATGTTGACAGACAAGTCAACCTACCACCATCACTCCTGGACCATTATTTCCCCTCAGTTGCTAATGAAGTTAATCAAAGACTCTGAATCCAAGAACCTTGAGATTATGAATATTTCGAGCCCACAGCCTGCATCCATCATTCTTGGAAGCAACCTTTATGTAAACTATTCCTGAAGATGCTTTCAATTACAGCTACTGAAAACCCTGAAAAGAAATGAAAGTTTTTGGAAACCAAGACCTTTGCACTGTTCAAAGAGCTCAACTTCAGTAACTGATATGATTTTATGAATGTTAATGGTATTAAAGTAGAAGTATGAACATCTATTTTGCTTCTTCCCTCTAAGGACCATAGGACCTTTCCATCTGACCTACAGCTGAAACATTCTATAAGTATTATCTCCCCCATGAGAACATCAACTCCATGATCAGAAACTAACTTACTTACCTATTTGTATACCCAGAGATTTGTATATATTAAATACTTAATAAAAGTTTTATCCATTCTTTCTTTCTTTGTTCAGTTTACAGATATTAGCATTCTCTGGAGATTACTGGCATATTCCAAATATAAATATTATAGCAGAAATCTGTCTTCCTATATTTTTATTTCATCATTGTAAGAAATTCCTTTTAAGAAAAACTTTCTTGATAAACCCAAAGACCCCAGCTTTTGAAATCAAAATTCACCATTAGACAAAAATTGCTGGGAAAATTGGAAAATAGTATGGCAGAAACTAGGCATTGATCAACACCTATCGCTCTATACCAAGATGAGGTCAAAATGGGTTCATGATTTAGACATAAAGAATGACACTATAAGCAAATTAAAAGAACAAAAAGTAATTTACCTCTCAGATCTGTGGAGAAGGAAGGAATTTATGGTCAAAGAAGAACTACATTGTTAAATGTACTCTACAAAATTAAATTTTGCATTAATAATTGCAAAATGGATAATTTTGATTAAGTTAAAAGGTTTTGTACAAACAAAACCAATGCAAATAAGATTACAAGGGAAGCATAAAAGTAGAGAAAACATTAGCCTCTTTTCTAAAATATATAGAGAATTAACTCAAATCTGTAAGATTACAAGCCATTGTCCAATTGATAAATGGTCAAAAATGAATAGGCAATTTTCAGATGAAGAAAGTAAAACCATTTCTAGTCATATGAAAAAGTGCTCTAAATCATTATTGATCAGAAAAATGCAAATTAAAGACAACTCTGAGGGACCATTACATGCCTCTCAGATTGGTAAATTGACAGGAAAAGATAATGATAAATGTTGAAGGGGATGTGGAAAAACTGGGACATTAATACATTGTTGATGGAGTTGTAAACTGGTCCAACCATTCTGGAGAGCAATTTGGGACTATGCCCAAAAGGCTATTAAACTGTTCATTCCCTTTGATGCAGCAGTCTCACTACTGCACGTGTATTCCAAAGAGATCATAAAAAGAGAAAAGGACACACAAGGGTAAAAATGTTTGTAGCAGCCCTTTTTATAGTGACAAATAACTAGAAACTGAATGGGTACCCATCGGTTGGACAATGGCTGAATAAGTATGGTATATGGATTTATGGACTATTGCTGTTCTATAAGAAATGATAAGAAGAATGATTTCAGAAAGGCCTAGAAAGACTTGCATGAACTGATACTAAGTTAAATGAGTAGAATCAGGAGAACATTGTACACAAGATTATGTGATAATCAATTCTGATGGACATGGCTCTTTTCAACATTGAGATAATTCAGGCAAATTGCAATAGACTTGTGATAGAGAGAGCCATCTACCCCCAGAGAGTGCAGAGTTGTGGGAACTGAATTTGGATCATAACATAGTATTTTTACCTTTTTTGTTGTGGTTTACTTGCTTTTTATTTCCTTTCTCTTTTTAGTCCTTTTTGATCTGATTTTTCTTTTTCAGCATGACAAATTTGTAAATATGTATAGAAGAATTGCATATAGTTAGCATATATTGGATTGTCAAGGGGATGGAGGGAAGGGAAACAGAAAAAAATTGGACACAAAGTTTTGAAAAGGTGAAAGGCTGAGAACCATCTTTGCATATATTTTTAAAAATAAAAAGTTATTTTAAAAATTTTAAATAAAAAAGAGAAAAAATTTCCCACCAATCGACCAGGAAGAATCTATTAAATATCTGCTATGTCTCAGGTAGTTGCTGTCTCTCTTAGTTGAAGAGGATCAAAATGACATCACTATGGTGATCTCAATAAACAGAGTGTCCAACTATGGCTGACCAGACAAACCTTTACATGTAAAATTTTTTTCCTAGCTTACTGCTTCCCTTCTAATCTTATCTGCATTGGTTTTGTTTGTACAAAACCGTTTAACTTAATATTATCAAAATTATCAATTTTGTTGCTTTTTCTTTCTTGTGTTTTTTCCCTTTTGTTCTGATTTTTCTTTTCTGATATGATTAATGCTGAAATATGTTTAAAATGGTTGTACATGTAGAAGAAGGGTATGTAGACAACAGTCACACATACACCTTCTTCATACATGTACATGTACATCAGATCAGAGAGAGGTAAGAAAAGGAGAGAGAAAAATCTGGAACTCAAAATCTCACACAAGTTATTGTTGAAAAGTATTTTTACATGTAATTGGAAAAACAAAATATTAAAAACAAGAATTAGTTATAAAAATATTTTTAAAACAAGTTCAGGAATTCCAGGCTAAATCAATTTTCTATAGGGAAAAACAAAAACTATATTTCAAAATAAATGAAATGGAGATTCAGTGACTCTTCTAAATTCTTAAACTTTGAGAATTTCCTGGGGACACTGAGATTTGTGACTTTCCCAGAGCCAGTAAATGTAAATTTATGTTTTATTACTCTGAAAATGATTCTCTAGTTACAGCTTCATCTCATAATTTCTATATAATCTTATGTGTAAATATACACATATGTACATATACATATATACATATATCAGTCATATATATACCATGTTCATAAAAGTATTGGGCAGTTATAAGACCTGCCTTGAAAACATCTTCCTACAAAACTTATCTTGTATTTCCCTTCTAATGTCAAGTCCTGTGTTCTAGAGGAGGCTTTTCCTTATTCTAGCCACCAGTGTCTTTTCTCTTCTTGTCTCTTTTCTCTTTTGCATATATCTTTTGCATATTTCCCTATCAGAATGTAAGCCTTTGAGCAATGTCTGTGTATAGTCAGTGCTTAATAAAGCACTTTTTCTTTACATCAAGATAAAAATGGAATTGAATGTCTGATTCCACTCTGTACAGAACAACTTATCTGAATCATCGGAATAGCTGAGCCTGCACTGGGTTCCCCTTTCCAAAGGCAAAGTCAAGAGTCCTTCAGGCAATTGATGACCCAGATCTTTTGATATGGGGGTCTGTACCCTCCATAAACATATGAGAATTATGCTACTTGAAAGTCAATCTAAAAAGGTGTATGATAGAGGGGAGGGTCTCCCGTCTTTGACTTTCAAAGGTTGACTTTCAAGTAGCATAATTCTCATATCCAATGAACAGTCAGTCTATATAGTCATTCTGTATGTACAAACTCAGAGTAACTTCAGCCCAAGTAGATCAAGCTAAAAAACTATCAACTAGCTACTGGTTAATCACCAGTTTCTGGACAGAATTCAGCTGCTTGCTTGCTTTCAAACACATTTTCCTATTGAGGCAAAACAGCCTATAATCTACTTTATCTGAGAGCCCCTTGCAGTGCAACCTTGCCTCTATGCTAAATAACCATGACCTCATCATGAAGAGCTGGAAAACCAAAAGGTGGCACACTTCAATTAGTGTTTAAATTAATATGAAGTATTTTAGTGATGAATTCTGTAAGAGTCTAAAAATATTTATGCACATTTCCCCACAAATACTCATGTGATGTACCACGCATATTAGGAACATCTGGAAGGTATTTGTGCTGTTTTCCTCTCCCCTATGTGCGCTTACTAAAATAGGTTGAAGGTTAATGCCTGACTTTTCAAAAACATTACTTTATATGCAAGAGTGAGTTCAGCCTGCAGGCTAAGGCAATGAGTGCAGAGAGGAATTAAAGCCAGCTTAGTCCATATAAGGCCCTTGCTACATGAAAGAGAATAGAATACAGTGGACTGGGAGATAGAAGACATGTTTTTATGTTTCATTTTACCACTTACCAATTGGATAACTTTGGGAAAATCAGCTAATCTCTCTGGGCCTCAGTTTTCCCATCTGTAAAATCAAGACAATGATACTGATACTTGCCCTACCTATCTCACAGGGTTAAAAAAAATTATTTGGCTAAGTAAAAGATATAGATAAATAGATAGATAGACAGACAAATAGATGATAGATAGATGGATGGATAGATGGAGAGATAGATGGATGGATGGAGAGACAGATGGATAGATGGATGGAGGGACAGATAGACAAATAGATATAAAGAAAGAAAGAAAGAAAGAAAGAAAGAAAGAAAGAAAGAAAGAAAGAAAGAAAGAAAGAAAGAAAGAATTATTTAATGAATCAAGGCAAATATTTCTACCCAAGATGACTTTACATATGCTGCATACCTGTTATACTTACATTTTTGCAAACTATCACCTAGAGCACTGCATTTGGAGTCAGGAAAAGCTGGAATTGAATTCTTTCTCACCCAGAAGCTTACTAGCCATGCAACCAAATCATTTAATCATTATGTGCTCTTAGTTTTTTCATCTGTCAAGTCAAAAGTTAGATGTGATGGCATTGAAGGTTCCTTCTTGTGATGACTGCACTAGTACCCCAGACACCCCAGAATCAGCTGGAGTATAGGCTGATAGCTTATAAATCCTTAGTCTTTATTCTTGGTCATTAGAGGCAGGATTGAACAGGATGGAAGCAAAATCTCCACAATCGCCTTCTAACTCATCTACTGCAGAGTGACTCTGGCTAGTATTACTCCACCCCCTAGTCCCTCCTATAATTCTCTGTATACCCCAATCATTGAGCCAGCACAGGATAGTGGGAAGGACCATTTTCCAAGCATATGCCCATAGAGTATTGTCCAATCAGTAATTAGCCCTAAGTGCTTGAATGGACCTTAGTGCAACAACTCAAGAGTTTCAGCCCTCTACACCTTCTATCACAAAATCTTGACTCTCTGAGCTTAGGAATAGTGTGAGTGGGGATCGTTTAGCTTTTTACCTTTGTATTTCCAGTATCTAGTATTTTAGGCAAATCATAGATGCTTAATAAGTACTTGTTCATTGACTGATTGAATAGTGAGCTATAATGCAAAAGGATTTATCACTTAAGAGATAAAACTGAGTGAATCCAAAGATCTTAAGAGATGAAGTCCTTTACTCATAGCCACCAAACTAGTTATAGGTGCCTGAGGTTCAAAGAGGATGTGATTTGTTCCTAGCAACACAAGGAAGTAGGGTATTTGAATCCTTTCTTGGCTCCAAAGTACTATTTAATTTCTGTTTTTGCATTCCCAGAATTTTGGCACAATATCTGGCATGTATTACATGCTGATAAATTGTATTGATTGATAGATTGATTGACGCAGGTTATTTGGATGGTATTTGCATCTTTCACCAATTAAATTTCAAGAATCTTTCCCCTATCAGATTATAAAATCTTTAGGATCAAAATTATACTCAAGGATTTGAATAAAGTTGTTGTTCATCCTTTATTTTCTTTGTTGTTGTTGTTGTTGTTGTTGTTGTTATAGCTTTTTATCGAAAAAACATATGCATGGGTAATTTTTCAAAATTGACTCTTGCAAAAACTTCTTTTTCAACTTTCCCCCTCCTTCCCTCCACTCCTTTCCCTAGATGACAGATAGTCCCATACATACATAGTCCCATATGTTAAATACCATATATGTATACATATTTATACAGTTATCAACAAGATAACAAGGTAAAAGCAAGGGTGGTGATTTTGTACAGCCCTTCCAAATCACAAGAAAGATAGGATTTAAAAAGAAGGTAAAAATAACCTGAGAGGAAAAACAAAAATGCAAGCAAACAATAACAGAAAGAGTGGAAATTTTACGTTGTAGTCCATACTCATTTCTCAGTGTTATTTTTCTGGGTGTAGCTGGTTCTGTTCATTACAGATCAACTGGAACTGATTTCATCCTATATTTTCAATAAGGATTGCCTTGTTTATGAACTGGATTTAAGTTAAGCAGAGTAACAGAAAGTTGTCAACTTCATTTTTTTTTCTTTTTGAGTCATTAAAGTTCAGTGACAGGACAAAAGAGAAGATGCGTGGCAATGGATACAGTGGATATCCTTGCCATCTTCTATATTTGACCTAGCTCTGAGTAGTGTACAGTGCTTGCTTCAGCTGCCTGCCTTTACAAACTTTAGAACAAATTCTTCTTATCCACCCATTTCACCAAGGTAAATCTTCATATATTTGGCATAGACATCTCCCTACTTCACTGCGGATTTGAGACCTGTTGGTTACCCTTAACCTGGTTTACACATCAATTGAGAAAGTTTATCAGTATGCTGCATGTGCTACCGCTTCTTGGAGACACAAGTGAGAGCTGAGGGACAGGTAGACACCAAAGGCAGATGAGCAGCACTGAAGACTCAAGCAAACCTTCACACCAGAGGTGCTAGTTTTCCCTGAATACTCCATAAAACACAAAGTTTAGTAGAGACTTAGAAGATCTCCATTGCATTGATTTGTTCCTATATTTGTCTCTTTATATTTTTGTTTTTCTGAAAATTAGGAAAAACAATTACGACCCTTCTCTCGAAGTCAGGGAAACAGGTCACAGAAAAATTGTAATTTCTTTCTGGGAATGCACCAGATTGTTGGATCACTAATCTTAAGAACTAGCCATAGGAAAACAACTAGAATCTCCAAATTCTATGCAAAAAAAATCTGATTGAAAGCAACATATCTTGCTGAGAAAATTGTTTTCCTAACACCACAGTGGGGTGTCTCTCATCAGCTGACTGATTGACTAGATCTGTTTCTTGAGAATATAGAATAAGATCACAACTTGAAATACAGGTGTTTTACTTTAAAAAAAAAAATCTTGCCCTATCGTGATCTCCAAGTATAAAAAGCAAATGATTTTTGTTTGGAAGTATTCTTTGTTTTACAATAGGAAAAAATAACATTCAAGAGTTCTTTTAAATACTAGGTCTTTTGTTGCATTAAAAATATGTTTCTATTTATAAGAATGTAATCTGTAAATAAATACCTACTCTCCTACATCACGTGGTAGGGGCTGGATTTGGAGTCAGAATACTAGAAGTGGTTTTCAATTCACTTAATCAACTATCAATTCCCCTTGAACAAGTTAATTCTCTTTATGAGCCTAAATTTCTCCAAATCATGATAATTTGGCCGTGCATACTAAAGTGTTATTATAAGAAAACAAGTATTTGTAAATTTTACAATCCTATGCATAAAAAAAAAAATCTCTGTACTTAGCATTTATTTAAAGAAGTGAATATCGTTCTGAAGATCTGCTGGCTAGTGACCAGTGTAGATAGCTAAATGACAAGATTTCCATGTCTTCTCTCAAAAAAAGGCCATTCTTTGCCTCATTACTTTCTTATCTAGCCTTAATCACCGAATGGATATTCCCTCAGTCAAACAGAACTGACAAAGGCTTAGCTTAAAAAGGCCAAGGTTTCCCACTGCATCCAAGGCTATCTCCAGTAGCCCTGATCTATATCTGGCCACTGGACACAGATGTCATAGGAGGTAAAAGCAACGGTGGTAACTTTGTACAGCCCTTCCTCACTTAAATGCAACTCACCTGCCTGTCATAGCATTTTCTCCCAGAGTCATGGTCATATTTCAAAATAAACAACAAAAACTTCTGGGAATTGTGGTGCCTTGGGAAGAGAGCTAAACATGGAACCATGTGAATTCAAATCCTCCTTTTGGCAAGCCACTTAACCTTTGGGAGTCTCAGTTTCCTTATTTGTAAAATGAGAGATTTAGTCTAGTTCACCTCAAAAGCTACTTCCAGTTATTTATCAATGATCCTACCTCCTTCTCTCAGCCTCCTTGTCCACCCCCGTCCAACCTTGGCTAAAGAGCCAAACAACTTGAGTTCACATGCTACTTCTGATACCTTCTTCCTGTGTGATCCTGGGCAAATCGTTGGACATCCCTGTAACTAATGTGTTAAATGAGGAGGGACAATGAGATGACCTCTGAGATCTATGAACTGGATCTGGAAGTAAATCATCGTGCTGTACCCCAATTCACATTTCTCCTCTTCTAAAATTTCTGAAAAGAATATGATTGAATGAATACTTGGCAGGTGGGTTGGTGGGCAGCAGGAGGAACTGTATAAAAAAGGACCCTTACAAAAACAAGATGTGACCATGGCACTGAGCCCTAAGCTTTCTGAGTGCACTGTTTACATATTGGACATCATCAATCCTGTACTTTCACAGAAAGAGTCATAGCCTGTTCTTTCTAGACAAACAATAATTAAATGAAATTTTAAAATCTCTACGAGGGAAAATTGATACTGGACTTTAAAATCAGAGTACTGGGGGGAAAGAGGGGGAAATACTGGATAGAATATCTGGATTGATAAGTTAGTTAGTTCAGCCACATCCTGAATGGGTGACGTTGGATGAGTTTTTTAAGTGGGCTTCCCTTTCACCATGGGACCTCCTAAGCATTTCTTACATTCGTTAAATAACAGCTACAGTGGGTAAAGCATTGTACTTGCAGCCAAGAAGAAGGCCTGAGTTCAAATTTAACCTCAGATATTTACTAGTTGTATGAACCTGGGCAAGTCACTCACCATAAATTTCTTCATTTGTAAAATATAAATCACAACAGTGAGCAGTAGCTCCAGGGTTGTTGTAAGGAGCAGATAAGATAACATCTGTAAAGCACAAAGTAAGCAGCACTTAATAAATACTTGCCCCTTTCCCTTTTGCCTTCATTACACCATTAATCCATTAGAAACAGAGCTTTGATGTTTATTGGTCATTTCCCAAATCACAGAATGCTTGATCTAGAAGGAAGATTTTAAACAATTGAGTCCAACCACTTCACTATCTGGAAAACAATGAAATGCAGAGAATGGAAGCAAAGATTTCCCCAAGTGACTACTTGATGTTCTCAAGATTCCAAGTTCAGCGCTTCCTCCCCACAAAAGATCTTGCCAGGTGAGAGTAGTTTGAAAAAACATGGATTTATTTAACCAGGAAGAAAGAAGACTTAGGAACACAGGCATGCTGGTAAATATTTAACAACTAGCTCTCTGGGGAGAGGAGAGGAGAAATGCATTAATGCACTTTTAGTTTAATCTACAATTTTAATATTCCTTACAAACAATACAATAACAAATCAAGCCCTGATTTGTAGGATTTGCCAATTTTTGAGAGGTAAATGCTCATATTGAAAATTAAATAATCAGCTCTCCAGAGCATAGGATACTCCCTGAATTACAAAATCAAACCACCTTCAAGGATTTGAAGAGTTGCCCTGTGGAAAAAGGATTAGGTGAATTCTATTTGACCCCAGAGAACAGGACCAAGAGCAGCAGGTCAAAGTTGCAAAGAGTCTTGATTATGTGAGAAAATATCCTTCCTCCCCCTTCCCCTTATCTTTTCTTCCACTGGGTATCCTTTTTCTTTCCTTTCTTCTTTTAAAATTATCACAACAAAGCAAAAATCCTTCCCAGGCCCTATTTTATTTTACTATCCCAATTTCCCTATTGACATTCCAATTATCAAGGGATGTTTGTACCATGCTTTTCTTCCCTATTGGAATACAAACATCTCATCCTTATACAGTCTTTTCTGATCACTTGATTGTGTTTACTTGTTTTGTTTTTTCTTACTCTCATGTTTGTATTTGAAAGTTTCTACTCAATGCCATTAGGATTGTGAAAGTCCTATATTAAGGCTCTATTTTTCCTTTTTAGGATTGCATTCAGTCTTATTGGGTAAATTAGTCTTCTCTGTAAAACTAGATTTCTTGCCTTTTGGAATATCTCATTTGATCTTTCAAAACTCCTCTTTTTACTAATCTGCTAAATTGTATGTGATCTCAATTTTGAACTGTCTTTCTGGCATCTTGCAATGTTTTTTTCTTTGACCTAGCTCTGATTTGGGATTGTGCCATTCCTGGGACTTTTCATTTGCAAGTGGCAAATGGCAAAATGTTTCTATTTTTATTTTGTCCTCTAGTTCTAAGAAGTTTGAACAACTTTGTTTTCATGATTTCTTGAAATATTATATTTAAGCCTTTATTCATTTTTGGTCATGATTTTCAGGTAATCCAATGATTCTTAAATTATCATCCCTTAATCTGTTTTCCAAGTCAGTTTTTTTTAAATATGAGATACCTTACATTTTCTTCTATATTTTCAATCTACTGATGCACTTTTAATCTTTTTCTCATGGAGTCATTGATTTCTCCTGCATTTATTATTTTTTTTATTTAATAGCCTTTTATTTACAAGTTATATGCATGGGTAACTTTACAGCATTAACAATTGCCAAAGCTCTTGTTCCAATTTTTCACCTCTTACTCCCCCACCCCCTCCCCCAGATGGCAGGATGACCAGTAGATGTTAAATATATTAAAATATAAATTAGATACACAATAAGTATACATGACCAAACCATTATTTTGCTGTACAAAAAGAATCAGACTCTGAAATATTGTACAATTAGCTTGTGAAGGAAATCCAAAATGCAGGTGGACATAAATATAGGGATTGGGAGTTCAATGTAATGATTTTTAGTCATTACCCAGAGTTCTTTCTCTGGGTGTAGCTGGTTCAGTTCATTACTGCTCCATTGGAAATGATTTGGTTGATCTCGTTGCTGAGGATGGCCAGGTCCATCAGAACTGGTCATCATATAGTACTGTTGTTGAAGTATATAATGATCTCCTGGTCCTGCTCATTTCACTCAGCATCAGTTCGTGTAAGTCTCTCCAGGCCTTTCTGAAATCATCCTGTTGGTCATTTCTTACAGTCCTGCATTTATTATAATTTTCAGGGAATCTGGTACTTGGGGTAAGGTTTTGTATCTCTTGTGTTAAACTGATAATTCTCTAAGTTTTTGCATAGTTCTCATTTCCTTCTGATTCTTTCCTCTATCATTCTCATTTCAAGTTTAGCATTTTTATTGATTATGCCCCCTCCTTGGTTGATCACCCTCCTCTTCTTCACCTGTTGGTTTCCAAGATTTCCTTCAAGTCTTATCCCAAATTCCACTTTCCATAGGAAATTTTTCTCAAATCCCTCTTTTGATTATTTCCAATTTATCCCATAATGTAGCTTGTTTGCATGTGTGTGTGTTTTTTTTAACATGTTGTCACCTGCATTTGAATGTGAGGTCTTTAAGAACAGGGATTATCTTTTACCTCTCTTTGTCCTTCAACTCTTAACACTGTGTTGGACACATAGTTCAGGCTTAATAAATCTCTAGGACATTCTAAGAGACTCCTCACTATTGATCTGGTATGGGAGTTAAGTTGATTGTGACTCAGTATCCCTGCATTGTTTAGCTGGTTCAGAAATCTGTATGCTAAGTTCATGATCCCTACTACCCCCAATTCCACAGTTCCTTCCCTGGTTACTTATCTCTAGGACAAATTCACGATCTTGGGCTAGAAAGATGACCCATCATAGTTTTCCTCTAATTCCCTCAATCATTTATGAAATCCATTGTTCTTTTTAGATTATTGTTGGAGCAGTAAATAGGCTAGTTTTTTAATGATACCTATGCAAGATTTATAACATTATTAAATTTAAAGTGGAAAGGGGTAATGGCTCTGTGGTAAGTTGACATGGAGACAAATCCTTCCTCTAATAATTTCTATATAAATTTAGACAAGTCACATAATCTTTCTATGCAAGAACTCTTGATGCACAAAATGAAAAGACTGGCCTAGATCAGAGGTATAAAATATATGGCCCACAGCACTCCTAAGTGAAGTCCAAATCACATCAAAATGTGATTTTGACAATTTGGTGAGAAATACTTACCAAAGAAATAAAAATAAATGAAACATATCAATATGTGATTTTCCTAGACCATTGTGTGACCTGTAAGAATCATGGTTTACAGGCCCTTGTTTCTACTTGAGTTTGACATCACTGGATTATATGATCTTTGATGTCGCTTCTAGTTTTAAATCTATGACCCAAAATGAGAGGGTCATTGAGGTCCCTCCTAACTCCACATTCATAATGCAAGGATTGCCTGGATGCCCTAAGTCTCATCAATTCACAGTCATGATCATGATTACATTCAGAGGCCTTAGTTAGCTTAGCCTCTAGAGAGAATGCTCTTTTTGGGGTTGCTCACACATGTGATTCTAAAGAGAACAGAGAATTCAGCTAGAATTCAGCTCCCAAACCTTCACATACAGGTGCAACCATAAATAGCATGTTTACAACAGGTGCGACTACAAATCCTTTACCAGCTGTCCCCATGAGGCATATACAACCTGAACAACAAAAGAACAGATGGGGTGAAATAATTTCATTTACCACTTTATTGGGATTATTCTTATTTCTTTAGCTAGCAATGGTGAACTTTTAATGGAAGGTTAGTAGAAGACCATTCAATAGACTCTAAGCTCTGAGATCTATGATCCTGTGACCACTGAAAAAGAGAAAGAGGCAAGAAATAAAAAATACAGCAATACAAAAGAAATAATAGAATAAAACAAAAGGCAGCAAAACTTATAGAAAATATGAAAATATGATCAAAAATATGAACATGAAATGACCAAGCTCAGAGTATCCAGGCAATAATATTAAAAATATAAAATTATAAATCTAGTTGATTGGGATTTCAATGAACATCTGGGCTTACCTTTTTTACCTTTGATTTAGAGGAGAGAGAGAAAAAGAACTTGGAAACAAATCCAAGATTCTGATTTGGATACCTTAGATGAATGCTAAAGGAATCAATAGAATTGAAGCAATGGGAGGAAAAGCTTCCTGGGTAAGAACATATGAAGCCTGAATGATAGGTTTGGTTTAAAAATGTGTTGAAATTGAAATTAAGGCCCCCAGTTGATAATGGGTATTTATTGGGTAGTTAGAAATACAGGACTAGAGCTCTTGGTGAGACTAAATCTATTGAAAAAGACAGATGTATTCTGCAAACATGGTAGTAAGTGACACTGTGGAAGTAAATGAGATCACTGAAGGAGAGAGCATAAAGAAAGAAGGGAGGACCACATTCACTGAGATTTCACTGAAGTAGTTGGAGCAGGAGTCCTATTCCAAAGAATGAGAAAGAGGATTTTTAGCTCTGCTCTAGAGCTCTAGAAAACCCAGTTAATATCTCTATGACTCGGTATCTTCATCTATAAAATCAAAAACATACTTTCTAAAGGTCCCGTCCAAGTTTAATAATGGAAATATCCATGAATTTGAACCAATTAACTATGTCACCTAGACTATGTATAAATGCTTTAATCCAACTGACCAAAAGACATCCCAAGTTGAATTAACATCTCCAGATTCCTAATTTGTTGATACATTAAAAGTCAGTAGAGAAAGTCCCTGTAGGCTAGGCAAGAAAAGAGACAAATAACCCCTCTATTACCAACATAAAATAAAAATAAAGATAAAAATGTAATGAAACTCCCATTTTCCATTTTTAAGCTGTTATTTATTCCTATGGAAATAGACAAAGAGGTGGTCTGATTTTTATGCTCAAATGATGATACTTCATCCTACACAGAAGGGAAGTGTAGATGAGTTATAACAGTCAAAATGCAATAGCTATACTCAATAACCCTTAGGAAAACATCGTTTTTTTCCACCATACTAGGGCTGCCTTCTTCCAGAAAAATAAGCATAAAGAAGCAGGATTTCCCTGCTGCTTAGAAATGAGACTCTACTACAAACCTTTTAGTTTTTGGAGGAAGAGATAGAACTGCTACACTACAGAGAAGCATGATCATGGTAATCAGGTGATCCTGATTATGTTTCCATTTTTTTCTGTACAGGTTTCTTACCATGTTAAAATATGCCATGGGTGAGAATTTGGTATGAGAAGAGAATATGATGTCAAAGTGGACAGAAACTCACTGTGCATTTAACCTACTTTTTGAGAATAAAAATCTCCTCTAAAATGTACTTAACAAGAGGTCATATAGCTTTTGATTGATGACTTTCAATAAGGAGTCCACTATTTCAACCACCGTTGAATCACTCCAATTAGTCAACTTTTTTCCAACTTATACCTAGTACACCTATTTTTACCTTTTGGTGACAAAAATAATTCTACTGGAAGAGCTAGTCGGTGCAGAGCAATGAACTTGGAGTCAGTTACATTTGAGATCAAATTCTGCTTCAGATATTTATTAGCTGTGTGACCCTGAATGCATCACTTAACTTCTCTCATCCTCTCTCTCCTTATTTGTAAATGTATATAATAACAGCACCAATCTCTCAAGGTTGTTATGATGATAAAATGAAATAATATTTGTTAAGTAACTTAAAATCCTATTCCAACGCTATTATCATTTTTCTTCCACTTTAAAATCATCTCAGATACTTAAAGATAGTTCTATGTACCTTCTTTCCTTCTCAAGTTAAAAAACCTCCAACTCCTTCAATAGAAATGATAGTGATAGCCTTTATTCCCTGATAATTTGCCCTAAATACTCTCCACTTTTATTTCATGTATTTCACATGTACTTTTTAATGTGTAAATGATCTCCCTTACAGAATGTAAGCTCTTTGTGGGAAGAAATTATTTCATTTTTTGTCTCTTTTCCTTAATATCTCTCAATTGGCTCATGGTAGGTGCTTAATAAATGTTGATTGAAATAATGATTTTATTTTCCCTCTCAGCCTGTAAATGAATTTGGAGAGATTATAAAGACTTGGCATGACAATCAAGTGGTACTTTTCCTGAGTGCTCTGAAAAATTATTAGACTAATGGCATGGTATTCTGAAGAACATTGGGTTACAGCTTTACACAGTGGGCAAAGACAAAGGCCAACTTAATTATGTCAAATTATTCTGGACAAAAAGGCAATTTTATAACCAATTTATCAAGTATGTCAATCATCTGTGGCTTTTCCCCCTTCCAAATCTCTTTTATAACTCACTGTCTTCCAATTACCCCTATGAAAGCCCGTAGTTGTGCCCTGAAGAATGCTGTGTACGTGTTTGAGTGGCTAATGGGATATTGTCAGCAGAGAGAAATTATCTCATTTCACTCCATTACTCAAATTCAGCACACAAACTCCTTGTTTCTGAACATATCATGTAGCTAAAGGACACATGGTAATTTACTAAACAAAGGGCTTTCTGAGATCATGGAGACTACATTGCTGGATGGGATGGTGTGAGCAGGGCTCATTTCTTTGGGGAATACAGATGAATACCTAAACCAGAGAGTCGGTTCCAATCCTCTCTCTATTCCATTATAATGAAAAGGAAACTAATGCTGGATCAGAAGAACCTAGGTAGAAATCCCATCTCAGATATGAATGAACTTGGACAAATTATTTATTTCTTTGGTCCTCAGTTTCATTTTGTTTTTATCTGCCAAATTAACAGGTTGAACTAGAGGGTCTTTCTACCTATGATCTTTAGATGCTCCCAATGTAGCATACCTTCCTATGAGAAATTGAATTAAAGGGTATATACTTCTTCTTCAAATATAGTATAATGACTCACTATGGTAGTGTTGAATTGGATTTAATGTCAACACCTGATCAGCTTGGTCAGAGCAGCTCAGAATTCCTAAGTCCAATCAATTTTCCAACCTCATTCTTCCAGACAGCAGAGATTATTGTTATGCACTACCATTTCTGCATAAAAAAGTCTTTCTTAAAAATTTCAGAGAAAAAAAGCATAAGGCAAGTCTTGCTGACTGCAGAAACAAGGTGGATATTTGAATTTCACAATGAGTCATTTCTTCTGTCTTCTATGCCCTCACTATTTTCCTCCATCATAGATCCCCTAAAAGCCATCCTAGGAGCCAGGAAAGTTTGGGTGAGCCAACCACAGCACCTGAGACCCAGTTTGTATGTCTTTTACCAAAAGGAGCATGAGATCCAAGAACATATCCAATTCATGAAAAATATATTCATTTAAATATCATTTCAAATAAATGATGAGTATAGCCTCCCCTTCCAACTCCTATATGAGCTCCCAGTAAAAAAAAAAAAATAAGAAGAATTTAAAACTATGTTCTAATGAAAGAAATATAACCTGTTCTCTCCAAATTGATGAGTCAAGATTCACTCCACAGTGAACATTTCTTGGCTTAGTTTACCTATTGCCTATTGAGCTGTTTTATTCTTCAGGTAAGCAAAAGCATCTCTGAAACCAGATTTCTAATTCTTTGAAAAGATCATGATTTAACTGCTCTGAGTTCTTGTCAAGATCAGGTGGTGAACAAGGAAGACATTTTTTTTAAAGGTCTCCATTGTACCGAATGAGAACAAACTCAATACTTAATCTGATGCAAACATAATTACTTTTAGTTAAACAAAAGAAGAAAACAAACATAAAGCTGGATGTTTGCAGCATGTCCAGGCTCTAGCTACTGAGCAATTATTCATGCATCAGATAAAGTGTCACACCTGTCTCCATGGCTGCTCTTTAGAAAATGAATCTCGGGTACCAGTTAGACTTGTATAGAAAGTAACACAAGCTAAGTCTAGCTATTTTTGATTTAGTTTTGTATTTTTCCCCGCTTTATTCTTAATGACAATCAGAGATTCTGGTCTTCAATTTGGACTTTGACAATGGGAAACCATATCATGATGGAAGTTGGGTAGAAAAAATATAAGACCTCAACCCTAAAATCTGTCAATGGTCTCTTCATATGGTTTTTGGGCCTCTTATTTTAGATTCTCCAATTGAGAAACTGTAGAAACAAAGTGCTAGCTGGTACAGTGGATAGAAAGCTATGTCTGGAGCTGGGAAAAATCTAAATTCAAATATAACCTCAGACACTTACTAGCTACATGATGCTGGGCAGGTCAGGTTTCTCATTTGTAAAATGGGGATAATAATAGCACCTATCTCCCAGGAGTATTGTGAGGATAAAATGAAAGAATATTTGTAAAACATCATATAAAATGGTAATTGTTGTGATAGTGGTAGTGGTAGAGAAAATACCCAGCTAACCTTTAAATTCTACCTATTATCATTTTTCATTCTTCTTTATCTTTCTACAGAATTAAACATGGCTAATGACCATCTCCTCTCCTTTTCTTGCCTCTCTTTGAGTCTTGTGAGCTCTCTTGGTTTTTCTATTAACTACCGTCTAGCTGCTGCTTCTTAATCTGATTGGTTGGATCGTTATCCATACCACATCAATTAACTTTGACAGTTGCCCAAGATTCCACTTGAGTCTTCTTTTTTCTCTTTAATCTTTGTCACTTGGTCTATCCAGTATCCTCTATTATAACCTCTAGGCAAATGTCTCCTAGATTACTTCATCCAACCTATCTCCTTCCTAATCTTCACTTTCCACTCAAACCAGATGTCCCAAAGACATTTCAACTCAACAAGGTCTAAACCAAATTCATCACTGTTTTCCCAAACCCATTTCTTTCCAAATTTCCTCTTTTGGTGAAGATATCATCAACCTTCCAGTCATCTAGTTTTGCAAATTCAATGTTGTCCTTTATTTCTTACTCACTCACCTCACATTTTCAATATGTTACCAATTCTAGTTGTATACAACCCAGTAATCAAATCCAGAATTCCCATGAATTAAAATAAAAGTTTTTTTTTTATATTTCCTAATTATTTCAACACCTGAAACAATTATCTTCTAGCATGATACTTGGAAAAACCCAGTCTCTGTGTATCAGCCTTGAGATCAACTCTTTGCTAAAATTATTTGTTATGATCTACTTCATAAAGTCTTTCTTGCAGAGAAATACTTAATGAACCTTCAAGAACTTTAGAAATGTGTGCTGACTAAATCCTAAATCTGATCTTTGTGTTTTCTAGTTTTTCCCTCTAATAAAAATTATTAGTACTATAGTTAACACATATATAGTGTATTAAAGCTTGAAAAGAGCTTTATGTATTATTCTTAGTGGATAAAACAATCCTATGAACTATATAATATTGTAATGCTCATTTTATAGATTATGAAACTGAGACTGAGAGAGATTAAATGGATAATTTTCCAAAGGTCACAGTTAGTAAGACCCTGCCCAAGAGAATATCTATTAGAGTCCTCTTTCTTCATTCTCTTGATTTAATTAAATTCTGCCAATATATTTTCCCCCTTGGACTAGTTTTCTTTGAATGACTCAATATCCCTTCAAATGCCCCTTCTTCTCCAGGTATGTATTTCTAATTCACATTTCCCCCTTTCTATCTTCTTGTCTCTCAGTGAAGTCTTGGTAAATCATAAGATTATAGATTCAATCCCGACCATCATTTCTTACAGCTAACATATATTGAGTGCCAGCTGAGCATAAATACATGTATTATAGAGCTATAAATCTATTACCCAATGATTTTATCTCCTGTCCTACAGTCATAGTTGGCAAATGGCAAAGCTGG
Source organism: Sarcophilus harrisii (assembly GCF_902635505.1). NCBI lineage: Eukaryota > Metazoa > Chordata > Mammalia > Dasyuromorphia > Dasyuridae > Sarcophilus > Sarcophilus harrisii. The sequence continues at coordinate 222,813,064 of NC_045431.1, read as the reverse complement.
ATCGCAAACACATTAAACATAATTTAACTCATGTGACTTAGATCACTGCTTGTTTATACCAGAAGGGGGCAAAAGTTGTAGACATTAATTTGGAATGAGATAAAATGAATGAATGGATGGATGTGTGAATGGATGTTTGTGAGGTTCAAATTCATATCTTCATTCACTATGCATGTAATGATCAGCTTCTGTGTAAAAGTCACTGTCATATGATTGTAAAGTTTAGATAATACAGTGTTTGTTTTTTTTTTCTTACATAATTCAGCCTAGCTGGAAAAGACCAATATCTGTAATATGTAACATTTTGTGGAAAATTCTCCTCTTATGAAAAATTATCCAAAATGCTACATGAAGGACAAGAGGGAAAAGGAGAACCAACAAGGAGAATCAGGAATAACCTACATGAAGGTTTCATTTGAGCTTTAAAAGAAAGAACCAAAATCAACAAAGACATTGATAGAAGGCATTTCAGGACTAAAGAATAGTATGAGAAAAAGGCAGTGATATTGGACAGCAGAGACTATATTCATGAAGCATGTGTGCTTTAAGTAAAGAATATATTCCAATAGAATTTAAAAAGCTCTTTGAAAGCAGGGACTGTTTTAATTTTGCTTTCTCTTTGTTTTCTAAGTACTAAGTACAGTGCCAGACACAAGTAAGCTTTTTAAAATGTTTCCTTATTGATTGAGGGGAATAATATGAGAATAGGACAGAAAGGTGCCCCCCAAAGAGAAGCAATAGGGATCAAATGAAATGTGACCAGATACATGCAAAAGAAAGGTTATTTAGTCATTAGACTAGAGGACAGATTGTCAAGAGCAGAGCAATACCCGTCAGAGGCTATTGCATCAATTCCAGTGGGTAATAAGGACCTATACTAGGGTTAGGGAAGTAAGGAAACAGAAGAAAAGATGGAGATGAATGCAAAAGATGTTGAATAGAGAACATGTACAGGACTTGGCATCTGATTAAATATAACTAAGGAAAGAGAAGGGAAAGTAAAAAATAACCATAGAGTTAAAACATGGAAGACAAGTGAACAGTAGTGAAACAAAGTTAAATCATAAAGTTGTTAGATTCAAAGGAAAAGTTAAGAAGCTTGATTTTATCATTTTTGATGCTGAGAGGTCAATGCTGCATCCAAATGGAAATTTCCTGGAAGGCAGTGAGTCATGAAATATTTTGGTCAGATAAAAGCAATAGAGTATCTCATCACAGAAAAACTTTAGCAAAATGGAATGTGAAACCCTCCTTTAATGATTGTTAAAGAAAAAAGTTAGAATTAAGTAGCAAAAAGGTACACTCAAGGTGGCTATAAAATTTGAATCACCTAGAAGCCCAAAAATTAGGACTAAGGAGCAGCATTTTCATTATATCAAAAGCTCTTCCTGTAATTGTCTGTGACATTTAATCTTAAAGAGAAAGAGCTGTCATATCGGCCACCCAGAGGCATCTGCCAGTGAAACATGCTCTACCTCTTGTTAACATTAACAAAAGGATGAAAATACAATAAGTCTGAAACTAATTCTTCTTTAGTGACATAGGCAAAATGGAGCCTTTACCTGGATCTGACTGGAATTTAATGGTCAACCAGTGCTCTGAAATCTTTGGATATAAATTGCAAGTATCGATTCTTACTATGTTAAACACATAAGCCTTTCTGAGGGCCATGCTTAGAGCTGCAGGTGAAAGATGCACTACTGCTAAATTATTTAGCCAATAATTAATATGCCTATATAAAAGTGAATTGGAACAGTTTTTTCTTCCGACTTATTGAAAGTAGATTTCCTTCCAAAAGGGTACACATTCTATGGTGAATACATAGACTCATAGAAGTACAAAATTTCTGTGAGGTCGAAAGGACCTCAGAAGCTAGCCATTATAATAAACTAGAAAAAGAATCCTCTCTACAGCTTACCCAAATACTCATCAATCCTTGATTTAATACCTCAAGGGAAGAGAAACTCAAAGCAAGCCATTCTACTTTGGAATCTCATTATTAAGTAACTTTTTCTTTAATTATGTTTAAAACTACCTTATTTCATTTTACCCATTGGTCCCAGTGCTGCCTTCTAGAATAAAGCTGAACAATTTTAGTTTAACTTCTAGATAGTCAAGTAATATGGCACATAGAGCTCTGGGTCTGAAGTCAGGAAAACTTCAGTTCAACTTCATTCCTAGCATGTGACTCTGGACAAATCATTTAAACTCTACCTCTATTAGCTCAATTGAATGAGAATAATATTAGAATGTTCCTTATACATAGAATTCTATATCTCAACTCTGAATATTATAACAAGCTGTTCTCCAAACTTGTAACTCTGTCCATTCTCATATCTGAGATGAGATTCTCATCTCAACTTCCCCAACTCATCAAGTTTCAGCTAAAGTTCCACCTTCTTCAAGAACTCTTGAAGTCCCCATTAATTTTTATGCTTTCCCTCTGACTACTCCCAATTTATCATATATATATATATATATATATATATATATATATATACACATATATTCAGTACTCTATTTTCATGACTTCAAGTATTTGCATGATTTTATTAGCAACTTCATTTTCACTTTCATGTTGGGGACCATACACATTTTCAGTTATGTGCAGTAGAGGAAACAAAAGAAAGGTGTGATATATGCAGATTTGTAGAATGTCTGGGATCCTACTAGCACTTCACTGGTCTTGTTCACCCGACCACAGTAAAGAATCCCCTGTGCATTCATTGCATATTTTCATTGTTTGCTTTAAAATGCAAGTTTTGCATTATCATTATTCCAACAACATAAAGTTCAAGTCCTTTAGTCTCCAAGTCCATACAAGACCTTACCAGTTTCAGCCTCCCCCAAGAAAAACAACTAAACTTTCAACAATCTCTCAATTGGTTTTTAGAAGGCAGCCAAGGTAGATAGGTTTACAGCTCTATAGTATATAGAACAATGCCTTTACACCACCACCTGGTGTAGATTCAGGTTTAAAATGTTTCCGTTTTAAGAATTTTATTTTCTGCACAGTATTTGTGATAGTAAAGATATTGTGTGTCATGAAAAAATGTATTTTGTCTAAACTCACTGTTGGTTCTTTTTTTTTTTTTATTGAGATGTTAGGACACAAGTCACAGAATTTTAGGGAATTACTGCCAAGAAGAAAATGTTTTGCATGTTACCAATTTTATTTTGTGTACTGCATATTATGGGTTATTTCATGATTACTGTTAGGAAAAGTACATATTATCAGTATTCATGTTTTATTATAAAGAATTATATGCAGAAAAACATATTTGCAGAAATCTCTAGCAAAAGATTAAAGTTTTAGGTAGTTGAAGAAACTTAACCCTTTATTTCCCATAGGATCAATGTGTCAGCATTTGGATTTTTACTTTTGCACCACTTTCTAATAACATTAGTCCAATAAGAGTTAAGAATTGGCTGTGTTTTGTTTATACACAGTTATTTTCACATTATCTTTCCCCATTAGACTAGAAAATCATTGAGATTAGGGATTATTTTTTGTTTTTCTTTGTAATGCCATTGCTTACCATAGCAATAGTATTTGGTGCATAGTAGGTACTTAATAAAAGGCAATATGAACTATCTATATATCTTAGCTTCACCTACAAAATTGTATTTCCCCATATCTTCTGAAGAATGAAATCATTATGAAGACAAAACAGAAATTAATAATGGCTCTGCTTTGTATAGTGAGAAAATGCTTCTTCTTATTTAGTCATTTCAGTTGACTCACTCTTCATGATCCCATTCAGGGTTTTCTTGATGAAAATACTAGAGTTGTTTACCATTTCCTTCTCCAACAAAGATGAGGAACATGAAGGAAAGGGGGTCAAGTGACTTGGGGTCCAGCATCACACAACTAGTAAACCTGGAGGCCAGACTTAAACTTAAAATAAGTTTTCCTAAGTCCAGGCCCAGCATTCTATTCACCTAACTGTACTGAGAAAACACTTACATGTATTCTAAAATCATAATATCTTTATCATCACTTTTCCTCCATGTTTCCCAAGATACTCATCTACTTCCTCTCTCTCTCCAACTGATATGAAATATAGTATGTTAAGAATATTCATTGTCGATTATTCCATTAAGCATCAACCAATGCTCTGCACTATGCTTCTCACATGTAGTTTCTGCAGTATTTACGTGAATATGTCTTTTAAATGTACAATGTTATATACTATGTGCCTTCACATTTTTTCTTTCAAATAAGGTATAAACTTTTATATTTATATTCTACACTGACCTATAGTACCAGTGATAACCATCAAGTCAAATTTTCTTACATAAATAACATCTCCAGGTTCACCCTACTTCTTTGTACATTTGTCTATAGACTTCTAACCTTCTAAACCTGACATAGGTTTTATTGTTGGTTCCATTTTTGGACTATATCTCTTACTTATTTTTCTTCCTACATCTTTTCTATTCTCTGTGATCTCCAGCTTAGTAGATAGAGTCACCAGCAATTTTCTCCCTTCCTTTAATTCCTTTTCTAATTAATGATTTTTATTATATTTGTAAAACTCAAGGGTTACACGCGCGCACGCACACACACACACACACACACACACACATTTTGTTACATGTTTACTCACCTTTGTTAAGTATACTCTATTCTGGCCAGGGATCTATTAGTCCTGAATCTGAAGCTACCAATCTCATTCTCAGATAATATATTTTAGCCAGATGTTGACTTCCCACACATTTTTCTCTTCTGAAGCCTGTCTTCAGTGGCAGCATGAAAATGTCACCTTGTCCCTAAGACCTACAGTTTTTTATTCATCATTCCCATCAATATCATCTAGATTCCTTCAGACTGGACCTTGTATACTAAGTCAATCAATGGACATGGGAAGAAGTCCTCACATCTGAAAAGTATTAGGAGGTTTTGTGGTAGCGGTGGTTGTTACATCTTGATTAATAATCCAGGAAGACACTATTCTCTATATTGTTATCAGGACAATAACTGCTTCAGTACCCCCTCAGCAGAGAGACAATGATTTTCTAGTAGCATAAGTGAAGGAGAATAGTTAGTGAGTTTGGGATCCATAAGACTAAACCTAAAATATCTTTTTATAGTTCCAGTTCATTTCAAACTTAAGTTGGCTTACTAAATAGCCTTAATGTTTGGAAATATCCAATCCTTTTCCAAAGATGCAGTATGAGATTGTGGAGTGAGAAACCATATTGACTTCAAAGGACCTATAGTAGAGTTCCAAGTCTACTATGTATTAGACATGTAAGTATAAGCAAACCAAATGAATCTCTCTAAACTTCACACGTTTTTTCACCTACCTCAGGCACTTCCAGATCTGACATAATGGTTCACTCAGAGCCTTGTGTTTCAAGCAAATAATTCTTTCATATTCCAAGATTCCCAGGTGGAAGCAGGTTCCCAAGGTAATTAAAAACTATTCAGGCAGAATATTATTTTTATTTATTAATAATATTTTAATTTAATTTTTAATTTATCTTATTTATTAATTTATTCATTATTCTTAATTTTATTTAATTATATAATTATAAATAATTGTAAAATAAACAATTATTGCTTATTAATTTATTACATTAATTTGAAATCAATTAATTTAATTAATAAAATTATTGGGATGAAAATAATGTTATTATCAAGCATATAATAATAGATAATTTTCCCAGCAATAAGGATGAAAACAGCTGACCCATAGGTTTCTTAAAATATTGAGAGCCTGCTACCAAAGTCCTAAAAACACTTTCACAAACTTCTTGCCTAAAGAATCCACTTCTGGGCCCCAAAATTGATCCACGTGAGAATAAAGTTAACAAATTGCCTTTGGTCTTCACAACAACTTCTTTGCCCATAATAATCTCCATTTGTGTTGTGGGGATTGGAGATGGGTACAATTGTGCCCTCCCCCAATTATACCATTATCCTAGCCCACACCAGATAATAATAATTATTAAATGCAGGGATATTAAGAAGGCACATTATATGCTATGACATGATGAACAAAAAGTGATCTGTGAGTGTCTCTAGAGGTGACCAATCTATCTTATACTAAATTATTCTTTGGGGCCTTCTCTGGTTCTGTCCCAGACTGAATTCAGAATTCATGTCTAGGGATATTGAAGGAAATAACATCTTAAGAAGCTCAGTGATATTCCCCACTTTGACCCAAATATCTCCATATTGGCCCAGAAACTTTCTTCATTCTGGAAAATTAATGCAGCTGTGAAAACTATACCTAGGAAGTACTCTCTATCCCCGTGGCCCAACCTTCTGTTGGATGGCTCTTCCCAGAGCCTCCATTTAAAGAGGTTTACCTACATATCTTTCATTTCTTGTTAAGCTAACTTCTGGATTTCTTCATCATCCCCCTTATTTCTCTTGTCTCCTTTTTTGTGTTACTTCCTTTTGTGTATTGCACTCTCCCATTAGAATTTAAAATCTTTGAGGTAATGGATTGTCTTTATTTTTGTTTGTATTAGTACTCCCTGCACTTTGCACAAAATTAATTAATTAATGCTTGCTGATTGACTGTCAGACTCCTATGTAACTCTTGCTCTACTAATACAAATACACCCATTTATAACTCTAGGGCATGCACCCTTCTCCTAGAGAGTTAATTAACAATAGAATTGTCATGTTCACCTTCCATTCGCCAAACTGTTAAATACATCTGCAAGTTACCATGATAAATTGGATTTGTAACTAAGTGCCACTGGCCTGTAAGGTACCTAAGCTCTAGGTAAATGGATTACAATTGATGCTGGGTCAGACTCAGTGTGGGGTGTTTGTGAAAGTCAGCATGAAAGTCAGCTCTTTAAGCACTGTGCTTGTTAAACCCTGTTGAATGACTTTACTGAATCCACAGGCAGGGAGGGAAGGGAAAGCACCCATTTTTAGATCACAAATTTATGGCTAATGGACTATAGAGAGCACCTAGAATAACTCTTGCATTTCTGACTTCCGACCTTGCCATATCACTCATCCTATTCTCTCCAAACTCACCAGTCAGTTTCTGTTTAGCTGGATTGTGTGTATTTTAGTTTACATAGTCTTGTAGTCATCCTCCTTTTAGAATTCTTTGAAATTTTTGACAAAGGTGTCCACTTCTTCCTCCTGAATACTCTATCATCTCTTGTGTATACATGTATATATGTATTATAAATAGATGCATACATGTAAATATTCATATATGTTCATAAATATGTATATAATTACATACACATTTTTGGCATTATATGTGTGTATATTATGTATTGTGTATATATGTAGATGAGGGAGTTAGATGATGCAGTGAATAGAGTTCTGGGCTTGGAGTCAGGAAGAAAGTTCATACACCCTCCTAAGAAACTTCCTAGCTTGTGATCTCAGACAGGTAACTTAACCTCTATTACTAGAGAAGGAAATGGCAAACCACTCCAGCATCTTTGCCAAGAAAACACCATGGACATAAGTCTAGGAGGTCACAAAGAATTAGACATGAATGAAACAACTGAACAACAATAAGAAAAAAGATGTATGTTTTCATTTGTATATATATGTGTGTGTGTGTGTGTATATGTGTTGATATGTACATTTAAATATAGTGGGTATATACAACCTACAAATTTGACTATTTTTTGTTTTCTCCTTACTTATCTGGCAAGTCTTCACTATTATTTGGTGAATCTTCATCTCTTGATCACTACAGTAATTTCTCAGAAGGCTGTCCTGTATCCTTTTATCTTTTCTCTTTACTATTTCTTTTTGTGACTTCATCAGATAACAAGTGTTCAAATATCTTCTCCCTGGACATAATCTCCAAATCTAGATGCCCAGCCCTAAATTACTCTCTTGAACTCTAGTACCACATCATCACCTGCCAGCTGAACCTATCTTCCTCTATGCCATATATCAACCAATTAATAAAAGAACAGAATTTTTTTTATATTTCAGGATCATGTTACAAAAATATAAATATGAAAAATGGATCTCAAACTTTATCCAAAGAGAATTTATATTTTCTCTAAATGTGACATTTTTCTAAACCTTATTTTATTGAAGTAATCCTCCTCCTAGTAATCCAGATTCATAACATAAGAATTGTCTTTACTTTTCCCTCTTCCTCACCCAAAATAAATTAATTGTCAAGTTTTATTGATTCTAACTTCAAAAATATTTTGCATCCATTCTCTTCTCTCCTTTCATATAAGCACAATCCTAGTTCATCCACTTTGCCTCATTTCTATATCATAATATAGCCAACTAAATGGTCTCCCTGCCTCAAGTCCTCAAGTCATTCCCCTCATCAATATATACTCCATAGAGTTGCCAAAATCATCTTCCAAAGACACAGGTCAGAAACTGTTCATATCTGCAAAATATTACTTACTTCCTAGAGTTGTTATGAAGATAAAAGAATGCTTCTAATGAGCCTTAATAATTTAAAGTTATAAAAATGTGATATATATGTAATGTGTATACATATATACACATATATGTATATATACATATAGTTATATATACAGACATAGTTGGATATAAAAATTTTACACACGTACACATAAAAGGTAATACTAGAAAAGAAATGGAGTGATTGATGAATGGAATATATTAGACATATTATATAGAGAAGAAAGTGAAAAAAGTGACCCAATGTTTGATAAAAACAAAAATTCGTATTTTGAGGGCAAGAACTTTCAATTGACAAAAATGTCTGGGAAAACCATAAAAGTCTGACAGAAACTGGGCATAATCTGACAGCATATCCAGGGGTCCTCAAACTTTTTAAATAGGGGACCAGTTCACTGTCCCTCAGACTGTTGGAGGGCCAGACTATAGTAAAAACAAAAACTTTGTTTTGTGGGCCTTTAAATAAAGAAACTTCATAGCCCTGAGTGAGGGGGATAAACATCCTTAGCTGCCGCATCTGGCCCACTGGCCGTAGTTTGAGGACCCCTGGCAAGGTAAGTCCAAAATGGGTACATGATTTAGACATAAGTGGTAATATCATAAACAAATTATAAAAGTCTATATATACATATCAACAGTTATATGTGTATACATATACATTCATTGTTTTATTGTCATATAATCTTGAAATACAATATATGTGAAACATTTGTCATATTTACAGATTATCCATACCTGGGAGAGAAAACTTAAATAACAAACATCAGAAACCAAAAGAGAACTGTAAAGCCTAAAACTATCAATTGAATTTTAAAAGAGATAAACAAAAAATGCTGAACTTCATTTCAAAAAGTCAACGGCTTAAGTACAGAATGGAAAAACATGGCTTTAAAAGAGTTCACATAAAAATGACCTAGAGTTTTTAGTAAAATGACAGCTCTTCCCAGAATCACAGAATTTTGAGAGAGAGAAAAAGCTCAGTGGCTAACCCATTACTGAAAGGGAAATAAAACAGATTTGACAAATAATGGACCTGCAGAGTCCGGCTAAAGGCCACTAACTTAACTCAAAGTAGGCCGATCTAATTTTAGCCAACTCTTGTCAGAAAGCTTTGTTTTTCCTGATGTCAATCCTAAATTTGTATTTTTTGCAATTTCTACAATATGTTCCATCAATGGAACATGGTCTTCAAAAGAACCAAAGTGATCTCTTTGGGGGCAGGGAGAACATAGGATGGAGACCTGTGATTTTTTTTTTTTTTGGTTCAATAACTGACAATCAGGAAGATGTCTCTATCAAAGCAGACTTTAATTTATAGTCTTAAATAGTTTCCTGGTACATTGGAAAGTTACATGATTTAACTAGGATCATACAGTTATTATAAGTCAGAGGTAAAACTTAAATCCAGGTCTCTCTGATTCTAGGGGTAGCTCTTTCTCTCTTATATCACACTGCCTTTCAATGTAATCCTACAACGTCTTAATAGATGTGTAAAGTTCAGAGGGGACATATGATAATTCCTCTGTAGTTGACCTTGGTCAGATCAAAAATAGAGTATTTTATTCAGTTTTGAAGTCCTCCATTTAGAAAGGACATTGACAAGTCAGAGTTTGTATAGCAAAGAGTGTTAAGAGTGATAAGAACATTCATTACCATAACAGAGAATCAACTAAAGGAACTGGGAGTTGAGAGGGTAGAGGTCTGTCTGCTGATTTAAGAGAAAGTAAGGAAATTTATAAGAATCCCAATATCAGTTCAATACGTGGGAAATTTTTGCAATGGCTAGAGCTAACAATTTTGAATTAGAAAGTTTATGACCTAATTAAACAATAGAAAGTTAATTCTTCAATCTAGTCACGTGATTCACTGATGTCCACTTTTCAATGACTTATTTTGACTGCAGTTGTGTGTCAGGAGTGAGTTATTAACCACCTCCTCCACAATACCGACACCCTATACTCTATTCCAAATAGAAGGTAATAATTAATCAATTAACCAATCAACCAATATTTATAAAGTGCCTCCGATGAGTTATGCACAGTACTAAGTAGTGAGGATAAAAAAAGGCTAAAGACAGTCCCAGCTCTAAGAATCTTAAAATCTAATAAGGATTGTAATGAAACAAATAAATAAAAAATATTCAACAAAGAGAAGACACTAGAGGTATTGGAGAGGGCTTCCTATGAAAGCTGAATTTTAGTTGGGACTTAAAAGAAGCCAAGAATAGTCAAGCAGGAAAGCTTCTAACAGTCTGTTTCATTAAGAGAAATCTCTTCCAAATGATGCCCAGAAGGAGAACCATGAAGACAGAAATGTTAAAAATCAAAATCTATCAAGAAGGAAGTCACTTACTCAATGGTAACACATTTAGAATCTGAAAACAGTCTATGAGCTCTTTGTCCTTAACTGAGCTGATCCATGTCTTTGAAAGCTTCTGTCATCACAGAACACAGAAAGATGACCCCTTGCCCATATGCCCACATATCTCACCAGCTAAGATAAGAGAAATTGTCCTTGACTTTCTTGATTGGATAATATTTGGAGGACCTTTCCATAATGAAATCACAGTCTTACTAGACAGGCTTTCCTCTGCATGCCAGTATTTGGGCAAGAGATATAATACATCAAAGCAGAGAAGAGATGCAATCATGCAGTGAGTGATTTCAAAAACTTTAATGAACCGTTTAAAATAAACTCATTTGAAGGTAATTTAACAACACCACTTTTACAATTAAATATACTATTTGAGCATGCAAATGCAGAACATTAATCCCATGTCAGGGTGGAAAATGGAGTGAAACTGAGGGGATTCTGAAACATGAAAGTCATCGCAGTAATATCTCATCACTCCACGGTGCTCTTAGGCAGCGTAATGAAAGAATGAATTGATTTAAACAACATTTTCTTGGAGCAATGGGGTTTGAGGAATTAAATTAACTCGATGGTTCGTTGTAAGATCCAGGCCTGGCATGGCATTATATTGCTACTGAAATTAATTTCTATCTTCTCCTGAATGTTTTTCCCTTGTTTATTCCCAAAATACCAGCCAAGAGTTTTAGTTATTAACAGAGGGCTTTGCCAAGATGATGAAATGAATCAAAAATAACTTTAAAATCTATATGTAAGGAAGCAATTGTTCTCCCCAGAAACGCACATTGTGAACGAGCTACTCAGAAGGAGCTGAAGTGAATTTCAGAACCCCTTAACCTGGGATTCATGGATCTCACTTTAGATGAGAGATAGGAGAGGCTAAGAACTTACAGGGGGAAATTTTGCACTTGTGTTTTCATTTAGTTCAAACTAAAATTTAGCATTTCCTTCAATTATGAACGTAGATATTAAATATTATTCAGAGAAGGAATCTGTTGACTTCACCAGCCTGCTAAGGGGTTCCATGACACATCTAACAATGAGGGACTCCTGGTTTAAAGGAAAATAGACACAATATACCTAGATATAGAATGAATAACAGGTGCTTCACTGGAATTTCTGCTCCTTGAAGCTATTTCTCTCTGTCTGTCTCTCTGTCTCTTTCGCTCTCAAAGATACACAGAGAGACACTAGTAGGTTATTAATAAATGTCTATTGAAATAGACTGCTGAATGCACTTTTAATAGCTACCCTTCTCCTAATGACCTCATTTCTGGTCTCCCTGCTTCTAATCTCCCCTCCATAATCCATCCTTCATGCAGATATTAAAGTAACCCTCTTCAGGTACAGGTCTAACCATTTCACTTTCTTATTCAAAAAGGGTCATTGGCTCCCTACTGATGTATAGGGTAGAAAATCAACATCTTTTCCTAATACATAAATTCCTGGACAAACTTAAGAAACCTTTGAAACATACATTCCTGGGACAGGTAGGTGGTGCAGTGGATAGAGCACCAGCTGTGGAGTTAGAAGGACCTGATGCCTCAGATTCAAACACTATTCCTTAAACAAATGCTTGATTTTCCTTGAACACTTGACACTTGCTAACTTAGCTAAGTGATCCTGGGGAAGTCACTTAATCCCAATTGCCTCACAATAAATTTTTTAATTAAAAAAAATAAAACATAAATTCTGAATTTGTAAACTTAAAATCTTTTTTAAAAAGTATTACTGATATCTTGGAGTGGGGAGAACCTGACTTCAAATCCAGCCTGACAACTTGACATAATAATTGTGTGACCCTGGGCAAGACCCTGATAGATCCAGGGGAAAAAAGAATTACTTATATCTTTTGCTTTGAGTACAATGCTTATTTCTTAATATACCACCTCCCACAGAATCCTCCTTTTAACAAAGAAGAGCAATTACTTAAAAGCAACTGCAAAGGAACCATATCTGACAATTATTTATTTATTTTTGTCTCTATCAGGTCAGGTTCTTCCAGTTTAGAACCGGAATCCAGGTCTTTTCAGATCCATCAGTCTTTCCACTGCAGACTTCTGCAATGCATTTATCAAATTCTAGCTTGTTATTCTGATTTGTGTTTGTATTCTATCCTTCTTATTAAATCATAAGTTCCTCCAAGCCAGAGAGGACTGTGTGATTTTATATAACTTTTTACCTTTACGTCCCCAACATCCTACACACAGTAACAATTAGAAAAGATTTATTAGAATGAATTTTTACATGTTACAAAAAGATTCAGTATCATGCTTGGAGATTCAAAGCCCTAAGGGTTCTAGTTTCAAAGAAAAGAAAATATGAAGTGTGATTATAAATTAATAAATCTGATTTTTTAATGAATCCTATAATCATATTCCAAAAATGAAAACAACATCCCTATAACTCAGAATTTACTGGTAATTGTTCAACAATTAGCTCCAAGTACCCACTTTGAAATTTAATCTATTTTATTAATATTTTGTGCATTATTTTCTGATGTTTAAAAATAAACAAAGCAATCCTGATTTGTTTATTTCTGAAATTTAGATGTAAATGCTCACATTGAACAAATAATAATCAGTTCTCCAATTGGATCTGGATCCAACATATCCTTGCTTATAACTCATTCTAAGACTGCAAGCATGCTTTGAGCAACATGCTCCTACTGAAATAATATCACCTCTTAAGTAGATTATTTTAAAGAGGCTAACATCTACTCAAATGTGTAAATTCTGGTATTTTTTTCTTTCAAAGGCAGTCATTTTACAACCTGACCTTGCAATGATAACTCACTTGTCTGTAGCGTTCTTAAGGTTTATAAAGTACATTCTTCACATCCATCCTATGAGACAGGAAGTACATTTTATCATTGCCATTTTATACAGCCATCTTAGACAGATAAGTGACTTGCTCAGGATAATTCTGTATCACACGTGGACCTTGAATCAAACAATCAATCAACAAACACATAAATAAATAAACATTGATTAAGAGCTTCCATTTTTCAGGCACTGACAATCCATTGGGGTACAAATATGAAAAAGGAAAGCCTATCCGTGCCCTCCAGAAGTTCATATATAATCTATTAAAAGAAAACACAGAAGAGAGCAAAAAAGTGAGGAAGGAGGTAAAGAAGTTAGCCAGAAAAATCCCATACCAGTGCATCTAGGTAAGAAACGATATGCCTGAGAGGAACTCTGTCATTAAATCAATCTACTCCTTACCCCAACACCAGTGCTCTTTCTTTTGCACCCAATAAATCTTGTCCATGAATTTGATGGTCAGCATCCATGTTCTCCTATAATTTCATGATTTGACTCTTGATATGGATGTCTCTGCTATTTATTATCAATAAAGAGGAACAAGACCCAGCCTCTAGACCAGAAGATACCAATCTAAAGAATTAAAATTCCCCTCCTTACTTTTCTGAGAAATCAATTTCTAAAATAGAGTGGGTAATGGGAAGATGGGGGAAAATTACTAGATCAGAAATTTAAAAAAAAATAAAATCCAGGAATCTCAGCTCTGTCCCTTGCTACCCATATGAATAGAAATCTAGCACCACTTCACTTCCCTGGACTATAATTTCCATATTTGTAAAATGAATAGTTAGATTACCTGATCACTAAGGTTCTCCCAAGTACTGAAATTATAGAATCATAGCTCAAGAGTTAAAAAAATCATGAGATCACAGACTTGACCCTATCAGGGACCTCAGCGGAAATCCAGTCCAACCACCACATCATACAGAAGAGGAAATTGAGTCCCCAAGGTTATACAGAGAGTAAATAGAAGTATTAGAAATTGAATTTAGGTTACCTTATTTCAAATCCAGCATTCTTTCTTCTTCACTGTTTCCCAGTCCTAAGAGCTCCGATTCAAATTCCAACAGAATCTATTATTTCTTTGCCACTTCATCACTTTATACCACCAAAATATGTCTCTTTCACCTGACTCAGACACAAATATATCTTTGCCCAACTCCTAGACTCACCACGAAAACAGAAACTACTAATTGGGGTATTTCATTCTTTAGTTTAATTAAGAATAAGAAAATGAAAAATCATTCAGTTGAGAATTTTTAAAAATGACAGGAAGAGATGGGCAAAATGAAAATCAATTGGTCCTAGCAAAAGCTCTTAAGAATAACAAAAGATAGACAGACAGATAGGATACATACATGCATGCATACATAAACAGGAAGGGAAGAAAGAGAAAAAATGAGCTCCCTAATGAAGGAGGTGAAATGTTAAATTAATGATCTTTTTGAAATTGGCTTCATTCCTTAAAGCCATCCCTGCCCAGAAATAAAAAGAAAGAAAATTTATATAAGTCAAGTTAGTAGCAGGTCAGAAAATTTAAGGAATTGAGCTATCGAAATGCACAAGATTTAAGGAATTGGAGTCAAGGCATATCAACGTCTTACTACATTCGTTTGCAGGCTGTGTAGTATATTATCTCCTGTGATTTCTTTTGAAAAGAAATCATAAAAGCACACTAAAAGATCAACAAAAATGCAACAGGAAAATGGTCTGCTAAAAGCAAAGCAGAGAGGGCAAGAAAATCACAGATGTCTTAGGGGCAACAGCTATAATTAATGAAAGCAAATGGAGAAGAATTAAGATTTTTCAAAAAGAAATATGAGGCAGTTACATTCTTATTCAGTCACACTGAAAACACAGGTGAAGAGCTCTTAAACATAAGGTTTTAGAATTGGAATTGAGAATGATTTCAAAGGGCATTTGATCCAACCTATTCATTTTGTAATTGAGAAAACTCAGGTGCAGAGACCAAAAGATTTGCACAAGATCACACAGATAGCAAATGGCAGAGCTAGGATTTGAACGCAGCTCCTACAATTATAAATTCAACAATGTTTCCATTGTATTACTGCTACTACATGTCTGGATGACCCTGGAAAACTTAAAACATATTTTCTATCAATCCTATTATCTGAAAATTGAGAATTTTCTTTGGTCATTCCTAACTGATGGATATTTACTTTACTTTGCTACCAACAAAAAAAAAAAAAATGTTGATGCAAATATTTTGGTGTATGTAGGAGCCAATTGTGGAATCTCTAAGTGACATTGAATGGACATATTTGTCACTCTATTTGCATAATTTCAAATTTCTACCTAAAAGCCTGGATAAATCCATTATATCACCTGTTTTCTTTCTCACTTTTTTCCCTTTTTGATCTGATTTTTCTTGGGTATCATGATATTTGTGGAAATACACATGGAAGAATTGCACACGTTTAACATATATTGGGTTACTTGACATCTGGGGGGTGAGGGAAGGGAGAGAAAAAATTCAGAACACGAGATTTTGTAAGTGTGAATGTTGAAAATTATCCATGTATATATTTTGAAAATAAAAATCTCTAATTGAAACATAGTTTTATCTTTTTTGTCTCTATCCTTGGTTGATTAAGAATTAATCCCCTAACGTTAGCTGATAAAGATACATACATATAATAAGCATGTATATATGCAAATATATATACACACCCATATATATATATATACATATATATACACTATATATATGTATATATATATATATATATATAGACAGATATATAGAGATATATAAAATCCTGCTTCCATGACCTATTCATCTATTTTTCTTTTGAGGGGGTTATAATTTTGTTATTACTCCCCCTTCACTCAACTCCCTTTTACAAATAGAAAAGAAAAAAAAAACTTGTAACAGATAGGAAGAAAGGAACAAAACAAATATTTATATTGTCTTTGAAAGTATTTATTAATTCTGCATTTATACAATAAATATAAATATATACATGTATATACTAAATAAATACATAAAAGAATAGAAAGCAGGTCTAAAGAAAACAAACAGGACAGATTTGAAGGTTACATGTTTAATTTCATTTAAAGGGAAAAGTTATATACATAAACGATATTTTCTGTTTCATACACAGTCCTCTTGTGTCCTATTTTTTATATAAAAATGCTCATTTTATTTGGTATTCATTAAGTTCAAAATAAAGATATATTTAAAGGGAAACAACAAGGATAAATTATCACCTGAAACAGATTACAAACCCTATATTGTCACAATCCTCTCAATTATCCCAAAAGAGGGAGCCATCATAAGAATCACAAGATGGTAGACCACACATTTTCTATAATGCCCATAATCTCTTAAACTTCCCCCAAATTATGTATCAAAAATAATGAATTCAGTTGTTTCCATGCCCTAAGAACTCCAAGAATCCAAAAGAAGGTTAAAAACAGGAACTGATTCTCACTGACCCTGAATTCACTTAGCACCCCTTTTCTACCTCCCATGCTACTACAAGACTGCAAGAGCACACCCCAAATCATAACACAAGCTTACATCAAAACCCATCTCTAAATGCTGGTCTAATCTCCCTCTTTCCAATGCTGTAAAGACCTTGGTTCCCAGCTGTGAAAGTTTTCTCAGGTTTTAATAGCCACTTTGATGTCAGGGGCAAAAAAAAAAAAAATCTTCCAGGGGCTACAACCAACAAGTAACAGTGCTGCAAAGCTGTGGACTGCTGATGATAAGAAAAATGTTCAGCCATTTTTTGTTATGTCCAACTCTTCCGCCCTGTTTAATGTTTTCTTGGCATAGATACTGGGGTTATTTGCTGTTTTCTTCTCTAGCTCCTTTTGTAGATAAAGAAACTGAAGAAAATATGACTAAAGGACTTATCCAGGGTCACACAGGTATTAAGTATCTGAGGCCAAATTTAAATTTAGGAAGATGAGTCTTTTTGGCTCCAGACCCTGACCTCTATTCATATTCACCTCTAGCTTCCTCTTGATATGAAAAATAAGGAAGGAAAAAAAAAACTAAAAGTATCAGAGATTCCAGGAAGAAGAAAAAAATACAAAGACTGTGAACATAAATAAATAAATAGGAAAAACAGTAATAATAGAGTGCCTCTGGATCTAGTAAGTAAATTCAGGCATCCATGAATAAATATTGCAAAATAAAGGAAAATGATGTAACACATAAGACAAAGGACCTTGTCGGATTTGAGAACATACCACTACAATACACTGAATCTTTAAAAAAGATGAGAATCATGAGAATAGAATTTATGTTGCTCACAGTAAAAATACAAAACAAAAAAATTGTAATCTACAATGGTAAACTTCATCCAAAAAAAAGCAGAGAGAACAATACATTGGGAATGGAAATACAGAAAAGAGAAGCATAAAATAAGTACATTAAAACAAGATATGCTGCCTATACAAGCATAACCTACAGATCTGAAAGACCTGATGCAATGGAAAACCTCAGGATCACTTAGAAATATGATTGATAGAATAAATATATTGTATTTTTAAAAATTACACAACTAGACCAAAAAGAAAAGAAAACACCATAATAAGAAAAAAAATCGTCCAGAGCTTTTGAACACAGAATATGAAATTCTAATTGACAGAATTTACAGAACATCTCCAGAAAAGAAAAAGAAAAAGTCTATGAACTCTAAGATACATAGTGCTTAAACTTATCAATTCAGAAACAAGTTCTGCAAACCATTGAAAGTTTTTGAATACAAAGAAAAAGACATTCAAATAACAAAAGACTATTCTGTGTCCACTAGAAAAACGAGCAGAAAATGGAATAACGTGTTCCAAAGAGCACCAGAGATCAGAATGGAGTCCAGGGTAATTTATCCTAAATATCTAAATTTAACCACACAGGACAAAAAACTGGGCCTTCAATAGCAAAAATAATAATAATAATAAATAAATAAATAAGGAGTTTGAAACATTTTAAGGAAAAAAACTATAACTGATGGGTTTTCTTTTGTTTTTTTTTTTCTTTTGGTCTTTTGCTTTGTTTTGTTTGCATTTTGAACATTCCAAATGACAAAAAAGCAAACAGACTCTGACAGTTACAGAGTGACACCAGAAGGACCAATAATAGATTTCATTCTAAATGTGAGAGAAGCAGGGATGAAGGCAAAAATCTGGGAGAGGTAACAGTGAAGAGGTAGAAAGGAAGCATAATGGACAAAACCTGGGGATACCCTGTCTACAGGTCAAGGTTCCTTTTTAAGAACTATGTTAAAACATGGAAAGGCACATGAAAGGAACAGAAGAGAAGAAAAGGAGAGAGAGGAGAGATTGATGTGTTGGAATCGAGGGCTAGCAATGTGGGGAATGGTTTGAAAAGAGAACTGCCTAAAGGGGAATAGTTGAAAAGGAGGGAGAAAAAGTTGGTAAAAGGAGATGAAGTGTTTACATTGTGTGAAGTCTGGGGTTTTTGGCACCCCAAAAATCTATTTGTCCTGGAAAGGGAGGAGTTCAAACTCTTGGGGCATATAGCATCCAGAGGAGTGGGAGGGCATGGACCTAGGGAGGAGATTTCAGGCAAATGAACAAGAAAGAGTATAGATCAGGGAGAGATAAACTCTATCAAGGGACAGTATCCTCTCTGACATCTGCAATAAAATTGGGATTTTTCTGAGAGTAAAGCACAATGGGAAAAGGACATCCATGGGCCAAAGCTTACAAAACAATGGCAAAAAGTGCCTAGAGGACAGAAATTAAAATGGATAAATTTTGATTACATGAAGAATACCAAGAGACCAGGTCATTTTAAGGGTCATAAATCAGAGAATTATAATCTAGAGGAAAGAGAAAGAGAAAATGGATAATGAAGATAGTAAGGGAAACCCCTTTTTGGAAAGAGATATAAAAATGAAATGTAAAATCTAAGAAAAAGGACCAATAAAAGGGAGAAAAAGGGGAATTTGTCTAAAAGGAAAAAAAGAGGAAGTACAAATATACAACCTGACAAAAAAGCAGACTACACAACTCTAACAGAAGTCAGGATCTAGACCAACACAATCCAGAGCAACACAATCCAGAGCATCAAGAGGCTTCATTTCTACTACAATACATGTAGAGCTATCCACTTCATTTGCATGTCATGGCATTAACTCTCTGATGCTATGGTCCTCCTCTTCCAGAATAACAGACAAACATCTAGAGAAATCCACACCTCTCTTAGAACTTATTCAGTAATGTCTAATTCTTCATCATTTTGTGGACCAAGTGTCTCTGGTGTTTTCTTGGCAAGGTACTGGAGTGGTTTGCCATTTCCTCCTCCAGTTTTATGAAGGTAGTGTTTAAATGAATTGTTCAGGGTCACAAAGCCAGTAAGTGTCTAAGGTCACATTTGAACTCTGGTCTTCTTGATCCAGACCCAGTGCTTCATCTACGTGCCTATCTTAGAACTAGAAAGTCTAGAATTTCAATCTAGCTTCAAACACTTGCCAAGTCCCTCAATAGCTTCATCTGTAAAATGGGCATAATAATAGCACCTGCCTTCCAGAGTGGTTGTGAGGGATCAAATGAGATGTTTCTAAAGTGATTTGAAAAGTTTCAAGTGAACTATGATGCTAACTATGAGCCATGAGCTATGGTTCAAAGACCAAACACTAAGAGGAACCTCAGGGGCTTCTAGCCTAATCACTAATTTTAGAATTGAAGGAAGAAGCTTGAGAAGTTCAATCATTATATTATGTTACAAAGACACAGATAGTATAAGAGTCTAGGTGCCCTGAATCCAACTTCATCATTCTTTTTCTACCCTCTGCATTCCCAAAGATATAATGGTATCTTCAAAGAGTTTGTATTCTAGCAGCTAGGTGGCCCTGGTAGGGCACCTCTCTCCATGATCAATACCCTCCTTTTGTTCATTTGCCTGAGAATCTACTCTCTAGGTCCATGCTCTCTCATTCCTCCAGATGCCAAAACCCCCAGATCTCAGGCAAAGTAAAGACATCATCTCCTTTCACCCACAGGAACATTCATCAGTAGCACTCCCTCACATCTCCAAAGTAAAAGTGTCAGAAGTCCTGAAGTCTAGCCTCAGACATTTAATTATCCGGGTAAGTCATTTAACCCTGTTTGTCTCAATTTCCTCTTCCTTTTTAAATGAGCCAGAGAAGGAAATGAAAAAAAAAAAAAAAACACTCTAGGATCTCTGCCAAGAAAACCCCAGATAGTATCAGCAAGAGTCAGATACAATTAAACAGTAACAAGAGAAGACAAGAAATATAAGAAATAAGAATATGAATGAATATAAAGAACGATTAATCTTAGGAAAGAAGGGAGAAAATACTTCCTTTCCCTCCATGGTTTAGTGAAACTAACACTAGGTTTAGAGACACAGAGGATTGAACCCATTTCTGTTACAGAGGGAACGAGGTGGATCAGTGGATAAAGCAATGGACTTGGAGGGGGAGGGAGACATAAGTTTAAATTCATCCCAAACACATTATCTAAGTGATCTTGTGTAAGCTACTTAATTTCTGCCTGCCTCAGTTTCCTCAGTTATAAAATCAGAATAATAAAAACACTCATCTCAACAGAGTTGTTGTGAGGATCAAATGAGACATTTGTAAAGCTTTTGGCACAATACCTAGCACATGGTAGGCAGTATATAACCATTATTCCTTCTTTCCATCACCACTTACAAACTGCGTGACCTTAAGCAAGTCTCTGTAATTTCTTGGATCTGTTTCCTTATCTGTACTATTAAGGAATGAATTTGATGATCTCCAAATTACTTCCACAGTTTTAAATCTATTAGCATATCCAAACCCCAATTTAATTTCATCAAGATTCCCCTTAGTTCATTCAACCAAGGAGTGACCATATGTAGACCCTGTCTTGTGACTTCATAAAGATAGGCTGTGTTTCAACAGTAATACAGAAGCAAAAAGCACATAACAATTTTGAGCCATGAAGCTCTCTAATAGTTTATATTCCTATAATATTTCCACTGGGCTCCTGTCTGAATTAATAAGTTTTTTTAAGCATTTCTTCATTTTGTTACTGTTTTAATCTATTCTGAAAAGAACAATATTCACAGTTGGTCAAAAGTGCCATTTCCTTTTTATAGCCAAGGTTCTGTGGGATGATACTAAATAATATAAATGATGTTTTATTTGATGACTGGTTTATGCTTTTCAGCAGCCTCTGGTGGGACGAGACACTCCAGGCTCCCCCTGTAAATCTTACAAGAGGCCAGAGCTACTGAAGCTATCGAGTTCTCCACTAGAAAATTTAAATCTCTGTTTAAAACATTAAACTTCTCCTTCATTTAATTTTTTATTGCTGGGTGTTTGCAGCTGATTTTATAGCCCCAGGATGATTAATTTTTAATGTCATTCTTTCTTGGTTCTTTGATCAACTTCCCCAGTTTTCCACTTGAAGGTAATTGTACTTTTCTCCAAAACATTTGTCATTTGCCAGTTTGCATAGTTCCTGCAGAGCTGGAAAGTGTGGGGAAAAAATGCTCTCTGGACAATGGGCTAGTTGGCTGGAATGGATGGGAGGTACACCTGTGGCTCGTTAATGAAAGATATATGGGGGTTGGCCCCCTTTTTCATGTTGCTCCTGTTGATAGTAAACTCACAGGCATCGATAAATCTCCTGACCCTGAGCTTTTGTGGATACTCTTCCAGAAATGGGTTATCCTCCTAAATTCTTTCCTTGTCATCCATCTGCTGTGAATTGAGTCATCTCTTTCAATACTCCAAGTCAGTGATAAAAGCAGCAAATTTGAGCCAAGTGCATAAAGATCATTAGCAGAAGCTGAAAGTAATTCAGGATTAAGGGTAGAAGGACAAAATTGTAGGGCTTACATGGTAAAAAGAAATGAGTGTCAGAGCAGAAATCTCTCTTCTATGTTTTAAATGTGGAGAAAAGGATGAGGATAGAAGAATGATGATGAAAGGGGGGCAAAGAGGAGAAAATAACTGAATTGCTATTTTACGTGCATAAAAAATTGTGTGATTGAGAAAACTGAGTCAATGAGCTTTCCACTCTAAGATTACTTTCCTTCTGTAATGTCTAAAAGAGTTGAGAGGCATGATTTTGAAGTAATTAGTCATCTTATTAATAATATTAGCATTTAATAAGAGGTCAGTAGTATCCTGGAATGGCAAATGCTTATTTGCCTCGACAAAAGTGGGTGTTCTGGAAGGTGGCAATCAATTCCAATTGGTTAACAAATTATAAGGGAACGAATATTATCACAAGAAGTGAATATATTCCAATTAGGGGCTGACAGTTATATTTTGTCACCTCCAGACAAAGAGACTATGTCTTCACCCAGCTTTGAGCAATCTAATCTAAAATATATTCCTACCCAAGCCCCTGACTAGAACACAAGGGGCTTCCCCACCTTACATTAAGTTCCTTGTAAAGTTGAGTGAGATCTGACTGAGGAGAGTTAATTCAATCTCATTATCAGTAATGTCCTTCAAGAGACTGAATTTTGAAATAAAGACTATAGAAAGAGAGGGAACTTTGGATCTCCTCAAATCACTGCTTATTAATAATCATTGTTCTCACTTCTATACTTAAGTGTCTTGTATATATCTATTTATATGTATATGTTCTCATAAGCTTCTTGAGTGCAGATACTCTTTTAGGGTTTTTACTTTGGAGTGGGGAGCAGAGTACTCAGATCTAGGGCAAGTCACTTCACCCGGTTTGCCTCAGTTTACTCATCTGTAAAATAAGCTGGAGAAGGAAATGGCAAAACACTCCAGTATCTTTAGCAAGAAAATCCCAAATGGGGTCACAAAGAATCTGACATGACTGAATTAACTAAAGAAGGCAATAAGCAAAACACTGGTAAATTTTGAGGATACTGAGAGAAAAATTAAGGCAATTCCTGTTTTCAAGGAGATCACATTCCAACCAGGAATAACAGATATGGAAATGAAATAGTAACTGGAAAGCAAAAGCAGTGACAGAATGTGGAAATGGCCATATGACATGAAGTAAGAAGCCCTAGATCTGGAATCAAGAGACCTGGACTTAAATCCAAGCTTTTTTACTCCATATCTATGCAATCACCAAGTATATTAGAGTTTTAGCATCCATCTAATAACAATAACTAACATTTTATTGTTGTTCAGTTGTTAAGTCATGTCCAATTCTTCATAGCCCCATTTGGGGTTTTCTTGGAAAAAACACTAGAGTGGTTTTCTGTTTCCTTTTCCAGATCATTTTTGCAGATGAGGAAATTGAAGCAAATAGAATTAAGTGACTTGCCCAGGGCCACATAGCTATCTGTGTGCTATCTGAGGCTAAATTTGAATTTATTAAGATGAGTCTTCCTGATTCCAAAAGTGAAGTCCATTTTTCTTCCCTTCTCCCAAATATTAACCCAAGGAAAGGATTAGCATTTATTAAGGCCCTCTACTATGCTAAGTTCTGATGATATCAAAAGCAGACTAAGCCATCTAGTTACCCAATTTGCATTTATGCAGAGTTTTAAGGTTCTAGAGTCAGGAAGTCCCAAATTCAAATCTTGCTTAAGACAATAGCTGCATTACTATGGCAAGTCAACCTCTTTTTGCCTCAGTTTTGTAAAATGTAAAGGGAAGTATAACAACACCTGCTTCCCAGGGAGGTTGTGAGGAACAAATGATATTACATTTGTAAAATACTTAGCACAGTGCTTGGCAAATATTAGGCACAATATGAATGCTAAATATAGTTGCTAATGTTGTTTTATATATATTTATATATATATAAACAAATATTCATATGCTTTTACTAGAATTGCCTATTCAATTAATACATTTGCATAAAATATGCATTTACAAACATGTCGCAAACATTTTTTTGGAGTAATGGTAAAATAAGAGAAGGGGATCTGTGCAATCAGTCATTCTTCAGACACCCTGCCCCTCCCCAGTCCTCTGAGGTGATTGATTATACCTGTGACCATTGGATTCACTTAGAAAGAACTTTTTTTCTTTAAGCACGATGACACCTCTATTATCCCTTTTCCCCACTGTACTGTTCTCTGATTTACCATATCTGTAAAATCTGCAACCTCACTTTGGATCCTTACAACATCCACTTGAGAGAATCAAGACAGATAGAATTGTTCCCATTTTGCAGGTGAGAAATCTGAGACTGAAAATCCCATTAAGCAACTGACTGCCCAAGATTATAAACTCAATTTGAGATTTAAGGCAAGATTTTCCCATTCCAAACTCCACATAACCTATATTCTACTATCAGCCCTTCAAATGCAAATATTTCATTATGATTTTACATTGTCCTTATTATTGCTAAAATGCCTTAACATTTTTGATACATTGAACCTAATATTCAGTTTGCTTCCATTTGCATACTGAAAAGAAATTGACAGTTTTCACTGAATCTGGAGACATAAAGCACTCCAGGCAAAATCATTCCCTTCCCTTCCTATTTTCTCACCATGCTAACCAATGACATTGAAGGGCCTACTGACTGCTTCTCCTGCTGGCTCCCCACCCAGAACACTAAACCCACACTCTAATTACCACACTACTTTCATGATCGACCACCCTGGAGAATTCCTGCTCTTAAGCTAACATTACAACAACTTAGAACTAATTAATGGTTACCTCCTCATATGTTTTACTTTCTAAACAAGCAAATTCAAAATATTGCCTCATCTCTATTTTATTAAAAGTAATCATAGTATTTCCCAAAGTGGGGGGAGACACTTTCTGATGGGTTGGATATTAAAGAGAGAATCTAAGGTTTCGAATTTAACCCAAACAAAACAGACTTTGATCTGAAATACTATCCAGATACTAAAATGTAGACGCAAATTAGCCCTATCCTGTGTTACTTAGAGTTACAGAGTAGTCAGAGTTGGAAGCAACTTTAGGAACCGTCTTATCCAAATCCTTCATTTTACAAATGAGGAAACTATGGTGGTAATCATTTAAGTGTGTTGACCAAGATGACACAGCTATCTGTGACATAGCAAGTGACAGTGACAAGAATTGAATTCAAGTCCTTTGGCTCAAACTGGGAAGTTAGGGAATACCTAGGTGCCAAACCTGGAGTCGAGGGTTAACCTGAGATGCCTATTGGTTGTGTGTCCCTGAACAAATCACTTAACTCCTTTACCTCAATTTTCTCTTCTGTAAAATGAGTTGGAAAAGGAAATGGCAAACCACTCCAGTAGTTTTGCCAATTCTAATACAACTGAACATCAACTTTTGACTCCAAATCTAGTATATATTCTATTATATAAAGCTATCTCTTAATTCATCCAATATTTATTTAGCATCGCTATAATATAAAGTCACTAGAAATCAGAATCACAACCAGTAAGACTCAACCAGGGCCAAAAGAAAATAAATAAAAGAATGTTGGTGTAGAGAAAAGTCTGGTTCTTACCACAAAGGTGTTGTAAAGGTAGAAAGGCCATGTGAAGAAGGATTCCCTGGCAAAAAGACTTTAGGGAAGAAGACTGACCTGAGAGCAGCATCTCCCTAAGGGATCTGCCAACAAATAATCACAGGCCAATCGAGGAGATGGCTGTCGATTCAGAAAACAAGTGTAGACCTCTGGGGAAAAAGCACTCCTCCCCATCGTGTGGATATTGGAGTAAACTCCAAAGAAAAAGTCCATATTTACCCCAATACTATTACTATTATGCTATCAAAAAACTTCTCTATTGTGAATGACACAAATTTTTCAAAATGCTTCATTTATAAGGGCATTAGCAGGGGAGTTGCCCAGTCAATGTGATGAGCTTACAAAATGTAGAACCTTTGTTTGGAACTTCAGTTACATCTTTCTAAAGAAAATTTGTTCATGATGATCAGTCATTGCATTAAAAGGACTGGGAGACATCCAGCGGAATTGATCCAATAACATCTCTGACAAAGACTACTCTCTAAGCCTCATGAACATGAGGAGAATAGATTTTCGTGAACTCTTATGGATCAGAGCCACCACATTATACTGGGCTTTCAAAAAGGAACCCCTAGATATGGAGCAGAAAGGAACTTCAGAGGTTATCTAGAACTATCAGTTTATTAAACAGATAAGGAAACCAAAGTTGAACAAGGTTCATTGATTTATTTTGAGTTACATACATGTATTATCAGAATTGAAATTTTAATATGAGTGCTATTACTCCAAAGCCAAGGCTCTTTCCATTGTACCACAGTGCTTCATTGAACACAAATTTGGCCTTTTCCCACCTTTTTTCATAGAGAGCTGAGATGAACTCCAAAAGTTGGTCCTTAGGATAGTAGGGTGACCCTATGCTTAAGTATGAACCTTCCTCCTCCCTTTCAAAGAAAAGAACCTGGGGAAAGGCAGTGAGAGCCCAAGATTTTAACTCAAGAGTTGATGAAATCCAAGTAGAGTATTAAGAGTTTCTAAAAATCAAGTTCCCAGACTCTCAGGAGGGTCTATTTTGCCCATGAAAAGGAGGTGACAAGGATAGATTATGATTAAACTTGGGGTCAAACATAGGATAGGATAGGAGAATCAAATGGACAACCAGGGTAGAGAAGTATTTTTAGTCAAAGTCTTGTTCTTTGGATAGTACAGGAACCCAGAGGTCTAAAGACAGTGGAAGAAATTCCTGGGCACCATCAGTCCTGTTTCCTTCTAAAACAACCCCAAATTTGAGAATTCCACAACCCATCCTATCAGAGAAAAAATGGGAAGAAACCTAAAGAGCAATAGATACTTGAAGAGAAAAGAATCCTGCAATTTAGATTTTTGGAGAGAAGGGGAATTCCAGGGCAGTTCCAATCTCTTTGAAATAAATCAAATTCTGATGGACATGGCCATCTTCAACAATGAGATAGATGAACTAAATCAGTTCCAATAGAGCAGTAATGAATTAAACCAGCTGTACCCAGCAAAAGAACTCTGGGAGATGACTATGAACCACTACATAGAATTCCCAATCCCTATATTTTTGTCTATCTGCATTTTTTATTTCCTTCCCAGGCTAATAGTACACGATTTCAAAGTCAGATTCTTTTTGTACAGCAAAATAACAGTTTAGACATGTATACTAATTTTGTATTTAATTTATACTTTAACATGTATAACATGTATTGGTCATCCTGCCATTTGGGGGAAGAGGTGGGGAGAAGGAGGAAAAGTTGGAACAGAAGGTTTTGCAATTGTCAATGCTGAAAAATTACCCATGCATATAACTTGTAAATAAAAAGCTATAATAA
Organism: Sarcophilus harrisii; assembly: GCF_902635505.1. Classification (NCBI taxonomy): domain Eukaryota; kingdom Metazoa; phylum Chordata; class Mammalia; order Dasyuromorphia; family Dasyuridae; genus Sarcophilus; species Sarcophilus harrisii. Next base: position 222,785,264 of record NC_045431.1, on the reverse strand, counting down.
AAAAAGAACTAAAGATCAGTCACAATAGCAAGAATTGTTGTTTTCAGTGGTCCTGGTTGTATCCAATTCTTCATGACCCCATTTGGGGTTTCCTTGGCAACGATACTGCAGTGGTATGCCATTTACCATTTCCTCCTGCTGCTCATTTTACATATAAGGAGGCAAACAGGATGAAGTGACTTGTCCAGGGTCATATAGCTAGTGAGTATCTAAGGCTGGATTTGAATTCATCTTTTCCTTTTTCTACATCCTAGGGCTCTATCCACTGAGCCACTTTACTGGCCTCAAGTACTAAAGGACAGAATCCTGATATCAAGAAACAAAATGCCTAAACTCTCTTCTATGACTTATTCAGACAATGAACATCCATTGCAGAAGGTATTGTCTTTCTAAGGGCCCCAAGTTTATTTTTATTCCAGGAGTAGTTCACAATCTTGGGATATGACCATAGGAGTGGAAGTTTGTATGGATTTTTAATGTGACAAAAGACTAACCAGAATATTAGGGAAAGGTTTACTTTCTAGAAACCCCAACTTCTTTTTACTTCCAGGGATAATTCCAAATCCTTAAGGTTGTATCATTAGTCTGAAGGTCTATACATGGACACTCTCAAGTTATCTGTTAAGAACTTTAGAATTGATTGTATGGCATGGGAGACACACAGAACCATCCAGCATGGCGTGCCCTCATCAGAGAAGATGATGTGCTCTATGAGCAAAGTAGAACTGAATTAACCCAAAAGAAGCATGAGATATGCAAAATCAGAGAGTCCACCCCAAATCTTCATAGGGATTATTTGTGTCCACACTGTGGCAGAGCCCCTCTGAGCTCTGATCAACCACAGTCAGACACACTGCAACTCGACTCTAATATAGTCTAGTTTTGGTCCTCAAAGAACAAAGGACAACAATCAACCAACACAGATCTGTAGAGATTCCTAAGGCTTCAAAAGATCCACTACAATATCAAGGAGCATAAGAATGTGTCACTGAGAATCTCTAATTTAATTTACCTTCCTAAGTCTATGACTTTAGGGAAACAGCATAAATCTAGAGTCGTATACCCAACTTTCCTTGCAGGTAGAACTCACCATAATGAAAAAAGGCTTGTCTCCATCACAATGTTAAGTGGGTTTCCCTTCTAAAGAAAGATCTAACTACAGAGGTTTGGGTGCTATATAGCCCTGAAATGAAGATGAGGCTCACCAGAGAAGGGGGAAAATTATATCAATTGTTTATAGCCACTATGAGCACTTTCTGTTTTCTGCATCTCCTGTAGGGTAAAATAAAGGACCTCCTGTGCTTTATATGCACTTTTACATCGACTGATAACACTGATCCCTTTTATTCACATTTGTGCAGGCTTTGATGTGAGGTATATTATGAGATTTCACAAAGCAAACTTTGAGTGGGGGCAAATGAGCCAAAGAGATACGGTTTTACAAGGACTGCCTCCAAGACTGAATTTAGTCTCTGTAATACCAGAGTTTAGCTCACTGGGCCGTAGGTTTCATGTAAGTGGAAAAGCATCAAACCAAAAGGAAGGGATTATTATGGAAGATATAAAATTATAATATGGAAGGCACAATGTTTTTCTTCTAGAATTTGGGGATTTTTTTATTACTTCTGCTGATAATAGGGCAGGAAATGAATCTAGCTTCTCGTTTTTTTTCCCTTCTCTTGCCTACAGTATTTTGCACCATAACCCAATGTTGATTTACAAGTCATTTTCTCCAGCTCATCTTATTCTTTTCTTTGTTTAATGCTTATAAGCGATTCTGAAGCATGCTTTATCAACCCAAATCAGCACGCCTAGTCTCATGGGCAAATATGTATTAGCTTTTGGAATTCGGGTTGTTAACTTACGAGTCTGCACCTGTGAAACCAGTGTGTTCTCTCTGCACATCACTGGGTATTTTTAGAAATGGGGCCTTGGAGCAATTACCTGACATGCACACACGCAGGAAGCTTGATGCCTACATGACAAACTAGATGCAGATTTTCAATGAGAAATGGAGAAAAGAAACCTGATCCAAATTGAGCCTGTCAACCATACTGCAAATTACTTTTAATGAGTAATATGTGGCTTTAGACAATGGTTTGCTTTGGAAGACTTCAAGGACGGAATAAAGATTTGGCTCATTGGCCACAGTCTGACAATTACTAACAGTGACCAAAAGCAAATTACTTAACTTCCATTAGTTGCAGTTTCTTTACCTATATAATGAGAATTATAATACTGGTAATACTTCCCAGAGAGACTGAGAGGCAAAAGGAGAGGAGAGTCTTTAAAACTTAAGTTTTATAGAAATGCATTTGTTACTATTATTTTATTATTCATATTATGATTTGAAAGCTCCCAATGGAATGATTTCTTGCTCCTCTACTCTCTCCCCATATTCCTGATCCCTAGTTTTCAACTATGGGGCAGCTAGGTAATGCCACAGTGGACAGAGCACTGGGTCTAATTAAAGTCAGGAAGACTCCTCTCCCTTATTTCCACTACAGCCTCAGACACTTTCTTGCTGTGGGACCCTGGGCAAGTCACTTCACCCTCTTTGCCTCAGTTTCCACATCTGTAAAATGAGCCAGAGAAGGAAATGGAAAACCACTCCAGTATTTTTGCCAAGAAAACCCCAAATAGTCAGACAAATGAACAACTAAACAACTACAAGTCTTTAACTAACCTAAAAATATTTGTTAAGGACTTATAGTCAACAGAGAATTGGATTGAATCTGTGATGTCAACACAAAGATACATGAAACATAATCTTTTCGTCTGAGTTATTTATTATGTAAACATTTGGGGAGATTCAGTTGGAGGGGTTTTTTATTTGTTTTTTTGTGGGGTTTTTTCTTGGTGCTTATTAAACCAAATCTATGGTTTAATGGTGTAGGGAACATTTAAGGAGGAAAATGTCTGTGCCAATACATATCACACCTGTTCTGCCCCATTAGAGTCTTCAAGAATCATCTATGATCTAGTAGGAGAAATAAAACGTGTACACATAATTATAATACAAGTACAAAAACGGCCAACCTTCCAAAGCTTATTCACAGGTAACTTTCCTTCTTGCACTCACTGTTCCAGCCAAAGTGCCTTCCTTTCTTCTTCACACATGTTATTCAATCTCCCACCTCCATGTCTTTGTAGACATCCTCCCCCAGCCCACGCCATGCCTAGAATGTACCCCTTTGTCACCTCTGAGTCATTGTCTTTCACCAAAGTTCATAGGATCATACCTTTATCCCTGGAAGGGGCCTTTGAAGCCATTAAATTCAAAATCCTCATTTTTACATAAGAAGAAATTGAAAAGCCAAGTGACTTCTCCAGGAATACACAGCTATTACTCAAAGAAATATCTGAGGCAGACTTCAATTCAGTTCTTCCTGACTATAAGTCTTTGTTTCACAAGACTTAGCACAGTGCCTTGCACATAGGAGTCACTAAAAATAATGTCCCCCAAATCTTGGGGCAACTTTAAGCTCTAATAGCATTCCATTTTAATAGCTTAATCCTGCACCAAAACTTTTGGGACATGCTGTATCTCTGTCGAATGAAGGGAAAAGTATCTAAGGAGGAATGAGGATTAGTTTTGGAGTCAGGTACAAGCAATTTGAACCTCAGATCTACCAATTACTCCCAATGTAACCCTAAGTCAATTCCTTATCCTTTCTCTAGCCCAGTTTTCTCCAGGATGGATAGACACTAAATTCTGTAAGAAATGAGGATCAGAGAGTGGGATTTATGGGAGATAAAGTTTAACATAAAGTAGAATAAGCATTTATTAAGCAATTATGCCGGGCACCACAATTATTATCTCATATTATCCTCCCAACCCTGTGGGATAAGTGCTATCATGGTGCCCATTTTCCAGTTGAAGAAACTGAGGTATAAAGAGATTATGTGACTTACTTAGGCTCACACAGCTATTATAATAGAAAGTTATTAGTATCAGAGGCCAGATTGGAACTCCATAGAGGGTCTTGAAAGCAGAGGTACACATAGCCAGTGCATCTCTGAAACTGAAAGCAGAGGTGATTTGCCCAGGTGCACAGAGCTAATGAATTTCCTTGGCAGGATTAGAATTCAGGTCTTCCTGTACCCAATTCTGCCATTCTATCCACGCAACCATGCTGCCTCTTGGACCTAGTGTGAAAAACTTCCCAACAGCAAAAGGGAATGGACTGCTTTCAGAGATTTCCCATTATTAGAGATCACCAAGCTAACACCAGATAGCCACTTGTCCAGAATATCGTAGAAAAGATTCTTGTTACAGGGAGAGGTTGTATTAGAGGGCCTCTCAGGGCCCTGATAAATATAACAAGAGGGAATTGATTCTGATTTGCCATTGAGAATTCTAAGGCAGAAAAAGTAGCAGTGATTTTATGGCAATTTAAGAAGAAAAGCCTGGCAACAAAACAAAGAGTGGTTTGCAGGGAAATTAGAAGAAAATTCCAGTCCAAGAAAGACATAACTAATCTGGGACAAATGGAAATTTTCCCAGGGTACCAACATGAGGGCAGCTAAGTGGTACCATAGTGCACAGAGCACCAGACCTGGCTGAGGAAGATATCTTCTTGAATTCAAATCTGGCCTCAGACACTTCCTAGCTGTGTGATGCAGAGCAAGTCATTTAATCTTGTTTGACTCAGTTTTCTCATCTGTAAAATGACTTGAAAAAGGAAATAGCAAACTATGCCAATATTTCTGCCAAGAAAATCCCAACTGGAATCGTGATCAGTCAGTCACAACTGAAATAACTGAACAATAACAATATCTTTCTCCTCAGGGAGCATGTTTCCCTTTGCAAAGTGATTATCCAAAAGCACAGGGAGCCTTGTGCCTTGTGCTTACAGTTTTTTGTCAGCCACTGTGGGGAATAGACTGTCCACTCCCAGTACAACTGGTCCCACAATGAGACGGTCCTCTGGGCCCTCATCTCACCCTTCCATTTATCCAAGTTACAATTTCAGCTGGTTATGACTCTGTTGTGATACAGCCACAAAATTTCACAGCAAGAGTTGAGATGGAAAACATAATCGACGTGTCAAAGAGCGAAGAATTGGTGACTCTGACTCAGAACAGTAAATGAAGAAATATACAGCCACTGTGACAGGTCAGTGGGGGAGCTAGCCATCCCACGGTCCGATACTTATTCCAGCAAACACAGAGGTGTCCCTAGCTGAAGATGTGGATCTCAGCTAAACAATTTTTCACTACATAATCATCTTCTTCCTTCCCTTTCACAAAATTTAGAAGTATTACTTGATCCCTTGGATCTCTTAGATGCACTCTTTGCAAATTTTTTTTTCTTTTACATCAGTGAAATGGATCTCTTTTTTCTGAGCTCTCATCTTAAAGGATGAACAATCCCAAGCATAAAGTCAGTAGCCAAGAATTAGGAAAATCAAACCAAGCTTAGAGTACAAAAGCTTATCTAATCCATTTCTCTCTCATTTACAAATGAAGGAATCAAGGCATAGTGAGTGAAGATGACTAAGACACAAGTTTATAAAATAATAATAATAATAACAAAAGCACAATCAAAATCAATATCTAGGGGTCCCAATGTCCCATCGAAACATCTGTTTCAACAAGTTCCTTCCCAACCAATCATGGGTAAAGCCTTCATTAATATTGATGTGTAGACTCTTGACTCCAAACCACTCTGATCCACCAAGGTTTAAACTAGTGTACTCATGTGTACTAATGTTAGGACACAATTCTCTGGATAGCTTCAGCTGCTCCCAAAATTCCCACTATGGCCACTTCCTGCTTCTCTCCATCATCTATGAGCTTCTCTATCCTATGCCAATGGCTAGCATTTTCTAAAAACTATTTTAGGTCCTAGTTTCTTATTTCATAATCAAAACATCATTTCAAAAAATTTAAAAGAGAAAAAACTGTTTATTTAAGCAAAGAAAAGTTTAACAAAAAATAGGGACAGTTAGGTAATGCAGTGAATAGAGCAATGAACAGAATCAGGAGGACCTTGAATTTAAATCTGGTCTCAGATGCTTCTTAGCTATGTACCCCTGGACATAGTGACAGTTACTTAACCCCAATTGCCTCTTAACAAAAAAAAGGAATCAGATGTTCACACAATAAGTGTTGAAGGCCAGATTTGAACTGATGGAAGGCCTTGAAAGCAGAGCTGATTTGCTCAAATAACAGAGCCAGAGAATGTCTCAGGCAGAACCTAGGTTTTCCTGAATCCAGTACTCTACCCTTTATGTAATGATGACTTTTGGGTTTCACATAAGGAAATACTTCCCAAATTGTCCAAAAGAGGGGATGTTTCCCATCACTAGAGAGCTAAAACCCAGTGGCCACTGTGGTTTGACATGTCAAAGCAAGATGGAGGCAGGGAATGTGACCCCAGAAATCAAAGGACAGAGCTTTAAGCAGAAGATTGTGTCAGAAATTCATTTTATTGAAATTTCCAATAGCCTAGCTAGAGAGTAGATTTCAGGTCAGTCTGGGTTTCAACTTAGAGATTCTGGGATCCTTTGATCTCTATACAGACTCCTCTAACTTGAAATTCTTATATTACCTCTTAGCTTCTCATTCCTGTCTCTACCTTGGTATCTGGGTGATCCAGTATGGGCTTTCCAATATTTAGAGTGTGGGCCTGGAATCAAGAAGACCTGATTTGAAATCCAGCCTCAGACACTAGCTGTGTGACTTAACCTCTGTTTGCCTCAGTTCCTTCATCCAGAAAATAAAGATAATATACTTATGATACAGATTAGTTCTAAAGATCAAATGATATACTAATTATAAAATACTTAACTGCCTAGCACATAGGAAGTAGATTCTAATTGTTAACTATTACTATTATTAAAATATTATTACTCCTTAGATTCAATGATCCTGAGTTCTGGTTTTTAATTGGGCTAGGTCTGGTTGACATTCATGCTTTATTTGGACTGTACTTTTTTCTTTCTTAGGAGGGAGTCTCTATTTAAGCCCATGACTCCTGAACATGTCAGTTCCCTTAAAAGCCATCCATCACTAGTGCTAAGCTGCTTCTGTATGCCCTGAGTGGCTTTAGATGCACTGCTTTAAAAGGAAGTATGCTCATACCTGCTGTTCCCCCTTGACTAATGTTCTACGTATGCTACCTCCCCCATATCCCACGCCTATTTGCTATGCAGTATAGTACACTGCCATTTGGTTAATGAGGATGTATACAAGCTAACTGCTTTTAAAAAACCCTTTCTTGTCCTTGATATATAGTCATCCTTTAGTTCGTGGGTTGTTGCAATCCCAATATCACCGTGGCGACATTTTTGTCACAGCATTAAATATCTTTCTCCGGAGCTGTCAAAGCCAGAGTAGTGACTGTGTTACATTTCATTACAATACATCTGTCAAGTCAAACCCAATTGTTTTGCCCAGCGGTCACTAAATCTGCCACTCAGTTTTGGGCCCGTCCCCCTATACTCCTCCTCCTCCCAATCTCTCCCTACCTCCAGCATCAGCAGAGAGAAAAAAATGTTAAGGTTATCCAAATCTCTGTCAGAAGAAATCATATAAATATTAAAAAGACTGTAAGGTTGATGAGACTAGACATTTGATATTATGGGATTTGTAAATCAATTTATGTACTGTATGCTAGCTGATGTGGGAAAGGAAGAAGAGATAACTGTCTGATGTGAGGATGGATGATTAGGGAAGGAATCATAAACCGATCACAAGATTTACTCCAGCATGCATGAGGATCATTTTAAGATCCTGAAGTGATAGTCACAAATCTTTAATAGGGAAGTTAATAACATTCTAATTTTTTCATTAAACCAAAAACCTAAAAATAAAGTCATGTGATTTGGATTTGAATTATACCTAGTTTGCCACTTAGTATCAAATCTGGATCTGTTTCCTCATCTATAAAAAGTGGGTATTAGATTAAATGATCTCTGAATTTTCCTTGGGCATTAAATTCATGATCCTAAAATCCTATGACTTTTCTGGGTCTCAGTTTCTCCATCTATAACTTAAGAAGCAATAACCTCCAAGGTCCCTACCAGATTTATAATTTATAATCTATTACCTTATGGCCTCTCTAAGTCTCATTTTCTTTATTTGTAATATTAGAAGATTGAATCTGATGACTTCTAAAGTTCCTTCCATATGTAAATCTATGAACCTAGTCTGCCTGTCTTTTTAAGTCATTTACACGATCTGTCAGATAGGACTGCTCACCTCAACAGAACTCTTCCTTCTAGCTCACTTTTCTCTTTAAATCAAGGGCCTGGATTCCTGGACCATGGGTTTCTGAGCTCTAGTCATTCATATCTTGATTCTCTTCTCCAAGACCCTCTGTCTTATCCCATTTGGAGCCCTAGATGGAACATGGCCACTATTGCTTTTGTATTCAGTCCTGCAGGAGAGAGATTCTTTTTGCTGTCCACCGTGTTTCTTCTTTATTCCCAACCTTTGACAGCATCAGACTCCAGGTAGAGTAATAGACAGAGGATTAGCTTTGAAGATAGAAAGAACCGGGTCCAATATCTACTTGTAAGGCACACTGGCTAAATTTGATCATGAACAAGTCACTTGTTTGACTTTCTCGGGTAAATTTCTAAAATGTTGTTACATAAGGGTAAGATTTGAACTTACAGAAATAATCCACACAGTGGGAGTTCCCCATGGGGATAAAACCACAAATCTTTTCCAAAAAAAAACAAGAAGTTATTGTAGAGCTGTCCCTGGGGCAAAGCATCAGTCTTAGATTCAAATCTTAACTGTTATTTTTACTAGCTATGTAATCATTGTTAAATAGCAATCTCTGCACTTCAGGTTTTTTTTTTCATTGGGAAAAAGCAGTAAATATCACTATGTTCTGATCCAAGAAAATTCCAATATATTTGGGATAGAAAATGCAACCCACATCCAGAAAGAGAACTATGGAGACTGAAAGGAGATTAACGCATAGTATTTTCACCCTTTTGGTTTCTTTGCTTGCTTTTTTTCTTGTGTTTTTTCCCTTTTGTTCCGATTTTTCTTCCTGAACATGACAAATATGGAAATATATTTAAAATAATTTTGCATGTATAACCTATAGAAGATTGCTTGCTGTATTTGGAGGGGGGACAGAGGGAGGTAAAAATTTGAAACTCATACATAATATTACAAAAGTGAATGTTGAAACCTCTCTTTAAATGTAATTGGAAAAATATTTTTTTTAAAACCCCATGACCTCTGCTTCACATAGTTATTGTGAAGATGAATCTCAAGTGATAATAATTTAAATTACTTAAATCAGTGGATCTTGTTATCTAGTGAAGCCCCTCATTTTCCAGAAGAGGAAACTGAAGCCTAAAGAAGTGAACTAGCCACATAAATAATAACATAGGTGTGACTGAAGCCCAGATTCTCTACCTTGTTTTCTTTCAGACTTGAAGAAATCATTCATTCTCTAGATAAATGGAGCATGTCTTCCCATATGAGATAAACTGGTCCCAAACTAGAGTTCAATCAATTGATAAGCTTTTATTAAGCTTTCCTCTGTTCCTGTTGCTAGGTTAGCTGTTGGGAGACTCAAAAGCAAGCAATGAAATAGTCTTGCTTTCAAGGAACTTTTACGATATTGGTGTGATTGCCATCATGACCGAGCTGGGCATCTTTGAAACAATCATAGTCTCTTTATTTGTACTTACTTGTGGGCTATGTTCCCAATAGAGTCAATGCCAAATTGAAGTGTAAGTTAAGGAAGCTAGAGTTTAAGACCTCACATTAGGAGGGAATTGAAGGAAGGGTCTAAAGCATCAGAGATACTAATTTTTCAGGTAATCCAGGGCCTCCACATTGTTCATCCAGTTTTGAATACAACTAGAAGGAAAAAAGCCCAGTGATGGAAAATCAATGGAAGCATTCAAATGTGCTTTGGTCCACATGCCTCCAAATAAGCTACTTGATTTCTTCATGAAATGCTCCGTTCTCCATGATATCATGGTCCTCTTCAGGAATGAAAGGTAAACAACAACAACAATGTGGAAAATAAGTACCATAAAGGGAAGCAACTCAAGTTCACATGGGTAGTTCTTGGCAAAGATACTGAAATGCTTTGCCATTTCCTCCTTCAGATGAGGAGGAGTCAAACAGTTAAATGACTTGCTTAGGATCACACAGCTAGTAAATGTCTGAGTTCTACTTTGAACTCAGGTCTTCCTTATCCCAAGTACAATGCTCTATCTACAGAGCACCTGGTTGTCTCTCAAGCACCACCTCTTCCTCCCAACAACACCAAAGCATTTTGCTTATCCTGATATCATATTTCTTAGTGAGGCTCTCTTATCTAATCTACTATGCAGTAGTTCTCAAACCTTTGTTCTCAATATCTTCATGTTGTTAAAAAACTATCAAGGATCTGTTCAAAGAGTTTTTGTTCACATGGGTTATATGTGTAGCTATTTACTATATTTGAAATAAAAAATAATTTTGAATTTGTAGACCCTTTGAAAGGGTTTCAGAGACCCCAACAATAATTTAGACTACACTTTCAGGACCACTGTTATGGTCTGATCTCTCTAAGGACAAGAAATCCATATTATTATCTCCTCTGGCACCTACACAAAACTTCTTCCTTAGCAGGTGCTCACTAAGTATTTGTTGAAATGAAGGGAATTAGAGGACTGTGTGGCTACAGACCAAGCTTTGGGATATTTGAAGAATAAAAAGCATGAAATGCGCAAAAAAAGAAATCAGATAGGATAGAAGCTGGTGTGAGGTGTGATGGAGATATTAGCTCTTGAGTCAAAGGCAGGGGTCCTCAAACGTTTTAAATAGGGGGCCAGTGCACTATCCCTCAGACTGTTGGAGGGCCGGACTATAGTAAAACAAAAACATTGTTTTGTGGGCCTTTAAATAAAGAAACTTCATAGCCCTGGATGAGGGGGATAATAGTCCTCAGCTGCCGCATCTGGCACACGGGCTGTAGCTTGAGGACCCCTGGAAGGGTTTGGATTCAAACCCTCTGACTGATGTTTCACTCTGCTGATGAGATCTTTGATAAGTCACTTAAACTATCCTCATCCTCAGTTCTCTAACTATAAAATGGGAGTGGTGGCCAGTAATGACCTCTGATATTTCACTGAGCCCTGGTGAGTTGAATCTAGTGAGTTCTAGAGTTATATTTTTAAAGCCATAAAATAAAACACATAGGATTAGAAGCCAATTATACTGAAATAGTTACCAAGATCTTCAGAGTTCCAAATTGAAAGACCCTCTAAATGCCTTAGAGATCCATGATGCCCATGGACCCCCTGAACTAGATCTCTAATGTTCCTTCCAGTTCTTCATCTACAATCTTATGATACTTCATTGCAAGAAGTAATTTCAGATAAATTCCCCCAAAAAAAACTTTGATTGTAAGGTGATTCTAACTGCTTAGAACACAAAGAAGAGAAGGGGTGACATAATAGAAACACTCTATTAGCAACAGCATTAGAAAGGGAAGTTGGAATAGTAACAGTTCTCTCTGAATTCCTCCTTTCTGTTGTAGGTTTTAAAGATTGCTATAAATTCCTCTGCTCCTTTGTTAAGAAGCTCAGAGTCATTTGGTACCCAGCAAAATGCCAGTGAGAGAAACTTGCTGCCTTCATTATGGAAGATGTGGGATTTGGTGGGTGTTGTGGAAGGGTTATCACCCACACAGTAGCCATTAAATTTCCAATTGCATTTTCCAAAAAGCCATACCAGCACCTGGAAGTGCTTATCAATTAGTGTTGTGGGTTGATTCCCACTTGGGCTGGCCTCTCATTTCAGTTATTCCCCAAATGGTATTAGGCAGTTCTGAGTTCCCAGAAGATATTCACCAAGAGCTCCCAAGATCCCCAGCCAATCAATCAGGGCATCTTTAAAACAATGCCTTGTTTTTCAGATCTGTTGACTCATTATTCCTTAGAATTCACAGAGCTTTAAAACTAGAAGGGGCCTTAGAGAACATCCAGTCGAATTTCCTCATTTTACAGGGCAGGTGGTATAGTCGATGAAACACTACACCTGCAATCATAGAATCATAGGTTTAGAATTGAACAGGCGCTTGTTGATCAGTCATGTCCAATGCTTTGTGACCCCTGTATCATGTTTGCTTGGCAAAGATACTGGAGTGATTTGTCATTTGCTTCTCCAGTTTAATTTACAGAGGAGAAAACTTAGTTAAACAAGGTGAAGCAATTTACTTAGGATCATCCAGCTAATGAGTGTCTGAGACCAGATGTGAATTCAGTTCTTCTTAATTCTGGGCTGGCACTATCCACTGAGTAATCTAGCTGCCTCAGACTTAGACTTATCTAGTCCAAACCACTCTTTTTCTTAATTTAAGCTTTTTATTTTCAAAAATATACACATAATTTTCAACATTCACCCTTGCAAAACCTTGTGACACAAATTTTTCCTTCCTTTCCCTCTACCCTCTTCTCTGGATGGCAACTAATCCAATATAAATTAAACATGTGTGATTCTTCCATACATATTTCCACAAATGTCATGTTGCACAAGAAAAGTCAGATCAAAAAGGGGGGAAATGAAAAAGAAAAAAATGCAAGCAAACAACAATAACGAAGGTGAAAATACTAGGTTGTGATCTACCCTCAGTCCCCAGAGTCCTCTCTCTGGGTATCTCTATCACAAGACCATTGGAACTGGCCCAAATCACCACATTGTTGAAAAGAGCCATGTCCATCAGAATAGATTCTCGTATAATCTTATTTTTGCTGTGTACAATGTTCTCCTGGTTATACTCACTCACTTCAGTTCATGTAACTCTCTCGAGGCCTTTCTGAAATTATCCTGCTGATTGTTTCTTATGGAACAATAATATTCCATAACATTCATATACCATAATTTATTCAACCACTTTCCTACTGATGAGAATCCACTCAGATTTCAATTTTTCCCCTACAAAAAGGGCTGTTACAACCTTCTTTGCACATGTGGGTCCTTTTCTCTTTTTTATGATCTCTTTGGGATACAGACCTAGTAGTGAGACTGCTGGATCAAAGGGAATGCACAGTCAAACTACTCTTTTTACAAATGATGAAATTAAGGTCCAAAAAACTTAAGTCATCTGCTCAAGGTGACACAATTAACGAGTGAAATGGGAGGAATTTAAAGCTAGTTTCTCTGTCTTCAAATCCATCCTCTTCCTTCTGTAGCAGGTTTCCTCTGATATAAGTCAAAAATGCAACATTGGTTTTATTCTGCCCTGCTTCCTTCTTCAAATAAATTTTCCACTATAACAGTCGCCACTCTGGCCCCACTGCCTGAAAACTAATTGTATTACATTTCACCCATCTGCCAAATTTTTCTGGTACCTTTAAGGGCTCTTGGGAGTACATAGGCTCTCCACCATTGACTCTAATACTTACTGAAAGAGTTCCCCTAATTTTAGGCGTTTCTTCTACCCTGATTCCATTTAGCCTAAACATAGATTAAATTTTATAAAGAAATTTTTATTTCAAAGATATAACAAGAAAAAAATCACATAGACCCCACGAAACCTGGGAGCATAATGCATATGGTCACTCCACCTCAGTCTTTGGGGAAGTGAAGATTAACTCGAGTGCCTTTATAGCACAATTCTACCATGATCGAAATCCAAAGGCCCCCTAGGGCTCAATTCCCAGATACCCTGACTTCTCAGGGTTTCCCTGCTAGCTGGCTGGCTAAGATATCCAGCCTAAAGTTTTGCCCTCTAAAGTCCCATGATTCAATTCCAGGTCTGGGAATTCTATACTGTACCTAGAATTGAAGAAAACAAATAAAATAGACCAGAACAATCACTATTTCTCAATGATGTCAAAGAGAGAGGGTGGGGAAAGTAGTACTTCCTTCTGTCAATACATGGTACCCATAATGTGGGTAAACTGGACTCCCTCTAGACACCTGGGAAATAAAGTGTGACTGTCTCAGTCTCAGGAGACTGTTCCAGTTTCACAGCCAATGGAAAGAGGATGTTACCATCCAAATGGCAGGCCAGTGCAGAATGTCTCCTCACCAAAGCAGAGTGCTCCATGTTTAATGATTAAGCATGCGCAGCAAAGCTTCCACTTAATGGAAGGGAATTACTGCCATAATAACCCAGGCCTCCTTATTGCTAGCCAAGGATTCTTTTCCCCACCCAAACTAACAGGAGTTAGGATATCTGGACTCAAATCTTAACTCTTATCTATATTGACTGAGACCACATGCAAAATGTTTCATGTTTGGCAACGAAAAGACCCAGTGGATAAAATGTTTGAATCAGGAACTCCCGAATAATTGTCATCCTATCTGAGATACTCATTTAGCTCTGTGGTCCTGAGAAAATCATTTAATGTTCCTAACATTAAAGTGTCAGTTTTCTCATCTGTAAAAGGGGATACTAACAGCACCCATCCCTCTCCCTGGATTGGTATGAGGATCAAATGAGTTACATGGGTTGAGGTTCTTGACAAACCCGAAGTACTATATAATTTCTGGCTATTGTACACTATTTTGCAGAAGGCTGAAATAAGAAAATTTCTGTAGAATATCTTCAAAAATTTAAAGCATCATATAAATTTCTTTTTTTTTCAGGGGGGAAGACTGTTTTTTTTATTTAATAGGCTTTTATTTACAGGTTATATGCATGGGTAACTTTACAGCATTAACAATTGCCAAACCTCTTGTTCCAATTTTTCACCTCTTACCCCCCACCCCCTCCCCCAGATGGCAGGATGACCATTAGATGTTAAGTATATTAAAATATAAATTAGATACACAATAAGTATACATGACTAAACCGTTATTTTGCTGTACAAAAAGAATCAGACTCTGAAATATTGTACTTGTATTGTAGTATTGTACAAGGATTGTAGCTTGTGAAGGAAATCAAAAATGCAGGTGGGCAAAAATATAGGGATTGGGAATTCAATGTAATGGTTTTTAGTCATCACCCAGAGTTCTTTCTCTGGGCGTAGCTGGTTCAGTTCATTACTACTCCATTAGAAATGATTTGGTTGATCTCGTTGCTGAGGATGGCCAGGTCCATCAGAACTGGTCATCATATAGTATTGTTGTTGAAGTATATAATGATCTCCTGGTCCTGCTCATTTCACTCAGCATCAGTTCGTGTAAGTCTCTCCAGGCCTTTCTGAAATCATCCTGTTGGTCATTTCTTACAGAACAGTAATATTCCATAATATTCATATACCACAATTTATTCAGCCATTCTCCAACTGATGGGCATCCATTCAGTTTCCAGTTTCTAGCCACTACAAAAAGGGCTGCCACAAACTTTCGTGCACATACAGGTCCCTTTCCTTTCTTTATAATCTCTTTAGGATATAATCCCAGTAGTAACACTGCTGGATCAAAGGGTATGCACAGTTTGATAACTTTTTGAGCATAGTTCCAAGCTACTCTCCAGAATGGTTGAATTCGTTCACAACTCCACCAACAATGCATCAATGTCCCAGTTTTCCCGCATCCCCTCCAACAATCATCATTATTTTTTCCTGTCATCTTAGCCAATCTGACAGGTGTGTAGTGGTATCTTAGAGTTGTCTTAATTTGCATTTCTCTGATTAATAATGACTTGGAGCATCTTTTCATATGACTAGAAATAGTTTCAATTTCATCATCTGAGAATTGTCTGTTCATATCCTTTGACCATTTTTCAATTGGAGAATGGCGCATCATATAAATTTCAATTATTACGGTTAACAAATAAGGAAACTGAGGAGGTCAAGAAGATCCCAATATCACTTAGTTATTTGGGGGGGGAAGCCAGGTGCCAGATTCACAGACTAACCCTAGAATTACCATTCTTTCTACTAAACCTCTTCTAATTCTGATGGAGTTAAACAGCATTCACCTTGCTCTAGAAACATTGAGAGTGAGAGAAAAAGGAAAAAAAAAAGATCACATAGATGAATAGTCTAACATTGTTCTCATGTTGTCAACAAATATCTACTAAGTTTCTGGCACTGTGCTAAGTGTTTTACTTAACATTAAATTTTTAATTAAGCTGGATTTTAACTTGACTAATTTTAGAACTGTTACTATGTGTCTATCTGCCCCATGAGGATATGAAATCTTGAGGACAATTTCAAAAAATGAGTCATTTCAGTTGTCTCATTGACAGTTTTTTTGCTATACTTTCTAAACGGAAAGATAATAAGGGGATCACTGGATTATGGCTGGAAAGCTGAGAGGGACCTCAGATGCCACTTAGTCCAAACTCATTATTTTATTGTGGAGATTAAAATAACTCAATAAAAGAGATTGAGTCACAGTGCTGAACCAATGGCACTTTATTAAAGTAAGTGGACTTCAGTTCTTCCTCACAATATGAGATTTCTCCTTCTTTTAGAGATATGCAAATATGCAAAAGAGGCCTGGCAAAATACATAATTTCATTGGCTGATAGACTTTGCTCTTGGGGGACAAAAATGACCTTGTGATGACAAGGTCATGAGTTGAGTGAACCAAGTAATATCTCTTCTGACTAGATGGTCACAAGAATGTTACTTGTCCTTGAACAAAAGAGAAAGGTGTGGAGGTACAAAAATAAATTGGAGGACTTTCCATGTACTTGAATCATTTCTATTGTGGGCTTGGTCACCATGACAAGGAAAATAAATATGGACTGCCTCTAGTAAATTTTCTCTGATTAAGCAAATATACTTAGAATCTACAACTCACAACTCTGGGGCCTAATATATAAAACTTATAATCACTACCCAATGGAATCATCTCAAATTGATTACTACTGCTTAGAATAGAGTAGGGTTCCAACTGAATTGTTTCTCTTGTTATAGGAGAGAATCAAGTATGCAGGCAATGAGTGACTTGCCTAAAGTCACACAGACACCTAGCATCAAAGTCATATCTGATATTTGCGAGTCTACCTGACAAGACAAATCTAGAGACTATATGAACACAATTTCAAAACAACTCACATTTTTTTACAAAAATAAAGACAGATCTGGAGAAATATTTATTGCTTCCCTACATCTAAAAACCTATCTCACAAGGAGATGACTATGTATAAGCACAGATATCTTTTTTTAAAAATCTCTTGAATAATCTACATTTATGGAAAAAAAATGTTTAAATCATAGATCACTGAAAAATGTCATTATTTCACCCCCTCACAAGACTATAGCTAACATTTTAAAAATTATCATCAGTCTGGTTTGTGAGACATTGACTTGACCAAATTCATGTTTTTTTTTTTTTTATTGATTTTAATGAACAAAAAAATTTACTGAAACTTCCATATCTGGAAAACTTTTGGTCCTCACCTCTATCTTTAAAAATCCTTATTTCTCTGCAAAGTCAAACTCAGGTTCCAACTACAAGAAGTTTTTTCCCTGTTCTGCACTGTCATTTATGTCTTCCTTGGGCACTATCTGTCTAATTTGATTCATAATTTGCATTTATATTTCTAAGGGTATATACACACTATATTCTGTAACAACCCTTCTAAAAGCCAAGAGCCAAAGATATGAGCACTACATATTCCAAGAATCTAGAGAAAACATCCCTCATTTCCAATTGACAGTAGTAATCAGGAAAGGCATCCTAGAAGATGTGGGATTTGAGTTAATTTTGTTTAGTTCCATTAAGGACAATGTAGGGGAGGGAATTGTCAAAAGAAGCTAAGGAAGAGTATTGGATAAGCAGGCAAAAGGTTCAAATCTCAGATCTACTATGTACTTTGTGTGACTTTGGGCCAAGTTGCTTCAATCTTTTAAGCCTTGGTCTGTTCATTTGTAAAATGAGATGACCTCCAGTGTTCCTTTCCAATTTTGTTGTTGAGGATGAAGGTTCTTCAATCCTTGGATCCTTAGAAGTTTTCCAAGAGGAAGCCTCCATCATTCTAATCCAACTTCTGCCTAACACTAAAGGTTTGAGCTTCTCAATTCACACAGTCACATGGCAAAAAAGCAAAGGATCAGGGGTTCATCTTTTTTTTTTGCCCTACATAGATATCAAAGCCCTTTCCCAAAGAAATGAATTCACACTAAATATGGAAGCCACCAAGCAGAGAATGGGAGGATTGACTAGATTGCTGGATCTTTTAAAGTGAAAGGGGATCAGGAAAATGAATGAAAGAGGCCTGAAGGGAATGGGACCTATCATTACATTTGAGAATATCAAACAGATCTGAAACCTGACAAACAACTGCGTATTACTGAAAGATCACTTCAGAGTTTCTGGAAAGAGAGACCTTTGTTTTACAAAGTCACAGAAGAGAGGGAAATCCCATTAGGGAACTCAGTGTCAAAACGTTAAGAAAACCAAAACATAACCTCTCTTTCAGCTTGATTGTGCTAAAAGGTATTTGCATTTAGCTTCTCCTTCCAACAAATTTCAGTACCATGGATAGTGTCAAATCACAGTGGAGAGCTCTTGGTATAGTGGCAGGGCAAGCCTGGTTTTAGACAACACTGGAAAAGTCAGCTTCCCAGAATCCACTTTGTCCCATGGGTTGACCAATTTGTCTCAAGTAGATTCTGGGTGTGGGTTCCAGTATGAGTCTCTACATTTGACAGATGTACCAACAATCAGCAGCAAGAAATTTAAAATCTCACTGAGCAATTCTTCCAGTTGGAGGTAGAGAGGTAAAAGGGAGAGAGCAGTGATTTTTGATTCAGAGGATATGGAACCAGCTTTATTCCTTACTTACTTAAGTGAACTTAGAAAAGTCACACAACTTTCTGAATTCAAAGTCGTTTTAGTTGTAAAATGAAGTAGTTTTATTAGATTACCTCAAAGGTCCCTTCCACCTCAAGATATACCTACTATGGGAACTAGCTTAGATTCTCAAAGCCTAAAGGCATGAAAGTGAAAGTGTCTGCCATCAATTAGGAAGACACAGCTATTCACAGAGACGTGTATATGATATATACAGTATGTACAAAATAAATTCTAATGATGGGGATGAGGTAGTAACATCTGTGGGGAGCAGTCGGAGGAATAAGGTCTCTTAAAGTGCTTGAGCTAAGCCTTAAAGAGATCATAGATCACGAGAGTAAACACTATTATAAATATCCTTGTTTCAAGTATTTTCTCAGAGTTCTGGCCCTCTACATATGGATGTGTGTATATAACTATCTGTTTATCTAGATCTATATAGATAGATACACACAAATATATATATATATATATATATATATATATATATATATATACATATGTGCACACATACACACACACACACACACACACACACACACCAGATCTGAGAGGCCTTGGAGCTCTATAATCTATTCCTATCTTTTTTATCATCTCTTTCCATCAAATTCAAATTGTCAGGTTGTTTCCAAGGTTGATGTCATGTATGGTCAGAATGGGGTGGAGGGGAGAGAGAAAGGATCTAAAAGGACTCTTCCAATTCCCTCCAACTCTCCTACTATTGCTTTCAAATGAGGAAAAATACAAAGTCCCAAAATGCCTTCCCCCTCATCCACACCATCCTTCATTTCAAACTCTCATCCTGGTCTCCAACCCCATTCTGAGAACTAAGTACTTTATTTTTTGGCATTGTCCCTGATTTCGTTAGGTAACTTCAGTTTAGACAGGCTTGAAGCCCAGGTAAACCATTAATTTCTCAAGAGAGGAGGAAGAGAGGGCCCTGACAATTCAAAAGAACGTAAAGAAAATATAAGCCTTGTTCAAGCAAATTGCCAAGAGCTCTCACAGCTTCTATTTATAGGATCAAAGACTCAATGGAAGGGATATTGGATGTCATTCAGTACAGCCTTCTTATTCTGCAAATGAGGAAACTGGGATCTCAAAATAGTGAAGTGGCTTGGCTAATATCATCCAGATAGTCAGTAAATCCAGGATTCAAGTGAGGTCTTCTGACTCAAAACTCAAAACTTGCTAACAATTCAACCTGTCCAATCTAGGACTGAAGGCAGTCCATTCTCTATTTTCCATCCACTAGAGACTTTTAAGAAAAGATTGGAGAAGCAATTGTCAAATATTCTTTAGTGATGATTCTTTTTCAGGTTTGGTTTGGTTATACACCCTCTGTCATCCCCCTCCAACTCTGATTTCTTACCCTGATAGTGCCATCTTTCCTGTACCCTGATATTCTTCATCTCTCTATACTCAATATTTGATGACCAATCTATATACCTTTGAACAGGCTATTGCCTATATTTGGAGTATTTTCCATTCTCATATCCACCTCTGGACATCCCTAGACACTTTCAAAGAACAAGTCCAGTGCTGTAGCAAAATACTCTTCCTGACTGACCATCTGGTAGTGCTACCTGCACATAAAATGATTTTATACAAGATGTCTCAAAAGACTTAGTGGAAATTTGATTATTACAATCTTTCTAATAGGAGAGCTTCTAAGAGCAGGCCTTTGGTGACTATAGTGCATGAGGAATAAAACCTTGAAAGGTGAAGCCATCTTTTTCCAAGGTAACCTGCTTCATTCTTGAACTGACCTAATTATTAGGTAGTTTGAATTTTAATTTATACCCTAATGTCAAGATTAAATTTGTTTCTTTTCAATTCCACCTTTTGCTTCTAGTTAGTTTGAATTTTAATTTATACCCTAATGTCAAGATTAAATTTGTTTCTTTTCACTTCCACCTTTTGCTTCTAGTTTTGTCCTTTGGGGTCAAATAGAACAAATATGATTCTTCTTCTATGTGAAGGCCTTAAAATATTTGAACATAAATATCTCATCCCCTCTCCCCCAAATCTTTTTTTTCTTTGAATTAAATATCCCTAGTTCATTCAAGAGAGGAGCCCAGCATATCTCCATGTAGCATTAACTCCAGGTTCTTCACCATCCTTGATGTCCTCTTCCATATAATTTCCACCTTACCAATAGCCTTTCTAAAGTATAAGATCTGGAAATGAATACAGTATTCCATCCTGAGGCAAACAAGTGGCTCAGTAGATAGGGGACTGGACCTGGAATCAGAAAGACCTCAGTTCAAGGTCTTTCTGTATCAGAACTTACTAATTGCATGACCCTAGACAGTGATTTAATCTGTCTGCCTCAGTTTCCTTATCTGTAAAATGAGTACTAGTAATCACCCCTCATTCCCAGAGTTGTTGTTAAATAATCACTAAATCACTTTGCAAACATTAAAGAGCTATATAAATGCTAGCTATAGCTGGTTTTGCTGGGAAAGAACACAATGGAAAAGCTACTTTGTTCCTTATATGCTATCTATTTTAAATGCAGTCTATAGTCAAAGAGTTTTCTTTTCATGTTGCTGGTGCAAATGGAACTTCACTTGAATCTCCAGATCTTTTTTCAGATGAATTGCTATCAGAAATTATTTTAGAGCCTAAAGGAGCCAAGGTCTCCCATAAACATTCCATGAAATTTCCAAAAGGGTACCAGAGTAAAAATAATAAAGAAAACCAAAACAAAACATTCATGAGTTTCTCCATCAAGGAGAGGCTGGATTAAAGACTGCCAGGTTCCTAACAAAACTTCAGCTCAGATACTATAGTGGAAATCCAACTATACAATTAGCATAGATGCAAAGCAGGAGATGAGGTCAGACCATTTCCCACCCTTCACAAAAGGGAGGTTCAAACCAGCACTCAATTCAGGTCTACCTGAGCATCCTATCCCCAGAAATGGAAGGAGAGTAGATCAGACCATCATTTATGGTGTCAGCTATCATTCAAGAGGCCAAGCCAGCACTTAGCCCAGGGTCTGCCCCCAGGCCAGCTCCTTACTGACCCAGAATCCAAGCAGTCAGCACTCAGCACAGATCCAGGCATTCCAGCTTGGATGACATCCAGAGAAAAGTCAGACAGTGACCCGGGACATCCACAACCAAGTCACAGAAGGAAAAATAGCCAAGTCAGCACCAGGAAAATAGAACACATAGGACCTTATTGAGGATTGACTCTAAGCATAGTCAACGAGATCTGATGAAAGCCTTTGGTGGTTACTTTCCATTCAGAAATATGCAATGAGGAGGCAGCAAATGGACTGAGGACTAAACCTAAATCTAACTATTAGAAGACTGAGCCAAAATCCAGGAATTCCTGGAGAAGGCACAGCCTGGTCTTACCCACCAAATCCACAAACAAGCAATTCCACTAAAGATTGTAAAAGACAAAAGAGTCTAACCAAAGCACAAAGATCAAAATGGGTCCATGATTTAGACATAAAGAGCAAGATTATAAACAAATTGGAGGAACATAGGATAGTTTATCTCTCAGACTTATGGAAGAGGAAGAAATTTGTGACTAAAGACGAACTAGAGACCATTATTGATCACAAAATAGAAAATTTTGTTTACATCAAATTAAAAAGCTTCTGTACAAACAAAACTAATGTAAACAAGATTAGAAGGGAAGCAACAAACTGGGAAAACATCTTCACAGTTAAAGGTTCTGATAAAGGCCTCATTTCCAAAATATATAGAGAACTGACTCTAATTTATAAGAAACCAAGCCATTCTCCAATTGATAAATGGTCAAAGGATATGAACAGACAATTTTCAGATGATGAAATTGAAATCATTACCACTCATATGAAAGAGTGTTCCAAATCATTATTAATCAGAGAAATGCAAATTAAGACAACTCTGAGATACCACTACACACCTGTCAGATTGGCTAAGATGACAGGAAAAAATAATGATTATTGGAGGGGATGCGGGAAAACTGGGACACTGATACATTGTTGGTGGAACTGTGAACAAATCCAACCATTCTGGAGAGCAATCTGGAATTATGCCCAAAAAGGTATCAAACTGTGCATACCCTTTGATCCAGCAGTGTTTCTACTGGGCTTATACCCCAAGGAGATACTAAAGAAGGGAAAAGGACCAGTATGTGCCAAAATGTTTGTGGCAGCCCTGTTTGTAGTGGCTAGAAGCTGGAAACTGAGTGGCTGCCCATCAATTGGAGAATGGTTGGGTAAATTGTGGTATATGAATGTTATGGAATATTATTGTTCTGTAAGAAATGACCAGCAAGATGAATACAGAGAAGCTTGGAGAGAATTACATGAACTGATGCTAAATGAAATGAGCAGAACCAACAGATCATTATATATGTCAACAACGATACTGTATGAAGATGTAATCTGATGGAAGTGGATTTCTTTGACAAAGAGACCTAATTCAGTTTCAATTGATCAATGATGGACAGAAGCAGCTACACCCAAAGAAAAAACACTGGGAAATGAATGTAAACTGTTTGCATTTTTGTTTTTCTTTCCGGGTTATTTCTACCTTCTGAATCCAATTCTCCCTGTGCAACAAGAAAACTGTTTGGATCTGCACACATACATTGTATCTAGGATATACTAGGATATATTCAACATATATAGGACTGCTTGCCATCTAGGGGAGGGGGTGGAGGGTGGGAGGGAAAATCAGAACAGAAGTGAGTGCAAGGGATAATGTTGTAAACAAATTACCCTGGCATGGATTCTGTCAATAAAAAGTTACTATAATAAAAAAAAGAATGAGAGGCTATACCAAAGAGATCATGAAAAAGGGAAAAGGACCCCTATGTGCAAAAAAAAAAAAAAGTTTGTAGCAGTTCTTTTTGTAGTGGCTAGTAACTGGAAACTGAGTGGATACTCATCAATTGGAAAGTCACTGAATAAGATATGGTATATAAATGTCACTGTTCTATAAGAATCACCAGGATGGTTTTCAGAGAGACCTGGAGACACATACATGAACTTATGCTAAGTGAAGTGAGTAAAACCAGAACATTGTACACAGCAACAAGATTATATAATGAGCAAAGTGATTCAGACCAGTTCCAATGGTCTTGTGATAAAGAGAGGCATCTGTACTCAGAGAAATGTGGAGACTCTGTGGATCACAATATAGTATTTTCACTTTTTGCTGTTGTTTACTTGCATTTTTGTTATTCTCACTTTATTTCCTTTTTTATCTGATTTTTCTTGTGCAGTATGATAATTGTGGAAATAAGGTTTTGCAAGGGTGAATGTTGAAAATTATCTATACATATGTTTTGAAATAAAGAGCTTTAATAAAAAGAAAAATAAAATAAAAAAGAATAAGAGGCTATATATGAATAGCCCAAGATCCTAAAGAAATTAGAAGAACAAGATAAAATCTCCAATGCCCCATAGGGACTAACTTGGGAGGATTCACAGAAGGTCACAAAAGAGAATCTCACAAGATGAAAACAGGTAAGCAGCAACAAATTATTATATGGACTTGGAGTTGTACCTGAGATTGAATCCAAGCTTTGATTATTATTGCTTATGTGAACTTAGGTCAGACACTTCATTCTCCTAGACTCAGATTGCTCATTTCTGAAAGGTAGGAAATTGGATTTGACAATTCTCAAGATCCCTTTAAGCTCTAGGGCTACAATTCAATGGATGTATGAAAGGGTTGTGATTTTTAATAGTAGAAGCAATCCAAATCAATGAGATAATGAACCTCTTTATATAGATCTAGAGTCAGGAAGATTCATCTTTTTAGTTGAAATTTGGCTTCAGATACTTCCTAGCTGCATATCTCTGAGCAAATCATTTAACCCTATTTGCCTCAGTTTCCTCATCTATAAAATGAGCGACAAAAAAAGAAATAATAAAAAGAAGTTTGCCCAAAAAATGGGATGGTAAAGAATTGAACAGAACTAAAATCATTGAACAACAACAATATTGATGGGTAGGAAGGGAGGAGCCAAGATTTCTCTTTCTAACCATTATTTGTTAATTAATTTTGGTTTTATATCACCTTCATTTATACATATATCTCTCTTCTTTTCAGAGGATACAAGGAACAAAAGAGAAAGAGAAAAAATTAGAAAACTAGCCAGCACTCTTTAATCTCAAATTTAATTTCTAACAGGATAGTGTAGTCAAAGTTGTACACATACAATCTCCTACACCATTGAAAAGAGGGGAAGGAGATTACAAGATTTTTTTAGGTTATAAATTATAAATAGTTATTTTATACAAATCTTTCCCTTTGCCTCACTCCTCCCCAACACACACCCATTTGGTTTTCTAGCCTGGATCTCGATGCTGTTATCGCTCTCTGAAAGAGTATAGCAATATATTCCCCAATGGTTACCTGAAAATTTCCAAACCAAAATACCAATCCCTGTATTATTCCCTCATTGTTAGAATGTACTCTGAGGAAAGAAACTATCCTTAGAGTTTAACACAATGTGTCACACATGTTAAGCATTTATTAATAAATGACTTTTCATTCTTCCTTCTAAAATATTACTTTCTTAAACCTCATACTGCCTCAGGCAGTGTTGAGCATATAATAGACACCCAATGTATATGTATTGTTGTGAATTTATAATTACTAATTATTCATCTAGACATCTGTTGAAACGGGGGACAGATTGGAATGGGGGATAGAAGCAGGGATGTTCTTAAAGGTAATTAGTCATTTCTACTCCTGTGTTTGTCATGTAGCACAAGTTTAATGGGAAGGCATTTTTGTTCTCTTGTTTCACATGGCTGCTCATGAAATAATCAGGAGGCATTTATAGCTCAGGGGATTGATTTGCCCGAGATGGTTCAGAGATGATTGTATTATTCTAAAGAAACCATACGTTGCATCTCAAAATAACTTGTTTTTATGCACCCTGCTCATTAATGCTTAACAGAGCTTACTGCAGAGATACATTAGAACAGCACCAACTTGACAGTCCATTTTTCACTGCCATCTTCTACATGTATCACCAAAAAAAAACACTTTTTTAATACTAAACTGAAATTTGGTTCCTAAACCCAAAAAGTCTGTTACAATTAATTAATCAATAAGCACATTAAATTATATGAATAAAGACATAGAGGTGGGTGAGTTTCATAGGCATAAGTTGTCCAATTTGACTGGGCATAGTATACATGAAAATTCATTAGGTAAAGCTGGAGGATTAATATGGGACCTAATTATGGAAGGAAGACCTTTACTGTCAGGCAAAGGATTTTAACTTTTCATGAGAGACAACAGAGAATCATTGAAGATTTTTGAGCAGAGCAGAAATATGATCAAATCATTAATATCTGGGAGGGGAATAGAGAAATCAGTACAAGCTTATTGTAGCAGTTGGCACTTAATCTGAGCTTTAAAAGGAGGGAATGTTTCTAAAAGGTAAAGGTTAAGAGGGAACACATTTCAGGTATGATGGAGACTCCCTGTAAAAAGATAAAGAGACAAGAGTTGGAATTTAGTGTATGGAGGATGGAAAGTAGGCCAGTTTGACTGGAATATTGAGGGAGTTAAAATGAAGTATGTGTGATAACTCAGGGAAGGCAAGATAGAATACTTTGTAAAGAGCTTTATAAACTAACAGAAGTATCAGAATTTTATGCTAAAGGCAAAAGAGAGAACCAGTGTATTTTGTTGAGCAAAAAAGTGTTTATACACATACACACACACATTTAGAAACTTAGAGAATAGAAAGAGGAAAGAAAACACTAAAGCATAGGATACCAATTAAGAGGTTGTAGGTATCAAAGTGAGAGATGATTAAGGTCTGAACTAGAATAGTAGTTAAGTGAAAGGGGGATAATTATGAAACCCCCTGAAAAGCAGTGTACCTTGCTTTTGCATATTCTCAAATAGTACAGATCCTGGCTGGGCTATTGTTAGTGTCCACTAAAGTCATGATTAGGACAGCCAGGTGGAGCAGTGGATACAATCCTGGAGTCAGGAAAACCTGAGTTCAAATCCAGTCTCAGACACCGACTAGCTTTGTGACCTTGAGCAAATCATTTAACTCTGCCTCAAAAAAATAAAAATAAAATAAAATCATGCTTAGTTTCAAGTATATCTACTGAATGATTCCAGAGGAAAATTAGATCCAGAAAAAAAGCACTTGCACAATAATCATTATCTAAATGATTACTTGGGTATGGAGAAATAAGGACCTTATTTCCTGAATAGGAAATACTATCAACAAATTTCAGCATGATTAATAAAACAGGTGTGAATGTGGAATCAGATGAGCTTGGTTTGAAGTCTTTGAGATTTACTACTTGTAAGTTACACTTAAGCAATCACTTATCTTTATGTCTTAGTTTCTTTATATATGAGGGAGTATGACTAAATGGTCTCTGAGGTCTCTTCCAACTTTCTAACTATGATTCTATGGTAATAAGAACCTTTTGCTAAAGAGATCTCTAAGGACCTTCCTATCTCCAATTAGCATCTAATTACGATATTGGGATAATCAGAAGTCATCATACTTTACATATTTGGAAAAGAAGCCTTGGTAACTCTTCTGTCCTATTTATTTTATTTAAGATTTCTTTCTACACATACTTCTGAAGAAGATTTAGCAAAACTTACAAAATCAAACACAATTAATTGATTACTCAAACAAAACTAAACACAGGAATTTTAAAAAGCAGAACAGAAATCAATTAAAGGAAAAGGAATAGATGCTACAAGGCAATTGAGATGAATTAATTATCATAGTGGATATTAAGTTTCTTGGTACCCATGGGGGAAAATATAGTAATTTAAGCATTTTTAAAACATTTGATTTATTTTGATGTTAAAAGAAATTTGTCAGTTACTCCATAAGTATTTGTTAAGTACTTACTATGAATCAGGAATCTTGCTATGTCCTTAGGATAAAATATGGCAAAAATAATACTTGTCTTCAAAGAGTTTATGTTCTAATGGTGGAAGTAATATGTAAATAAGTGGATACATAAAGATAAATAGAGTAAAATGAATATTTTTCAAAAGAAAAATCAAAAACTGTCAACAAACATCTGAAATAATGTTTCTAGTCATTATATACAATATTAGTTTTGGATAAAAGAACTCATCTGCAGAGAGATTTTATTTACTGTTGCGTTTAATTGTTTAAAAAGAATCTATGAGGTAAATTCTGTTATGAAACATTGGACACCTTCAAATATGATAACACAAAAGACAAAGAGAAATCCAAATATACATTTCTCACAAGGACTCCCTTAAATAATGGAAGGGAAGGACAAATTATAAATAAGGGAAAATATAATAGTAAGTGGTGGCTGGGATAATCATGGTCATGGTATGCTTTTTTCTCTTATTCTTATAATACAGGAACATAGCTTATAAATTGTAAAGAGAAACAATCCACAAGATAATATCTCTTAATATGCCTTAAATATGCCTTTGCATAACATTGGATTCTCATATCTTGTTAAATTTTCTTACTTCTTTTCTTCTTTTAATTCTTTTTTTTGGCCAGGCAATTGAGATTGTGACTTGCCCAAGGTCACAAAGCTAGTAAGTGTCCTGAATTTGAGGCTGGATTTGAACTCAGGTCCTCTTGACTTTAGGAGCAGTATTCTATTCACTGTGCTATCTATCTGCCTCATGGTTAAATTTTCTTACAACTTTAGACCTCCTTTTTATAATACTTTACTATCTTTATTGGTAGCTTTTATTGAAATAACTTGGAAAAACCCAAAATCTCTCCATATCTAAAAGCACAGGACATAAAACTGAAAACTGGAAAGGACCTTAACAGATGCTTAGTCTGATCTCTTACTTTATAGATGAGGAAATAGAAAGCTGAAAAGCTAGTATGACTTACCCAAGGTAAGGTCATACCAGTAGTGGAAGACAGAGTCAGAGGTGAAAGTTGCGTTCTCTGATTCAAAGCCCTGAGTTGTTTCTACTATTTCACTAAGGTATGCCAAAGTAGGATTACAAGTTTCAAAGTAGAAAAGACCTTGGAAATCATCTCCTTTGTATCCTCAAAACCTAGCACAAGGCCGTTGATCTATTGAGCACATAATAAATTAAACACTTAATAATTACTTCTGAAGTGATTCTTCAACTTTAAACTAAGATATTGGCAAACTGTTCTTTCAAGCCAGCAGGACACAATTGGGTACTGCTTCACTGTACTAATTGGTGCCCTAATGACCTGGAAAATAAACCTAAGCTGTGATTTGTTCAATTGTCCCCTAATGGGAGGGATTATTGGGTAACTCTCTGAATTGACTTGTTTGGTTTTGCTCTCTATAGGACTCAAGGAAATTGCTCATTAGTAGAAGATTAGAATCTGAACAGAATTAAGTAAACCAAGCTTCACTGGAAAGAGGGTTTCTTTCTGCTTGGATTCACAGCAGTCTGGTTCCTTTAATATAGTCCCTTTGTGCAATACTTCATAGGAGCTGAGACTCAGAGATGGAAGGCAGCTTAGGGATCAGCTAGTGCCACCCTCTTATTTAATAGTGGAGAGAAAACCTTGACTTGCCCAACCTCGCAGAGCTGGAACAAAATAACAGATCTGGTGTTCAAACATAAGACCATCAATCCAAAGCCAATACATTTGTATTTGTGATAAATGTAAAGATTAAGGAGCTAGTTGTACTGCTTATATAGATGAAGGAAACTAAGCAGGGACATGGATAAAATGCATGACCTGAACTCAATAAGACCTAAGTTTATATCCCACCTTAAACTCTTGCTAGCTGTATGAATTTAGAAAAATCACAACTTCTCTTGGTGATAGTTTCCTCAGTTCTAAATGGAAATAATAATGGTACTTATGTCAAAAGGCTGTTAATAGGCCCAAATAAGATATGGAAATCACTTTCCAACCTTAAAACACCCCATAAATGTTAGTTGCTATTACCATTGCTACTATTAAAATAATCAATTTGGAACATGCCTTTTGTGCTCCTCAGGTATGGTCTCTTTCAGAATTGAGACTCTCTACCCATTCC
Source organism: Sarcophilus harrisii (assembly GCF_902635505.1). Lineage (NCBI taxonomy): Eukaryota > Metazoa > Chordata > Mammalia > Dasyuromorphia > Dasyuridae > Sarcophilus > Sarcophilus harrisii. Next base: position 222,755,599 of record NC_045431.1, on the reverse strand, counting down.
ATATAGAAAGTGCCTTAGTCAGATTCCTAGAGTCAATCAACAAGCATTTGCTGTGTACTTTTCATGTGCCAGGAACTGCACTACCTGCTAGGGTTATAATTACAAAAATGAAATTATACCCTCTTCAGGGAAATTCCTTTCTATTGGAAATCACATAATATATAGGTGTATATAAAATAGAAAAAAAGAGATGGGGTTATGGAAGACCATTAAAATGTGAGGGATGAAGAAAGGCTGCATGTAGAAAAAAAGGATGTGAAATGCATCTTGGAGGAAATAAGCAATAATAATTATAATAAAAAGCATTGACATAGCACTTTGGAGTTTGCAATGACTTTGGAAACATATCTTTTATGTTTTATTTGTTTGGGGAGTTATTTTTGATTTGTTTTATATATATATACATACACACTAGGAGTCAAATCCAGAATATTATATCACTTTATCCTCTCAAGGACACTGAAAAGTATGTACTACTACTATTCCCAGAGGTTATGATTTTTCCCCAGTCATACAGCTTGTGAATATCTAGGATGAGATTTGAACTCAGATCCTCCTGACTTAAGGTTTAGTACTTTATTCACAAAACCACCTAGATGTTTAATTTAATTTAAATTAGAGATTCTAAGAGGTGGAATTGAAGAATAGATGCATTCTAAATATGGGCAGGAAGAAAAAAAAACTAGAATAATAAAGAAAAGATGAAAAGTGAGAGAAGTCAAGTTAGAAGTTTAAATTGACCATACAAGTTTTTCTTTGGTTCTCTCACCTCATGCTGACTCATGTATTGCTGTGTGTGTGTGTGTGTGTGTGTGTGTGTGTGTGTGTGTTCCCAGATAGTTCCACTGGATTTTTTAGTTGATTTTGCTGACAGACATTTTCAAAGAGTACTACTATTCAGCCATCAATACTGTATTTGCCAATTGGCTTGATTGGCAGCTTCTATTTCCCAATCTTCTGTTAATATTAATCAAGAGGGAATCTTTCCCAAGAGTTCCTTCTATGTAAAGTTAATTGTCCTGAACACAGACTTGGGAACCAGAAAAACCTACATTTTCTTCTCATCATTAATAGATTTCAGGGCCATGGACAACTCACTCATCTCTGTCCTGCATTTGGCCACATCGCTATCATCAGGCAAAAAATTAGAGTTAAGACTTTCCAATTTGTGGCATTTATAACCATCCTATGAGAAAAAAATGAGCACCCTCCTTCACAGGACCATCCTCATCATAACAAATTGAATTTCATCAGTCACATTCAATTCCGTCTTGATCACATAGATACAATTTTTCAACATGTTCAATTATATTAATAGTTCACTATGAAGATCAAAGCAATTCATTAGCACTAATCAATTGATTTCAACACTATCCCCCTCTTTAGGAAGGCAGGCTATACATTTAGAGAAAGTGAAACTACAGAAAATAGAAAGCAAATGAGAAATGACATAGTATAATAAAAAGATTGTATTTGGCATCTTTCATGCTTGAGTTCAAAACTGGTCAAGTCTTCCACTTTCATACTGATCAAGTTCATAAGCAAAACGAGACCAGAACCCTCAGCTCTACTTAATTGATGAGTGTATGCCAGGTCATCAAAAGTTTCACAGGCAAGGCCTATAGTCTACTTTGTTCTCATTTCTCACTTTTGGACCCATCTGACTTCTTCATCTGTCCCAAGAAGTTCATTATTGGGGAAATTTTATAATCCTACAAGATCCTATCAGCCTTGGTTCTTCACCTCATCAATACCTTCTTTCTGCCTCTCTGATTGGAGACTGTATCCAAAACCTCCATTTAAAAAGGGGCTTCAGCTCACACTATGTCATTTTATGACTACTTTGGGACTGTGGCTCTGAAGAATTCTCAAAAAGCCAAACCATAGTCATATTTGGTCACAATTCTAATGGTTGTGTCTATACTTCCCTGGAATATTCAATTAAATCTCTCAAAAACTTAGTGAATTGAATGGGAAAATAGCAATAAAAGTACTTGCTATACTGATTTTTATGTGTTCAACCAATTGTGGGAACCAATGGTTTTCACAACCAAAAAAGAATTAAAAATGGTGTTTAGCCTTTTAAGCCATAGAATAAATGTTAGAAAGGTAATTGTGATGGTTCAAAATCACTTCATTCTTAATATTCCCATTTTCTGAATAAATATTTCATGTACTGCTCTTCAGGAAGGCAAAGAGCCAAGACATTTCCATTGTAATAGTTGCTTAAAATGTTTTTCTGCAGTGGTCTATTTTGAGATGCATTTCAACAGGTTGTGACAAGTAAAGCAGGAATATACTATTCTCATTTCCTTCTATCAATTACTAAAATCACTGAAAAAATATCTCAAAACCACCTTGTCTCAAAACAATTTGCTAGAGGCAGAGTCAAGATGGTGGAGTAAAAGCAGGGATTCACCTGAGCTGTCTCCCCCAAACTGCTCCAAATACCTTTCAATAATTGCTCTAAATAAATTCTAGAGCAGCAAAACCCACCAAAAGATGGGGAGAAACAATTTTACAGACCGTGAATTAAAAGACATATTAAAAGATTCCAGGAAAGGTCTACTACACCATGGTGAGAATAGAGCATAGTCCAATGCAGACTTGATCTCAGCAAACCAGGAGTGAGCTCTGAAGTGACTGAATCAGTAGAAACAAGAAGTGGTTTTCAGAATTTCCAGTCTGTAGATGCCAAAGACAACTTAGGAGAGCAGAAAATATCTGTCACACCTGAATGAGAGTGGAGTGCAACACAACATGCCATATCAACACAGTCCAGTCCCCAGCAAGCCAGAAGCAGACCTTGAAGCCACTAAGTCAGGTTGGCAATAGCAATCCCACAGATGGTATGGCATGGGGGGTGAACAACTGGTCAAAAGGAGATTATAGAGATCTCTTTCCTAGCACTAAGACATGACTCTGTTTCTGTTCTTATACTCAGTTAAGAGTCAGACTCCTGAGTAGCAGTCCCAAAGTGGGGAGAAATACTACCACATCAGAACTTGTGGTCACGGTAGAGTAGATATCCAACTCACAGTTTTAGGGAAGAAAAGTGTATTTGTAATCACTCATTTATGAGGGCACAAGCCAAGAGAGAAAAAACACCTCTCCTTATATCTTATTACCTTGGAAGAACTGAAAACGTACAGATCCCTCAAGTATATCTGAAAACAGCTGCCAAAAATATTCTGAATCTTGGTATAATGCATCTTTCACCTTGGAAGCAGAGTCCGATTTCAACAAAGAGCTTTAAGTCAAGTAATAGACTAGGAAAATGAACAAAACAACAGAAAAAAAATCCTGACTAAAAAGTTACTATGGTAACAGGAAAGATCAAAACACACACTTAACAAACGATAACAAAGTCAAAGCTTCTACCTCCAAAACCTCCCAAAAATATATGAATTAGGCTCAGGCCATGGAAAAACTCAAAAAAGATTTTGAAAATCAAATAAGAAGGAGGAAAAATTGAAAAGAGAAATGAGAGTAATGCAAGAAAATCATGAAAAACAAGTCAACAGCTTGGTAGACACACATATACAGAACACTAAAGAAAATTACTCCTTAAAAAGCATCCTCAGCTAAATTATAAAGAATATAACAAAAGTCAGTGAGGAGAATAATGTCTTAAAAAGCAGAACTGGCAATTTGGAAAGAAAGGCACAAAAATTCACTGAATAAAAAGTCCTTTTAGAAGATAGAATTGGCCAAATGGAAAAGAAAATACAAAGGCTCAATAGAGAAAATAATTCCTTAAAAATTAGAATTAAATAAATGGAAGGCATAATGAAAAATCAAGAAACAATAAAATATAACCAAATGAATTAAAAATTAGAAGGCAATGTGAATATCTCATGGGAAAAACAACTGTCTTGGAAAATAAATCCGAGAGATAATTTTTAAATTATTGTACTACCTGAAAGCCATGATCAGAAAAAAAAAAAAAGAGCCTGAACAGCATCTTTCAAGAAATTATCATGGAGAACTTCCCTAACATACTAGAATCTGATGGTAAAATAGAAATTGAAAGAATCTACCAACCACATCTTGAAAGAGATCCCAAAATTAAAACTCTTAGAAATATTATAGCCAAATTTTAGAGGTCCCAGAAGCTCTGAGAAAATATAGCAAGCAGCCAGAAAGAAACAATTCAAATTGTTTGCCACAGTCAGCATAATACAAGACTTACCAGCGTCTACCTTAAAGGATCAGAAGTCTTGAAATAAAATACTCCAGAGAACAAAAGAGTTGGGATTAAAATTAAGAATAAGCCACCCAGAAAAATTGAGCATAATCCTTCCAAGGGAAAATGGACATTCATTGAAATGAATAACTTTAAAGTATTCTTGAAAAAAAGACCAGAAAGGAAAAGGAAATTTGACTTCCAAATACCAGACTCTAGAGAAGCATAAAAGAGGTAAACAGGGAAGATATTTGGAACTCATCATTATTAGGACATTTAGAAGGGCATATAGATAGAGGGCATAGATGTGACTTGAATATGGAGGGATAATATCTTTAAAAATAAAATTAAGGCATAAGAGAAAAATTCACTTGGAGAAAGGGAAGGGGAGAGATAATGTGGGCTAAATTATCTCACATATTAGAGGTAAGAAAAGGTTTTTTACATTGGAGATAAAGAGGTTGGGGGACAGTTAAGAGAACTTTTCTTTCATCAGAATTGACTTAAAAAGGAAATAACATATACACTCAGTTGGGTATAGAAATCTATCTGACCACACAGGAAAGTAGGAGAGGAAGGAGATAAGAGAAATGGGATAGTGATTAAAAAAAAAGGAGGACAAATTGGGGGGGATGGGATATTCAGAGGCAAAATTCTTAAGAAAGGACAGGATAAAAGAGAGAAAATAGAACAAATAAGGCAGGGAGGGAATATTGTTAGATATAGTAACTGAGGGGAAATTTTAAACAAATTTCTTTCATAAAGGTCTAATTCCTCAAACTTAAAAAGAACTGAGTCAACTTTATAAAAAAGAAAAAGAATCATTATTCAATTGACAAATAATAAAAATAGTTGAATAGTTTTCAGATGAAATAATCAAAGCTATCTATAGCCATATGAAAAAAAAAAGTTGTAATTCACTAATAATTGGAGAAATGCAAATTAAAACAATTCTGAGTTACTATCTCATATGTATTAGGTTGGCTAATAGGACAGAAAAGAAAAATGACAAATGGCAGAAGGGATGTAAAGAAAATGAGACATTAATATACTGTTGGTAGAGTGGTAAACTTATTCAACCTTTCTGTAGAGCAATTTGGAACTATGCCCAAAGGACTACAGGTATTTCACCTAGCAATACCTCGAATAGATCTATATCACAAAAGATTTAAAAAATGAAAAGGACCTATATGTATAAACATATTTACAGTAGTTCTTTTCTATGGATAAAGAGTTGAAAATTAAGGGAATACCCATTAGTTGGGCAAAATCTGAATAAGTTATGTTATGTGATTTTGAAGAAATACTATTGTGTTATAAGAAATGATTAGTGGGATGTTCTCAAAAAAACCTAGAAAGATTTCCACAATGTAAGAAATGACCAACAGGATGACTTCAGAAAGGCCTGGAGAGACTTACATGAACTGATGCTGAGTGAAATGAGCAGGACCAGGAGATCATTATTTACTTCAACAACAATACTATATGATGACCAGTTCTGATGGACCTGGCCATCCTCAGCAAGGAGATCAACCAAATCATTTCCAATGGAGCAGTAATGAACTGAACCAGCTACGCCCAGAGAAAGAACTCTGGGTGATGACTAAAAACCATTACATTGAACTCCCAATCCCTATATTTATGCCCACCTGCATTTTTGATTTCCTTCACAGGCTAATTGTACAATATTTCAGAGTCTGATTCTTTTTGTACAGCAAAATAACGGTTTAGTCATGTATACTTATTGTGTATCTAATTTATATTTTAATATATTTAACATCTACTGGTCATCCTGCCATCTGGGGGAGGGGGTGGGGGGTAAGAGGTGAAAAATTGGAACAAGAGGTTTGGCAATTGTTAATGCTGTAAAGTTACCCATGCATATATCCTGTAAATAAAAGGCTATTAAATAAATAAATAAAAAAGAAAGATTTCCACAAGATGTTGCAAAGTGAAATGTATGATTTGCAAATTTTTAGATGATCACTATGAATTACTTAGCTGTTCTCAGCAATACAGGGATCCAAGACAACTCTGAAGGACTTAATGAAAAATGCAATATCCATATCCAGAATAAAAACTTATGGTGTCTGAATACAGATTAAAGAATATTCTTTTAAATTTTATTTCTCATGAGGTTTTTTTATCTGTTTGCTTTCACAACATGACTATTATGGAAATGTTTTGCATGACTACGCATATATAACCTATATCAAATTATTTGCTTTCTCAATGAGAGGCAGTGAAGAGGAAGGAAGGGAAAGAATCTGGAATACGAGTTTGAAAAAAAATTCATGTTAAAATTGTTTTTAAATGTAACTGGAGAAAAATAAAATACTAAAAAAGAAAAAAGAACAATCTGCTCTGAGGAGGAGGAAGAGAGTAAAGAAAGACTTGAGCTATTGTATCACAATTAAATTTTAGTCTTAAAGAACCAAAAACAAATCTAATACATTGGACATATCTGATTTGAGACTATTAATTAAGATCATTAAACACAGAGTTTGAGCAAGCCCAAATGTGGTTTACTACGATAATAAATTGTAATACATAAAACAAATATGAAGTCAGGTTAATATTGAAATGCATTATTTTGACACTATTTTAACTTGGGAAATAGGTATCACACAAGACGTAATAACAATAACCTGGAATATGTACATATTCGATCTTTCAACTAGCTCAAAATCATGTAGTAGTAGAAAAGGCATTGGCTCTGGAATCCAAGGATCTGACTTCATATCCCACTTCCGATATTGCATATATGATCTTGAGCAAGTCATTGAACTTCAATTTTCTCAATTATGAAAAGAGGGAATTAGACTTGATGGTTTCCAACATCATTTCCAGCTCTACATCTATGATGGAAAAAAATCAGGATCTTATAGCCATCAGATGCTGCTTTTCCTCTTCTTGATTGATTGCTAGCTGATTGACTATGATTAGCTAGGTGAAACAAGGGATAGAGAGCTAGACCTTACATCAATTAAACTTGATTTCACATATGACCATGGACAGTTACTAGTTGTGTGATTCAACATAAATCATTTAATCTCTGTCTCAGTTAACTGTTTGTGTTGATTTCCTCAAATGGAAAATAATATCATCTATCTGATAAAAGTTGTAAATATGGAATTGGAATATTTGGTAAGTGCTCAACAATACCTGGCACATAGTCAGCACTTAATTTTATTCTTTAATTAATTAATTTTATTTATTCCCTATTTTCCTTTCCCTGGAAAGATCATGTCAAATACAAAAGGGAAAATACTGTTTAATAAGTCTGGAAAGATATCGTGTTGTAAAAAGTTTTGGAAATGAAAAAATTGGAAAAGTTTATATGTTATCAAAGACTCAATTTTTAGTCACTGGAATTGGGGGTATAACATGATTAAATATGAATTTAAGAAAATCACTGACAGGAAAATAAAATGAAAATGAAAATCTAACTAAGAGAAAATATTCACATTGTATAAATGAAAAGTCAAAAATGATCCAAAACAAAAAGTAAGGAAAAATAACTGCCTTCTCTTAACAGTGAGCTAAGGAACTACTGGAATTGAATGTTGTATATATTGTCAGACATAGTACCTCTATCATTTGGTTTTGTTTAGCTATTTTTCTTAGTAATAAGGGAGTTAGAGGAAATTAAATATAATATATCCAGAAATTACGGTGATGTATACACAAATACAGCAACAAAAATCATATTTAATTTCAGAGTTGTTTTCTAAACAGTATGTTTGGATCAGTCAAATTAATAGCTTGGTTTGGGGAATGGATGTTTCCTAGAATCACTGATTTTACATAAAATCACATAGAATAGAATAGTATGTCTCCTAGGATGTTGATTTAAATGGCAATTAGTCCTCATATTTCAGCCAGCATAATCATTAATATTTAAAGGTAACACTCACAACCATGAGATCACAGATACCTTAATCTTATGTCTATAAGCCAAATTCCTCACTTGACAATCACCATCAATTCCTTAGCTAAAGTTACCAAATGATGAGGTCCCAATCCAAACAGATGGAACCTCTCTGTCTGTCATTAAAACACAAAGAATAGACATTTGAAAATTCATTATCATACAAAATGTCCCGTAACCTAATCCCAAAAAAGGCCTTGCTCTTCAATGTGAATGACTTCACATTGACAGATTACAAGAGAACTAGATGTTGCTGTGGCCTACAGCTTCTCTGACTAAGGAAGACAAGGAGAAAGTCTTTCCTGGTATATCAGACAGTAGAAAATGCATGGAACTAAAGGGCAAAGCTTCAAGGGACACATTTGGAATCAGACAACTGCTTAGATGCCCTGTAGATGTCATATAGGTTTGCTTTCCCTTCCATACCTGGCCTGGAAGTCTGGTTCAAACATATTTCAAAGATCTAGAGCAATTCCACTTGGACTTGTATTTATATTCATTTGGCTCCCGATTTGCATTCTCATTTCCAGGAAGAAATTCCTTCTTGCCATGCTGCCCAATGACTGTTTTATTAGCCAATCTATAACATTTTAAGAAGGACACTGACAAGATAAAGCATTTCCAAAGGAAGGCAATAAGAATCTATTGAAGAAATGTTTGGCCCGGAGCAGGTAAGACAGACAGGAAATGATTACTGTCTTCAAATATTGAATTATTGTGGAGAAGAGTATGGCAAAAGACTTAGAAACAAGACTCAGAGAAGAGACATGGAGACACTAATTTGGAACTTACTAAGAGAAGGTCACATAAAGGAAAGAGGGTAGTTTAGGAACAAGGGAGATTTCATCTGTGGTGCAGTCAATGCAAAGCAAAGAAACAAGCCATGTGAAAGCTTATCAATGTAAATAATTATTCTTACTAAAGAGCTGCAAAGTTCAGTTTCTTCTCTCTTTTGAAGAAGCACAAACACTCTGAAGCAAACCCTACAGGTCTCCCATCAGTCCTTTATCACACTGACATCATGATGTCACAACTGGACCGCTCTATCAATAATCATTTTTAAAGGTATAGACTAAAACAGAGGGAGGTTTAAAGGGAAACACAGGAAAGCAAGACCATTTGGGAGGTTAATGTGCTGAATTTATGATGTTCTTTAAAAAACAAAAACATGACATGCATAGATTTTCAGTTTCATATTTAATACAATTTTCTTGCTCTTTGGATAAGAAAGCATTCTTTTGTTTTGGTTTGGTTTTTGGTGAGGCAATTGGGATTAAATGACTGGACCAGTGTCACACAATTAGTGTTGCTTCTGAAGTCAGATTTGAACTCAAGTCCTCCTGCTTCCAGGGTCAGTGCTTTATTTGCTGTGTCATCTAGCTACCTCTATTCTTTCTTCTTTGTTTTTATTTTTATTTTTTGAAATGTGCTTTTGTAAATCTTTGTCATTTTCAAAGTAACAGAAAAGCTCAGTGTTTTATTTGCTGTGCCTTCTAGCTACCCCTATTCTTTCTCTTTTTTCTTTTTCTTTTGAAATGTGTGTTTTTTTCCATCTTTGTCATGTTCAGAGTAACAAAAAACCTTTTTTTAATTTTCCTGCTGAGGCAATTGCGGTTAAGTGACTTGCCCAGATTCATAATGCTAGTTAGTGTTAAGTGTCTGAGACCAGATTTGAATTCAGGTCCTCCTGACTTCAGGACTGGTGCTCGATCCACTGCACCATCTAACTGCCCCACAAAAACCTTTTTAAACCCTAAGATACTGATAATATCTTCTACTCAAAAACTTTAGGGGGTTCCCCACTGTTTGTCAAGTAAAATACAAACTCTTAGTCTGTGGATTCAAGGCCACACAGCATTTATTTCATTGAATGTATATAGCTTTCTCTCATCCCATCCTTCCTATATACTCTTTGAGTTCCAGCCAAAATTTCCATCTGCAAGGAAGAGTCAAAGAATCTCAAGGAAACCTGGGTGCCTGGAAAGATGATGCCTTTTAATACAAAAATGGAATTTTAGAAGAGAGGTTGATTCCGATGGGTAATTAAAAGGGTGGTAGTTCCATCCAAGTGGATGATGCATTAAGGAGTGGAGATGCTTTTAAAAAGGTATTATTTGGGTTTCAGCAGCAACAAAGTTCTCTCGAAAAAGGTTTGAGTTTGGTTTTTACCAAGCAGGATAATTATGGAAAATGCAGCTTGTCTGACTAAAAGTCACCACTCATCGCCCCGCCCCCCCCCCCCCACAGTGGTGGCCATTTGCTTGACCCATCTTTTATTAGAAATTTTTTCTGAAGCAGAGATCTAAGCAGGCAGATGTTCAGCACAGCAAGGAAAAGACAACTCCAATAAGAATTTGTTTTTAATTTCTTAAAGTCTTTTCAGGTGATTTCCTTCTCAGCCAAATGAAGATTTTAGTTAACCCCAGGATGGCGATTAAAATGCTAATCATAATATCTTAGTTTCTATGGCACTACAAGTGTTTTTATTCAATGTAAACTAAATATATTGTTGAAGAGAGGATTTTATCCTTAACCTTGCTTTAACATTATTTATAAGCTGAGACCAGTGTAAGATACATGGCTTAGACTCTTTCCAAGGCATTTTGCTAGACACCCCCCCCCCCAACTCCAATGAAGAATTTCTTGTCCTTCCTTGTCCAGAGACAAGCTGACACATGCCAACGATGATGATAATCAATATTACTGATTTCTCTAAGAAAAAGGAAACAGAATAAAAACTAAGATACAAATAAAAATAAACCACAATATCAAGCCAAGTTGGTACCAGAGTTTCTTTGGCACATGAAAATCCCAGGAATTGATACAAAAAATGGGAAATCAGTTGCAAAAGAAGATATTGAATTTGGGGTGTCATTTATGATTCAGGAGGCCATAGACAGAAGCTAAAATTTGCTTAACTCAGTATATCTCCCCAAAACTTTAGCAAACTATAATGTTCCCTTCTCCCATCCTGTGATATTATATAAGAGTGATGATTGGTCAATCTACTCATTATTCAATTATAACCAAAGACATGGCTTCAGATATCTATCCTAGACATGGCTTCAGATATCTATCCTACATGATAACCTTATGGATGAACCACACACACACACACACACACACACGTGATGACAATGTTTAGCATCCAGAGTATATTAAAATCAGCTGGAGTCAGAATAAGGGAAAATCCTTGATCTTTATTCTTTGCGGAGGTGAAGGGGAAGGGCAATACAAAGTGAGAGCAGTTGTGACATGAATCCAGCCAGCAGGGCCTCTGGCTTTCACACTCCACCTACCAAATCGTCTGCAATCTCCTATACAACACACCCAACTTGCACAGAGAGTGGGCAGAGCCATTATTTCCTCCAAGCATATATAAATAGAGTATTATCCAATTGCTAATCAGCCCTTCAAGAGTTTCAGCCCATTACACACACACACACACACACACACACACACACACACATATCATAATTGATAACATACAACTTTGAAGTGATAGCAAGAATGCTACAATGGTCAATGCTGGTTCTGAAACCAGAGAACTTGTTCCAAATCTCACCTCTGATAAATATTACCTGAGTCACAATGGCAAGTCACTGGACCTCCTTCCATCTTACTTTGTTTTTTCTGTAAAATGAGGGGGTATGACTTGATGACCACTGAAGTCCCTGTCAAGTCGAAATCTGTGAGTCCATGAAATAAATATCTCCAACAAGTTATTTTATAATCTAATGTGTATTAGCAAGATTGAAAAAATATATTTATCACAGAATGGCTTTCAAGTATAGAATCAGCCAATAAAACTTAATAAACTATATGCCAAGACTGATTTATTTTACTTAGAGATGAATTTGAGTCTCAACACTTATCTTTCCCCCCCATTGTTTACTCACTAATGAATTCATTTACCCATATGATTATTTCCAAGGTGAGAGGCAATATGGTAGAAGGATCATTGGCCATGGAGTAGAAAGATGTAGGTTCCAGCTCTATATCTCTTATTAATATTGACCATAGAAAAGTCATCTACTTCCCTACATTGGGAAATATAGATGGTGTGCAAAGAAAACACAGTGATGAAATGTATTTAAAAAGAAAATTTCTACATATATGTGAGGTATTACTATGTGCAAATTGTTGTATTCAGGGATAAGGAAGAAATAGTTAACAAAAATATGTCCCCATCCTCCAGACCATACAATCTAGGAGAACATGACTGTGAATAGTTCAGTAATAGTTAAGATGCAGCAGAGAACATAATAATGGCATGAGAGAAGTATAAAGTATCCTGCAATGTCAGAGATAGGAAAGATAATTCCCTTCTTGGCAGGAGACGGGGAAGGAACAGGGAAGGTTTTATGGAAGAGAAGATACTTGAGCTGAGTCTTGAAGTAAGATTTCATTTCTGAGTTTCAGAAGAATGCTCAGCAAAGATTTCATTGCTCCGAGAAGCTATGGAGTAAAGAGAGAACAACAAGAAAGTAGCTGGATCATGCACAGCCTGTTAGATAGTTCAAATGTAATCCTGAGCAAATCACTTAATCTCATACCCTCAGTTTCCTTATCTGTAAAATGGGCATAATAATAGCTTCTTCTTCACAAGGGTTGCTGTAAATGCCAATTGGAATACCATATATAATATGATTTGCCAATCTTATATTACTATATAAATGCTAGCAATTATTATCATAGTTTGAAGCTATATTAGTAAAGTTCAGTTTTAGGCTCCTAACTCCAATCATCTCTTCTATTCAAAGTAATATTTATCTGTAGTACTGGTTTCATTTAACTTTTCAGTGACTTTTTCATGCATGACAGTGATATCTCAGGATTTGAAAGATTGTATGTTAGGATTTATTCTTCCTTCCGAAGCACTGATCTACTCTAATTCTTCCAGATCACAAGCAATATATACTGGAGAGGTAACTTCCTTAGCACCCACCATGCCTCCAAATATTTTTCCCCTTAACATATTTGGGTAAGGTTTGTTCATTATCATTTTTAATGAACTGGAAGGCTAAATTTACTAATAACTCAGACTAATAGGTCTCTTCATTAGGATACTTGTCCAGATGAGCACAGGAGAGTTTTCTTTGGCTCCATCCCATTTCATTCTTCCTGATTATCTGCCTTTATATCACCTAAACAATGGCCTGCCAACCCCTGGAAAATAATCACTCTTCCCCTTGTTATTTCTCAATTGGCCTCTCTCTATTATTCTTCTCTGCTGGCTCCTGTAAATCTTCATTGTTTTGCCTCCAACATGTCAACACCCTTTGGGACTAAGGATAGCTTCTGAATCATACTCTTCCTTTTGGGGAACCCAAGTTTTAAAAAGTCCATCTTCACTCTCGCCTGGAACCAGAGGTTTCAAAATAAATTAGGAGAGGATGACCAAAAACCTCCAAAGGCCATGTTAATGTCCTAGGAACTTGGTAATTTGTAAACACAACTCTCTAGCTTTCTGATTTTCTGAAAATTTTTCTTTATATTTTTTTGAGAGAACCTGGGCTTAAGTGACCTGTTAGGGTCAAGCAGCTAGAGAGTATCTAAGACTGTGTATGAATTCAGATCCTCTTAATTCCAGGCCCAGTATTCTAGCCAATGTACCACCTACCTGCCTCTTTTATTTCATTTTAAATTATGTAACTTTCAAAATCCAGTGCAGTGTGATAAAAGCTAACATTTATTTAGAGCTTTGGAGTTTGCAAGGATCATCATATTCATTATGACAATTGATCCTCAAAAAAGCCCTATTATACCCATTGTAATGAAAAGATAATTGAGGCAGAAGTTAAATAACATGGCCAGGATCACTCATCTTATGCCTAAAGCAAGATTTGAACTCCAATCTTCCAAATTATAATTCCAGCATTTTGATACATAGCTGTCTCTTTGAACAAGAAAGATCATCAATTTTAGAGGCCAACAGTGAAAACTAGGTTTGCTGAATCTGAAACTCAATACCAGAATTTCAAAAACTAAATAGTGTAAGACAGAAATGGGAAACCAGTTGCAAGAAAAGATAGTAATCTAGGGAGGTTCCTTCACGCATCAAGAGGTAAAATGGGGAATTTCAAAGAAGAGACTATTTGTATAAGTCAATGTGTCTTCCCAAAGTTTTATATCCTATACCCTATTCCCATAATATATTCTTATAATGGAGTTATCTTGGGCAAGTTACTTAATATATTTGTGTTCAGTTTTGTTATCTATAAAGTAGAGGTGAAGAAGATGGCACTAGATGGCTTTTTCAATTCTAAATCTATAATCCTCTGATCCCTCTCAGTCTATTTCTTTATCAAACAAAAGGAGATAGCAAAATTGGCTGTATTTCAGGGAGTTAATTTTTAAAAAAGGGAGTTCTTTATAAGTTATAAGAAAAGACCAAGGTCTCCTGCTGCATCGATGTCCATCTCCAGTGATCCTGATCTATATCACTCCATTGGATCCAGATAGCTCTGGAGGAGATGAGGCCAGCTCACCTTCCCTTAAATTCAATTCATTTGCATGTAATGGCTACCCCTAAAGACAAATAACAATAAAACACTAAAACAAATATAGGTGTTGTTATCAGTATTTGATAATCTTTTATTGCCAAATGTGCTTTCTCTCATTTCCAATTTCTGTATTACAAAAGTATGCACAGAGATAGATATTTCAGACCTGGAAACTAAAAGTTTGTTAAGTGGGTCAGAGTGGTCATTTCTATCTGTTTTTTTTTTTTTTTTCTGGAAGAAAGCCCTGGTTCCATCACTGTACTCAAAGATCACACTAATAGCCATTAATTCTAATAGTCTATGGTATGAACATGATAAGGAAAGTGCTAACGAATACATCTTGACACTGAATTAATGGATTGCTCATAGAAGAAAAAGACTTTAAAAGCCAATAATGGAAATTAATTAGAGCAGTATTTCCCAAACTCATTTGACTGCGAAGTATTTTGGAGCTGAAACTCTATGGACAGAAATGCTTATCCAGACAGAGAATAGAGGTATAGAAGAATAAAAGAGGATCAGGAAATTTTTGAAATAGAACAGAGAAAATTACATCTATTGCTATTCCAAAGAATTACTACCTGCCATTCAAATTTTTATTAACATTTATAATTACAAGTGTAACTTTTACTTATCACGATGGAGTGCATGATATGTGTGCTCCTCCTATTAAGCCTCTCAACCAGAAAGGAACAGGATCAAATCTTGACAAATTATTTCATTGCCATCTTAACGGATTTCCTTGGAGGAAAAATTTTCTCTTCTTGTCCCTCCTCATTCACTTTCCCTACACACACACACACACACACACACACACACATCATACCTTTATATGTGTGTATATATACACACATCATACTTTGTGTATGGGGATAACAGCAACCTCTCAGGGTCATTATACTTGCCAAATATGTATTCCATATTTACAAGTCACAGCCATAGTTGCAACCAGGTCTTTTTCCTAGGAAAAATTAACACTAGAACAAGAACTTAAGAATATTCTAAAAGACCAACTCATGCTAATTCATGCCATACATTTTTTATCTAAAATTCTGAGAAAATAGAAATGATGGAATAAAAATATGTATTTCAAAGTTAAATTATAGCATTTTGGGTCGAATGTCATTTTTGGTCCTTCTAGCATTAAATTGATCCCACATATCACATTTTAAACTAAAGCTTCTTGGAAGAGTTAATTCATAAAACTACACTGTAGCTCATAAGCTCCAGGAGTTGGAGAAAGATGTATTAGGGAGACATTTCCAGATTAAATAATCTATGAGAAAAATCACCCTCAGATCCCTCCCTTTGCTATATCCTAAACACAAGTAACAGCATATATATAAATACAAGTCTTGGCTGACCAATTTTTATAATAAGAAAGATCAAAAGTCAGTATGAAGAAAACAGCTTAACATAATGCTTATAGATGAACAGACAAGTGGAAAGAGGGAGAGAAGCTGGATGCAGGTAGATTTGTCCCTCCATGTTCTCTAAAAGGCAACTGCAACCCGACCAGAGTTTCAGTCATATAACAAGCTGCCACAATCAGAGCAGAGTCTATGTCTCCAATGTCCCCCCACCATCATTTTATACTGCTTAATGTCACTTGTTCAGAATCCAAACTCCTGAAGAAAAGAAACAGCTACGTCTTCTTTCCTCTTTTTCTCAGTCAAGGCCACCTTTCTCTACCCCTCTACACAAAATACTATTATTCAAGCTCCACATGCTACCATATATCATATAGTACCAAATCCTACATAATGTTTCCTCCATTCTCCATTGAGCTAAGGGATTTCCCAAGATTCCTTGCCACTATTAACAATATGTGCCAGATGAAATATCAGCATAAATCTCACCATGATGATTTTTCACAAGAAATATGATCTGAAGTTCTATTTTGTATATACCTATAATTCAGATTTTCTCCCTTGGCTAGTTTTTAAAAGTACCTCAAGAGCAGGGATCATTTCATTTTGTCATTATTTCCAGAGAGCGGGTAGTATTTAGTACTTAGTAAGTGTTTCATAAATGTTTGTTGAGTGAGTGTGAGTAGACTGTAGTATTACCTTAATAATGACCCATATCTAAGATGTGGCATAAATAGCATTACTAAGAATATGTATGACTGCAAAAGAAAACATGCTAGTGTATATCTAACTGTTGGAATAACCCCTTGAAAAATTAAGAGAATCAAAAGAAAATTATCAGTGAATTGTGAAGATCTTCTACAGAAGACTTGTGAAAGGACAGAGCTGGAAAGTATCACAAGTCAAGCAGGTTTAGAAGGAACACAGATAGCAATGAGGGGAGGTCTGGCATAAGACAGAGCACAATCAAGAATATATGGGTTAAATCCTTTCTCCAGCAGAGACTAGTTGTATAACAGTGAGTAGTGACTTAAGTTATGTGAGCCTCCACTTTCTTCTCTGTAAAATGGGTACAATAATTTCCATAAAACTTTTCTCTCACAGTTGAGTCAGGACCAAATAAGATTATGTGTTAAGTGCGTCATAATTCTCAAAACTAATGATAAAATATTATCAGCTGTTGTCAATGAGGAAATAAATGTACAAACATTTGAAGATATTTTTGGCATAAATACTTTCTCATATATAGCCCCATTTATATTGCACAGAGGACACAAGTTCACCAAGCATTCCTTGGAAAACACCAAATTGTTGGGAAAGGTTTTCTCTCAGTTTTTTAGTTTAGATGGGAATGTTTCCTGATCAATGGCAGGTAACATAGTATATATTGGATACTTTGCTGATTTTGTGGAGTCAAAAGGATATGAGTTCAAATCTCTCCAACTCTTCCTCGTTGTATGAATGTGAACACCATTTACTTTGTCTGAGTCTCAAGTTCCTCATCTCTAAAATGAGGGGGTTAGAATAGATGACCTTCCTGATATCTTCCAAATCTAAATCAGTGATGCCGGGATTCTATAACAGATTCTTCAGCTATTCCAGGATATCCAAAAATCCTCTAGGAGGAAAAATGCTCCTACATTTAGAATATAGAAGAAATGAAATCAGTTTTCCTACACTCTCCTAGAGTTTGACCATCTCCTCTCCAGTTTCTTTGGCTATTTTTGTACCAATGTTCTATTTGCCCAAATGGTATTTACAGTATTAAAGGAATCAAAGTATATGGACCGCTATGTACTCTTCAATATTATCTGAGTAAAAAATATATATATCAATCCAAACCCAGATTGGTTTATAGTTTTATATTATCTAATAATTATCTCCTCCAAAAATGGGTACTTAGCACTTTTCAACACAGATTTGAAGAAATCTCTTTTCAAATGGAGCATCAAATAGCATCATGAAAAGAACTGCCCAGAAGGTGTCCTAAATAGGATCTTTGCTTGGAATTGTAGAGTTTTGTTCATTGCTACTTCCTAGGGCCATGTGCTTTCCATTAAGTCACACAATCATATAACAAAGTAGAATAATATAAGAATGAAGCAATACATTAAAATTATTAAATTTTTTGCATAGAGTTCCCTGTTCACATTGTTTGGAGAACATATGTCCTACTAATCACTGCTTGGGAAATACCAAAATAGGTTTTGCTGCAAAAGGACAGAAAATAAGCAATTTATAATTGGTCACATGAGGAGGAGGAGGAGGAAAGATGGTGGCAGCAGCTACAGCAGTATTTGTATCTTATTTTTAAATGGTTTTAATGATTTAAGGTTTGCAAAACACAACAAGTAATGTCTCATTATATCCTCAAAATGACCCTGAGAAGTTGCTGTTATCCCCATTTTACAGATGAAGAAATTGGGGTAGACAGTGATGAAATTACCTGTCCAAGGTTACATAACAAATGACAAAGAGGAACAAATTCCACATTTTCTGACTCTTTTCCTTCTATTCAAACTTTTTTTTTATTCCTGGCCTTTTCCCTGACGATAAGAGTCTAAGTTATGGTAGTATTAGGAGGAAATGTAATGGAATATTATTATTCCATAAAAAATGATAAACAAGGGAAAAGCCTGGAAAGATTTGCACAAACTGATGCTGAGCAAAATAACTAGAACCAAGAATACATTGAACACAGTAAGAGCAAGCTTGTGAGATGATCAACTATAAAAGCTTTAGTTCTTTTCAGCAGTTCAGTAATCCAAGGCAATCTCAATAAACTTTGGATGAAGTGTGCCATCTGCAACCAAAGAGAGAACTAAGGACACTGAATGTAAATCAATACACACGTGCTATGTTCACTTTTTCTTTTCTTCCGTTTTTTCCTCTCGTAGTTTTTTTCTTTTTGTTCTGACTTTTCTCTCTCAACATAATTCATAAGGAAATGTGTTTTTTTAATGAATATACATGTATAACCAAAATAAATAAACAAATGAATGAATGAATAACAGGGAAGAATTAAAAAAATAAGATTCTCACTTAGAAAGCATTAGAGTTCCAGGTTGGGTACTAAATCCGGTTATAAAAATTCTTTTTTTTTTTTTTTTTTTTTTCTCTTTAGGTTTATATTTATTTTTTTTTTTTTTTTTTTTTTTTATTTAATAGCCTTTAATTTACAGGATATATACTGGGTAACTTTACAGATTAAAATTGCCAAACCTCTTGTTCCAATTTTTCACCTCACCCCCACCCCCCCAAATGGCAGGATGACCAGTAGAGTTAAATATATTAAATATAACTTAGATACACAATAATATTTGACCAAAACATTATTTTGCTAAAAAAGAACGACTTAATTATTGTACAATTACTTGGAAAAATCAAAGATGCAGGTGGCATAAATATAGGGACTAAATTAAGTAATGGTTTTTAGTCATCTCCCAGAGTTCTTTTCTGGGTAATTATTCATTCATTACTGCCCATTAGAAATGATTTGGTTGATCTTGCTGCTGAGGATGGTGATCCATCAGGACTAGTCATCATCTATTTGTTGTTGGTAAAATGATCTCCTGGTCCTGCCATTTCCCAGCACGTTCTTTAAGTCTCCAGGCCTTTCTGAAATCTCCTGTTGGTCATTTCCAAAAACAGTAATATTCATAATTTTTATACCCAATTTATTCGCCATTCTCCAAACTGATGGAATCCATTTCAGTTTCAGTTTTAACTACAAAAGGGTGCCACAAACATTGTGCAATAAGGTCCCTTTCCTTCTTTATAATCTCTTTGGATATAATCCAGTATAACCTCTGGATCAAATATCACAGTTTGATAACTTTTTGAGATGTTCAAACTACTCTCCAAAATGGTTGGTTTTCCAACTCCACCAACAATGAATCAATGTCCCAGTTTTCCCATCCCCTCCAACAATCATTTTTTCTTCATCTTAAATCACAGGGTGTGTTTCAGAGTTGTTTAATTTGATTTCTTGATTAATAATGACTTGGAGCATCTTTTCATGACTGAAATATTTAATTTCTTCATTAAATTTCTGTTCTTATCCTTTGACCATTTTTCAATTGGAAAATGGGATTTTATAAATTAGGTTAATTTCATATATTTTTGGAAAGAGGGCCTTTATCAGAACCTTTGACTGTAAAAAATATTTTCCCAGTTTTTGTTCCCCTTCTAATTTGTCCATTAGTTTTGTTTTACAAAACTTTTCAGTTTGGTATAATCAAAATTTTCTATTTTGGATCAGAATGATCCTAAAGTTCTTTGGTCATAAAACCTTCCACAGGTTGAAGGCTTCCTTGTTCCTCTAATTTATTAATAATTTATTCTTTATCCTAGGTATAACCCATTTCCTTATCTTGGTATAGGCTTAATTGGATAATCCTATTTCCCTTTATTAGTTTCCAATTTTCCCGTTTTTCAAACAGTAGTTCTTTCCCAAAAGCTGGGATCTTTGGGTTTTAAAGACTGGTTCTATTTGTTGACTGTTTTATCCTTGAACCAATCTATTCCACTGTAAAATCTATTCTTTAGCCAATACCAAATAGTTTTGGAATCTGCTCTATAGTATAGTTTTAGATCTGGTCATAAAATCATTTGATTTTTTTTCATTTTTTAAAATTCTTGACCTTTGTTTTCCATATAATTTGTTGTTATTTTTCTAGGTCATTTGTTTTTGGGATCTGATTGGTAACCTAAATAAATAGATTATTTAAATATTTGTCATCTTTATTATATTTTCCCTATCCAAAGGCATTTTATTTTCAATTGGTTAGACAGACTTAATTTTTGGGGTGGTCTGTAATTTTGCTCATAAAGTTTTGATTTTTCCCGGCAGATGATTCCTAAATTTTTATATTATCATGATTTAAATGGAATTTCTTTTAACTCTATTTGGATTTTTTAGTGATAAAATTGATGACTTATGGGTTTTATTTTATAACACAACTTTGTAAAGTTGGGATTATTTCTAATAACAGCAGAATCCTGGGGTTCCTTTAATCATGTCATCAAAAAGTGAAATTTTTCCTATTTCCTTTCTTTTTTTTCTTTCCGCCTTTTGTATAGTGGTTTCTAATCAATTTAAAATGTGGGGTGTAGTGGGAATTTTTCCCAGATCTTATTGGGAATGGTTGCGTTTGTTCCTTACATTGATCATGATGGTTTTAAATGATGCTGCTGGGTTATTTTAAGGAAAGTCCATTTTTCCTATACTCCAGTTTTTAAAGGTGGATGTTGGATTTTTCAAATGCTTTTTTCTGCATCTATTGGGATGATCATATGGTTTTTGTTAATTTGGTTTTGACATGGCCAATTATATTGATAGTTTTCCTAATTTGGCCCCATTCTGGGTATAAATCCCCGATCATATTATTATCTTGGGATGATTTTCGGTCTTTTTGCTAATATCTTATTTAAGTTTTAGCATCAATTTCATTGGGAGTTGGTCATAATTTTCTTTCTCTGTTTTCACCTACCTGGTTTTAGGTATCAATTACCATGTCTGTTCATGAAAGGAATTTTAGGACTCCTTCATTCCCTATTTTATCAAATAATTTTATAATTGGGGAATTGCTTTTAAATGTTTGGTAAAATTCAATTAAACCATCTTCCTGGGGATTTTTTTGGGAGTTGTTTAATTGCTTTCTATTTCTTTTCTAAATGGGACTATTCAAAATTTCTTTTCCTCTTTAGTCTGGGAAGTCTGTATTTTTGGGTAAATCCATTTCACTTGGGTTATCAAATTTATTCATAAAGTTGAGCAAAATAACCCTTATTATTTCTCTAATTTTTCTTCATTGGAAAGTTCTCCCTTTTCATTTTAAGACTACTAATTTATTTCCTCCCTCCTTTTTTCTAATCAGATTTACCAAGGCATCTATTTTTTGGCTTTTTCATAGAACCAACTCAGTTTTATTAATTATTAATGTTTTTTACTTTCAATATTTTAATTTCTCCTTTAATTTTAAATTTCCAATTTAGTATTTGATTGGGGGTTTTTAATTTGGTCTTTTTAGTTTTTTAGTTTTAAAATTCATTAATCTTTTCTTTCTTTTTATTCAAGTGTCTAAGGATATAAAATTCCCTCTTATTACCGCTTTGGCTGCATCCCAAATTTTGGTATGATGTCTCATCATTGTCATTATCTTAGGAAATTATTAATTTATCTATAATTTGCTGCTTCAAATCATTCTTTAAGATGAGTTTTTATTTCCAATTACTTTTGGTCTATTTCCCCTCTTTTGTTGAATGGTTTTTATTGCATCATGATCTGAAAAAAAGCATTTACTATTTCTGCTTTCTTGCATTTAATTTGGGTCTTTATTCCTAATATATTAATTTTGAATAGGTTCCATGAACTGTGAGAGAAAGTATATTCCTTCTATCTCCATTCAATTTTTCCCAAAGATCCAAATTTAATTTTCAATTTCTATTTACTTTAATTTCTTTCTTATTTGTTTTGTGGGTTTGTCTAATTTGAGGTAAGGTTGAGGATCTCCCTATTTAACAGTTTTGTTGTCTATTTCTTCTTGCAACTCTCTTAACTTCTCCTTTAGGAAGTTGGGTGCCAAACTTTTGGGATATATTTTAATATTGATATTGTTCGTTGTTTTTACCCTTTAGCAGGATGTATTACCTTCCTTATCTCTTTTAATTAGATAATTTTACTTTTGTTGATCGGATAAGGATGGCTACCCTGCGCTTCACCTGAAGTAAAGATTTTGCTCCAGCCTTTTACTTTTACTCTTATTCATCCCCTGCTTTAAATGTGTTTCTTAAACAAATTTTAAAGGGTTCTGACTTTTGATCCAGTCTTATCGCCCCCTCTTTTGGGGGTTCATCCCATTTCATTTACGGTTAGAATTACTAAATCTGTTTTTCCTGCCATCCTAATAACCCCAGATTGTGCTTTACATTCTTGCCTCCCCAACCCTCTTCCCCTTTTAAACTTATGTCCCTCTTGTATCCGATCTTATCCTCTTTATAATCCCTCCCTCCCCCTTTGAGTCTTTCCCCCTTCCTTCCCTTATTACTCTTTTTCTTTTCCTTTCCTCCCCCTTTTTTTGGGGGCGAGAAATTTTCAAAACAAATGTCAATTATTTTTTTCTTTAGCCAACTCGTGGGGTAAAGATTCCCAAATGTTCCTCCCCTCTCTAAATTCCCTCAGAATGATAAGTTTCCCGCCTCTTTGTGGGATGTGGTTCCCCCTTTTTATCCCTCCTTCCCACCTTTTCTGCCATTCCCTTTTCCATATCTACTTCCCTTTTTTATGTTATATCAGTAAATCAAATTATAATGTATTCTTTTTATATCCACAACAGAAATACAATTTAAAAGGTTATTTTTACCTTTTTCATTTTAGTTCTATTCTGGAGATAAATTTTTTGTTTAGTTCTGGTTTTTCTTCAGAAAAAATGGAATTCATTTGTTTCATTAAATTATCTTCTTCCCTGGAAGAAAATGCTCACTTAGTGGTAGTTTATTCTTGGCTGCATCTCAACTGCCTTTCAATATCATTTCCAGGCCCTTCTTTCCTTTAATGTAGGGCACCGATCTTGGTGATCCTTATTGTGGCACCTCGGTATTTAAATGGTTTTTTTTGGCTGTTGTAAATTTTTTCCTTAATCTTATAGTTCTGAAATTTTCCACAATATTTTGGGTTTTATTTTAGGGTTTCTTTCAGAAGGTGTTCGATGAATTTTTCAAGCCTATTTTACCTTCTGATTCTATTAATCTGGGCAGTTCTTTTGATGATTTTTGTAAAATAGTATCTAGGCTCTTTTTTTCATCATAGTTTTCAGAAAGTCCAATAATCCTCAGATTATTCTCCTAATCTTTTTCCAAGTCTGTGTTTTTAAATAGATAATTCGTGGTTTTTTCCAGTTTGTCATTTTTTTGTTTTGCTTGACTGATTCTTGCTGTCTCAATGAATCATTAGTTTCAATTTGTTCATTCTAATTTTTAAAATTATTTTCTTCAATAGCTTTTTTACTTTTTCTTATATTTCCAATTGGTTTTGATTATTGTTTTGGTCTGTGGAATTTTTTTCCATTTCACTAATTTTTTTTTAGGAATTATTTTTCTTTTTCAATTCCGGATCCTCTTTCTTGCATTTCTTTGTCTTTTCAATTCATGGATCCACTTTCTTGAGGTTTTGCTTTTCCAAATCACAAATCCTACTTTGTAGTGAATTCTTTATTTTTCCAATTCATTTGGAATTTTGCCTCTTGTAAGGCTTCTCTTTCCTTTTCCCCATTTATCTTCTAACCTCTTTTGAGACTTTTAATGGCCCTTCTTGAAGCATTTGTAAGGAGGACAGTCTGATGCTTTTGCTGTTTGAGGTCTCTTCAGGTTTCTGACCTCCTTTTTTCAAGAAGCTGTCCATTGTTCTTTTCATCTTTTTATTATGTTTTGCCTTTAGGGTGGGTCTCCAGGCAAGGGGTTCCAGCCCTCTGCAGAGCAGGGAGAGATGTAAACCATTGGCTCAAGGTATGGGAGTGCTCTTGTGAGGTTTTCCTTCCCCAACAAGGGGATTCAGCACTGGGATATCAAATGCTTAGTAGGGCAGTGGATTTCGTTGCCCTCCTGAGTTGGGTGAAAGTGTCACTGCCCGGCCGGAGCCTCTTGGGGACTTGGTATTGCAGCACCGCAGAAGGCAGACAGCCCAAAAACTCTGCCTAGTGTCTCTGCCTGGAAATCGCCCTGGAAAGCTCTATGGCCCCAACCGAGCTCCCTCCAGATTAGGCTAACCCGGGCTGCGTTCCTGCCGTGCAGGATCACAACTCCCCAAAAAGCCCCCTGCGGGTTGGGGCTGCGCCTTTCTAATCTGTGCCCACCCTCGTTTGAGACTCTCCTCGAACCCAATTTCTCCCAGTCGCGCCGATCTCCCCTGGCCCCGGAACCAACCTTTTGGCGAGACTGCAGATTTTTTCGGCCAGTGAGTTGTTCTCTTCTTATCTTTAGAATTGGCATCAAGACTATTTTTGAGGCGATATATTATTGATAAAGAGGGTAAAGAAGAGCTTAGAAAGACGCGTGTCTTCTCCGCCATCTTGCTCCGCCCCCGGTTAAAAATTTAAACAAGGGTCCTCAGATTCACTGGCGGGAACTAAATCTTGACAAAGATAACTCCATACATGGACCTATCTCACAACAAATAATTCTTTTCTAGAAACTAGTACCTTTCCATTCCTGACAAGTAACAGTCTGTACTTTCTTCCTGGAGTTTTTGAGTTTTTCCAGCGGGAGTAATTTTATTTATTATATCTAACAGCACTTGAAAAAAATGCCAGGAAAAAATATTAGAAGCTCAGCTAGGGATCTTCAAGGCTGCTCAAATCTATTTCTTATTCTTTTTTTTTTTTCTGGGCAGAAATAACCATTTACAAAAGTATCACAGCACAATTTGTCTTGTGTTGGTTTTTCATTATTCCTGGGCTTTCTTAAAGCTTACACACACTTGTGACAAATTATTATTTTCTCTGATTCATGCATTCAATTAGGCTTGGATATTAACTCGAGCTGCATGACCCATGGTAGGAGACTAAATGGGTATCTCCATCTTCTGAGTCACCCAAACTTTACTGGATTAAATTAGCCCTTCACCAGTGTCAAATGGCTGCCATGGAGTGGAGATTTTTTTAATGTTTCTATTTCAATACCATGGAAGCCTGAATGCCCCCAAGGCCTTTCAGCTCATATGCCTTCCTACAAAGACCTAAATCACAAGGGATTACTTTGGTGATGCTGAAGTTGTCATCTGGGAGGGAAAAAAGCACTATCCTATGGCTAAATATCATTCATCCATTTCTTCCAGTCCAATTTCATCAGTGATAGTCAACAAAGTCATTTCGGAGAGATAACTTTCTTTTACTAACTGCTTCTTGGGGTTGTAGTGATATTACTGAGTGCAAGTTTAACTGAATTATTCTCTCACCACATAAACTCCTGTAAATTGAGGAAGCAGCACAAAACAAAAGAAATAATGCTAGACTCAGGCAGAAATACAAGCTCTGCTTTGGTTTATTCATCTTTAAAGTGGGGATGACATAGTGTTACTTATCTCTTAAGTTTATTGTGAGTTAAAACACTTTGCAAACTTTGAAAAGGTAAAGGAAAGTGAATTAGAATTCAATGTTTCTATAATACATACTCTAAAGCCACTCTTCCAAATCACATTTGCACTGACAGTCTAGGTCCTCAGAGAAAGGTTATATCCCCTCAAGGTATTCAGATAGTCCTGAGAGGTTCAGACTACTTTTCTAGTGCTCTAGCTCACTTGTCCCCAATGATGTGCTTCTAGTGATTGGCTAGCCAGAATTAGCTTTCAGGGAAAAAAAAGTGTTTAATAATCATAATAAAAGTACTTAGCATAAAGAATCATCCACTGACCTTCCCAAAATGTAAGATACTCTCTCATTAATACAGAGTCAAGGGGAAATTGTATATATAAATATATGTCTGTATATATAAATGTATATATTTAAATGCACATATGTGTATATACATAAAATTAGATGTTTTTTCATCTATTCTTGCTTCAAGAATCCTATTCAATGCCCAGGAACTTTCAGATTATCTTTTTGTTACCAAAAAGCCCATATTCAAATTATATTGTACATACTAGATTGCTTAGATAATTCAATGTATATTTTTAAACTTTCCCCAATTACAGAAACTTTGTATATATATATATATATATATATATATATATATATATATACATTCATTTTATATATTTCCATATGAATCATGTTGGAAGAGAAAAATCAAAACAAAAAGGGAAAATGCAAGGAAAAAAGATGAAAATAATATGTGTCGATTCAATGTATCTTTGATCTCACTGATATGATTACTCCCTCCAATGAGAGAGTATGCCTATTCATCCTATAGAGAGAGTCCTGGGTCTATGGTCAGAAAGACCTAGATTCAAATACAATTTGGACTTTTACTGGTTATGGGACCCTTGATAAGTCATGTAATCTTTTTCCATGGTTTTTCAACTATAAAATAGGGAATATAATACCACCTACCTCCCAAGGTGGTTGTAAAAATCAAATGAGAGAATATTTATAAAGCATTCATTATAATATCCAGCACATAGTAGGTACTTAATAAATGCTTGTTCCCTTCCTATCCACCCCCTTCCTACAAATCCTACAAAGAAGGAGGTGGACCAACACATGTGCTTTAGAATTATTCTAGATTTCTTGAAGCTGAATGAATTAAAATAGAGCATATGTCCTCCAACTGGTTAAATTTCACTCTCATTACATTTTTTTTCTTCTACTCATAACATCTTTCTGATAGTGTTGTCTCTCCCAGACTATTTTGTATTTAACTGCTTTATATTTGTTACATTATTATATATGTGTTGTACTATAACATAATATTATATGTATATTTTGGGGTATATATGTACAAAGGTATATATAGATGTATAGATGCATATATATATATATATATATATATATATATATATATACATATTGTCTCCCCTGCTAAATATAATCCCTTTGCCAGTGAGAATTACTTTATTCTTGTAACCCTGGTACATAACATAATTCCTGGCACAAACTGGGCACTTACTATATACTTGTCAACTTATCCATTGGTTCTGATGCCCCCCTTTCCATGATTTCTCCTGCATAATTTTCCATCAGTAAAACAGTGTTGCCTTTTCACATGTACCATGCACCCCTCTGTGGTCTTTTGAATGACTGTCAGCTTTAATTCTTCCCAATATGTAGCAGTCCAGTACTCCCATCCATAAACTTGCAGCACCAATGGTAAAATATTGAATTTTTTAAATAGAATTTTCTTTCAGGGATAAACTTTGGGGCCTTTCAAGCACCTCACTGTACAACTTCTCAAAGGCAGAGATATCAAAAACATATGAATTCTGTTTTCTTTCTCCAAACAGCAAACACTTCTGCCTGAAGCAAGATCTTACATACTGCTCTCAGCTTTTTCCTTCCCCCATATAAATCAAATTGTGGGTCCTTCTTAAATATCATCTCTATTCAAGAAATTTAATTTATGTGATGCTCAGATTTTAACAAAAATGTCATCCTTCTAAGCAAGTAATAGAAGCATTATTTCAACCACTTTACAGATTAGGTCACGAAGATGGCTAGAAGTAACATACCCAAAGTCACAAAATGAGTCAACAGAACTGGAAATAAAACTAAGTTTCCTGATTATCCCTTTAATCAGCATCAAAGTCACAACTAAATACAGAAAGCCAGATGATGTCTGTAATGGGACATTTGCTAATGTCTGTAATCTGACTTTCAGGCTTACCACTCATCTGAAATTGCTCTCTTCAAGGTTCCCCAATGACCTCTTAATTGCTAAATCTGAATCAGATGACCTTTTCTCATCCATCCTGACTTCTCTGCTGCATTTACACTATTGACCATTACTTCCTGGATTTTCCTTCTTAATTCTGTGTTTTCATGACACTAATTTCTCATTCTCTTTTGCTGACATCATCCAAGTCTCATCCCCTAAAAGTATTTCCCATTCTCAAGTTTCTGTCTGGTCCCTCTTCTTTCTCTTGCTATCCATTCTTAATTAACTAGGGGAATAGATCTCCCAAAGTGGCTGTGGGAACAAATGAGAATGCGGGATAGTACTTTGTAATGTGAAAACACTATATTAATTTACTTACATTGATACTTTAAGGATGTGTGATTTTATTGGAGAGAATATAACCTCAAGCAATGCAAATCACAATCTTCCCTTAACTTTTTTAAATGTAAAAAACATTTCTGTATCAGCCATTTTGTATAAGATGACACAAATAAAGGAGAAAAAAGGGAAATGGAAAGTTGGATGGTTCAGTCTGTATTCAATCAATATTAGTTCTTTTTTCCCTTCATCATTAGTCCTTTGAGATTCTCTTGGATCATTGTATTGCTGAGAATAGCTAAATCATTTGCAGTTTTTCATCATATATTACTGTTACTGTGTACAACATTCTCCTACTTCTGTTCACTTCATTATACATCAGTTCACTTAAGTTTTTCCAAGTTGAAAAGTCACGGGGAATTGATACAAATGGGAAAAAAAATCCTCTAATTTAAGCTTATGCAGATTTATCTAGGCTAG
This sequence comes from Sarcophilus harrisii, assembly GCF_902635505.1. Taxonomy (NCBI): domain Eukaryota; kingdom Metazoa; phylum Chordata; class Mammalia; order Dasyuromorphia; family Dasyuridae; genus Sarcophilus; species Sarcophilus harrisii. The sequence goes on along the minus strand of NC_045431.1, from coordinate 222,726,478 downwards.
TTACTACATGGCTTACAAACCCATCATTGTATTTAGATTAAAACCTTTTCAGCATTCTAGGAATCTCTCACAGCCATATCTCCCTAGAACAGCCTTCAAAATCATAGGTGAGCAAATCTTCAAGGTGGAAAGAACTTCAGAAACCATTTTGGTACAAACCATACCTGAAAAAATCCCCTTTACAACATATCTAATAAATTGCCATGTAGCCTTTGCCTTGAAGAGTGAAAGAAGGAAAAATGGTAATTAATTCATGGTAGCTGTTTGAAACATTAAGGGAAGTAGTGTAGCAGAAAAAGAGAAGAGGATCCAGGACAGAACCCTCTGCAACATTTACAATTAAAGCCCATAATCAGGAAAAGAATCCAGCAAAGAAGAATGAGAAGAAATGATCTGGTAGGTAGGAGGAGAATCAGGAGATAATGGTGCTAAAAACCCAGATTTTCACTTCAGTATCTTTTTCAAGAAAAACCCAAATGAAGTCACAATGAGTCAGACATGGCTGAAAAACAATTTAACAGCAACAATCATAATATACTTTAAAATTATGGACAACAACAATCCTAGTTCTGTCCTAATGCTTCAGTCCTGATTGGCTGAGTTCTCTATGATATTTTGACATTTACAAGAATATTGCTATATTTGAAGTCAAGGAATACTTTGACATTTACAAATATTCTACTCTATGTGTGCTATGGGTATTTGTTATCTGTCAATCTATGAAAAATCTTATTTTTTATGAATGATAGTGACAATAATCCCATGCTGCTTTATAATTTGTGCTTTCTTTTTATAAACACAAATTATTCTACCAGAAGAGGAAGTGTATCATCAACACTTCAAATTCACTTGCCCTAGGAAAACAGATAATCTTTTGGATGTTGTATAATCACTTCCAAAGCCCTCTGCAGAGGCTTGCTGATCACCAGAACTTCCCTTCTTCCAGTGAGATGTACTAGATGATCGCTTTTCTTGCTAATATTTATGTATCGTTATCATAATTCTAAGCTTCCTCCTCAGAGGGCCCATTTCTACCTTCTACAGAAAGTTTAAACCTATAAAACTCCAAAAGTTCAGTTATCCTTCTTTCACATCATTAACTGGCCATTTCCCAACCTTGCCACTATTAATTCACCTCTTCCTTCATTTTCTTTTATATGTGGGTTTCCCTGATTAGAATGTAAGATTTCTGAAGACAAGGATGCTCTTGCTTGCTGGTATTTGTAATGCCTTAACAAAACAACTAGAACATAGAATATTTGTAATAAATCCTTTCCCAATCATTCATTCACTCATTTTTTCACCTTCCAGCTGTCACATGTGAGATTTCACTTTAGTCACTCAGATTCTTTTCCTTCTTTATTTTTCTCTCAAACATTTGTTCAAATTCTTTCAAACGAAATTTAATACTTTGTGATAAGCCAGGAAAGCAAAGAAGCATTCATCTGGTCTTTTCCCAATCTCCTCTTGAAGGAAAGGCAAATGTAGCACATAGTTATTAATTGGTTCTGGAAAAAACACAAACATAGAACACTCTCAACAGGTCACTGGCACATTTTCTCACCCTTCGTACTGGCTGAAAACAAGTTCCTCAATTCAGATCGCTGTGTTTCTTGCTGCTAACTCATGCTGCTAACTGCCATTGCAAAAAGTCTATTTGCCACATCTGTTCACAGTGTGGGGTGGGGTAGGGTCTCTGCCAAGAATTCCTGAGCAAGTCTTTTTTAATTATACTTTCCCACTTTTTCTCTGTAATCTTGAGAAGTTCATACAGTGTGCTGTAATTAGAAAATTCCTGATAGAAAGAAACAACACAAATAGGAGCTACATAAATTCTTAAGTCTTTGTTTTATCTTATTCTACATATTCACTGCTTCTCTTCTCCATTCTCATCCAACTTCCTTGTCTTAAGAAGAGAAGGAAATCCAGAAAGAGAAAGGAACTTGCCCAAGATGAGATTGATTGTGGCAGAGCCAGGACTGAAAGAATCTCCAACTTTTGATTCTTCTTCCAATTGACTTTCCATTTCCCATTAAAAATCTGTAAGTCTCTTCATGCCCTCCATCATCCATCTATTCTTACTGTTTGCACACCACACTTCATCTCCCATCTCTGAACTTTTACAATCCTTGTCTCACTAGTCTGAAATATATTTCCTTTTCAATTGTGCCTCTTAGAATGTACCATTTCCTCTAAAATTCAACTCAACATGTAGATTTCAGAGAAACTTGGAAAGACATTCATACACTGATGCTGAGTGAAATGAGTGGGACCCAGGAAAACACTGCACACAGTAACAGCAAGATTGTGTGATAATCAACTATGAGAGACTTCTCTCTTCTCAACCACACAATAATCCAAAAAAAAAAGTCCAATAGACTTGGGCAGAAGATGCCATCCACATCCAGGGAAAAAACTATTGAGACCGAATGGAGATAAAAGATACAATTTTCACTATTTTGAAGGGTTTTTTTCCCTTTCTTGTGGTTGTTCCCTTTTGTCCTGATTTTTCTTCCACAAAATGATTTATATGGAAATATGATTAACATGCTTATAGATGTATAACTTCTATCAGTTTGCTTGTTTCTTGGGGAAGAGAAAAAGAAGAAAGAGGGGAGAAAATTTAGAAAGTCAAAATCTAACAAAAATGAATGTTGAAAATTATCTTTACATGCAAATACTGCCAATTATCCTAGAAAAGGTAAGTATGAGAGAGTCAATGTACAATAATGGAAAGAGCATTGGATGAGGAGATCCAAAGACCTGAGTTCAAATCTTCTATGTATTACTTGTGTGACTTTAGTCAAGTCATTTGTGGTTTTTTGAGCCTCAGTCTTTGCAACTGTAAAACAAGGAGTTTGAATGAAATTACCTAAGTTCTCCTCAAGCTTTTAAATGCTACCACCTGATGATTTCTCTCAAATTGTTGATTTTATAACATCACTATTTGTTTTTCCTCTAATACTGTAAGTTCTGTAGCTTAGTAAGTAATTTAATGAGCTGATTTAGTTTGCATATTTCATCATCTATAGGCCAACTCCTCCTCCTCCTCCTCCTTTTCCTTAAATAACAAAAAGGTTAAAAAAAAAAAAAACTATGTTCAATTCACATTCAGCTTCCATAGTTCCCTTTCTGGGGAAGGATAGCATTTTAATTTATTATAATTAATTATTATAATTAATCTTTTAATTTACTAAATTACCTTTAATCACCACATTATTGAAAAAGCCAAATCCATCACAGTTGATTATCACATAATCTTTTTGTCAGTATGTACAACATTCTTCTGGTTCTGCTCACTTCACTCAGTTTCAGTTCACATGAGTCTTTTCAGGTTTTTCTGAAATCAGTCTGCTAATTTCTAACAGAACAGTAATATTGCATTACATTCATATACCATAACTTATTCAGCCTTTCCTTCACTGATGATCATCTACTCAATTTCCAGTTCCTACAGGCTGCTTTTTGGGTGACATTGTCTAATGCTGGCCCTGTAAACTGTGGCTTAGTGGGATTTCAGTAAACACAAAATGTAGGCATTGATGAAAGTAACTGGGAAGGAAAACAGAGATCTGTCCTTGCATCCATGCTTTTTAACATTTGGAGCTGTGCCTTGGATGAATGTGTATGTAATACTGGTTCTAGGACATGACTCATATCTACTTCAGACTCCTGGGAAAGAAATGCCCATAAGGAGGAACAGGGGCCTAAATGGTGGTTCACATTGTTGTTATTGTTCAGTTATTTCAATTGTGTCTGGCTCTGGGTGTCCCCATTTGGGATTTTCTTGTCAAAGGTACTAGAGTTTTGGTTTTTTTTTTTTTTTTTTTTTTACAATTTCCTTCTCCAGCCATTTTACAGGCAAGGAAACTGAGGCAAACAGAGTTAAATGACTTGCCCAGGATCAAATCTGAGGCCAGATTTGAACTCACAAAGAACTCACAAAAGATCCAATGTTCTATCTGCTATGCCACCTAGAAGCATACTGTTAGAATATTTTTTATTGTGCTATTCTTTTTTTCAAGAATATTTCAGTATTTGCTTTAATGGGTCTCAATTTGACTGAAGCAATGCCTAGTCAAAAATTAAGTTAGGTAAGAAATGAGGCAAAAAATGGGTTAATGGCTATACTTCTTTTCTCTTAATCTCTGATAAAAATCATCACATATTTATACTATCAGATCATAAGATTTGACGTTATAGGGAAGTCAAAGATCAATTAGTCTAACCTCCTCATTTTACAAAGGAGGAAACTAAGACTTTGCCAAATCCAATAGGCAGTAATGGTGTTAAGATTGAATACTCAGCTCAGAAGAGAATCCTCAGCACTTCTGCAATAGTTCAGCCACTGAGTTTACAATGAACCAATTCTTTTCTACTGTATATCTGTAACTTTATTATGAAATAATAAACATATGCCACTGGAATTCTTCAGTTCATACCTGACATTAGAAGTCTTGATGAATCAGAGCTGGCAAAACGCCCAGGATTCTGAGCTCTGGTGGTTGGATCCTCCGCAAACCCTTCATCTTCAAACATCTGCTGGGCTTGTCCTTTTGAGCCATGAAGTCCCCAGTGCTATGCTGAAAACTTTTGACACATATGCAATAGCTCAAATTTTGAAAACATGTTCATCTCCTCCAACAGTGTTTAAATAAAAGGAATATGAGGTAAAACTGACAAACTTTTTCAGTTAATTATTCTGAACTCTGAATTGCCTGTTTCAAAAGTCTCTGCCACCTCTCTCTCTCTCTCTCTCTCTCTCTCTCTCTCTCTCTCTCTCTCTCTCTTTATATATATATACACCTCTCTGTATATGTATATACCTCTCTCTCTCTCTCTCTGTGCATACTGTGCATACCCTTTGATCCAGCAGTGTTACTACTGGGATTATATCCCAAAGAGATTATAAAGAAGGGAAAGGGACCTGTATGTGCACGAATGTTTGTGGCAGCCCTTTTTGTAGTGGCTAGAAACTGGAAACTGAATGGATGTCCATCAGTTGGAGAATGGCTGAATAAATTGTGGTATATGAAAATTATGGAATATTACTGTTCTGTAAGAAATGACCAACAGGATGATTTCAGAAAGGCCTGGAGAGACTTACACGAACTGATGCTGAGTGAAATGAGCAGGACCAGGAGATCATTATATACTTCAACAACAATACTAGATGATGACCAGTTCTGATGGATCAGGCCATCCTCAGCAACGAGATCAACCAAATCATTTCTAATGGAGCAGTAATGAACTGAACTAGCTATGCCCAGAAAAAGAACTCTGGGAGATGACTAAAAACCATTACATTGAATTCCCAATCCCTATATTTATGCCACACCTGCATTTTTGATTTCCTTCACAAGCTAATTGTACAATATTTCAGAGTCTGATTCTTTTTGTACAGCAAAATAATGTTTTGGTCATGTATACTTATTGTGTATCTAATTTATATTTTAATATATTTAACATCTACTGGTCATCCTGCCATCTAGGGGAGGGGGTGGGGGGGTAAGAGGTGAAAAATTGGAACAAGAGGTTTGGCAATTGTTAATGCTGTAAAGTTACCCATGTATATATCCTGTAAATAAAAGGCTATTAAATAAAAAACAAAACAAAAAAAAAAAGATTCCCTGAGTTTATCATTATTTCAGTCACCCTCATTAAGAGTTTGCGACATCTAAATATCTGATAAGTTTGCAATCTATGACTTTATTCATATCACTGATCCTCCACACATACACGCAAAAAAAAAGTTAAAGAATATTCCAAGAGTCACTTCCCAGTATTGACCTATATAGGTGAGACCTCACAGTCCTGACCTCTAGATATTTATGGTGTCTAGAATTGGACTTTGAAATATAAGAGCTATTAGTAACTAAAGTGTGGTGTTTTCACTGGAGGCTTTGATACTATTAACTTCAGTTTGTCTTCAACTATCCTTAATTTGAAAGAGCACTTCTAAGAATGTTGTTGCCTAGCCTGGGAAACTGCTTGAGGATTCTGTTGTTGTTTAAATAGATGATCTGCAGAGTGGATGATACAAAGCTAGATCATTTCTTTTTAGAAAATCTGCCCTCAGGTTCCTGTTGTCCCACTTGGTGATTTGCTCACATGGCCCGCCATTTCAGGCAATCCCCTTCCCATACTTTACTTCATTACCTACTATAACATTAACTGGTCAACTTCTCCATGGGGGAAGAAGAAAAGGAGGAAGAGAAGGCTAAAGGGGATTAATTACTACAGCCAGGATATATTCTCTCTCCCCCCACCTCCACCCCCAGTCCACAAGAATCCAATTAATTCTATGTTAATCTAATCTCCAACAACCTTATTTATAATTATATATTGAAACTTGCCAGACAAAAATGCATCGGCACCTTGACCATTTTTCCCCAATGTTCATTGTCTCCTCCATAATGCCATTTACTCCTTAGAGAAAACAATTTATTATTTTTGTTTTTGTATTTGTATGTCCTGTGTTTAACACAATACATGTCATGTATTAAGTGCTTGATAAATGCATCCGCGTTTAAAACGAGGCCAAATGTAAAAAGAAAAAAGTAGGGAATTATTTAAGTAGTCCAGGTAAGAGGTGATGAGAACCTGAGAATGGTGGCTGTCCACACATGAGCAAATAGCAACTGAGTCAGAAATGTTAGGATGAGAAAAAAGAGATTTGATGATTGAATGTCTATGGGTGGAGAAGAGCCAAGAAAGTCAAGAAAGATGTTGAGAAATCAACACAATGAACCACGATAACTGGAAGGAATTTTCATGGCACACTTAACAAAAATAGGAAAGTTTGGCAGGGGTGACTTTGGGAGAAAAAACGATGGGTTCTATTTTAAAGTCTATGGAACATTGCCATTTGGAAATGTACAACAGGCAGTCAGTGATGTGGGATTAGAGTTCAGGAGAGATTCTGAAGCCAAATATAAAGAACTAAGAGTCACTCATATAGAGGTGATAATTAAATGCAAGGTAGTCAATGAAGTCACCAGTTGAAAGAGTATACAACAAGAAGAAAAGGTCCCAGACAGAACCTTATGCTATTTACATGGTTAGAGAGAATAATATAGATAATGAATGAGAAATATAGAAAATCGTATATGCTTCTCTAATATTGTCTTGACCTATTCTAATTTTGTAATATTGTTTAATATTTTGTATATTTCTAGTCTCCTTAGCTATATTGGAAATAAAGGGAAAGAAGGAAGAGAGAGAAGGATGGAAGGGAAAAGAGGAGGGGAAGGGCGGGACAGACACTGAAGGGAGTTTCCTAAGAGTTATTAGCTGGCAAGTAAGTTTAAACCTCAGCAAATAAATTGACCTAATCTCCTTCCATCTCTGTATGTCTTTAATGTCTAAAAAGCATTCCTGACATCCAGGAAGGCTAAAAGAAACATATCCATTCAACAAACATTTACTCAAAACATACTCTGTGCAGATCAATACACTGGTCATTTTAAAGGGCACCAAAAATGATCCCTGCCCTCAAGGAGTGGAAAATATGGAATAATTTGAATAATTGACTCAATAAGATTATTCCTTTCATATTAGTTATGTGAGGAAAACTTTTTGAGGAACCAAGAGAATATCCTAAAAGCTGGAAAAAAATAGCAAGAATTAGATGGAAAGTGAAAAACTTCCATTGCTCAATTTAATATTTAACTTATAAATTATTCACTTTCTGATTAATATGCATATTAGCCACACAAGGCATATATACCTAGTGTGTTGCCTTTTAAAAATTGTTTCAAGGAAAAAGAAAATATGCATACAGGCAATTCTGTGATAAATAATGCACATTGATCATGAGCACCCGTTATGAAAGTCTCTTAGATATATCGATCTGATTTAAAAAGAGAATCTACTGCTGATAGAGCACAGTGATTCACAACTTGCAAGAATAATGAAAATAGATGCAAAATAAATTAGTCTGTAGACATCACAAGAACTAAAGGAAAAATGTAAAAGAACCTAGACTATATCCAGGACTATATTACGTCTGCTTATAAGACTGATGCTGTGGCTATATGGAACTAATGAAATCAACTTTTCAAACTAAGATAACCAGATTAATAATGATAAAAATAATAATAGCTATTATTTATAAAGTGAATTAAGATTTGCAAAGCCTAAATACATTATTTCATTTCCTCACAACAATCTGGGAGGTATGTATTATTATTAGAAGCTTTTTATTGATGAGGAAATGAAGCTGCAAGTGATCACAATGCTCGTGTCACTTCCCAGGGCCGCAGAACTAATAAGTATCTGAGATAGGCTATGAAGACTTGACTTCATGACTCCAAGTTCAGCATGATCTGTAAAGGCTACCTAGCTTACCAGATGTTTCTTCACATCATGAAGGTGTGACAAGACAGGCCTCTATTTCCTATAATCTCAACGCAATAAAAAGAACTTTTGTCTCATTTTCCAATGAGTAAAGTGGAATGTAGAGCAGACAGGGAATTGTGGAAGGTTAGTTGCAAATCCAAAAAAGCCAGAAGGCAGTAACAATTGGCAGTGCCTGTGTGTCAACCCACAGCCAGTTAGAAATCGATCCTACTCAAATTTTTTCAATCTGTCTGTAGTTATTTCAGTGTGTCCAACACATTAGTGCATTGTTGGTGGAGCTGACATTTAGAACCACCATTTTAGAAAGCAATTTGGAATTATGTTAACAAGAACACAAAACTTTTCATATATTTTGACCTAAAGATTCTGCTGTCGGGTATAGAACTCAAGGACTTCTTTGTCAAAAACAAAGTCCCCATATATAGCATAATACTTATAATAGTTTTGTGGAAGTAAAAAACTGGTAACAAAGAACATGACAATCATTTAGTAATTGACCAAACACATTTTGGCATATGAATATAATGGAATACTACGGTGTTATGTATGAAGTTATGAATATGAGCAAAACAGAGAAAATAGAAAGACCTCATGAACTAATGCAAAATTAAGAAAGTAAGGCCAAGAAAACAACAAACAAAACTATAAAAATGCAAAAAGAAAGAACCACCATAAAATGATAGAAACTTAAGGTTACAAAATCACAAATAACAAGCAGTTTTCTTTTTTGCCAAAGTTGTCCTTAAGTTCTATGACCAAGAGTAGAATCTCTAGATCAAAATATAAGAAGTGTTTGGAAGTATTTAGTAATTTTGTTTACTTAATTCCAAATTGCTTACCAAAATAATTTTTTCTATTTCTCAACACAGGCAACAATGAATAAGTGTATTGGACACAGTGAGCTCACTACAAATAATTGGAATTGTTGTGGGTGGCAACCAAAAGAAGAGATAAAAGAATGCACCCCTTGTTCCATCCCCAACTCCTCTGCAGAGGTTAGAGGTCTACAGAGATAGAATTTTTTTCTTTTTTTGGATGTATTAATCAATTTTATTATTATTTTTCTTTTTTTCTTAAAAAATATTCTTTATAAGGAATGGATTTATGGGGAAAGTGAGGGGAAACATATAAGGGAAATTTAGAAGCTGTAAAAATAAAGATATCAATCAAATGTATTTCTTTTAAAAAGATTTCTTCTTTGAGTATGACATAGTCACAGAATTTGAAAGTTGGAATGGACTAATGGACTAATCTAATCCACATAAGAAAAGAATAAAAATATATACCAGACTTGAAGTTGCCATATAATTTCATTCCGTATTATATTTAATGCAATCTAAATTTTATTCACCTTCTAGACAAAGATCACTCCATTTATATTGTTCAGAAATTTCTTTCATTAATGTTTTTTTCTCAAATAAATATCTTTTTTCCCTGCTATCTGAAATATACATGTATTACTTGATACAAGGTGGGCAAATTGATAGTTTAGGACTATCCATGTCATACCATTACTCAACTTTTGATGACTTTTTATTAGAATAAAAATACCAAAAAAAAAAAGTTGGTATTTAAAACCCTCCTAAACCTAGCTTCCATTTCTCTTTCCAACCTTCTTTCATGCTATTCCCCTTCATCAATTCTACCTTTAACAACTACCTAGTGTTCACAGTACAAGACATTATATGTCCTGCCTCGGTCTTTATATGAGTGGTCAACTATATCTAGAATGCACTCCTGGCTTCTCTCTACCTCAGAGAATCCCCATCTGCTTCGAAGAACAGTTTGGATGTAACCTCCTACATGGCACCTTTCCTAATCTAGTTCCCTCCTTGATCACCCAATGATTTGAATATTCTCCCTCTTACAATTGTTTTGTACCATTATCTATAGGAGGAGGGACTAGAGTTATGATTTAATTTGTACAGGAAGAAAGGGAAGGAGGAAGAGAAGGAGGAAGTGAGGGAGGGAAGGAAGAAAGGAAGGAAGGAAGGAAGGAAGGAAGGAAGGAAGGAAGGAAGGAAGGAAGGAAGGAAGGAAGGAAAAGAGAGATAAGTAAATAAATGAGTGAATGAATTAATAGATAAATGAATAAATGATAAGGTAGGTAGATAGAAAAGTAGCTGTTTCATGCTCTTACAGAAGAAAGAGGAAAATTCTGAATTATAGCTGAAATAAACTAATCTGGAAGTTCATGTTAACTGAGTTGATGGGGAAAAGGCAAGTTTTCTTCTGTTTTTCAGTTTTTAAGCATTTTTCTTAGCTACCTCTAGGCAAAAATCTAATTCGGGAAAGGACTATTTTGCAATTAGGAAGTTGATTCATCCTACTTACCATATATTATTTTTCCTTTGACTTGCTGCCTTTCACTTTTGAAAACAAAACTTGTGGAACCTTCAAATATTTCTTGAATCTTAACTTGAGCCAGGCACAATTAGCTCTTAGCATGAGTGCCTGGGGAGCAGGAGTCATATTGAGCCTTCTTTCTTTAAAAAGGAGATATATTATAAACTTCACTTTAAAGATCAATACAACCTTTAAATTTTCTTTGTAATAACAAATTTAAATATGCATAAATTAGAGAAAACAACTTTTCTCAGGTGAGTAGCCCAGGTCTCCAGTACAAAAGCCTCTCTGGGCATCTGAAGTTGTTACTGGGGAGAATGGTTCACATCATGTAGATTTTCAGAGAACTGTGTGTATAGAAAGTACTCAATGAACACTTGTGGAATAAATGCTATCTCGCATTTGCATAGTGCTTAGAGCTTTATAAGCACTTTCCCAATGGCAACCCTAAAACCCTGTTATTAAATTCATTGCTATATCTGAAGGGTTGTATTAAAAAGGGGATTAAACTCCTTGTGTTTAATTCCAGAGGACCCACCTCAAGAAAAAAAGAGAGATGAAAGTGTTCAGAGCCATATTTAGAGCTCATGTAAAAACAAATCATAAAAATTGGTGCTGAACTAGAGTAGAATGGGCTGCCTCTTAAAAAAAAAAAAATTGTTGTCCCCCTTTGGAAAAGGTGGGATGACTACTTGTCAATAAGTTTTAGAGGGCATTCTGTGCAGACATGGGTTAGGCGAGATGGTCTCCGAGGACTATCCAAACCTAATATTTTCAGATTTGGTGAAAATGGTACAAATATTATTATCTCCATATTATAGACTATTTTAACTACAATGAATATAATGCTTTAAGGATTACAAAATACCTTATAGGAACCTCTGGAAGCACTAGTGATCAAAACTGACAGTCACCCATTAAATCCAGGACCACCTAGAGCCTTACAATTCACTCTCCATCCCCTTCGTGCCATTTTTAAACCCAATGAAAACTTTTAGGACAAAGGAAAGAGACTGGAACATACTGAGACTAAATCTATCCCTCAAATGGTTGCCAAGCTCTTATGTACTAGAGATATTGAGTTCTCTTCTCCCTCAAACAGACTATAGTCTCTGTTCACATTTCAGTCCTTAAACTCGCAGAAAGTAATCTTGAAGTGACAGCTTTAACTTGGGTGGAACTGAGACAATCCACAATATTTAAAACCTGCTGTCCCCTTGGGTTTTGGACATGGCTCCATTCCATGTTTTATAGCTAGGATTCATATAAGCAAAATTGGTTCAGAGTCAAATGGCCATCTGGATCATAATGTATAGACACATTCTGAGAAAGTGCTGAAAATGATAGAATTTTACAGAAATAGCAACCCTGGTCTGCTGTCACAAAAGAAGGACTGAAGCCAAGTGGCAAGAGCTTACTTATACCATCCAGTTCTCCACTTTGTTGTTGTTGTTTTTCAGTCAGTCAGTCATGTCTAACTCTTAGTAACCCCATTTGGGTTTTCTTGGCAAAGATACTGGAGTGGTCTGCTATTTCCTTCTCCAATGGATTAAGGGAAATGGGGTAAATGACTTGTCCAGGTTCACATAGCTAATAAGTGTGTGAGACTGGATTTGAATTCAAATCTTCCTGACGCCAGAGCAGTGAGGGGCATATTGAGTCTGAAGCCAGAAAGTGAGTACAAATACAGCTTCAGACACTAGCTGGCCAAGTCACGTCACCCTGTTTGCCTCCATTTCCTCATCTATAAAATGAGCTGGAGAAGGAAATGGCACATCACTTCAATATCTTTGACAAGAAAACCCCAAATGTGGCACAAAGAGTTGGACATCACTAAAAAATTACTCTTCCTGATTCCCCAGTGCCTTATCCACTGATCTATCTAGAGAATTTGTAAAGCAAGATCTTCTATCATCCTCGGATACTAGAGGAAAAATCAAGGTAAAACAGCCTCAGAATAGCCGTGTTCCATTATATTTTACAATCCTTGAGGACAGGCATTTCCTTTTGTGTCTTGTTGTATCCTTGGCTGTTAGCACAGTGCCTGGCACACAGCAGAACTTAACAAATGTTGATTGATACCTATTTGCACATGATTGATGGCCACTTCTAGTATTCTGTCTCTTTACAGGGTGTCCCAAAAGTCTTGATGCCATTTTAAAAACCACTTTAAAAAATACTTTAAAAACACCAGATAGAGCATACCTGAAATATACCCAGATTGTTTCCATGCAGTTGCAAAGCAAATTTCATTCCTAATACCAAACAATCATTTTGATTGATTTTTCCTCCCCGGAGTAATTGAATCGACTAGTGATTTCACCATCACATAAACACAGCCACTGAGTAATAAAGCAATTATAAAATTCTATGATTAGAAACAAGATAAGCAACAGTTACTTAGTTTCCAACTATCCTGTAAAAATCATTGCTATAAATTCAACTTCTTTGTTTTCCAGATGGGAATTTTTTTCTTCTTCTTCTTCTACAAAGAAAAGGAAAGCAAAAGAGCAAGGCAAGAATATCAGGCTTTAATATGGTTCAGAAATGAAGATGTCATCCCTGAGAATCTGCCCGGAAATCTTTGTATCCAGGAGGGGAATAAGAACAAACCTCCTAGGGGTGACAGCAAGGACTCCTCACTAGCAATATCTTTGGTAATATGGGATTGGTCCACTGTCACTTTCAAGATGGTCGAATGATCCCTTGCCTGGCTTAAGGAAGCTAAATCCTGGAGTTGGAAAACAAGTGTAGATGTTATTTCAGCTATTTCCTGGGCACTTAACCTCAATTTGCCTCAGTTTCCTTTCTTATAAGTGACTATAATAATACCATCTATTTCCAGGGTTGTCGTGAAGAGAAAATGAATTAGTATTGGCAAAGTGCTTTGAAACTGTAAAATGCTGTACAGAAGTTAGCTGTTGTGATTATTACCTAGCATCAGCCTACATAGAATAGAGAGGAGGACTCCTGTGATTTCATTGGTATATAGGAGAGGACACCATCATGGCTTGTTGGCTTGCCCAGTATAACCCAGCTAGTATATGTCAGAGGTGGGCTTTGGGCTCCCTGCTCCCTGCTCTCCAATCACCACATCACCCACTTCTCCAAACTCTCAAGGCTTCGAGGGGAGTCCTTATGTGGAAAATAGAATAAGATTCTGGTGGTTTGCTTTGGTCCCCAGAGAGTTATGTGAATTAGATGGGGAGATGTAGCTTTCTGTTCCTCCACTACCACATACACATACATACAACGTACACACAGACACAATTTTTCCAAACAGTCTTTAATAGGCAGAGTTCCAGTGTGGATGGGAAGTGCCCCATCTTTTGGAGTCAGACTAAATGGTGGAGCCTCATGAAACTGTGGATGTGATCTAGTTTGACCAGAGAAGGTTGCAGCTGGAACTTGTCATATTTCTTTCTCTCTCTCTCTCTCTCTCTCTCTCTCTCTCTCTCTGTGTGTGTGTGTGTGTGTGGCTGGCTGTCTCTTTCTGTTTCTCTGCCTCTGTCTGTCTGTCTGTCTTTTGCCCTCCCTCCCTTCCTTCCTTCCTTCCTCCCTTCCTTCCTTCCTCCCTCTCCCTCTCTCTCTCCCTCCTCTCCTCTCTCCTTCCTCCTTCCCTTCCCCCCTTTCTTTCTCTCTTTCTCTCCTCTCTCCCCCTCTCTCCCCCCACTTCTTTTCTCCCTCTCTCCCTCCCTGTTTCTCTTTCCTCTTTCTCTCCCTGTCCTTCTCCCCCCACCCCAATCTCTCTCTCTCTCTCTCTCTCTCTCTCTCTCTCTCTCTCTCTCTCTCTCTCTTTTTGTAATTAGCAAGGAAAACAACCTCCTGCTGCTAATACAGATTTCCCCTCGCTTATCTTCAGGTGGCCTAAAAAAAGAATATTTATTTATCTCTACTCAGTCTCTCTCCCCTTCTAGTTGGCCACAAGGAGGCAGTAACTCAATATCCTGACCCTTTTCACTTTACTGAATCAATTCCAAATGAAGCATGACATTGATAATCCACTGTCATCCTCGTTTAAGATTATTTTTATTCTATTTTCATTTTAGAACAAAAGTTTGAGAACGAGTGTCCTGTGTGATTGCCTCCCCTCTATGGTTCTTTTTCTAAGTAGCATTTCATCCTGAAAAACCCCTGTGGCTCCTCCCACAAGAACACACAATTCACAACTTCTGTCTTAAAAATGGTCTTCACAAGTTGACACAGTTGAAAAATTCATCTTTTTTCAATTGATCTTGTTATCAGCCTCTCCAAATATGGCTACTTGGTCCTTGAATAATAAGACACTTAGATTCCAGCTAGGCTTCTCCTCAATTTTCCTTGCTTTATGAGACCTGCAAAGCCAATAAAATATTCTTGGAAAATTTTAGGCAGTAAGATTCAATAATGGCAAAGTTGAATCATATAACATCCACCATTTTGGAAAAAAAAAGATAATGTAGATAATCTTTTTACCACAATAAAGCATTAGAGAAAGATTTGTTCCTACTGTTATTTCTTAATTATAACCTAGACGTATTTATTGACTACTTTATGGTTGCCAAGTACTTTGCATTGTCCCATTTGAATCTCACAATAGCATTTTGAGATTTTTTTTGTGAAAATTGTCTAATCCCCATTTATAAATGAGGAAATTCAGTCTCAGAAAGGCTAAGAGATTAACCTTAGGTCACACAGTTTATATGGTTTTCTTTCGGGGCCTGATCCCAGGTTTCCTGGCTCCCAGTTTACTACTGATCCCACAATACCATACCAGTAATTTTATACCTGTAATCCTTTCAACAGAAGCTCAATCATGATTTTTTTTGCTACATCCCCCAAGATTCTAATGAGATTAAGAAATATAATCATGAATATAAAACCAATTACAGGATCCTCCTCTTCCCACCCCCATCCTCATTCCAAGAGCAATGAGGCACCAGAATTATTTGGTAAAAAGGCAAAGTATTGGAGAAGACAGAAGAAGTGCAATAGTTACCAACACTTCTTAGCTCAGAGTTTAGCTCCAAAGAGGCTTTTCCTAATCTCCCCACTGCTAGTAAGGCATTCAAAAATACCTTGGATTTATTTTGCAAAAACTAGTCTTTGCAAATATTGTTTCTTCCAATACAAAGTAAACTCCTCGAAGGGAGGACCTGTTTTAACTTATCTTTGTAATCCCAGCACTTGGCCAAGTGGCTGGCACATGCACAAGCTTGAGAAATGCTCACTGATTGAATAAGCCTAGATTTCATTAAGATAAATAAAGGAAATGGATGATTAGATGGATGGTAGATCTCTAAGAATTCTTCAGGTTCTAATTTAGTGAACCTTGGTCAAGACTTTGGTTTGAATTCTAGCTTTGCTTTTCACTGTATGAACTTGGGCAAGGTCTTTTTTGGGACTCTGTTTCTCACTCAAAAAGGAAGGAATCGGGTGAAGATTGATCTCTAAGGCTTCTTCTCATTCCAGAGTTCATGAACTTAGTTCTCAATTCTGATCCTTACCATTCAAGTGACCTTAGACACACATCTCCCAGCAAAATGAGTTGGATGAGAACAATTTATTCCTATGTCCATGAAGGCAGCTGACACGGGTGCTGTGGATTGCCTGGTCAGACAATGAAGGACCCAAGGTCATCCACTCCATCTCAGGACATTGCCCTCATTCTGACTTTTGTATGGCCATTGAACATTGATGACTATGGAAGAGAATGAAGGGGATGGCTTTGTACAACTCTGCCTCATTGAAATCCAGTTTGTATCCAAGTCAAGACATCATCCCATGATGTTACTGGTCTTCTTCGACAACAGCGGATGTACATTGAGCCACAAAGTTCACACAGACCTTCTAGAGCAGAATCTTTGAGTTTCATTAAAAATAATTACCCAGAGTCCTTCACTCTGAAGCCACTTGAGATGCTGACTTCTACATCTTATAAGGTGACAGGAGAGAAAAATGGGAGAAGGAGGGAAGTTTATTTAAAAAGTGCTGTCGTGACATCCAACATCATGCTTAAATGAGACAGGAATTACTTGGTAATACGTTAGGACTCCATAAACCACTAAGAGCTAAAAGGTCTATTACAGCTAATGAGGTGGGTTGATGCAGTGGTGTCTAAAAAAGAGACAAATAGAAGGCTTTATGAATAACAGGAAGAGAGCATAAGCCAAGTATGTTTTTCAAATGATAAATGAAATGCTAATTTAGAGGTTCATCTCTCCAGAATGAAACATGAACAGAGCCATTAAGTGTGAAATTGCCCCATGCACAGACAACACGAGGACACCATTCAGGTTATAAGGGCAAGAATAACAACATGGGAGTCTTTCCCTGAGTGCAGGCAGGCCAAGTACCTGCTGCTCTAAGGATGACCAATAAAACATACTCACAGTCCTGACTCTTCATTACAATGTTGGGAGCATTCTCTTGCAAAAGCGCATTTAAAGTAAAATAATTGGTTTCACATCTCAGTTCTGCAAGAGAATCTAGGTGATTAGCTGTTCATCTACCTGAGTTCAAATCCGGCCTCAGACACTTATTAACTGTGGACTGTAGTCAAGTCATTTCACTCTGTTTGTCTCAGTTTCCTCATCTGTTAAATCAGCCAGGGAAAGAAATGGCAAATCACTCCAGTATCTTTGTCAAGAAAACCCCAAATTGGGTCACGAAGAGTCACATGTGATCAAAACAAACAACCTAGTTCTTCAACATAATCATATGAGCAACCTTGAGTAATTGGTTTCATTTCTCTGAACTTCAGTCGCTTCACCTGGAAAATGGGGATAAATAATAGCCATACGACTAACTTCAGAGGGTTGTCATAAAGATCAAATAATGTTGCAACTCTTAAAATACTACATAAATGTCGGCTGTTGTTGTTGTTGTTGCTATTGTTATTACTAATAGGATAATAATAGTCACAAGATCTCCCTTATAAGTTCCTTGTGAGAATTAAGAGAACATATGGAAGATTTTTTACAAATATTAAAATTCAGGATAACCTCCAGAACGAGAACTCAATTCCAGTTCCTCCAGGAAGCCTTTGCTTATCCCCAGAAAATAGCACATCACCCCTTGGACATTCTTTTGCATGTATTATACTGCATAAATGTTTCATTTATTTTATTATCTTATGGTCTCTCCCCTATCCAATGGACTATAAGCCCCTTGAGGACAGAGATTTTTGTTTTTAATCTTGCATCACCAGAATTGGGGATGCTCAGGCCAGTGGTTCAATAAAAGTCTATTAAAATTACCAGGGAAAAGAAAGTAAACTTATTCATCAGGGGCAATGGTCTTACAATGAAAAGAAGGATCAATGTTCTCGACAGTGTTCATATAGTGAACAGAGTTGATCTTGAGCCAAGAAGACCAGGGTTCAAGTATGAGAAACTAGAATAATTTAATAAAGTGCTGCTTCATGAGATGAAAGTGAGCCTGAATTCCTGGATCTGAAAGACTATAGCAGTTGGGCATAAACACTACTAAATTCTACCAATTTAGAAAAGCTTTCAGGAATAGGATTATAGTCCAGGGATCAAGAAAATTAAGATCAACAAAACTCACTACAAGATTGTTGGCCGCCAGAAAGTAAATGTTGTTTGGTCATACCTAGTACAAAAGAATACAGAAGATAGCAACCTTTATTGGTAGAGGAAGTATCCATGCCTGTGAAATATAGATTCTTTAGAGTTGAGAACTATTGGAAAAATTAATAATAATAATAATAATAAACTGGGAACTGTTTCTATCCAAGAATGAGTGAGAAGAAAAGAAGGTAAATGATTATTTTCTGGAGTTTGTCTGATTCCTGGTTTAATGGATCTATCGTGAATACTAGAAAGAGTTGTTGGGTTTTTTAATTTGCTTTATTTTCAATTCAAAGAACAAAATAAGCATTCCATAGCACAGTATTAAAAAAAGATGATTGCTCATGATACCACAAATCTGCCATATAAAACTTGCTGTTCCCTCCAAACATACAAGAAAGTTATCAGGAAAATCTCTTTTTCCTCCCTTTTTTTCTGCCCTACCCACCCTCTCCTTCCCTGTCTTAGAAATGGCTACCATTAATTCCTGTATGACTTCTAGGAGGTCATAGCAGGTTTATGCTCAGGGTCTGATGGTACAGATTTAAATGGCCAGGCTTGTAGAAATACTGTCCTTGCAAGTATAATTATAGAATATAAGAATGGTTCCTAATGATGGAAACTAGCATTTATTATATGTCAGTTTTGTGCCTGTAAAAGAGCACTTTTACAAATATTTTCTCATTTATTTCTCACAACAGCATTGGGAAGGAGGTATAGTTACTACCCCCATTTTACAGTTGAGGAAATTCAGACAGACAGAAGTTGCCCAGGGTCACACAGCTAGAAGAACGGGATAAGGATCATGAGTTACTCCACTCGGCCCTAGAAATTTAAAACAAAGAGACACACACAGACAGAGAAGTAGAGAGACACACAGAGAAAGACAGACTGAGAAGGGGAACAGCAAATGCTGACATTGCTACTTCCTGCTTCCATCATCACTGATATTCCAAGTGACTCCAGAGAAAAATGTCACTTTACAGGTGTTTTTCTTTTTTTCATCAGGTCTCAAAAACTTCACCCTCTAGTTATTCTTGCTATTAACTTCCTCTCTTCAAAAGCTAGAAATACAGCTCCCAGAGTCTTCAGCCATGTACCTCCTTTGTAAGACAATCTGTCCAACTCTTACCAGAACTGTTCTAACTGTATTAAAAGAGTAAAAATGACTTCTTTTCCCATTCACTCCCACTCATCCACCCACCCGTCTCAGTTCTGAGATACTCTATGTCTTTGGATTATATAAGGGTATCTCTTGATCTTTGTTTTTGGTTCTTTCTATGTTTCTATGAAAGAGAAATGTGGAGTTTCCCCATTTGATAGGAATATAAGAAATTAATATGATAATTTGTATTATCGTACAATAATAATACATACAAATATACATATAGATCATACAAATATAAGTGTATACAAATAGTGATCAAAGCTTAAGGATTTATATACATAAATGGGTATCCATTTATGTATATAAATCCTTAAGCTTTGATCACTCATTTTGAGTGCTGCTCTGTAACCACTATCCATCCATTTAAGGGTAATATTTGGAATGTTCTCCCTTTTTAGCTCTACCTACTGACTTCTTTGGCTTCCTGTAAGTCCCAAATAAAATCTTATTTTTTTTTCCTGAAAGGCTTCCCCAATCACTTTTAATTCTAATGCCTTTCCATCTGCTATTTCCAATCTATCCTATATATAGCCTGTTGTATACATTTATTTGCATGTTGTCTCCCATCATTAGATTGCAAGCTCCTTGAAGACAAGGCCTGTTTTTTGCTTTTCTGTATCCCCAGCACTTAGCACAGTGCCTGGCATGTAGTGGTGCTTAATAAATGTTGATTGATAATATTTTTGCTTTTGAAAAAAAGTTTGAAGCAGGCAAAGTCAAATTTTCTATGCCTAACATCAAGTTAAGGTTTTTTTGTTTAAACATACTTCTGAAGCAGGGACTCCGAAAAATGTATATTCTTTTTGCCTGTCTGAGTAGCAGAGGCCCATGAAATGATAACTTTATCCTTTTCCAAAGGATCTCTAATCACTTCCTGCTCAATTACCAAAGTGAAAATGCAGCCACAGACTTCTGCAGCAAATGACTCATATTACCTTGTATCTCATAAAACATGTGGAGTTCTGATTTCTTTTGCTAAAATCCTATATTGAAAAATTATATATTTCCATTAGTGAGGTAAATAAGATAAGTACATGTGTATATAAACATGCCCTCATGTGAATTAGTAGTATCTAAGAAGAGAGGCGAAGTGATTTGTCTTCAGAAGAAAAGTAGAGGGAGCTTTCATATTTAAAAACTTGGGGATTCTACAGATTGCAATGCTTTTTCTTCACACAATTATCATCAGTTACAGTCAATCTCATATTCAGAAATCCCTTTCTTGATCTGAGACTTAATATCATAGTTTGTTTAGCAACACATACCAGAAGGTAAGAAAAAATATAAAACTGCTATCACACATTTCATCTTAGCTCTTCACAATTCATAATGTGCGTTCACAGACATTATTTCATTTGAGCTGACAACTTGTGAACTTCAGTAGAAGGCATGATTTCAACCTGCCCCCTTCCTACTTTTTAGTTTTCCTATAAATGATTTCCCTCCATGCACTCTTTTTTTAGTTCAGTTTTGTTTTGCTGCTGAGGTAATTGGGGTTAAGTAACTTACCTAGAGTCACACAGCCAGCAAGTGTTAAGTGTCTGAAGCTAGTTTTGAACCCTGGTGCTCCTAACTTCAGGGCTGGTGCTCTATCCATTGTACCACCTAGATGCCCCTCCATGCACTCTTAGAACACAATATCGATAGGCTCTTTCACTAACATCTCACAAGGTACAAGGTTTAGTCTGATGTTTAATTCTCTGATTCTTAGCTTCTACAACCATCCTCCATTTAGCTGTACTTATTCCTCAGCAGCAACTATGGCGTTTATCACTTCCAGCTTCAACTCTAAACTGATGCCTTCACCTGAAATAGGGTTATAAAAAATGTGGTATTTATCTTAAAGTTGGTTTAAAAAATTAAAAAATAAGGGAAGCCTCTTCAAATCTGATTCTTTGCAAGATTTTTCTTCAACTAGAACTCTCAGGAAAAAAATCAGGATTGCAAAAAAGTATATTCTATCTCTTTCTTCTCTTCTATTGTTCCCATCAGCAAATCATAGAGAATACATTTTACAGCAGTAGGGAGCAGTAGAGAACCCTACATCTCATTGGCCAACCAATTTTTCCAGCAACAACTAACAATGCAGAGAAAATTAGGGCCTCTTTTTGACATTCTGAAATCTACTTTTTTTTACTTCTTTCTCCTCTTTCTTTTTTTATCATCTCAGGTTTAATCTTTATTATTATTAAAGTTTTTTTTATATTCAAAACATATGCATAGATAATTTTCAACACTCACCCTTGCAAAACCTTGTTTTCCAAATTTTCCCTCCCTTCCTCCCACTCTTTCCCCTAGACAGGAAGTAATCTAATATATTTTAAACATGTACAATTCTTTTCATATTTCTACAATTATCATGTTGCACAAGAAAAATCAGATCAGAAAGAAAAATTATGTTTCTCTTCTTTTTCTAACCTTTCTTGGTTACACAGCAGGGTTCTTTCTATATATTATACCTTAGCTTCTGGTTAGCAAATAAATTATCATTTTTTATCTATAATCAAGTAAATTACATTTGTCTCATAATCATACAGCAGTTCTGGTAATTTTATTTCCCTAGTTATCAACCTAAAAAGTTTTCTAATTCTTCAATTGTTCATATGCAAATCATTGAAGCAGACTGGTTTCTCCATGGGTGCCAATGTTTTATAGCTTATCGTATACAAATGAACAACTGCTGTCTCAAAATTCTGGGTTTAATCTAGCTCAATAACTCCATCTCTTAAAGAGAAAGAACTGATTTTTTAAAAGTACTTATAATATGGTTTTATACATCTTTATAAATCTGTGTCAAATGGTGACCTTTTCTTGTTCAAGATGGGGAGGGAGACAATTTAGATATGAAAATGTAACTCCCCAAAATTTTTGATTGAATTTTAAAACTATGAGGCAGTCTCAAATAAGTGATCAAAGTGACTTGTCAGCAACTATTTTTCTTAGAAACACATTCATGCCCCAGACAAGTGAATTGTCAAGGGTCATTCCTCCTTACACACACATCCAGTGCTATATCTTCATTCAAATGCATATTCTCTGAATTCATTACGTATTTCCTTTTTTGTTTTTTTGGTTTTTTTACCACAGCATTTAGCATAATGTCTAGTATTTAGGAGGTATGATATACAAAAAGTTTGAGAAACATATTTTCTGGGTAACTAATCATTTTATTAATGATGCTAACATAGAATTAATAAAGAGGATCAGTGACACTCTCAAATGACAAAGAACCTTCAGGGAACCCATTCCACCGTTATATCCTGCTGGAAGAATAGGTGTTCCTGAAGATAGCAATTTACTCTGATAAAAGACAGAGAAAGACAGACTGAAAGAGAGAAACTCTAATATGAGAAATAGACTTATTCCAATAAGGGACTGGAGGAGATGGTTTTGATTACATCATTTACTTCCAAAGGACATCCAGTCTAGGGCAATCTAATCAAAGAATTTATCCCCATCCAAACCTGAATAGAATACCATGGGCTTTCTCACCTGGATGGGGTCTGAATCACTTGGAAGAGTGAATTAATCCAATATTCATTATAATCAATGACTTTCAGATGCTCTCTTGGTCTAGTAGAAAATAGGATTTCAGAAAGGGATAAATCTTGTGTCTCCCCAATATTAACAATTTAATAATCATTTCTCTCAGAGAAAAATATGTATATATATACATATATAATATGTATATCATTAATAATAATATAATAATTGTGTATAATAAATGTTCAATGATTGATGATGATAAAACCATATATCCATTTTTTTTAATCTGACATAAATGCAGAGGGTAAGTGCTACTCTGTTCCATAGAAATGAACGGAAGGGAATAGATCAGTAACAATCAAAACATTGGGTTTTGCAGCATGTCAAGGACAATTCTAGGACTTTCAAGTATACCAACTCATGAAGCATTTGGGCTGTTGCTCTATTATCCCTGATTCTCCCTATATCTCAACAAGATATATCCCCAAGATATATCCCCAAGAATTTTAAGGCTCTAATGTATATAAAGCATTGTGCCAGGTGACGTGACAAAGAATCAATCCCAGCCCTCAAAAATTTACATTCTACTGGGAAGAGTTTACCACCCCTCCTTCCCAGCCTACCTCCTTTTCCAATCATACATGTACTTTATGATGTCTTTTGTACATGACAGAATTTGATTGAGTAGCAAAGTGTGAGACTACTCCAGGCAGTCAGGAGTAAGGCGAGATCAGGATGGCTTTGAATTATGGAGGAAGGCTTTAAAGAAGGCAAAGGACCTGATTTAAATGTTGAAGGATTGGAAGAATTTAGTCAGGTAAAATAAATAAACAAAATGGAACTGTAATGAATGGTGTTCCAGGCAGGGGAATCGGCATTATTAGGTGATGAAAGAATGTACAATTTGTATCTCAAATGCTAGTGTTGCTACCTACTTTCCACATGATTTAGGCAAATTATCTAAATTCTCTGGACCTCAGACTTCCATCTGCCAAAGGACAGTTTGACTAGCTGACTTCTAGATTTAGGTCATTGAACCTACTCACCTAGTTTTAAATCAATGCTTGATGCATACTTTTTGTGCAACCTCAGACAAATTGTTAAAACTTCTCTGGGTCTCAGTTTTGCCATTTGTAAAATGGACTAGAGCAGAGGTTCTCAACCCTGAGTATATCACAAACAAACACCTTTGGTAGTCTGGGAAAGTCTATGAATCCCCTTCTCATAATGATGCTTTTGTTTTAATTCACAATTAAAGGAAAACTTCAATTTTCAATAAGAAGTTAGTGAAAATAAAGATGTGATTTTTTTTTTCTTATACAAACTCACAGTCCCCTTGAAATAAAGGAGCCCATGGAGCCCAAGCTAAGACAATTTTAATGTCCTGTCAAGGTTTAAAAGCTGATCTTCTATGACACTTTCTATTGCACTGTGTAGCTTTTTCACCCATCAAGATGTTGTGCTGCCTACACAGCATTAAAGAAATGCATTCAACTCATGGGAGCAGGGGTTCTAGTAAGAAAAATCAAACATTTTGGGTATCAAACTGATAAAATAAGAGAAATATTTACAGCTTCTACTTAATTATACTGTTGATAATAAGAAAGAAAAAGTTTCATTCTCTTAACAGGATCTTTATAAATGTGGAAAACTAAAGATAAACAGCAGTTGTAGTCACAAAAAAGGAAGCTCTAAACTTCCATATGAATAGCTCTAGTCTTCCCCAACTACATTCTGAGCACACTTACCCTAATTACACCAACTAGATATTAAGCCTTAGTTGTAAAACTACAAACTTTATCTCCTTCCAAGCAAAATAAAAAACCCAGCAAGTTAACACTGAAGCACATGATGTATTTCATTAAATGAATTGTTGTCCAGTCTATAAGACTCTTCCTAACCTCATTTTGTATTTTCTTGGCAAAGAGACTAGAGTAGTTTGGCGTTCTCTCTCCATGTCTTTTTACAGATGAGGAAACTGAGGCAAACAGGAATAAGTGCCTTGCCCAGAGTCACGCAGCCAGTAAGTGATTGAGGCCAGATCTGAACTCAGATTTTCCTGATTTCAAGCCCAGTCTCTCTCCACTGTTTAATTTTAATTTTTAATTAATAATTTGGAGCATTTTTGGTCTGTTCTTTGATAGCTTAGAATTCTTCCCTGTTCTTATCTTTTGATCATTGATGAAGTGAAGAATGACTTTTATTTTAATAAATATGAATCATTTCTTTAGATATCTTCGAAGTCAGACTTTATTTGGAAAAACTTTTATGTAAAATTTTTTTTGACAATTATCTGTTTTCCTTCTAATTTTGTCTATTTCCACATTGCTTGCTCCATATATTGTGACGATCACTCCCATCAAGGTTTTTTTCTGTAACTAATACTGTTGCATTGAACTACATGGAGGGGAACAATAACTTAATAGAACCATATCTTCTGATAATAATTGAACTATCTCTATTAATAATTTATCCCCAAAATTAATACTTATCCTCAGAGTAATTTCTGATTATTTCTAAAAGCTTATAAAAAGTTTAAAAAAAACACATCTTTTTAACACTGCCAAAGGCTTGATCACAGGTTTTTCTGATGTTAATTATATAGACCACAGGTTTACTTGATGTTAATTACAGTTTTCTACTATACTCCAAGGACTTCGAGATGGAGATTCTCTTAAAACTCGTCAAAGATGATGACTATTAACCTACTTCTGATGCTTCAGTTAGTCATACATGACATAGCCAAAACATCCTGCCATTACTAAGGATGATGAAGTCTTGAGAAATAAGTCCACAAAGGCACAAAGGGTATTTTTATGGCTGCCACCAATAGAAAACTGCAAAGGCTTCAAAAGAGAAAGAAAATTGGGGAATGAAAAGATGGTTTATAAGATGGTATAAGAGAGCAGAATGTGAATTTCAGGATAAGAATGATTTACAATATAAGAATGAAAATCCTTGATCAGGAATAGAGTATGCCTAAAAAAGGCGAGTTTAAAAAATATTTTTGTCCACAATTTTGTATACCTAATCAAAATGACTTTGGACTGAAAAGGAAGGGGAAAGAAGAAAGCTACCTAAGAAGATCTACCAAGATAGATGCCATATAGAGGAACATCAAAGTAGAAAGATAAATATCAAAGGACAAGTAACTAGAATTTCAAAAATTTCAAAAAAAATACAATAACTAGTCAATAAAACCCACATCTATATACAAGTCTATAAAATGGATGTAAACTAAAGATTATAAAACAAGAAGACAAATTTTACTTTACAAGAATCCCTAAGACTTGATATAACATAAAAAGAGCCAAAATCAACAGTTCTAGGACCTGCATCAAGCACCAAAGGATGGATCTGGGGTGAGTGGCTTTTCAGCTTACCTCAAATTAACTTTTTAGGAAAAATGCAATTGGGCAGAATTTTTGGGAAAGGGGGAATTGCAAGCATCAGAATCACTCCCCTGATGTTAACCTTAAGAGAGTGTAAGACCACAGGGCAGTGGGAGGGGCAACCTTGTATTGACTTGGAGAGATGTTCACTTAGCATGTTAAAACTGAGAGCTAAAGATAAAAATGTACTCCATTTAATAGATCCCCATTTCTCTAATTGTGCATACTAATTTCAAGTTTCTACTACTCTGTAAAATATCAATGGAATGGGCATTCTCTAATTATCTACATCCTAGGATAAAGACCCGATGACCTCACCCTAGTTACTACATTGTGGTACAAAAAGTGGTACAAAAAGGGTATTCATTATTCAAGATAAGCAAAAGAGCTATAATAGAGACTGAGTAGACTTTTATATTTTTCGAAGACAAAAACATTCACATGAAGAAATTCAGGAACTTGCAGGAAAGGGGAAACATGGTAGAGAGCTTTAAGAAATAGGCAAAGTTTTTTTTTTTTTTCAACAATGATTTGAGGCAATTCCAATAGTCTTGTGATGAAGCAAGAGCCATCCTCATTCAGAGAGAGGACTATGGGTACTGAATGTGGATCACAACATAGTATTTTCACTTTTGTTGTTGTTTGCTTGGTTTTTTTTTCCTTTCTCATTTTTCCCCCTTTTGATCTGATTTTTCTTTTTTTGGGTGGTTCTTTTGGTATAGAAAATTTACTTTTTTTCTTTTTTATTGAAGTTTTTTTAATTTTCAAAATATATGCAAGGATAATTTTTCAATGTTGACCCTTGAAAAACCTTTATTCCAATTTTTCCCTTTCCCCTTACCCCATCCCCTACATGGTAAATAATCCAATATGTGTTAAACATGGTAAAATATATCTTAAATTCAATATAGGCATACATATTTATATAATTACCTTGCTGCATGAGAAAAATCAAATTAAACAGAAAAAAATGAGAAAGAAAATAAAATTCAAGCAAAAAAGAGTGGAAATGTTATGTTGTAAACCACCCTCAGTTCCCACAGTCTTCTCTCTGGGTGTGGATGGATCTCATCATCACAATGATCTGATTTTTCTTATACAATATCATAAATGTGGAAATATATTTAGAAGAATTGCACACATTTAGCCTTTATTGGATTAAATCCTGTCTAGGAGACGGAAGAGGTAAAGAGGGAGGGAGAAAACTTTGGAACACAAGATATTGTAAAGGTGAATGTTAAAAAAAAAAAACTATCTTTCCATGTATTTTGAAAAATAAAAACCTATTATTACTTTAAAAAAAGAAATAGGCAAAAACAGAAGCTGTACTGTCAACACTACAATCTATCTAGATAAGAGGAAAAAAAGGAAGAGGCACTTGGGATTACAAGCTTAACATACAGATGTGATATACTGTGATGGGGACCTTCAATTATATTGATGTATGCTAGAGCGTTTCCCTTCTCTATCAAAAGCAGAGCTGGATATTCCCAATTCAATGGCTGAATGAGAGCCTCAATCCCCTCACCACTTCAAAACTGCACAAAATGTAAGAACACCAGCAACAATTGAGGAGGGGGGCAACTCATGAAGAATTTCTACATGTAGATTACCATTACCTACAATTTTGTAAGGGATTTTAGTCCATGAGAGAGAAGAAACAATCAAGAATGAAATACTGAGAAGCCAATGACAAATCATACCCATGAGGAATAAAAGGGATTCTGATTTTTCTGAGAATAATCTAAATTCAAAAGGCATTCATCCTCCATCTTTCATGTTCAAAAAAGACATTTACAGAAGATGAATCAAATGATGAGAATTAGAAAAGGCCTTAGAGAATCTAATCACTTTACAAATGAAGAAACTGAGGTCCAGAGGCCTCAGTAACTTGTTCCTGGAGAAACAGAGTCTATGTAGCAGACAGGATTTGGATCTTATTCTTCTGATAATAGATTGTTTACTTTTTGCACTGCCATGCTACCTATAGAAGCAAGGAAAAATTTGCCATTATTTAGTGTAAAAAAAAAAAAGTCATTAATAAGACCAACAGATTTGGGTCCTTTTATATATAGTAAACTAGAGAATTTATTAGTATTATATTCCAGAATGTCACAACACAGGGGTAAGGGAGAGGGATAAGAAGGCCATCTAGAAGAAAGAGAGAAATAGATAGATAGCCTGATACATATACATGTATATATGTCACATATATGTACATGTTAAACACATCATTAAACATTATTGAGCATAATACATACATAGAATATACACAATGCAACATCAAATATATATCATTGAATATAGAAAAATATATAGAATTCACATATAGAATATATACATGTGTATAAACATAGAATACAGATATGTATATGTAGAATACACAAATAGTATATATAAAATACCAATATTGAATAAACACACATCATATGCTTATAAAATACACATAAAATACATATGTAGAATACACATAGAACATATAGACCATATCCATAAAATACTCATGGAATACACATGTAGAATCTCACACAATTCTCTCACAGAAAATTCTTACATACAGAATACACAAGCAAAATATATACATAGAATATACATAGAATGTACACTCAGAACATGCATAGAATATATACATAAGATGCACATAGAATACATATGTAGAATTCACATATAAAATTCATACACATTAAAATTCCCACATGTAAAATTTATAGAGAATACACATGTAGAAAACACATATAGATCATACAGAGAATACACATTATATATATATATGATAGACACATAGAACATACATAAAATATACATAGTGTGTGTATTTAGAGAAAGAATAAGAGACAGGGGGAGAGAGAGAGAGAGAGAGAGAGAGAGAGAGAGAGAGAGAGAGAGAGAGAAAGAAAGAATGAATGTTCCCGTTACAACAAATCTACCTTTTTACCTTTTGTTATACAATTTTTTCTAAGTTACCAGTATTCTCCAATAAACACTGACCTATAAAACCAACAATGTCAGGGGAAGGGGGAAAAGAAACCCACTGACACACTTCAAAGCCCTCTGGCTGACTCTGCATGACTGCCAAGACTGTATTTGTGCCTCTCTCATAGTGTGAGCTGCATATACTTCTCTCATTCCCCAGCATGTCTAAACCGTCCCAGCCCAGGGCCACATATTTTCTCTCTTCTTAGCTTAGGACAGAAACAAAGAGCAGAGACAAGGTTTTAAAAGGAAAAAAGGATTGGCTGGCTTTTTCATGCATTTGAAGGATGTGCCCTAAAAATATTTTGTCTTTTTTCTGCTTTGGATTTGAAGTTCCTATCTTCTCCATACCTTGCTCACAGACACCAATTTTCTTCAAATTTCTCTATGAATTTATTACCAATGAAATCATATGAATCTTTATTGTGGCCCTTACCAACCCATATTCATGTGAGGATAGTCAAGAAGTGGTCTAAGGGAGGGAAGAGAGGTGCTAGCAGACAGCATAGAGGAAGTAAAAATCTTCCACCTAATTTTTTGCATCATGTATGTACCAAATTATGTGTATGTTATTCCTCACACAAAAATGAAAATCTCAAAAGCAAGGTCTATTTTGTTTGCTTTTGTATGCTCAGTACCTTAGCAAGTACTTAGCATGAAGTAAGAGCTTAACAAATGCGTGATGATCATTAACTAGTTGATAAATGATTTGGAAATGAAATATGATTCATTACAATATAAGCTTCTTGAGGGTTAGTACTACTTTCACTCTTTTTTCAGTAGCCCTAGCATTTAGTACAGTTTCTGAGACACAGCAAGTAATTAATAAAGACAGGTTAATTTACTGCAGGTTCCAGCTTGATATAATCATGAAATTCAACCTCCCGGGACTATGATGATTTTTTAAAAATAATTTCACCACATCACTGATTCATTTTCACCAAATCACAGAATCTCAGATGTAAAAGGAGTCTCAAGAAACTAGTTCGTCCAATGAGAGCAGTATAGTAGTAGGAATATTAGTAGTGATAACAGCAGCACAACAGTAGTGATGGCAGTATAGTGGTAGTGTTGAGGATAAAGGAAATAGTAGAAATAGTAGTAGTAGTAATATACTAATAGTGATAGTATAATGGCAATGGTAAACAATAGTAGTAGGAATGGTTATAGTAGTAGTAGTATACTACTAGTAGTAGTTAATAGTAGTAGTAGTAGTAGTATACTAGTAGTGGTAGTAATAGTAACATACTAATAGTGATAGTAATATACTAATAGTGGTAGTTGTAGTAGTAGTATACTAGAAGTAGTATACTAATAATAGTAGTGTAGTAGTAATAGTAGTAGTATACTACTAGTAGTAATAGTACACTAGTAGTAGTAATAGTAGTAGCAGTAGTATACTAGTAATGGTAGTGGTAATGGTAAAAGAAGTAGTAGTAGTAGTACTAGTAGGAATAATTAGTAGTATTCTTGTAGTGGTAGTATGATGGTAGAAGTAGTAAGCAGCAATACCAATAAAAGCAGCTGCAGCTAACATTTATGTAGTTTTTATTATGTGTCAAGCACTGTGCTTAAGACATACTTCATACTTCTCATTAAATCCTCACAACATTGGGAGAAAAATGCTATTATTATCCCCATTTTTCAGATAAGAGAACATGACACAAATAGAAGTTCAATGACTTGTCCAAAATCACACAGTAAATGCCTAAGGCTACATTAGAACTCGGGTATTCCTGATTTCACATCCAATGTTTTAACTATTGTAATGGTAGTGGTAATGGTAAAAGAAGTAGTAGTAGTAGTACTAGTAGGAATAATTAGTAGTATTCTTGTAGTGGTAGTATGATGGTAGAAGTAGTAAGCAGCAATACCAATAAAAGCAGCTGCAGCTAACATTTATGTAGTTTTTATTATGTGTCAAGCACTGTGCTTAAGACATACTTCATACTTCTCATTAAATCCTCACAACATTGGGAGAAAAATGCTATTATTATCCCCATTTTTCAGATAAGAGAACATGACACAAATAGAAGTTCAATGACTTGTCCAAAATCACACAGTAAATGCCTAAGGCTACATTAGAACTCGGGTATTCCTGATTTCACATCCAATGTTTTAACTATTGTATCCTGATGAAGAGAGAATTAGGTTTGGAATGAGAGGGTCTATATTCATATCCTACCTTTGATACTTACTCACTGTATAACTTTTTGAGTATCTGTCACTTTACTTTTCTAGAAATATTCTTTCCTCTTACAGAGGAGAATGGAGTTGAATTCTGAAGTCCCTTATACTACCTATAGATCAAGAAGGCTATTCCATTTCTGGACTCCAGTCTTATTGAATTTCCTATAAGGTTCTTTCAAGCTTAAAATCTTTTTGTTTGATCCATAACTGACCAAAATTACCCATGTATTATTTCCAACAATTGGTCATCCAGCCTTCACTTTACAGATCTCAATTTAATCTATACCCTCTCAAAGTAGGATATTTAACTCTTGGACTTAATTTGCATTGCTTTTTAAGTAAGTTTTTTCCCTTTATATTTTCTTATTTTTGTAGTCATATTGTAGTATTCCAGCTTGATATAATCATGAAATTCAACATCCCGGGATTATGAGGATTTTTTAAAAATAATTTCACCACATCACTGATTCATTTTCACCAAAATTTCACCAAATATTGTAGTATATTGTTTCAATCATGTCCAACTCTTCATGACCCAATTTGGAGTTTTCTTGGCAAAGATACTTGAGTAGTTTGCCATTTCCTTCTGCTGCTCATTTTATATTTTTTCCTTTTACTGACTTCAAATCTAGCCTTCTGTAATTTCTACCAAATATTCTTTATTCTGCTCTCTGGGGCAAGTGGAATGAACCCAATCCCTTCTCTAAATGAAAATCATCCTGCTATATAGACAGCATAGCAGATAACACAATTTCAGACATAGAAGGGACCTTAGAAATCAACTAATATTGCATCCTCACATCACAGAAGAAAGAACTGAAGCACGGAGAATGGAATCACTTGTCCAAGGTCATACAGCAAATTGGTGAACTGACGTACTCCCTCAGTTTCCTCCTACATAAAATGGAAGAATTGGGCTGAATAACCACTGAGGTCCCTCTCTGGTGATAAATCTTGGATCCCATGATTCAGATGCCCAGATTTCATTTCTGATTCACTTGTGAACCATCTTTATCTTCTAGAATTTGTTCTTTCTCCCTAGGCTGCTTTAGAGCTTTCATTCCTTATCACTCTTTCTGCCTGGTACTGCACTTTCTGAGAATTCTTGTTCTGCAAGAGACTAATAATCCATCACAACCAGGATTCCTTCATCCATTTCAGTTGTGTCTCCATGGGCTATTGAATCTACAGGTTTAGCTGAATTGACTGGTTGTTTTCTTGAAGAGGCCAGTTGTAAGAAATGACTTCATGGAGACAGCATGTCCCAGACCTATTCTTCCCTAAAGTATGTCAGGATATGCTAGCTGCCAAGGTTAGCAGAGAATCATTGATCCAGACAAATCAGGAGCTTAACTTGAATGAAATCTTACTTTGGTTTAGGCACAGCAAAAAAAAAAAAGTTTGATACTAATTTTATAGCTTTAATAATTATCATTAGTATCATTATTATCATCATATAACATTTTACTGTTTAACAAAGTCATCTCCCCATCCATTAGCTAATTTAATCCAAAAATAACCTTTTAACATAAGCAGAAAATAGTCATTTATCTCTATTTGACAGATGAGGAAATTAAGATTTACAAAGTTCACTTGCTTGAACTCACACAGATATTGAGAATTTCTACTTCAAAACTCTTAAGACACTGTTTTTCTCCCTTCTTATATGTGTAAATTTTTATTAGGACATTCTATATATATACATATATATATATATATATATATATATATATATGTGTCTTTGTATATTAGTAGGTATGTATAAGGTGGCTCAATTAAAATTTTGGGATACCCTATAGAAAGTAGATATACAGAGAAAGAGAGACAGTCAGAAATAGAGGAGCAGAGACAAAGAGAACAACACAGAAAGAGACATAAAGAGAGAGACAGACCCATACACATATAGAGATAGAGAGGGGTGGAAGAGGAGAAAGAGTGAGAGAAGGGGAGGAAGGGAGAGAAGAAGAGATCAGAAGAACAGAAACCAAAAATAAAATAAAATATGAAAGAGAAAGATATATATGTATAGCTATTAAATTCTATTTAAAACTCAAACTCAGCAAATCAGTACACTCATTTATTTACAAAAAAATTATACAAATGTTCTATGCAATGCACTATGATGAGCCCTGAGAATGATCTGAGGATGTGAATCACAGATGGAAGGAGTTCCTGAAACCATCTTGTTCAAATCACACATGAACAAGAATCCATCTTTTCTACAATGTACCTGACAAGTGGTCCTTAGTTTTTGCTTGGTGACTTCCATTAAAGAGGAGGGTACCCCTACCCAAGATAGTCCATCTACTTTTTGGACAGCTCCAACTGTTGAGAATTTCTCAATCAGACCCAAATTGTCATTTTTGCAAAGTCTATCCATGGTTTTTAATATAGTCCTCAAGGAGCTTACAGTCCCTCATTTCAATCGCTGACACTAGCTCTTCCTTCCTTTCCATCCTTTTTGAGATGAGGCTTTAGTGTTTTAAGAGTGACGCCATTATTTTAGAGATATGGAAACTAAAGCTCAAAAGTAAGGAATATGGCCAATATTCAACACAATTCTTTGGCAATAGTAGTCATACATTGTCATGGAATCCATGGGGACCAAGGATGATAACTATGTTCCAAGAAAAGATTAGATTGAATAAAAATGCATTCAGCAAGAATAAGGTATGGGCAAAAAAAAATCCAAAGTGAAATCATCCCTGCCTTCAAGGAACCTCCAGTCTGCTAAGTCTGGAGGCATCTGTCAAGTAAAACATGTAGCCCTCTCTCATGGTGAGATGGGAGAGCTGTCACTCACACATTGAGATGTCTCTTAAAACCCAGTTTATGGTACTGGAAAAGCATGAAAAATCTATATGTAACATGATTGTTATTAAGTTCCTGATTCCATAGGCATATTTACACATAGCTGCCTATTGAATGCTCCTAGTTGGGGCATTCAGGAGCTGTAAGCAATATTTATGTGCTGTGCTACTAATCCCTGGTCCCAGAACTGCCTGAAGTCTATAGAAATACTATGTCTCCACAGACAAGTCTTTGTAAATCTCTCCTTGTCAAAGGATTTAGCTCACCGATTGTCAGCCATGAGATGCTTTCTGAAACAACTCACAGAGGAATAGAGCCTTCTGCTCTGCCTTCAAGGGTGAGGTTGTTCACTAGATAACCTTTTAATGACTATATTCCATTGTAATTTGACTCCAGAGACCGTGTATAAAAAGAAGGGAAATATCCTGCCATAATTGGATGCATTTCTCATATCGCATCCTATTGAAGCAAATTATGGAAGAGGGATCGGGCTTGCTTTTGACTCTAGAATGCAGAGGTCTTATATCACATTAAGTGGCCTGTTTCTCATAGACAGGCTGGTGTTTCAGGGTTACAGGAAGCACTGAGATAGAAAAGGACAAGACAGTTTCATAGCTGAAAGTGATAGCGAAGGAAAACAAGCCGGATTCACACCAGATTGGGGATACCTGTACCTGATTAAGCCATCAGTGTTTTCCACTCACCACACTGTTTCATAAAAACTGGTCTCATTCCTAGGAATTGGGATTAATGCTAGTTCTTTCATTCACCAAACAACCATTTGTCAGGCACTTAATTTGTTTACAGCACCAGGCTAAGCACATCATGGACCTAAAGCAGGAAAAGACCTCCAATGCCATCTTAAGCTCAACCCCTACATCTTATAGATGAGAAAATGAATATAGCAAAGTAACGTGATTGCTCAAAGTCATATAGGTACTAAGGTTTAACCTTTATCTTCATGTGGGGATGGCAGATGAGGGCGTGGACCTTAGAATGTTTATTATATTTTTTATCTCTGCCAATCCATGTGGAGATTTCCAAAAACATATAATGGAGAGTTTTTCTCCCCCCTTCTGAGCAATGACAGGTGTCTTCTAATGATTTCCCATTGGCTTACTGAGTGATATTGAAATAACTATTGATTGGCTTTTGGATAAAGCTGAATATGCACATAAAATACTCAGATAAACTCTCTCTTTTCTGATGAGTGAGGCAAGAATTCATGTGGGCATTCCATGAGAAAAGTAGACTTCAGTCCCCTCTTCTACCCAGCTGCCATATGGTCATGAATGCATGGTGCTACTAGAGGTAGGTAATAGCAGCCTCAAGATTGGGACAGAATTCATCTGACTCTGGCTTTCATATTCTTCCCACTACACTCCCCTGCTCCCACAAATATTGCAAAGTAAAGAGACCAAGGGCTTCTTTGTATTGAGAACACAATTAAGTCAGCTCAGCC
Organism: Sarcophilus harrisii; assembly: GCF_902635505.1. Classification (NCBI taxonomy): domain Eukaryota; kingdom Metazoa; phylum Chordata; class Mammalia; order Dasyuromorphia; family Dasyuridae; genus Sarcophilus; species Sarcophilus harrisii. Next base: position 222,690,718 of record NC_045431.1, on the reverse strand, counting down.
AACTGCTCTATTTCCTCTTCCTTGGAGGATCTGTGAACTGCCCTTACTTATGCTTAGCTACAACTTCTGGTGATTTCTGTAGAAACAATGTCATTATCAGCATGCTTCAGTTCCTCCTGTAATATAGCAACTCACTGGACTGAGATCTCTTGGAAATGACCATTTAAAATGAATTAACAAGTTTGGAGATACTTTAAATTCAGCCCAGGTTAGAGATAAAGTTACTTAGTAGTATTTTTTCTCCTATAAATCTTTTTTATCTTCAAAGTTGGGATTAAAAAGAAGTGTTTTTTTTTTTTTAATTTTCCCTAGTCCCATGGGACATGAATTATTTTTGTTTAGCTTCCATTACATTGGAGAAGCAGCTGGGCATAGTAAGCTAGCTTGGAATCAAGAAGGCCTGAATTACTTATGACACAAACTGACTGTGTGACTCTGGGCAAGTTATTTATCCACTCTCTAGGGCCCCCCCAATTGCAGAGAAGGTAGCAACTTGCATAAGTAGAGGGAACTTTCTCATCCAGGAATCCCTGTAATAAATAAAATCAGCGGTCAAATCCCCAATCTTGTTTTTCTACTGGCAAAGAAATAGTGCACCTTTTTCATAAGCACTGACTATCCTTGCAATCACAACATTAGAATCATCCTTGATTCCTTACTTCCCTTCAGTCCCCATAGCCAAACAGTTGCCAATTCTTATGCCTTGTACTTCCAAATTATCTCTCACCTCTTCTCCCTTTCTCTACTTTCACAGCCACTACTTTAGGTTAGGCTCCCATCACTTCTCACTGGGATTATTGTAAGAACCTCCCAGAATTGGATCCCCATTTTCAATGTTTCCCTTCTTCAATCTATGCTCCCCACAGCTGCCAAAGAAATATACCTTAAAAAAACATATAACCGTTAACATTCCTGCTCTGGAAGCTTCAGAGATTCCCTATTGCCTCTAGGCGGATCAAATACAAATGTCTTTGTCTGGCCTTTAAAGACAGTCAGAGTCTGTCTCCAACTTACAGTTACAGGCTGCTTTCACATTATAACTGCCAGTCAAAGGACCAACTGGCTGTTTCTCAGGACCTTTCCATAGGCTGTGTCCCCATATTTGGGATAAATTCCCTCCTCACCTCTACTTCTTAAAATTGTCAGCCCTCTTCAAGGTTGCACATAAGTGTCATGAGGCGCACTTATTTGAGCCCTTTCCAGTAGTTAACAGTCTACTCCACCCCCCATATTACTTTATATTTCTTCTTTATTTTCCTTTTACATGTTTTTTCCCTAGTAAAAGGAAAATTCCCTGAGGCAAAGATTATTACCTTTTTTTTTCCTTTTCTTGAACAAAGAAGCCACATAATAAATGTTGATTGGATTGAACTACATTGAATTGGCCATTGCCTGGAGTTGACCTTTTAATATGATCATTAATCATAGAGAACACAGTATGAGGTGCTTGGGTCTACATTACATGTGCCATATTTTTTTGACTTTGACTTTGAAATAGGCTGACGGCACAAACCCAATACGACAAAAACCCTATCTGTCAGAGAACGGGAATCTAGGAATAATCTCATGATACCTCTTCAAAATGACAGTTTCTGGATTGTCTGCTGTAGATTGATTCTGTTTTCTATTGTATTTTGTGTATACAATAAATTGATCCAACTTGGATATGAATTTGTACACTATGGCTGTTGCCTTTCTGAAGACAAGTCATAAATTTCAAAAAATAAACATATCTCTTGAATTTGGAATTGACAAGATGGGAAGCTTTATTACATTGCAGAACTCAAAGCTTCAAACTTAGGAAAATGTCATGTCATAGAAAATTAATTACTTCATTCTCTAAGGAGTCCTTATTTGGCTTCCCAAAGAGATACCTACCGAGAAAAGCCGCATTTTGTTTCTCTCAATTTAGAATTATGGGAAGTGATGTGATGCAGTGAAAATGGAACCGTTTCAAGAGTCAGAGGAATAGGGTCCAAATACCAGTACCAGATCTATGAATCTCTAAGTCAGATATCCTGGTTTCAAATCCAGATTCTAACATTCACTACTGGTTCTACCTTGTCACTTAAATTCTTGGTGTTTTAGTTTCCTTACCTGTAACAGGGGGAAAAGGGATAAATTAGATTCCAGCTTTAAAATGTATGAGCTGTATTTTTTTAATAGGAGAATTTGGGGCAGCTAGGTGGTGCAGTGGATAGAGTGCCCACCCTGAAGTCAGGAGGACCAGAGTTCAAATCTAAACTCATACACTTACCACTTCCTTGCTATGTGACTCTCAGCAAGTCACTTAATCCCAATTGCCTCAGCAAAAAAAAAAAAAGGGGAGGGGGGAGAAATCAGTGCTTTCTTCAATGAAAGAATGTTTTTCGGCACTTATCACAGTGCCTGGAATATAGAAGGCACTTAAGAAATGTTTATTTTTATTTTGGTAACAATCAGGGTTAAGTAACTTGCCCTGGCTCACACAGTTACTAAATATCTGACATTGGTTTTGAACTCTGGCCCTGGAGTCAGGAGGACCTATGTGCTCCTGTGTCACCTCTGACTCAGCTTAAAAGTATAACATAAAAAAATTCTAAGTCTTCCTTTGTTTTAATATTTAATTCTCCAAGGAGCTCACACAGTCCACTGAAGAAAGGATTATTCCTACTTTATGAAGATCTTTGAATAGAGGCTGGATAACCAGTATCCTGTTGGGTATGTTATAATAGGGATTTTCTTCAAAAGAAAGGCTCTCATTCAGTGAGGGCTAGATCAGATGACCACAAAGGTCCTATCCAACTCTTAAATCCCATGCAGCTGTGAAAACATCTGGAAATGAGAGAGATGACTGAAATTACTCAATAACAAATATATATATATATATATATATATATATATATATATATATATATATAATCTCTCCCTGTAGAATGTAAACTTCGAAAGCAGGGATTGTAGAGTCAATAGATTATACATTCTTTTTTTCCCAGAGGCAATTGGGGTTAAGTGACTTGCCCAGGGTCATACAGCTAGGAAGTCAGAGGCCAAATCTGAACTCAGGTCTTCCTGACTTCAGGGTGGGTGCTCTATCCACTGCACCATTTAGTTGCCCCCTAAATTGTACATTCAATGAAGTCATGACATGGTTTATTTAATCATGGTTCCAAAAAATAAGGGGAAGGCAGGGAGGGAAAGCCAAGAATGCCTTTGGCAGAGGGAGTACCAGCAAAGCAACTGAAGAGGAGCCAGCAGTGAAATGATGGGCTGAATTTTTCCTGAAAAAGTTTGCCTACTATGCTTTAGGCATGTTGTTAAGAAAAAGGTCTCAAGAAGTAATAACTTGAGCTGAGTTTGAAAGAACCTAGAATTCTAAGACCTGAGGGATTAAATACTCATCATCCCTAAGAATTTCAGGACCAAAGCATCCTTCTCTTTAATACAGCTTCCCAGCCCATGCCCAGATTTCCCCATTAAAGTATAAAAACTGTTTGAGGGAAGGGCTTTCTACTGTTGGGATATTTCTATCCCAACACTAATATCCTCAGTACACTAAGCACATAGTAATTGCATAACTTTTGTTTGTTTGTTTATTACTCATTCATTCATTTAATAAGTTTTTCCTGGTCTATTCATAGAAATTTCTGCTACCCTCAGAAGGTGGCATATGTCTTGCAGGGAAACACATCTGTAGCCTGGGTTCTCTCAAAATCTCTTTAAACAGGAACATCCATATTGTAGGGAAAGTTGCTTATGCCAGATGAAGTCAAGTCCAGTGCCAAAACAAGTCATTTATTAATTTCTTCAATAACAATATTTTTAAAAAACTGGTAGGACTCATTATAGCCTAATTATTTCAAACACAGAGTAATCATGGGGAATGTTTCTAGAACATACAAGACAAGTAAGATTACAAATTCTTTTGGATTAAGTGAGCAAAGCAACTGGATGACAAACATCCTCTTGCTGAGCCAAGATTCTCCCTTGGACTAATATGGATTAATCTATATGTAAATCACATCACTCAATTACAACTCCTGCTTGACATTCCATCTACTTTCTGGGGGAAAAAAAGAAAGACTTTACTGACTGTAAAGATTGTTTTTAATGTGCAGTTGAGACCCAGATGAACCACTCAATACAATTCCCCACATTTCTGATTATCTTTTGTGGTACCCTGGTTTTCAATTCACTGGCAGGTTCCCTTATTGCATCTAATACCTGTGCATAAAGATACTAGGGGGAGATAGAAATGTTGCTCAATTGAAAAAATTCAGTTCTTTTTGCTTATTTCTTGCCTTGGGAGTACAAGTTGCTTCTGGAGTACAAGTTGCCTCTGAACTTCCCTATTTCTACCAAAACAACCTTTCTCTTATCCCATAGATACAAGGAAGCTACTTCATGCAATCCATCAATAAAAGTTGAGTGCCACCTATGTGCCAAGCCTTGTGCCTAGCTCTGGAGGGACAAAGACAAAAAAGAAATAGAAAATAGATTCCCCTCTCAAAAAGCTTACATTTTAGGGGGAGATATGTTGTGGAGTTATTTTACTCATGTCTGGCTGTGAGTCCATTTGAGGGTTTTCTAGGCAGATCTACTAGAATGGTTGGCCATTTCCTTCTCCTGTTCATTTTACAGGTGAGGAACTGAGGTAAATAGGTTTAAATGACTTGTTTAGGATCACACAGCTTAGTAAGTATATGAAGCCACATTTGAATTCAGGTCCTCCTTTCTCCAGGGCCAGGGTTCTATCCACTATACTACTTAGTATCCTAATTATATATGCCCCCCAAAAAAGTATAAATAAGATAACTTTTTAAGAGGGAGGCACTAACATTTGAGGAATGGGAAAGGTCTCATAATGAAGTTACCTGAAGAGGTGAAATTTTAAAAGGATGAATTCTAGACATTGGAAATAACCTGTTGAATGACATGATGTAGAATGTAAGTTTCTTGAGGTCAAGTACAGTTTTACATTTTGTCATTGTATTCTGAAAAGCTAGCACCATATCTTGCATCTAGTTGGCATTTAACAACAGCATCATCTATCTCTCAGGGTTATTGTGAGGATAATAAAATTAGATAACATTTGTTAAGCGCTTTGCAAACCTTAAAATGATATACAAATGCTAGAGATGATGATGATGATGTTTGATGATGATGATGATGATGAAGAATGCTTGCTAGATTCCTACTAATGGTTGAGGCAGCTAGGTGAAGAAATGGATAGAAGTGTGGGCTTAGAGACAGTAAACCTGAATGTAAATGCATGCTCAAATACTTACAAGCTGTGTAACAAATAACAAATTAATTTTTGTTTGCTTAAGTTTCTTCATCTATAAAATGGGGATAAGAATAGCACCTACCTCCAGTGGTTGTTGAGAGGATCAAATGAGATATTTTTAAAGTTCTTAGTACAGTTTTTGGCACATAGTAAACACTGTATAAAATTGTCTATTATTATGAAACAGAAGAAGTACAGCATAATAGAGTCAGCAGTATGCTATCAGTCAAGTTCTAAGAGCTAATTTTCATCCTGCCACAATCTACTGAGTGACCTTGAGCAGGCCACTTATCCTCAATGTACTCTGGTTCCCCTACTGGAAAATGGGATAATAAGATCCATTCTGAGAATTTTACCCAATTCCTCTGAGGACCAAAAGTGCTTTACACCTGTGTGAGAGTGAAGGGAGCATGCTGGGAAGATTCCAATGTGAAAGCCATGAAAGAGGAGGTTTTGCAGCAGCTATAATTGAGAGGCTCAGGAGGAGATAGAGGAAGAAGAGAAAAACAAAAAGCTTGGCTTAGGCCACAACTAGGGAAAAGCTGGTAGAGAAAGAAAAATTGTAAAAAATAGCCAAGCAAAACAGACCTGGATTGTTTGGAAGCACAAGTTGCTTCCAATTTTTTTTTCCTTCCTGGCCTCAGTCATCTGTGGAAGCAAATGGAGACTTTGAAGATGCTATATACAATCAAGTACAATCATTTTTATTGTTTTTCTTCTTTTCTTGTTTGTTGATTTAGCTATTTGGGTTTTTGTCCATGTTTATTAAGCAGAATGAAAAAAATAATTTAAATATAAATGTTTGAAGAAGATAAAAGATGAAAGAAAGCTGAGGAATTTCAATAGGGTGGAAGAAGGCAGGGGGAAATGTGAATGACAAACAGAAAGGAAAAGAAGGAAGGTAATGCAATTTATGTACTGTGATTTTCATTAGGATCACATTGAAGGGAGTAGACAGAAGGAAGAGGTACAAGAAGCTAGACTGTATTGTAAGGGAGAAGAAAGATATATTGGTAGGAAGATGTATTGAGAAGTTCCAGAAAGTACTAATAGTGTCCATCAGTAGATTATCTGATAGTTAATAATTAAATCAAAATTTTTATTCTAACAACACTTTGCCACTCTTTCTAATTAGAGACAAAACATTCTCAATTATACGTAGTTATCCGTATAAAGAATTTAGCTCCTATTTTACTGTAAGTTCCTTGAGAACAGGGCCTATGGTTTTTTATCGTCCTAGCTCCCTGCCACCATGTGCAATTTGCATAAAGTTCTGCAGATAGAAGACTTAATAAATGGTTTTCATGTATTTGTCATTCAAAAAACAAAAACAAATAATCTGAGTGGTGTGTCACTAGTAATTAAAATCCTAGAAAGTAGTAAGATTGAAGCAGGTGTATTGAACTTAAATTTGGGGAGACTAGAATTCAAACCTGGTCTCAGATATTTAGTTATCTATAAGAACCTAGCAAGTCACTTAAACCACTGACTCATTTTTCCCAACTGTAAAATAAAGATTACAATAGCATCTGCTTCTCAGGGTTCTTATAAGAACCAAATGAGATCATACTTACAAACTATTATTCGTTTCCCCTCAGGTACCTTATCGTTAAAATGGAAATAACACTATTTGCAATGTCCAACAAGGTTCAAATTTGATTATGTAAAAAGAGCCATAATGGTTATTGCTGTCTTATCATTTCAGGCATAATTGACTTTCCATGGCCCCATCTGGGCTTTTCTTGGAAGAGATATTGGAGTGGTTTATCATTGTCTTTTCTAGTTCATTTTACAGGTGAGGAAACTGAGGCAAAGTAACTCTCTCATGGTCACACAACTACTAAGTGTTTGAGATTATATTTGAACTCAAAGATGAGTCTTTCTACTCTACTACACCTCCCAGATGCCCTAAAGAGTCATATAAATGACAGTAATTATCATTTGAATTAATATACTTAGAAAATTTTGAATTAAAAATTCAAATGAGATAATATTTCTAAATCTGATTCAGCTTTGAATCAACAGAAATCTTGTACTGGGACTGGAATTCAAATACTTTCTTGGAATCCCAGCTCTGCTGTCTCCTGTTCCCCATGGTCCATTCTTCATCGCAGAACTTGCCTCTTCATTTGTAAAAAGAAGATTGGATTAGCTGACTTCTAAGATCCCTTCAGTTCTAAAACTAAAATTTTATGATTACTTGGGGGACTGTACAAAAAGAAATATTATTCATTCCAACTTATGTAGGTTTTAAGCATTTTCTCCAACCACACTATGATTTAGGTAATGCAATTATTGTTATACCCATTTTACAGATAGAGAAACTGGAATTCAGAGAAGGAAAGTGATATATCCTTGATCATAAAGCAAGTAAATGTTTGAGATAGGATTTTAACCTTGTTCTCTTGATCACAAGTTTAGTATTCTATCTTTTTCACACTAGACTCTGTCCCTTCTCCTTAGGAATTGAACAGTGAATAAAAGAAGACTCCACGATCTTGTTTCTAAGCTGCCATTATGTACTGACAGCTTCAGTAAAAGAAGCAGACAGGTGTGGAGTTTGGACTAGAAATACATGTGTGAAACAGGACTCAGCCAGGGGAGGAGAGGGTTGGCCACCTGCCCAGAGCTCATCATCCCAGGAGAGGGGATAGTCAAAGGTGGGCCAAAGATGTGGTTCAGGCCATCAATGGCATATAAAGTATAGTCAGGGAATCTGTTAAAATGGGGAACTCGAGGACAGTAAAGCACGTCACATAGAAAGGGAATGGCAGGTAATCCTAGAGCTTTGCTCAGGTGAAAAGCATGCTTGATTTGAAGTCAGAGTACAATGTGAAGTCAAATCTCAGCTCTAATTCAACCTGTGGCATTTCTACCAGTCACTCTGGAACCTCAGTTTTCTCATCTATAAAATAGGCAGGTTACAGTAGATGACCTCTAAGGTCCCTTTCAAGATCTGATTCTAAGATGGTTGCTATTTGTGCTTTTTGAAGAGAACCAATGACATCACAGGATGGTGTTTTAACTGATGTTTGAAATGCATTTAAGTGACACAGGGCTGCTCAAAGTCATTTGCCTCACTCTCTCTTCCAGAATCATCAATGACAAGGCAAAATTCAGGATGACTGGCAATGGCCCACGACGCATTTAGGCGTCTTTGATTTCCAACCAATACTAACCCCTCTACAGAGCCGGCTTTAACCACCTTCCTGGCTGTGAGACAGCTCAAGAGAAGCCAAGCAGTTCTTTGCTGGTAAATGTTTAAGAACCATCTCACTGGGGAGAAAATGCATCCAGAACACATTTTTTTTTCATTTAATTTGTGTTATTAACATTCTTTTCCTTACTTTCTTAAGTCTAGACAATCAACACAATGTTAAATCAAATCCTGATTTACCGTGTTTGCCAATTTCTGAAGTGATCATTTTTGGACAGCGCCCAGTGCCCGGCAGCCTTTGAAAGCAATTCACTGAATTATAAGTCCAAGAGAAAATGGTGAAGAGGAAAGCTACAGCTACATAAAACGTATTGATGGGTTGTGATTAAAAAGTTAGGTGAAGGGAGAGAATCATGACCATGGGCTTAACATGACTTGGAAGCAAGCCTCCCACTTGCAAATATGGACTATTTGTGTCCAATTTGTGGTCTGATCAGCCACAATAGGGCACTATGTACTTTGACCCCAACACACTGTTGTCATTTTGGTCCTCTTTGAAAATGAAGGACAACCAAGGAAAAGGAACACATTTCCAGGCATAGCCTAACTGGCTGATTTGTTTGGCTTAATCTTAGTTGTTTGTTGCAATCAATCCATTTGTAATATTACAAATCTCCAAGTATTTATTGAAGACTTTGTATTAAGTTCTTGAGAAACAAAGATGAAGTGAAAGCAGACTTTGTCTTAGAGGTTTTGATTATTACCCAAGGAATATAAACTTCTTTAGTAAAGAATATATGGAAGTGTTATACTGTAGAGCAGAGGTCCTCAAACTTTTTAAATGGGGGCCAGTTCACTGTCCCTCAGACTGTTGGAGGGCTAGACTATAGTAAAAACAAAAACTTTATTTTGTGGGCCTTTAAATAAAGAAACTTCATAGCCCTGGGTGAGGAGGATAATCGTCCTCAGCTGCCGCATCTGGCCCGCAGGCTGTAGTTTGAGGACCGCTGCGAGGGAGGGGAGAGCAGTTAGGACCTAGACTGGTAACTCTTTTCTTCTACTCTCTAGAGGATGAGGATCCATCAATCAGTCAGTCATCAAACACTTACTTATTTGCACCTATTATATAACAAGCACAATGCTAAGCTTTAAATTTGTTGATCTGCCCCTATCAAAATGAGTTCAAGGAACATAATGATTTGTTCCAGGTGACTCGGCTAGCAAGTGTTGGAAGACACAAGCCAAGTGTTCTGAATCTAATCCCCATGAGCTTTATTTACCATGCTGAGAAGCTTAAGATTTGGGGGCATATAAGCCCTGTAATAGCTCAAAAAGCTATCGTGGTGGTTCAAAACCATGAGTTTGGACTAATATCTTTGTGTCCATGTTTTGATCACAGAGAAATCCTTTGTCAGGAAATACACATACTGTTTTTCAATCTAAAAGCGTGACTGACTTCACCTGGTCTATGCACCTGGTCTGGAAATACTCAATACAAAAGGCAGAGAGCCAGGCAATGGGCTTGGAATTGGGAATAGAATAAAAGTAGGGGTATCTGGGCTGCTGAAGGCCAAAACCAAGCTGTGTGCAGCAGCTGTGTATGTCATACATACCTTTAAGACAACTCAGGATCACACAGACCTTCTACCCTTCAAGCTCTCAGTTCACAGCAAGTGGATGGGAAATGACCCTTTGATATGTGAGAATTCCTATCTGTTGGGCTCTTAGGCACTACCCCATTTGGAAGGTATGACTGGCCTCTGCTTAGTCATCAACCCCTTTAAGCTCCAGCATGAATCCTGGCATGAAACCACCTGAGAAAATGGTGGTTGGAGTGGAGGAATTATACCATCTGCTGTTGTTGCTTGTTTTTCTTTTCTTTTTTTAATGGATGAAGTCACTTTTCTCCCAGTTGGTGAGACAGCACAAATATGAGCAAGCCCTGGAGGACCCAAAACCAAGCCAAGGAGAATCAAATTAGCCACTTCAAAATGCTCAGTTCTCATGGATGGACTCAACATGCATAGGTTGCATTAATACAGCATTTTAAGGTTTGCAAAACTCTTTATGTTAGATACCTCATTTGATGCTTACGACAACCCCATGAAATAGGAGCACTTCTTGGGCCCATTTCACTGATATTTAGCCAGTCACGCAGCTAGTGAGGTTGGCTTTGAACTTGAGTTTTCTCTACTTTAGATTAATAGTTTTGTCTACATATGAGTCAGCCTCTGCTTCATTCTTTGAGGAACAAGGGGCCCAATGATTCTAATCATTATAGGGAATTTCTTCTATTGATGCAGTCAACACTTTCTTCTGCAATTTAAAGTCTTAAAGATTTCCCTGGGTCTTCCTGGCTCATGGTTGACTCTCTATCCACTCTACTTTACTCCACTGCTTCTCTTCTTTGAGGAGAACCAAAAACTTGGGTACGTATGTGGAAAGGTGGGTCACAGTTCAACAAATTGATTGGTTAGAGCATTGCCTCATAGCCCAGATGCTTTTATAATTAAAGACCCTTAAAGTAAAAAAGAAATCTCCAAAACCAGAAAGGAATGAGGTCAAATTCAGCTAGCACAGTAGCCAGTGATCAGCACCATGGAGAGATGCAATGCACTGCTGGTTAAACAAGGCAACTAGGAAAAGGCTTATGCTTAACATTCCCTTTTAAGAGAGCTATTTTTTCCCTATCTAAATTCAAAAGACCTTGATACTTTTATCATTCCTTTCATGCAGGGGCCACTCATTTGGTAAACACTAACTAAAACCTTCATAGGTTTTACTAAAAATGTAGGCAGAAAGGGCCTTAAGATATAGAAAAATTGTGGCAATATTTACAAAATACAGTGGAGAGGGCTCATCTCCAAGGCCCTAAGACATAGCCTGCCAAGCCAAGGACTCTACCACACCACCCTTAACTAGACCATAGCTCCAAAGAGATAATGTCTCATTGTGCCTGGTCAACTTGAAAATACAATATTAATGTCAGTTATTATTACTACTAATAGATTTTCCTACATTCTGAAGATCTCCTGGCACAACAGAGCCATACCTAATATAATCTACTCACATGAACATAAATTTCCATACCACTAAAGTTCAGTTACAGTCTTTATGCTAATGACAAAATTCATTTGGAGGAAAAAAAGATCTAGCACAAGAGTTCTTATTTTAAACTCCATGAATTTGTATTCTTAACATTTTGATAAGTCTAATTCAAAATAACTGGTTTCCTTTAAAATCCTAGGTATTTTACTTTATACATTTAAAAACATTATTCTGAGAAGGGGTCCATGGTTTTCACCAGCCCATCAAAGCGATCCAAACTGCCCCCCCAAAAAATTAAAAATTCTTAGAACAGAACAGAAAGGAAAATGACCAAAAAAGGTAGGAATGAAAGGAATATATCCAAACCTCAAATTATTTTAAAAAGCAAAAATCTACAAAACAGTTTGGTTAAAAAATTAAAAAGTAGGTAAATGAAATAGACTAAACAAGGATGAGTCATAAATAATGGAATTCAATAGTTCAGTGTTCAATTAACCCTAAAATGCAAATTCACTGGAAAAGAAATCTCTATTTTATTTTATTTTTTAAAAAAACTAATGAAAAGCAATATGGCAGAAATTAAGCTTATATGTTATACTATATTCTATAATAAATTCAAAATAGAAATGTGACCTGATTAAAGATGAAATCACAAAAAATTAAAAGATAAGGAGATCATCTAGGTTTCACAGTTATGGATGAGGCATGAATTCTGAACCTAACAAGGGAAAAAAGGAATTATAGTAGAGAAAATAAATAATTTTGATTTTATGAAATTGAAAAGCTCTTGCCCAAATAAAATTAACATATCTACAATAAGAAGGGAAGCAGTCAAGTGGGGGGGATAAGTGTATTAAATATCTACAAAGGGTTTGAAATCTAATAACAACTAATAAAAATATACAACCAAAATCATTCCACAGTGGAAAAGTGGTCAAAGAATATAAACAGTCCTCAAAAGAATTGGAAGCTATTAATGAGCAAAAAAAAAGAATGTTTCAATGACTAATAAGAAAAATGCAAATGAAATCAACACTGACATTTCATCTCACAGCTAGCAAATTGGTAAAGATGACAAAAGATGGGAGTAATCGTGTTGGAGATGTTATAGAAAGACAGACAAACTACTGCATTGTTGGTCGAACTGTGAAGTGATACAATATTTTTAAAATCATTTTGCAATTATGTAAATAAGAAACTAAAATGTCCATATCCTTTGAACCCAGACATTTTATTGCTAAGCATATGACCTAAAGAGGCATTGACAAAAAGGCAATAATCACAAAACAAAAGAACACAATGTTAAAGAATTATAAATAACAAAATTAGTCCTAAGGAAATTAAGAGAAAAATATTTTCATTTGCTTCAGCTTTTGCAGTGCTAAGGGACTATCAACACTAAACATTGCATTATAGGTGGGATTTTTTTATATGGTCATTTGTTTTTCAGAATTTCAAATTCTCTTCTTCCTTTAAAAATTATTAAGAGATGTTCTTTTGCAGAGGGAAATCAGGATAAATAGAAATCTAGATGATACAAAAACCAAAGATATTAATAAATACATATATTTTAAGTACCATAAAATCTCAAGGGAAAAATCCAAATGCCACCCAATCAATAGGAGGATATCATTTCCCAAATGACACACCTAGAGGTAGATTGTATTTCTCTCCCTTATGAAGTGAAACTGAGAATGAAAAATGTTTTATATGGAAATATCCTGAAAGATATTTCAGTCCAATCATTCAGTTTCTAGCTAGATGACATAGTGCTTGGAGTCTTGAACTTAGAATCAGCAACAATCCACCTTGGAATACTTACTAAGTTAGTAGTCATGAGCCCCAATATCATTTACCTCAAAACTGCTGGTTGCTTTAAAATTAAATGAGATAATATAAGTAAAACATTATGCAAGTATTAAAGCATCATATCAATATTGGAAAGATAGAGAAGGTAAGTATAAGAGGAAAGAAATAGTTTTTTTTTCATATCACACAGCTAAATAGAGACAAGATTGGGACTAAAACCTAGATCTAGAATCACAAAATACTTGAACAAGAAGGGGTAACAACCAAAAGTCATGTGAGAAGGATTCAATCCAAGTTTTTTCATCTGTTACCCGTGTGACCATGAGTAAAATCACTTAGTCTATTTTGGACTTGGTTTTCTCATGTGTAAAATGAGAGTACTGGATTGGATAGTTTTTAAGGTTTTTTCTAGTTAGAAGTTTCTGATTAATATAGTCAATAGAGCATTTATTTGACACTGTGTTGAGAGATGGAGCCAAGATGGTGGAATAAAGGCAGAAACTCATACAACCCCTCCCCAAAAATGCTTCCAATTCCTTTAAATAATGACTCTAAGCAAATTTTAGGAGGTCAGAACACCCAAAAAGACAGCAGAACATTTTTCAGCCAAAGACAACTTAGGAGCTCAGCAGAAAAGGTCTGTGGAATCAGGGTGGGAGTCCAGTGAGCAGTCCCAGCTCAGCATTAACACACTTCTAGCCCCAGTCCCACCCCAGTGCCATCAAAGCAGAACCTCTAAATCATGGCAGCAATATTGGCAATTTCTAAACCTCTCAGCCCGGAAACACCAAAGAAAGATGACTTTGAAGATTGGCAGAAAAGGTTTGTGAGTATAATTAGAGGACCAAGAGTAGGCATGGGCAGTGTTAGCAATGACAGAAAACGTCCTTGTGGTCAGGTCCCTATAAAGATCTCTGAAAATAACTGCAGAAAATTCCTGAAGCTTGGGATAATGCACCTTCCACCTTGGAAACAGAGTCCTATTTTTAACAAAGTATTGCAGCAAAGTATAAGTAACTGGAGAGGATAATGAGCAGACAACAGAAAAAGTTTCTGACTACAGAAAGTTACTATGGTAAAGAGGAAGATCAAAATGTACACTCACAAAAAGTTAACAAAGTCAAAGCTCTCACATCCAAAGCTTCCAAGAAAAATAAGAATTGTTTTCAGGCTATGGAAGAGCTCAAAAGGTATTTTGAAAATAAAGTAAAAAAAAAATCGAAGAAAAATTTGGAAAAGAATTGAGAGTGGTGCAAAAGGAAATACAGAAAGATAATGAGGAAAAGAATGCTTTAAAAAGCAAAACTGGCCAAGTGAAAAAGGTGGTACAAAAGCTCACTGAGAAAAATAATTCCTTAAAAATTAGAATTCCGCAAATTGAAATTAATAAATTTATGAGAAATCAAAATACAATAAAGCAAAAAAATAAAAATGGAGAAAATAGAAAATATCACATTGAAAAAAGCAACAGACCTGGAAAATAGATCCAGGAGAATTAATTTTAAAAATATTGGTCAACCTGAAATTATCAAGAAAAAACTGTCAGATATTCTAAAATCACAGGATAAGATAGAAATTGGAAGAATCCACCAATCCCCCTGGAATGAGATTCCAAAAATGAAAAGTCCAAGAAATATTATAGCCAAATTCCAGAACTTCTAAGTCAAGGAAAAAATATTGCAAGCATCCAGAAAGAAACTATTCAAGTATATTGGAGTCAGTCAAGATAACACAAACTTTAGCAGCTTCTACATTAAAGGACCTGGAGGGGGCTTGGAATATAATATTCTAGAGATTAATGCATCTAGGATTACACCTACCCTAAAAACTACCCTACTCTAAAAATCACCTACCCTAAAAAAATTAAGTATAATCCTTTAGGGGAGAAGGTAAAAATTCAATGAAATACAGGATTTTCAAGCATTCATGCTGAAAAGACCAGCACTAAATAGGAAATTTGATTTTCAAATGCAGATCTCAGGAGAAGTATAAAGAATAATGAGGAAAGTTATATCATAAGGGACTTAATAATGTTTATCTCTTTACATTCTTACATGGTATGATGATACTTGAGACTCATTAGAACTTTGTCATTATCATGGCAGTTTGAAGGAATATGTGTGTGTGTGCATATATGCACACACACATACACACACACAGAGGGAGATAGAATCAGAGAGACATGCAGAGAAATGAGAGGAGAGAGAGAGACAAAATCAGACACACAAGACACACACACATACAGACACACACACACACAGATTTTTTAAAGGAAAAGAAGCTATCTGTACAAAAATGTTTATAGGAGCTCTCTTCTCAGAGCAAAAAGAAATAAAATTGAGGGGATGCCCATCAGTTGGGGAACCTCTGAATAAACTGTGTTATGTGACTATGACAGAATATTATTGTTCTATGGGAAATGATGAACAGGATTCTATCAGAAAAAAACATGGAAAGTTCTCCATGAATTCAAGCAAAGTGAAATGTTGCTGTATACAAAGTAATAATAATATTCTAGGGTGATCAGTTGTAAATGACTTTGCTGTTCTCAGCAGTACAATGATCCACAACTACTCTGAAGGAGTTATGATGAAAAACCCCACCCATACCTAGAAAAGAAACTGATGATATCTGAATAAAGATTAAAACTCACACTCTCTCTCTCTCTCTCTCTCTCTCTCTCTCTCTCTCTCTCTCTCTCTCTCCATTTATGTGTATGTGTGTGTGTGTGTCTATCTCTGTCTGAATGTCTCTGTCTCTCTGTGTGTGTCTACTCTATGTGCCTTTAATTTTATTTAAAGGTTTTGGGGGTTTGGGATTATTTAGGGTGGAAAATTTATGTTTTCTTCCACATGACTTTTATGAAAATGTTTTGTAAATCTTCCCATATGGTTTCTTAATGGGTGTTGGGGGTGAAGATAAAAGAAAGAATCTGAAACTCAAAAGTTTTCAAAACAAATGTAAAAAGTTGTTTTAAATGTAAATTTTAAATAAATAAGAAAAATAAAATTACCAAATATTTTAAACTTAGTAAATCTTTTTTTAAAAATTTAACAGTTTACTATGTTTCAAGTAAAAATGAAAGCCTCTCTGCCATCAAAAAACTACTATGGTCTTCTTCATCTCCCAAGCAAAGAAAATGATGAACCCAAGGTCACACAGCTACTTGGTAGCAAAGCTGAAAATCAATATATTACCAGGAAAATGATCTTACTATGAAAGCCCAGAGGTTTTCTCTCTTCCCTAATATTGAAGATATTAAGGATTCTAATGCATACCTCATTCCACAAAGTCCTGCAAGCATAATATCGTGAGCATTGCATCATGGAACTTCACCCTGCTCTATATATCCCCACAAGAGGAAAGGCAGAGGCAGATAGATGTGACAGGAAGAGTTCATGTTCACCCCCCAGGCTTTGCTCATCATTGAAAAAGGCCATTTTTGATGCCAATTTATACCCATTCTTAACAGTGATCAAATGTGACTGATGCCCAGAAAGACCTTATCTAGAATTTGATTGGTTTCATGGGTGTCTCCATAGATTAATTACTAGGATTTCACAAAGAAGGATTGGCACAGGCCCTCTTGGCTTAGTTACAATGGCCCTCAAACTGTTTCACCTCAGGAAGTTTAATGTCTCAAAAGAAATCAGCCTCATTTTCTCTGTCTCATATGTTATTTCTCCCTGAAAGTCTTCTGCCTTTTTTATTTTTTTACAGTATCATTAACCAGCTCAGCCTTCGTTTTGTCCAGAATTCTTTTATGAAAAACCTCCTTTAAAAGTGACAAATAGAAACTCACATCCAATGGAGTTCAAGTACTACCTTTGACACAAGGTTTGTCCTGCTCCTTCCACCATCTCTTCCATCTTGAAATTATTTCCCCCACAAAAGAAACCCTTTAATTTTCTTGATGAATTAGTGAAGTGTGGTGTAGCAGAAAAAAAAGACTTTCTTTGGGGCCAAAAAAATCTGAGTTTGAATCATACTTCTGATACTACCTGCTTGACTCTGGGCTAGTCATTTTACCTCTAAAGTCTTCACTTTACTCATTTGTAAAATGAGGATATTGGACTAGATGACATTTAAGATGCCTGATAGCTCTAATACAGAGTGTTCCAAAAGTATAATTGCTTAAAACTAAATTAAGATTTTGGGGATCCTCTTCATATCCTCTGTAATTTAGAAGATTGCTTATCATGTTTGTATGTATATACATATATACATACAAATCTAAATATACACATATATGTACATATATGAACATATACATGTGTGTCCATGTGAGCATATGCATGCATGTGTGTACACATATATACACATATACAGTAAATAGATAGATGGATGGATGAATGAATGATATAAATATTGCTTCTATAGATGGGAAGAGAAGAGCAGATTGAATTTCCTTCAAGAAAATACAATGCACTTTTACTCACCCCAAACTTCCCATAACTGTCAAGGACCATCTTTTCAATCCTGACTTTCTATCAGTGTTACTAGTGGGCAGTGAGCCATGGAATACCACTGCCTCTGAAAAACTGACTGTCCATCACACAGAGGACAATGGAAAGATTAGTAATGGTGGATGTGAGCATGCTGCAACATATGAGGAATTCTGGGAGGACAGGAGCAAAAGATTTCATCCAAAAGACAATTATATGACACAGAAAGGATTGGCTAGATGTGTGACAAGAGCAAGGGGCAAAAGATCCATTAGTACATTCCCAATATGGAGTGGGGGAAAGCAAAAGAGGTGACTTAGATTCCCTAGAAAGAATATAGATGAGATTGTTGTTCAATTGCTGCAGGGCAAGCTAGGCCTGGATCGGCAAGGAAAAGTTGCAATCTGCTTCATTATAGGAAATTCAAAAGTGATGAGATCATAAGACATTTTGAGTATTTATATTTTTATATTTGGGTACAAGGGATAAAACGTAGGGCCTGGAGTTAGGAAGACTCCTCTTCCTGAGTTCAAATCTGGCCTTAGACACTAATTGTGTGATTATAGTAGTCTGATATTCTCCTGATACTCAGTTTCCCTATTTATAAAATAAGGTTAATAATTTTTATAGTTCTAATGTCATAAAGTCCTTGTGAGGAAGACCACAGAACATATATGCTATGTGTAGATCTCAAATCACCATATAAATAGTAAGTCATAGAGCTTATGAGCATAGAATATAGAAGCTGAAGAGACCTCAAGAGTTCTTACAACATATAAATGTTATATCTAGAAAGAGATTCAAAAACTATCTTATCCGATGCCCTTATAGAATAGCTAAGACCCGGGGGGGAGGGGGGAAACGAGTCACAGAGTTCAGTGGACAATTATCAAATGCTAGTTCAAGAAAGGTTTTTTAAATCTTTTTGAGCCACAGGTCCCTTTGGCAGATTAGTAAACCCTATGAACCCTTTCTCAGAAAAATGATTTTAAATGCATAAAATAAAGCCCATGAAACAAAAGAAACCAAAAGTTAGTGAAAAATAAAGATGTTATTTTTTCCCATCCAAATTCACAGGAATTTGAGCCATCTCCTCAGAACACTTGAGAATTTGTGGATATCAGGTAAAAATCCCCTGCCTTAGAGGAATATCTATTTTTAATACAGCTTACCTACCAAGAGGGGGAGGGAATCTAACAATAAGAGACTCAGAAATGAGTCCAGCACATCCCCAAAAGTCCACTATCATAGTAGGATCTCTATCAAGACGGGATCTCTTTCAGATCTCTCTCTGTCAGGTTCTAGATAACACAATGAAGACAGGAAGACATGGTCCAAGGAGTGGAGCTTTCATTTGTCTTCTCCCCATCTTGCCTCAAAATGTCAATGGATGCCCGAGTTAAGAGCTTAATAACTCTTAACTCTTGCCAAATTTAATTGCTCTTCTTTTGAAATTTCTGATCATTCACAAGTCACTGGAGAAGTCAGTGACATGCCAAAGGTCTCAGTTTAACCAAAGTACCCAAGCCTCGAATGTCAGCTCCAAGTGGCAGATAGATATAAGGAACTCTGAAACAATTGTAAACTACTGCTAACAGCAATATCATAAAAATGAAACAGAAATAAAAAGGCTATCCTTTGTGCTTTGTGTCTGATTAGACTTGCTGATAACAGGAGAGATAGATTGGGCGGGGGGAAGAGAATCACCCAAGCTATAAGTTTGTAATAATGTATGTCAAAATTCGTTCAGCCTATTGGTTGAGTGTGGAGGACAGAATGAATATGAGGTTCATTTTTTCTCCATGAATCTGAGTTATTTCTTGAAAGGTAATAACACTGGAAAGGTTCTATAATTGTTTAGCTGACATCATGTATTTATTCAGCATTTTCATGGTTTGTTTGTTGTGTTTTAGCTTTCTTTAAGGAAAAAATCTTCCCGATTCTTAGGACAAGGGAGGGCCCATCTTATAGCCTCTTATCCTTAATTTATAGAAAGGAAGTGACTAGCATAGCTTCTTAGATCTGCAAGGGACTTTAGTGATCGATTAGTCCAGCTGCCTAGTTTTGCAGATGAAGAAACTGAGGCTCAAAGAGATAAGATGACTTCCCCCCCAAAGAGACATAAAAAGCCAGGGCTATAAGCCAAATACTCTGATACACAGACCAGTTACTGGATCAAATAAGACCAAGTTTTAACGTTTGTGATATTGTGAAAATAGTTCTGGATATGATGTTAGAAGACCTGGATTTGAATCCAGGCTCTAGAATTTTACCACTTTTATGCCTCAGTTTCCTCTTTTGTAAAATGAAGGGATTAAAGGAGGCAATCTTTTTTCATAACTTATTGATGTTCTTTTTTATGAATGAGGTTAAATTAATCAATCAAATAATTCAACCTAATACTACTACACACCTTTCAGATTGACTAAGATGACTGGAAAAAATAATGACAAATGTTGGAGAAGATGTGGAAAAACTAAGACACTAATACCTTTTTGGTGGAGTTGTGAATCAAACCAACCCTTCTGGAGAGCAATTTGGAACTATGCTCAGAAGATTATCAAATTATGCATTCCTTGTGATGCAGCAGTGTTTCTACTGAGCCTATATTCCAAAGAGATCTTAAAGGAGGGAAAGGGACTCACATGTGCAAAAATATTTGTGGCAGCCCTCTTTGTAGTGGCAAGAAACTGAAAACTGAATGGATGCCCATCAGTTGGAGAATGGCGGAATAAGTTATGGTATATGAATGCTATGGAATATTATTGTTCTGTAAGAAATGATCAGCAGGATGATTTCAGAGAAGCCTGGAAAGACTTACATGAACTGATGCTAAATGAAATGAGCAGAACAAGATCATTATACACGACAACAGCAAAATTATACAATGATCAATTCTGATGCATGTGGCTCTTCTCAACAATGAGATGATTCATGCCAGTTCCAATGATCTCATGATGAGGAATGCTGTCTATACCAAGAGGGAGGTCTGTGGGAAACCGAGTGTGGGTCACAACATAGCATTTTCACTTCTTTTGTTGTTGTTTGCTTGAATTTTATTTTCTTTCTCAGTTTTTTTTTCTTTTTGACCTTTTTTTTCTTGTGCAGCAAGATAATTGTATAAATATGTATGCTTATATTGGATCTGCATATATTTTATCATGTTTAAAATAATAGTAATTCAATTTTAAAATAAGATGCCCTAATACCTTAAAAGGTGAGAATAAGTCTCAATCAATCTGAATCCCAAGCTTTAATTTGAATTGATTAATCATAGACCTTACATTAAGTATCAAAAGTTCTAAGAACTGGAGGGACCACTAGGATCAAGTTTGGGTTGACTGAGGAAATTTGTTTACTATCTAGAGGACCCTATAAAATATCTAAATAGTTTAAAATTGGGATTATTCCAGAACCTAGACCAAGCATGAGTCATCAAACCCCAAGTACAGCCCTTAGCTTTTGCAATGACCTAAGTCTCTCTCCCCATCTTTGAGAGGAGAAAGACCTTGCATACTTCAAAGGGTCCAGAGATTTTTGACTTCCCACCTTTCCCAAGATGTCTTAGTCATATGGGCAAATGAGCTGCACTGGAAGCCAAGAAAAAACTGAATATGGAATTTACTTTCTCCTGGACTCTGTACTGATGAAAGTGTTCACAAATAGATAAATGAGTTGTACTTTTGTTTTTTCTTTTATGTTTTCAATAAATATCCCTCTGTCACTCAGTGACTTTATAAGCATTTATTAAGCACCTTCTAAGCACTGGAAAGGCAAAAAAACTCCCGTCAAGGAGTTCCCATGCTAACAGGAGAGACAACAAGTCAAGAAATATGTACAAACAAACTACATGCAAGATAAAAAGGAAATAATTGAGAGGAAAGACATGAGAATTTAAAGATATTGAGAAAGACTTGCTGTAAGAAGTGAAATTTTGTTAAAAGGTAACTGATATTTCTTGATTAAATGGAACTAAGACAACAATCACTGGTAGTTGATATTGGGCAGAACACAAGAGAATGGGGGCTGAGCCAATAGATTTGGCAGAAGCATCCTCAACTTCTCAGAGGTCTCTGTAGATGTGGTAGTTATGTTTTGGGGAGCTGACATGTCAGAGGGAGTAAAGATGAGAGTGGTTCCTCAGAGCATATGTTACATTTATACACCCCTATTAACAGAAGCCTTTCATTAGTAAAAAACACAAATTAAACAAAATAAATCAATGCAACAGTTATGATTGAAAACAGCCTGTCTCCCTTTCATAGCTATATCTCCCCAATTCTTTGGCAAAAAGATAAGAAACCTTCCCAGTCCCTAGAAGTAAGAAGAAGCATTTTTATCATAGTACCAATTGTGTGCCACGTACTGTCTTTAACATGTCATAAATGTTTGGCCCTCACAACAACACTTCAAGGTAAGTGATATTATTATCCCCATTTTACAGGTGAAGAAACTAAGGCACTTAACAATGGTTAAGTGATTTATGCAGGGTCACAAAGCTATTAAGTGCCTGAGGCTGTGGGAGATCTTCCATATTCTAGGCACAGAACTCTATCATTGGCACCACTTAATTGCCTCCAGGTATGAAGTCAGAACAGGTCATTTAATAGATCTGTGTTCTAATGTCCTTCAGTGATGTTTTTCTCTGTCATGATAATCAGTGTAGATTACTTTCTTGATTCTGATTATTTTATTCTGCATCAATTCATACCAGTTTTCTCAAATTTCTCTGCATTTTCTAATTTTCCATTGCTTACAGCCCAATAATATGCCATTATTGTCGTATAACACAATTTGCTCAGCATGCTTCCTAATTAGCCAAACATCCACCTTCTCTAAAATTGCTTCTAGCTCTAGGATAGAAGATGAAATCATTGAATAACTTTGTTGCTGTTATTTAGTCATTTTCAGTCATGTTTAACTCCACTTAGGGTGTTGTTGGCAGAAATATTGGAGCGGCTTACCATTTCCTTCTTCAGTTCATTTTACAGATAAGGGAACTGAGGCAAAGAGTTAAGTGACTTGCCTAGGGTCACATAGCTAGTTTGTATCTGAGGCTAATTTTAAACTCAGGTCTTCCTGACTCCAGAGCCAGTACTCTAAACACTGCACTACCTAACTGTCCCATTGAATGTCAGGAATAGAAATCTGAGAGACTTTACGGACTGGAAAATGGGCTTTAAAGCTTATCAGTTTCAAACACAACTTTAATTCCTGTCTATTTTTATATTCACTAGAAACAAACTGAGAAAAAAAGTGTGGGTGGAGATTTCCTTTTGGCATAAATTTGTATTTTCATAATTATAGACATAAGCATATAAACATATAATCAGTCATTGGTTTGACAGCTCCCCAGGGTTGCACTGCATTCCAGAGAACTAAGACAGAGTACCCCCTGGTCTTCACACAAAACTTGTTTCCCATCAGCCTCTGAAATACTGAGACAGCCTTCTGGGACAACCAACGTTTCAACACACATTTTGACACATTTTTGAAATGCTAATGACAGTTCTGCATAGATATCAGCTTGAAATCCATATCTATCAAATGAATCCAGGTATTCAAAGCAACTTTGATCTGACCTCTTTGAGAAGAAAGACTGGAGAAAACATATTTAAGACAGGCAAAAATCAATCCATCTCCCCAAGAGTTTGACTTGTTTAATTTGTGAAAATGAACCACTAATTAGGACCTGATAATGTGGTATTTCTTGTCTATGGTCTGGAATTCTGATTTAATTCTGTAACTTGCACTCTTAAAGAGCTATCTGGGGGTACTTATCCATAATCAAATATAAAGTATTTGTCAAAGGTAGAACTTCCTCCTATTCCAGGAATGGCCTTCTCATCTACTCTACTATGCTGTTCTCTTTTTGACCACGTATTTTTGGAAATTCATTCTATTTCCATTTTCCAAATCCCCAAGAACAAAGATTTAACTCATTTATTAATTCAGTCTGTTCTGAAAAAGAAATATGTAATAATTTAAATAAGAAATATGACTAGACATTGCCCAAATTTTTCATTAAAAAGTGTTTTAATTCTTACCTAAGTCTCTGAAGCATTGAAAGCTCAGTATGACCTTTAAGTAGTCTAAGTGGGCAGAGCAATGGACTTCAAGTCAGGGAGATCTGAATTCAAATCTAGCCTCAGACACTTACAATTTTTGTGACCCTGAGCAAGTCACTTAACCTCTATCTGACTCGATTTCCTCATTTGTAGATTGAAGAAAATAATAGACCTTCACCCTGAGATTGTTGTGAAAATCAAATGAGAAATATGTAAAGAGTTTTTCAAACTTTAGAGTGCTAAGTAAATGCTAGTAATTATTATGAATCAGTAATGTGATATCCCAAAAAGTGAATATGATCTTAAGCTGCAATAATAGAAATGTTATAAGGTTTGAAGGGGAATACTGAAAATATAGGAAAAAAATCCAATAGTGAATAACCAGGATAGTAAAAAGGCTTCCAAATCATGTCATGTGAGAATATGTTGGGGAAAATTAATATTTTTCTACAAGAATTGATGGGGGAAGAATTGGTATCTCCACCTTTCTTCAAGTATTTGAATAGCTATCAAATGGAAAAAGGATTTGATTTGTTCCAAAAGTTCCTCAAAGGGAGAACCAAGAGTACTAGATGAAAGTTCCATAGAGGCAGATTGAGACTTATTTTAAGAAATATCTTCTTAATCAGAATTGTGCAAATATAGAATAAGATGCTTTTAGTGCCTGCTCACTGGGGTTCTCAAGCAAGCACTACATGAATACTTGTTGGGAATTAAGATTCTGGTTCAGATGTGAGAGTAAGTGGCCTCTGAATCCCCATTGCAACTTCAAGATTCCATATATAATGAGACTGGACCTCATGTGTAAAATTACCCATATATTATAAGGGGCTATCCCCTGACCTTTAGCAGTGACTGACCTTGATGGCTCAAAGATAGGCTAGAGATATCTATTCTGCCTATTTCCCCCACTGAAAAAAACTTTAATTCATGACAAGAGAGAAAGCAGGAAGTTAGGACTGAAGTTCACTGGGGTAGGGAAAGATAGATACAGAGCTAGAAAAAGAAAGAACATATTATACAGAAATATAGATATAAACACACATATAAAGATATCTATAAAGATACACACATATATGTATATACACATATTTATGCATGCATATTTATGTATGTATTTATATGTTGTGTAAATTCCTTAAATATTGCTTATTTAGGGACTATTATTGGATTCAATCTAACTTCTTATGCTGTTATTATTGGGGGAAGGGAGACCCTACGATTGACCCCTTTTCCACCAAATACTAGTTCCACAATGAATACATATAATAATAGTAAAGAAACCTATTTATCCAAATCGTAGGAAAATATAAATCAGAGAAGGTATAAATACATAGGAAGATACATGCTAGGCAATACAGAATAAAGAAGCTCTCCTTTTGAAAGTGAGATAACTCCTTTCAACCAAGAAGAGAGTTCTAGATCTCACCCAAGAGGAAATTCCACCAAGTCTCTTGAGAAGCAAGCTAGGGATAAGAACATGACAGAGACTATCAGTTTCTTCATGTCTTCCCAAAGTCTTTTTCTTTAACAATCTGAAAGGATGCTGACTCTGTACAACTTCTAACATAGAAGCATACAAAGAGTTCTAAAGAAGACTTCTTCCAAACTGAAGTTCTCTAACTCTAGTCAACTCCATCCTCCCCTTCGCAAAGGACAAGATATGGCTTTACTCATTAACATTTCCCATTTGGGCTTTGGGAAAGAAGTTACATTCAATTCTGCACTTTTGAATCCCCTCATCAACTCCTTTGTCAATGGAGAAAAATGCCTTACTTCTTACTCCAGAGAGTATGTTCTATTATATCTAGATTTACCATGGCAAGATTCTTTTATAGTAAGTAATATTCAAAAGCAAGAACTTAAAACATGCTTATTGAATTGAATATTGCTCCAAAATTTCCAAAGAAAAAGATGGTATTGCATTTTTTTTCAACATTTGGCATAAACAGCAAAGTGACTAGGAGAAGAGGTCAGAATTTGGATTGGCACCTACTTCAGGAGAGAGTCCTTTTATAAGCCTAGGAACCTCTTTTTATTTTGAATAAAACTTAAATCCATTATTCTACAGGCCAAACTACTCTATGAAAATGGTCAACATCAACAACATCCATTCTAAAACCTTGCATTCCATCTTTATTTTCAATTCTGACTACCACCAAGGAAGCATTAACAAATACAGCACAGCACGGTAACAATAAGATATATAACCCTCTGAATTTACAAGTTTTCGTTCTCTTCAAAGACACAAAGTAAAATATATTGCATCTCTTTTCTAACAGCTTAAGAATAATTAAAAGACTGAATAACATAGTGAGAGAAGGGAATAAAGAAACACAGCTTCTTTAAAGTGATCTGTGCGAGGAGCTGTCTCTGGTGCTGAAATGATCTCACTAGCAGGTAGAAAATTGGATCTTGAGTCTACGGAGGAACACAGGAAGAAATAAAAACCAATTGCAATAAAAGATCCAATCTAATGAACTTTTTCTGGAGCTAGGTCTTTGGCAGAAAAAGGGAGAAAGTGAGCAAAGACTGGTTTAAGAAAATTCTATCTTTGAGGAGAAATACTAATTTGCTAATATCATTCATATTAATTCATCCAGTTGCTATAATAAAGAGGCCCCCTGGCAAGTTCACTGCTTTGTAAACTGCAATTTATTGCAGATATATTACAAGTATCTCACTGCAGAAAACATGATTATGATCCAAATTTTCCAAACTGTTATTGGTTTTAACCTAGAATATGCCCTCCTTTTATTCTGTCCCAATTACTTTTGTCTCTTTCCCTCTTCTCTACTTCTTCCTTGACCATCCTTCAGACCCTGCTCCAATGGTTTCCACCAGCAATCTGCCTGTCTTTCTTCTCCACTGCAGTTGTAACTATTTCCAGCACCTGCTTAACTTATAGGTGATTTGAGTGCTATGTATATGGTGAGACTGGTGAGGTCCTGAAATACTCCCCTTTCTAAAAGTACTTCCCCAACCAACCAATCCCTCATATATGATACAACTCCATTAAAATTCCATTCTTGTACATTAATGCATTATCCTTATCCATGTAATCCAATCTCATCATTATATGAACAAAGAAACTGAGTTTAGAAAAGGGAAATAAATCAGATAGTTATTCAGCAGACCTAGAATTCCAATCAGGTCCTCTATATTTAATAAATCATCATCATCATCATCATTCATGGACAGGTTATGATATGCAGTGATGGAAAACATTTCTCCCGTGATTCAACCACAGAGTTATTGAGGTATTTAGGATTTGGTGTTATGTTTTCTTTTTTGGTTCTTTGGATCTATGACTTCATCAATATAGGGGATCTCTGGCTTAGAAATGCCTTCTACCAATTCACATCAGCAATTTATCCATAATTTATATTCTTAGGGAATTTCCTGAAAGATAAAGTGAGCCTAGAGTCATGCAGCTAATACGTGTAGATTGAAGTCAGATCTTTCTGAATTCAAGGGTAATGCTTTATCTTCTTCTAAAGCATCTTAGAAATATACTGATTATTTATTACTATTGTTGCTATTTAAAACAAGAATTTGCTGAAGAGAAGCAAAAATTTAGGTCCAGAGGATATGATAATGCAAAAAAGTAGGTGTTACCTTCATAGTAGGTTTTGTAGCAATAAATGTTCTGTTGAAGTATCAGGTAAGTAGGATATTCTAAAAAATACACTGGAATTGGAGTCAGAAAAATCTGGATTCCAATTCTAGTCTTGAGACAAAATACCTGTGTAACTTGGGGTGGAGGTGAGGGGAAGGGCTTTATTTTCTTGTCAGTAAAATGAGATCACACTAAATAGCACTGCCATCTCTTCCAATTCTCAATTTAGGAACCTATGTCAAGCTATTAAAGAAAAGACTGGCCCAAAGAGAGTATAGAAAAAAAAGGATGGACATTTAGTTTCCACAGCTATGAAAGTTAAGTTAGAAATATGAAAACAAATTATAAAATTGAAATTCATAAAGACATGAAAGAATAATCAGGAATGGAGGTTTTAGATTTGAACAGGAACTCTCTAGACTTTGTCCTACCCTTCCTCAAGCTATCTTACCCTAAAAGAATATAAGAATGGAAGTTTCTTGGGGGTCTGGGACTGTGCTCTGTGGTAAAGAAGGGGAGTTTGCCTCTTGGACAAGGAAAGATTGGGAAAGTGAAGATGTGCCCAATAGCCCAAGCTCAAAGAACCAAAGGAAAAACTGCTTTGGTCACATTTTGCTTTAAAATGGGTATATTACATACCTTACAAGGGAGAATGTAACTGGAAAAGATCCTAACCAATCAGGTAATCCTTAAGGAAGAAGTAGAGTCAACTAAACCCCATAAAAAGGCTAGATTTGGCCCCTGAAAGTATGTTCCCCTTCCATGGAATTGGGGTACACCCAAGAATTCAAAATAAATCTTTCCTGCATTCATCATTGAGTCAGTGGAGTTCTTTGGTAAGAACTTTGTTTCTTACAGTATGGATAGGAGACTTCCCTTAGATCAGAGATTCTTAATCTAGAATTCATGAACCTTAATATTGTGATAATTGTATTTCAATATAATTGGTTTCTTTTATAATTCTACGAGTTTTGTTTTGTACATTTAAAAACATTATTCTAAGAAAGGGCTTATAGGCTTTTCCAGACTACCAAAGGAGCCCAGGACATTTTAAAAAAAGTTTAAAACTCCTGAAGATTAAAAAATATATATCCACACTCACTCTGCTTTCTATCTTCAGTTCTGCTTGTTCTTAACCCCACAGAACAAGATGCTTCTCCCAAGATAAGATAATCATAGAAAATCAAATTATGCTGTTTATCTCAACTCTGGTACCTTCCTGGCTCCCTCATTTTCCTCTTTTCTCTGAGTGAAGGGCTGGAGAATGGAGCACTAAACTCCACCCAAAGCTTTCCTTTAAAAGGGGCAGAATTTGAACTTTGCAATTTACTCTGTTTTCCATCTGCAGCTCTGTTGAGACTAAACTTTGTGGAATTAGATGCTATCTCCCCCACTCTCAATCTTCTGACTTTCCTTTTATATTTTAACTTCCTCCATTAGATAGTAAACTCGTTAAGGGCTGAAACTATGGGTTTTTTCCCTCTTATTTGTATCCTCAGCACTTTACACAGCATCTGGCACCTAATAGACATTTAATAAGTGTTTATTGAATTGAATTGAATTGAGTCTCTATCAGAAAACAACACAGAAACCCACCTCACCTCAGGGAATTAACATAACCAGGTGAATAACCTGGTGGAGAAGGGAGGCATGGATTGATTGAATTAACAATGAGTGTAAAATGCACAGCAGGACCATATTGGGGCTAGTGCTACCCAACCACATGTGGCTCCAATAGCACTGATAATCTCTCTGTAAACTGAAGACTATCAAGCCAGCTGTTTCCAGTTTATATACATATATATGTGGGGAGTTTTGTGTGTGTGTATCCTTATTCCCCCCAATTTTTCTGTATGTCAGATAACACTTGTTATCTTATGATACCATAAAGAACTTATATGATAGGAATGCTCCAAGTTTCTGCTTTTTCATTTGAGTCCTTTCTTCAGGAATTAGCTTTTTTGTTTTTCCTGCAACCTCCACCCAGAGAGAAGCAAAATTAGTTGTTCCACTCCCTTCCCTCCTCCCTTCAAATACCTTTGGGGCGAGAGCTCTCCTTAGAGATAACACAAAGGCAAGTATAAATCTTTCCAGCCTTGTTTACAAAGGGATACAGAATGTCCTTGCCTATGAATTTGCCAGTGATTGTTTTGGATAAGTCCAATATCTTCACTGAGTCCAAGTTCCTTATATGTCTAATAACTTTAAATCTATGATCTCATAGTTCTAATCCCCTCAACTAGTTCATGTTTATCCTCTTTACATTTACTCTCTACATAGTTGTATATGATCATGGTTTCTCTCCCATTAAAATGCAAGCTCATTGAGAGTCAGCATTTTTTCCCCCACTTATATTTGTATCCCTAACACTGAATATAGTGCCTGGCAAATAGTAGATACTTAATAAATGCTTATCAACTGACTGATTTAAATTAATTTATGTGTGAGTCAAGACATCAGCTATATCATTTTACCATTTTTATCTACCTCAAAATCCTGTGGTGATGGGCAAATGATGAAGCAGCAGGTGCAGATACACTAGGAGCTGTAATCACAGTTCAGTACACTGCTTACCCAGGTCATAGTGATATGACACCAGAAATTTAATCATTAACTTCAAGATATCCATGTGGTTTCTTTTGCCTCATAAAAGAGCAACTTTGGAGACTGTTTTGATTGGCACATCATAAAGCAAGTCTGGGGCCTGGGTGAGTCATATAAACTCTACCTGGTTCTTTCCTAGTCCCTCCCTGACCCATCCTTAACACCTCCCTAATTCTTTCCCTTACTCCCTAGATTCTGCTCTTGTTCCTTTTCTCTCCTGAGGCTTCAAAATTTCCCCAACCCAGAAGCACTTTGGATTAATCTTACATGATTCTGCTTTGGTTAGTCATATGTGTCTGAGCCCATGAATTATTTCACATAACAAATGGAAAATCTCTGTGACCTGTGATAAATGTTTGCTGTGATTGTTTCACATCTCTTGAATACCTATCTTTTCCCGCCACAAAAAAAGAGTTAGCAAGGGAATTACAGTAGAGTAGTCTTATTATTAAAGAAATATAACCTGGGGATTTGACATCATAATTTGGCTTTCTGATTGGATACAGTAACTGTGAAGATAAGGTGGTTTTGTCAATGCAGTAAATTCAGCTTAGTATTCTGCCAAAGAGCTCCACCTGTTGTGAGGCTATAATAAAAGCCCAATCAAAATCAAAAAGGCCACTTATAATCTTATCATTGTTCCTCCCTGCTAGATTTCCAGATTGTTAACAATAATTTTGGCTCTCTGTTAATGCCCTCTAACTACCCAAAACCTCATCACCATGAAACTGGTGTAGATTTTGCAATTAAAACCAAATTTGGTTACCAAACATGTACATCTCCTAAAAGGAGTAAATGACACATTTATGACAATACGGTTGCCACCTGCAGGAAAGTACCTTGTCACTACCATTGGTATGTGTGCTCTTAGTGATGAAACCTGATGAGGTCAAAAAAAATTATGAAGCTCTGGAGACCCTCATCAATGGATTTAAAATGAGACAGGGTTATATGCAGTTACCCTCATTCTCTGACTTACTGGCAATGGCTTGGGATGAGCTTTGCTGTCTAACTAAGCTCAAAATGCTCCACAGAACCTGACTCTATTATCTTCATGGCCCATGGGAACAAATTGTTCATATCTACCTAATCTTATCCGGGAAATTTTTCACAAGCTTGGGGCTGTAAAATTAATCTAGGTTTAGAATTCACATAGTGTTGAAGAAGGTAGGTACAAGTTCCTTAGTTCTCAGAACCTTCATTTAAATAAGACATAAGAGAAGAGGAAACTCATAGCACAAAAGTAATACACAATTGACAAACATAGTGGCCACTTAACAAACAATATCAAAATATACATCATCATCAGTCAAAGAAGCACCAACATCTAAATTCCTTGGCTAGGAGGACTCAAGATCACAGCTATTCAAAGTCCCAAGGGGGAGCCATTGCTAGAAAGTTTGTACAAGACTTCCTAGCCCAAATCTTTAAAGTCCCTTTCTACTAAGGGGTTTTTATAGACCAAGAACAAAAAAGGTACTAGGCTAAGTATTCTCATTTGATGCATGACTCTTGAGACATAGCAGCCTCTCAGGTACAAAATATTTCTTCACAAGAGGCTCACCAAGGAGATTATTTGTTCATTCCTTTAGAAGGACTGTGTTTATTCAAGGAACTGGACAGGTTTCTGAGGTAAACACAGGTCTGCAATAAAGGCTACTCATTAATTAATTAATGTACCAGAAGAGTAGCCTTAACTTCTTTGTGCTTTTCCTGGAATTCTAACAGATAACTATAGGTACTTTCTCATGTTCTCAGCAGAAAGTTCCACAAAAGACTTGGCTGAGCTTATCTAAGAGTTCTTATTCACTAAGATTCCTTACAGGAGTAAACACACCTCTAACTCACAGACAAATTTAAAACCCATCAGTTATCCTCAGCCTGGTTTATTAACCCATCTGCTGAGACAGTTTTAACTGGGATGACCACTGAGCATGCTAAGCTTCTTGGAACCACAGGTGAGAGTCAGATGGCAGGTAAACACCAGAGATGAATGAGAAGCTCTGAAAAGGGCTCAGCAGCCCTCACATCAGAGGTGCTGATCTTCCCTGGAAAGCCATACCAGAAATGACCACTGAACCAAAGAAAAGGACAGTTTACCAAAAAACTCTCTGATACTTCTTTGTCTTCCATGCCATCTAGCTGCTGGCAGCAGTTTAATTAAATTGGACTGATTAATCTGTAGTTTCATTAGGAGCAGTGGGTTTCTAACAACCTCTTTCCCAGATTCAATCAGCTTTTCCAATAAGGAGAACTAAGAAGACTTACTCAGAGGAAGATCCATTGCAAGAAGTCCCGAACCATGTGCTTTCACAAAGAGGAAAAGATTCACCAAAACTTGGATTAATTGACATCACTTGTGTTCAGATAACTATCATCCAGGGCAAAGAGCATTGATTCTGGTGTCAGAAGACCTATCTCTGATAGTATCTTGTATAAGTTCTCAGTTTCTTCACCTTTAAAATGAATGTGTTGAATTTTATGGCTTTGAGGTTCCTTTGACCTTTATAACCATGATCCTATGAAAAAAAGGGTGAAAGAGAAACAGGACAGAGGAGTACTATAGTTGCTAGAATATGAGAATCGAAAATACAATCAGATCAACCATAGCCATTGTGAAACCATGAGACTAAAAGACCACAGTGGCAACAGGACATCGTTTCTACAAAATGCATTGCATGCCTATAAGGAAGACTAGAAAGGCACACCCAGTGAATGCAGTTCAGATGTTTATGAGCAGTACCAGTGGCAACCACAGATTAAGAGAAGTCAATAAAGACATTAAAAAGAACCCTTTCCTCCTGAGTGGCAGCAAGCACATTTCAAGTCTCTCAACTGAATTGGTCGGAGGAGGGATTATTTCATAAAATACACAGTCTTTTATATAGAAATACATTTCACTCAAATGGGAAAGCAAGGAAATAAGGAAGGAGGATAAGATGAAGAGAAAATCACAGAAGGAATTAGTCCCAATCAAACAAATTTTAAGAATGGGCAAAAACATTATCAGCTCTTTTTGAAATGACAAAGAATTGGACATTGAAGGTGTATCCATCAGTTGGATAATTGTTGAATCAGTGGAATTATATAAACTTGATGAAATTAGTTGCTAAAAGAAATGATGAAGGAGATAGTTTTAGAGAAACCTAGAAAGATTTGTTGGAACTGATAGAGTGAGAGGAGCAGAATTAGGAAAAAAATCTGTTTATCCAATAAGAACAGCATAGAGATAAATTTGAAAGACTTAGAAACTCTAACCAGCACAAACCCAATTCTATAGTTCCAGAGGACTTAAAATGAAACACACTATCTCCTTATAGAGAAGTGATACTCACATTGCACATTGAGATATATTTTGTGAATGTGGCCAATATAGGAAATTGCTTTTTTAGGTATATTTGTAACTGAGAGGAAAAAAATCTAGAACAATTTTTTTTTAATTAATTGGCAGGAAAAGCTAGACAGTGCAGTGAATGGAGCACCAACCCTGAAGCCAGGAGGATAGAGTTCAAATCCAGCCTCAGACACTTGATATGTCCTAGCTGTGTGACCCTGGGCAAGTTAATTAACCCCAATTGCCTCAGGAAAAACAGTTGATAGAAGGATTTAGGTGTTGTGTAAATACTTACAAATAGCTTGAAAAATAAGGCTAGGGGCAGTTAAGTGATGCAGTGGATAGCACACCAGCCCTGAAGTCAGGAGGATCTGAATTCAAATCTGGTCTCAGACATTTAATACTTCTTAGTTGTGTGACCCTGGGCAAGTCACTTAACCCCAACTGCCTTAAGGAAAAAAAAAGAAAAGAAAAGAAGGCTAAAAATCTCAATCCATAGGAAAAAAGGAAGAATTGTGCAGCGACTTGCTTTGGATCTATAATATTTTTCATTCTAACATAGCAAATTGATGACTATCTTCAAATATAGGTTCATTTCACACAGAGAAAGAGAGATTCAAAGAACATTTCCCTTTAGTCAAGGTTATAAAATGACAAAGTATTTCTTAAAAAAAAAGATTTCACATAAAGGTAGGATTTCAGGAATTATGACAGCAAATACGAAAATGTACATATTTTTACAGGAAAGGTATTTAAAGGAAGTATTGGCAAAGAAAATATATTATAAGATTTCTTACTAAATCTAGAGCACATTGAAATTCATCATCAATCAAGTAAACATTTGTTAAGCACCTATTATGTGTCAAGAATCAAGCACAGTACCTAGAGTTGAGGAATCAAGTCCACACAATGAACTACTCTCTAAATTCAATGAGTTTATATTCAAATGAGGAAGACAAGCATAACATATAAAAATATGCACAGAAGAAATATAAAGTTAATAAATATAAATGCATATGAAATAATTAAATAACTGCCTTTGAATTAGCCAGTGCAATAGTGACCCAAAGAACAGATAGTCAAACCTAGTGTGCATCTTGATAGCTGTTCCTTCACCTGCTTTGTGAAGCCAGTTCTAGAGCTCACCTTCAAACCATAGGAGATGTTTCATTTTCCCAGGCTTTTATGATACTGACTTTAAAGATCCCGTGAAAATTACTAGGCTTTGGGGCTTTAATGAGATCCTTTTTAATTCAGAAAGAACAGCCCCATCAATTGAAAAATGATGCCCATTTGTCATTTTCTATTCTGCAGCCTCAGGATCACACTGGTTACTGGCAGAGACATAGGACCACAATTAATAAAACATAATTACATGCATAAGCCAATATGACAGCCAGAACTCTCAACTTTCTCTCCACTTCTGTTTCTGACCCTGTCTCTCAATGTTATCTGATACCTTTCTTTAGGGCTTAATGTTCTCAACTCTAATACAAATTCAAGATTGCATCAGCCATTGCTAAGTGCATCTTCATATGGAAAAAGCTCCGAATCCATCTGTTAAGAATAATAGTCACTTTCATCCCTCTTTGCCTCAGTTTCCTCAACTTTAAAAATGAGATAATAACAGTACATACATGCCAGAGTTTGTGGGAATATCAAATGCTATGATATCTGTAAAACACAGCACAGTACCAGGCACAAAACAGGGGCTAGACAAGTGTCAGCTATTACTATTGTTATTATCATCATTATATAATTATGAAATTTACAGAGAGATACACAAGCCCATGCATGTGAAATTGTTCCCACCTGAACCCCCATTTTCTCTAGGAATACTTATATGGTGAATCAGCAAATATTTACTGAAGTCTTAATGAGTCCAGAACAATGAACTCGGTCATTGTTGTATTACTGTCATTTAATATCAAATTTTGGTCACTACCATCTGGTGTCAGACATGCAATAAAAATTTTCTTGGTCTCTGCTCAGAATATTCTCTAGAATATATTACCCAGCCCAAAGAATAAGACCAGGATTTGACCTCAGGATGAAGAAAACTCTTCAGTTTAAACAGCAGTTTGGAAGAGGAAGTAATGTGCAACCTGGCTGGGAACACAGGCTGGGGGCCAGGTTGTGAAGGGCTTTAAATGTCAGAGGAGTTTAAGCTTGATCTAACAAGTAACAGGGAACCATTGAAGTTTATTGAGTAGGGGAATAATGTGGTCAGATTTGCACTTAGGAAAACCAATTTGGCAGCTGCGTGAAGGGCAGATAGCAGAAGCAACAGACAAGTTAGGGAGACTAATTAAGAAGTTATTTTCTCTCCCTCTCTCAAGAGAGATATTCATTGCAAGGACAAAATGAGACAGCAGAGGTGAAAGCACCTAAAAATAAGAAGTACTCCATAAATTGTAACAGCAGGAATAAGTTGAGACCTGTCATCTCGAAATCCACATCAACTTGATTTTAGTGTTATTTTTATAGTTTTTAAACTCCTTTTTTCTCTCTAAGTCTGATCCTTGTGGGAAAGAAGCAGGGATATTCTGGTAAATATTTAACAAATGGCTCTGAGGGGAAAATATGGACATGAGACACTTTTCAATTTAATCTGGATTATCACATTTTCTCCATCACTTTTTGTCAACAAATAACTCAATAATAAATCAAGCCCTGATGTGTACCATTTGTAATTTTCCAAGGTTTAAATCTGCACACTGAAAATTTGACAATCTGCTCTATAGAATGAATATAAGGTGGCTCCAGTATACACCACTGAAGATAACCAACATGTATAGCGAGGAGAGATTGTTCTTATTGGTGTTTGTTCTTCATTTTCAAAGAGAATTCTAACAGTAGAGAGGTGATTCCATGACGTGGAAGTCAAATGGATTTAAGTGATGGAGGGCTGTGTAAGGTCACCATAATCTCACTGGATTATGGGAGAAAACCGACTTCTGATCCCATATCTGCTCTTGGACTTCTATAAAATTTTGAACAAATCAGTCTTCCTCTCTGGGTCTCAATCTCTCTATCTGTAAAAATAAGTGGATACTTAATATGATCCTTAACATTCTATAATTCTAACAGTACCACTTACCTCTTTTAATGTATTGGAAAGAGAGAGCAAACAGTAGCGAATAGGGATATTTCTTTGTTTCTGAGAACTCATCAGAATAGTCTGATGGCAACGAATGAGTATTAGGGAGAAGCAACAATGAACAACAGGCAGATGTTCTGGTAGCTAGATAGAGAACAGGTGGTGTTTTGATGTTGTTTGTCCTGCATGCTTAAAGAGGACCAGGATGACATCACAATCCTGGGGTCAAAGTGCAGAGTATCTGTGTCTGATCAGACCAATATGAGCTGGGAAGGCTTTACCACAGGTTGGGCACAAAAAGTGCATATGGCTCAGGCATGCTGGGTAGGTGGTGACAAGTCTGTCAGCAATTAATGGGGACCTAGCCTCAAAGTCTGTGTTCTCATAATCAGGAAAACAGGGTTATATTGTGGGGAGGTAGAGGGAAGCAGCTGTTTCCCACAGTCCTAAAAAAGAGCACCAAGCTCTGCATCATTTGGAGATTTTCTATAAATACAAGGAGATCACTGACTTCTTTTTAGGGTTAGTCTACTTGCTAAGCATCCACAGTGGCTAACTCTATTTAGGGGCTAACTCTATTTAGGGTACTAAATCCTTTTCTAGGAATTTAGCCCAAGTTATGGAGTTAGGGGTTCATTAGGAACCTGCTATGCCTTTCTCCATGATAGTATCTTCCTACTGTTAATTGTGAATTCTAGTAGGGAATTTAGCTTGTGTATTTCCCCTTCAATTAATTGCTAAAACTCTTTTTTCTTTGTTAATAGATATATGTGTGTGCTACATATAATAAATATATATATATATATTTAATCCACTGTTAGCAGCATAATAAAATATTTGCCTCTTGATAATAAATAAATACATAAGTAAAATAAATGAATGAATGAATACAAGGAGACCCAGAATACCCAGCCTATTTGTTAACAATTCCTAGATTGTTCTTAATATAAGGAATGTGAAGCTGATTATTTATGCTAGCTAAAAAAATAAGAAAGTCAGGAGACATCTAGTCATGGTTCCCTCATTCCCTAGTGTGACCGTGAGGAAATTGGTTCCCTGACTAATATTCCTGGTATGTTTGTTTGTCTTCCTCTGCATGTATCTTTGGAGAAAGCTCTGTGTGCTGAGCTATGACAAAACCTGCTTGAGGTCTAAGTGACACAGAGAGCTAAGTGACAGTTACATTTCTGACAATATTTTGAGAACCCTTCTGTATTCTCTCAGGCATGCCTACATAAGTGGTCACAGGGCCCTGAGACTTACTCCCAAGTGTAGGATTCTGATATCTGATCTTTGAATAGACTGAAGAATTAAGCAGGATCCCTTTAAAAAACTAGACCATAGAAACAGGCAAGAATTTAGGGAGGGAACAACATTAGGTTCTGATATTATAACTGAAAAATAATTTGGGAGTCTTAGTCGTTATAGACAAAGCAAGAACTAGTTAGTAGGAATGGGGTATAAGGGGAAAATAGAGTCAGCATCATGGGTAAATAGAAGTTTAGTATAATGAAAAGATCACAGGATTTAGGGTTAGGAAAATGTGGCATTCAAATCTTGCTTCAGACACTTACTATTTATTTGATTGTGACCAAATCACTTAATCACTCTGAACTTCAGTTTCATCATCAGTAAAATCAGAATAATCACGTCTGTGATATCTAATGGCTTAGAATTATTGTGATGATCATAAAAGACAGCGTAAGTAAAATGCACTGGAAAACCTTAAATTTCTGATAGAAATATCTGCTGTTATTATTCTGAGATAATTGTACTATGGATTTAGAACTTTAATTCAAGTTTCTAGTTCTGGATCTGTTAATAAGATACTGAATGATCATGGACAAATTACTGCCCATATCTGGGCCAGAGCTTCCTCAGCTATAAAATGAGAGTCTGTGCCCAGATGGCCTTGATCAAGACTTCTTCCAACTCTAATGTAGTATGAATCTTCTCCAATGTATCTCTTTTTTAATTTTTTTTATTAGCCCTTTGGTCTTGGCCAAACAGAACAAAACAAATAGAACTAAAAAGAAGTAGTCTATCAGTCAGTAATAGGGAGCCTTTTATTATTCCAACACAACTATTTTTCATAAATTCCAAAGATCTTTCTTGACTTTTTTGGGTTCTGAGGTTGGAAACAGTGGGTCAGGAGATGGCCTTGGTGCGAGGAAGACCTGGATTCAGGTTCTGTCTCTGATACTTAATGACGGTGTGACAGTGAGCAAATCACTTAATGTCTCAATGCTCTAAGCAGCTTTCTAAGACCACAGATTGCAAAAAATAAATGCTGATTTGCATTGGTAACAGGAGTTTCCTCATGTAAGCATTCCTACTATCAATGAAATTAAGATTGCAGTTCCTATGCCTATCCATCTGGCCTCCCCAAGGTGCTTCCATTCATTTGGCTACAATAGTGCACTCTTTCTCTTCACTGCAGAGAGAGAAGGTAAGTCTTTCATCTGCTTTCAGAGCACCTCCTATGATGATAGCTCTAGAGCTGAGAAAGACCTCAAAAGCTTGTAGTCCAGCCCCTTCATTTACAACAAGGATCTTCTTCTTTCAACACTAGATCTGTAATTCTAAACCATGTGCTGTCCTTTTGTAAGAAAAGTAGTGTCATAACAATAATGGTTCATCACATTCAAATATAACATTTACTAAACAAAAATAAACATTTACTAATTTGCAAATATAAACATTTACTTACCATTGTAAGCTACATACAAATGACTATTGTCAGTGACATACATGACCTCATTTGAGAGCCACTATTGTGGAGCAGATAGAGTACAGGTCCTAGATTCAGAAAGACCTGCATTTCAGTCCTGTCTCAGATACTCACTAATTTGCTGGGTGACCCTGAGGAAAATATTTAACCTCTCCTGCTCTCAATTTCCTTTTCCTTAAAATGGAATTAATATTTGCCATTAGGATTGCCAGACAAATCAAATGGGATAATTCTCCTAGGATTTACAAATCCTAAAGCCCTATGTAAACATAGATTATTTTGATTGTTATGATTATTATATTTCACTATAAATGATTATTATTCTTCACTATAAATCTTATTGTTCCCATTTTGAACAATAGTGAACCTAAAATTAAGATAATTGAAGTAATGGTGTCAAACGCACGCAGTCCCAGACAGAGCTGGAACTCTCAGTTTTTTCCTGATACTTCAGTCCATGCTTCTTCTAGAACAACAAAACTTCCTGCTTTTAATAGCCAATTCAATATTATTATTCTGTAAGAAATTACCAGCAGGATGATTTCAGAAGGCCTGGAGAGACTTGCGTGAAATGAGCAGGACCAGGAGATCATTATATATTTCAACAACAATACTATATGATGATCAATTCTGATGGACGAAGCCCTCTTCAACAATAAGATGAACCAAATCAGTTCCAATAGAACAGTAATGAACTGAACCAGATTCACCTAGGGAAAGAACTCTGGGAGATGACTATGAACCACTATGTAGAATTCCCAATCCCTCTAATTTTGTCCTCCTGATGTTTGATTTCCTTCACAGGTTAATTGTACACTATTTCAAAGTCTGACTCTTTTTGTACAGCAAAATAAGTGTATGGACATGCATACATATATTGTATTTAACTTATACTTTAACATATTTAACATGTATTGGTCAACCTGCCATCTGGGGGAAGGGGTAGGGGGGAAGGAGGGAAAAGTTGGAACAACTTGCAATACTGAAAAATTACCTATGCATATATCTTATAAATAAAAACCTATAATAATAATTTAAAAAATAGCCAATTCAAGGCAACCTGTTTAAATAATGCCTTAGGAAAGTTACTTTCAATTCCACAGCCATCTTTGGAAACAGTTCATGGGTTCTTCTCCGAATGTTTCATCATCTCAAAACTGTTAAAACTAAGCCTGTCAACCAGCTAAAGCTGGCTGCATTTCTTCTCATTTTCATCTCTCTTTCTGTGTGTCTCTCTCTCTCCTCTCTCTCTCTCTCTCTCTCTCTCTCTCTCTCTCTCTCTCTCTCTCTCTCTCTCTCTCTGTCTCTCTGTCTCTGTCTCTCTGTGTCTCTCTCTCTGTGTGTATGTCCACAATAGTGAGCTCTTTGGTTTCTGTGTGTGCCCTTGAAACCCTCTAAATGAATCTAAGCCATCAGCCCAGCAGGGCATATTGATGTGCTGTCACAGTGAAACAGCTGGATGAGTATTAACAGCTTGTATGTGTGCACAGTTCCAGCTGACCTAAACAACTGGCCTCCAGTCTCCAGATGTTCTGCGATACCACTGTCTGACAAAAGAGCAAGCAGCTGTTCTCAAAGTAGTGTCCTGGTTTCCTATCCCTATTCTTCCCTATTCTCTACCCAGTCATTTTCTTTATAAGTAAGTAGTGACCAAGCAAAGGGAGGTCCTTTTTGGCTCATAGTGACATTAATTTGATAGTCTTGTGGCAGCTTTCTTTTGAGGATGAATGATGAATTTCTATTAAATTTTAGAATGGTTCAAAGAGTACATCTGGTCCCCATCACCATCAAATATGCAAAGTATAATGACAAGAGCATGAGATCTGGCATCAGAAGATCAAAGTTCAATAAGCCTTGGTTCTACCATTTAGTAGCTATATGATCCTTCAAAAATCATAATGATAAAACAATACGTACTAGAACCAGAATCTGATGTGAATGAATCATTTTCTACTATATTGAGATAATAATAATAATGATGACTAATATTTGTATAGTACTTACTCTGTGTTAGGCATTGCACTTAGCTCTAAAATTATTATATCATTTGATCCTCTTAATAATACTGAGAGGTAGTAGTAGCATTATCCCCATTTTACACCCAAAGAAAGTAGGTTAAACAGAAGTGAAGTGACTTGCCTAGGATCAAACCACCCTTCATTTGATCTCTTTAAGCCTCAGTTTCCTTATCTATAAAAATGGCAATAGGGAGACTTGTGCCATGCATCTCACACAAGATGAAGCAAGATGGAAAAAGTATAAGCAAGAGCATTTTTTCAGTCCTTGGATAACTTTTATCATATTATGGAACCCTGATTCTGATGAGGTTTAGAAGCCCCATCTCAATGATATTTTAAATGCCTAAAATAAAATATATAGGGGCATAAAGGAAATTGATTATATGGAAATACAATTATCAAAACTTTTTTCAATAAATTTATGGACTCCAGGTTAAGAACCCCTGATTTAGTCCAAGCCCTTCATTTAACTGATGAAAAAACTACCTGGCCCTTGAATTTTAGAGCATGAAATGTCGATCTGGTTTGTGATTTCATTGAAAGGGAAAACTCCTCCCCCTACCACTCACTATTCGTTTTGCTTTGTTTTGTTTTGTTTTTAATTGAAGCTTTTTTATTTTCAAAATATATGCATGGGCAATTTTTCAACATTGACCCTTGCAAAACCTTGTCTTCCAATTTCCCCCCCTCCTTCCCTTCACCCCCTCCCAAGATGGCAAATAATCCCACATATGTTCAACATGATAAAAATGTATTAAATCCAATATATGCATACATATTTATACAATTCTCTTGCTACACAAGAAAAATCAGATCAAAAAGGAAAAAAATTAGAAAGAAAATAAAATGCAAACAAACAATAAGAAAAATGAAAATGCTATGTTGTGATTTACTCTCAGTTCCCACAATTCTCTCTCTGGGTGCAGATGGCGCTCTTCATCACAAGATCATTGGAACTGTTCTGAATCACCTCACAGTTGAAGAGAGCCACATCCATCAGAACTGATCTTCACATATTCTTGCTGTTGTCATCTACAATAATCTCCTGGTTCAGCTCATTTCATTTTGCATCAGTTCATGTAAGTCTCTCCAGGACTCTCTGAAATCATCCTCATGATCATTTCTTGTAGAACAATAATATTCCATAACATTCACATACCATAACTTATTCAGCCATTCCCCAACTGATGGGCATCCACTCAGTTTCCAGCTCCTTGTCACCATAAAAAAGACTGCCACAAACATTTTTGCACATGTGGGATCCTTTCTCTCCTTTATGATCTGTTTGGGATATAAGCCCAGTAGAAACAGTGATGGATCAAAACTGCATACACAGTTTGATAGTCCTTTGGGCATAGTTCCAAATTGCTTTCCAGAATGACTAGACCAGTTCACAACTATACCAACAATGTATCAGTGTCTCAGTTTTCACACATCCCCTCCAACATTTGTCATTTTTTTTTCAATCATCTTAGCCAATCTGACAGGTGTGCAGTAGCATCACAGAGTTGTCTTAATTTGCATTTCTCTGATCAATAGTATCACTATTCATTTCTTGGGGCTTAAGTAAGGTTAAGTAACTTAAGTAAGTAAGTAAGTAACTTGTTCAGAGTCACACAATAAATCAATGGGACACATCTTGCTGATTCTAAGGTCTGTCCTCTATTATATCATATGCATGCATATGTGTGTGCCTGTATACACATGTGTGTATACATATGCATGTATGTATAGATGTACACATACACATGCACATATGCATACATACATATACACACATATAAAATATTAGTTAACATGCATATATATTTGTTTATATACACTCATGCATACATATAAGATATATGTATATGTAGGTCTGTGTCTGTGTCTATATGTATGTATACATACATAAATATGTATAATTTTTTAAAAAACAATTTTACCTAACGTTTTCTACGAGAGTCAAATCAAGCTAAGATAAACCCATTGATTTTTTACAGCTAGATTGAGTCTGTCATGTATACTAGATGGATGAGGGCTTCTATTTGTAATTGGCATCTACAGTATTGGGCATCAAAGTCATGACTCACTTGGTAGAAAGCATGGACTAATGGTATTACTGTAAGCAGTTTCATCTCCTATCATTTACACATCTATTATCATTTTAATTATTTGTAGTTATTAAGTTGGCTCATGCATCCACCTCTGTGCACATTTGCAAACACACCCACCCCACTCAGGCTTCCAAATAAGTCTCAGAGCATTTTTGTTCTTGTGGAGAGTTAGCCCACCTGTGGTGTTAGTAACATTCTCAGCTCCCAACCCAGTCTTTCATTATAGACTCACTGGTCAACCAGCATTTGTTGTCTCCCTCCCCCTCCCCAAGTGATTGCAGCTTTAAGTACTCTTATAACCCATCTACCAACTTCCACATTAGAAGTCTATGTGGGGGGTTCCTTTTAAATGTGCTTTTTAAGTATCCAAGAACTCAAGAGAAAAGAGAAAAGACAAGGCTGACAGAAATTGCAAATAAATGTTGCTGGAAATAGATTTTTCCATGCAGGATTTAAACAGCACCCCTGGGGATCAATGAAGCCAATATACACCACAGGTGAGAAATGAGAAATTGTTAAGAACATTCAAAGCAGGAATGGGACTTAGCTGGATATTTTGGTGATTTTGACACTAGATGCCGAGAAGAACCAATTTTTATTTTCAAAAGACCTCTTCTCTATTACTCTGAATTAACACAGCAGGACATAAAATCCTTTGCCATACATGTATTAACTCTAGGTAGGTCCCAAAACTGGACAAGGAGGGGTTGGGATGAATGAGCATGAGCCAGGTGTGGGCCTTTCCTGAAACAAGGAAGGAAGAATAGAATGATAGATGGGATCTAGAAGTTACTGAGTCCAGTTCCTTCAGTCTGCAGATTCAGAACCAGAGAGATGAAGAAACTGTCCCATGACTACATAGCTAATAAAGAAGTCCAGTGCTAAATGCAAAGGTATTGAAAAAAAGCCAGCTACATTCTTATTTGATATGATTCTCAGGTTTATTTGTAAGGGATCCATCAGGAGCTTCCCTCAATCCCCAGCTCCCAATCAGTTTGAATACCTCTCTGCCCCTAGGGACCATAAATATGTGCTCTGACACCTTTAAGAAGAAAATTAAAAACTCCTAATTGGTTTTCAGTGACTGGAACCATCCTTCAAGGTCTTGGGCTCTAGACATCAGCAGGATGGATCCCTTTGACCCTCCTCTGCCTTTTTTTTCCTTTTTTCACCCGCCCCCATTCAGATTCTAGCCCCAAGCTTAGCAAAGTAAAGCTGTCTATGACCTGAGCACGTGGAGTCTCCTTCCCTCGCTAACACAGACACACATGATGTAGTTGCATGGATTTATTCTTGTGACCTGAGAGAAATATTAATAGAATTCCTACAAAGGCACATGGCAAAGGCAGACGTGTAATTTGCTCATATGGCCTGAGAGGGTAGCTTGTTAATAATGTTTAAAAAGCTCCTGCATCCTAATAGCCTCCAGAATATGATATACACAAACTACTCCTTCAGGCCACATGGCCAAGGACATCTTCCTCACAAGGCTATTCAGAA
This sequence comes from Sarcophilus harrisii, assembly GCF_902635505.1. Taxonomy (NCBI): domain Eukaryota; kingdom Metazoa; phylum Chordata; class Mammalia; order Dasyuromorphia; family Dasyuridae; genus Sarcophilus; species Sarcophilus harrisii. Next base: position 222,645,923 of record NC_045431.1, on the reverse strand, counting down.
GTTCATAAGCAAAATTCCCAGACTGAAACTGAGTCAAGATGCTCTCAGTTTTAAAGAGTTGAAGAGTCTTTCTCTTCCTATCAGTGATTCTACTGATAAGAATAAACTTCATAGATCTAAATAAAAGAATAACCAGCAAAAAATAACCTTGCTGACTCTCTTCAATAAGACAACTGAGGCCGTTGCTGTGAATGTAGATTAGATTAATAAAATTTAGTAAATGACAGGAGATGTGGGATATGGAGATAAGGAGGGGGGATGGAGGACAAGAGAGAACAGTCGAGGATATCAGGGATCCAAACTCAAGAAACTGGGTAGAAGGTATTTCCCTTATTCCCTTATTCTTAACTGAAATAAGGAAATCTAGAGAAGATTGGTTTTTAGGGAAGAAGACAATGAGTTCCATTTCAGAAGGGTTAAGTTTAAAATATTGATGTGATATATGCGATGTAATACCTATGTGTGTGTTGATGTATGTTGAATTCAATTTAACTGATTCAATTCACAGATGTCCAATCGGCCTCATTCACAAACAAACTTCCTGATCCCTTTGTCTTGATTTCTTCATCAAATTCATAAAACTTTTTTTCTAAAAATGAATTTCAAGCTTGGCTCAGTGGGCAATTGACTGACCCCACTACTCTTATTCTTTTTATAGAGAAAGATGAAAAGAGCCTGGTATTGATTGTATGGAAAGATGATTAAGAAAGTGATTAATCTCCTCGATTAAATAAAATTAAAAAAAATTCTGCCATTAGATTCAATGCTGTGTTGGTAAATGTTTAACAACTGGCCTTCCCAAAAGATTGCAACTACTTCAGAATAAGCCCATCTCATAATTGAAAAAAAACTCTAGTCTAATCCATACCAAATCAATGATCCCCTAGATATATTATATCCAACAAGTAGTCATTTAGTCTTTTTAGGAGATCTCCATATATAAAACCGACTACTTCTTAAGACAGAACATTCTACTTTTGGACAACCCTAATCAGAGATGTGTTGGAACCAGCTTGAATCATCTTATGTGACCTGATCGTAAAATTTTCTGTCTGAGCATTTATGTTTCAAAATGGGTGAATGGTGGGGCGGCTAGGTGGTACAGTGGATAGAGCACCAGCCCTGAAGTCAGGAGGATCTGAGTTCCAATCTAGCCTCAGACATTAACACTTCCCAGCTGTGTGAGCCTGGGCAAGTCACTTAACCCCAAATTGTCCCATCAAAAATGGGTAAATGCTACAAATGCGACTCTGATGTATTCTTTTTTGACTTCCCAGATTTAAAAAAGCAATAGAGAAATTAATAGTGTAGATTAAATTTAAGAGGGTGTCAAGCAAATCTTTTGGGAAGGCCAGCTGTTAGACATTTACCAACACAGCATTGAATCTAATGGCAGAAATTTTTCTTTAATTTTATTCAATCTTAGGCTTCTCTCTCAATTTGTGTTCATAGGTTAAGGTTTCCAGAGGGTCGATTGACAATTTACTATCCTCAGAAGTCTGAGAGTAACCTGAGGAGTGGAATTATTATTACCATAGGTCACAAGTTACCAGTTTTGTCTCTGAATGCTTGGCTAACTAAGATCAAGCAATAACAAATACAATAGACCAAACCTTCTTCTCACAGCTGTCACTTTCAGGTAGGACACAGGGCAGTTTCTCTTCCTTTTTTGCTTTTAAGATAAGAGACATGAGAATAGATGTATGCCCTCTCCTTTTCTTGAGACACCTTTAGATTGCTGTTAGATTGCCTTTCTCTGTTCCTAATTAGATATATTTATCTTTTGCTGGTCTAGTTTTTTCGATAACAAGGCAGAGAGGAAGAATAGGGAAAAACTCTCCCCTCCACTATCAACCCATAAGATGAATCCCTCTAAATAGCTCAGTACCAATTTTCTGGCTTGCCATTTGATTGCACCACTCAACTGACCAGCTGTTTATATACACAGTCAAGAGACTTGGTCTTCTCAACCAATCCCAAGAAGTTTCCTTGGTGACATCATCTACTTAGCATTCAATAGCCCAAGATCCTATGGTCTTTTCTTTTTTGTTTTTCTGAAGCCACTAGCCCAGGGTCACTGGGCTAGGAAGTATTACTAGGAAGTATTAAGTGTCTGAGATCAAATTTGAACTCAGGTCCTCCTAACTTCAAGGCTGGTACTCTAACCACTGTGCTATCTAGCTGCCCTGATCCTATGGTCTTTTCAAATTAATTATGGGCTTGTCCATAAACACATTATAATGAGATTATATTTTTAAAAATCCTTAATATCTAGTCCACACATCTTGTTGATTGATTCAATTAAGGTCTCTGTGCTTTAATTGGAGGTAGGAATGAAAACCCATTTTTATATTTGTATCCAACCATTTTGCACAAATTACTTTTCTTCTGCCATTTGAAGTCAAGCAGAATAAACTCAGCCCCTATTTCGCATTACAATTCCTTCTCTTAATCAGGCAAAAAAAATCAGCACCCCCCCCAAGTTCTTTCCATTAGTTGTCATACATCATGGACTCAAAATCCTTTCCTATTTTTACTGCTTTCCTCTGTTTTAAACTACAGATCATCAAAGTTCTTCTTAAGATGTCTTAACTAGAACTAAAGGCAATGGTCCAGATGCAGTCTGACCATGGCAGAATATTCTAAAAATATCTACAGTATAGACCTAATCACAGGAGTAGGAAGGCTTCCAGGTCACCAGCTTCCTCACAGGATAGTGGGTGAGGTCTATCTAAATTTGTCCTTGAGTTTGATACTCTTGAAAAGAAAGTTTCTACGGAAAAAGTTCCCTGCATATAGCCTAAATTCTACATTCCCATCGTTTTCTTTCTCGTATCAAACTCATTTCCAGCGCTCATTAAGCTGGCTTTCCAGATAGTTGGTTAAGTTAATGTATTTGCACTTGGCTCATGCATTAATCTTTGCAAACTATGAAACATTTTTGTATAAACGTCCACCTAGCCATAAATTATTGCTTAATTCATCATATGGTATGGATCTTTCCAAAGGTCCATGAGGGCCAGACCTCTGTAAGGAAATGCTCATTATAAGATGCTCATGGGCCAGTTATGTGCTACCCTCTTGGAAACGGATGCCCATTCAGGGTTCAGTACTGTCTCCAAACAATGACTGAATCAGTAGTTTTCAGGATGATTAAATATAATGTTTAGAATCAGAGTTTAGAAAAAAGGACAACGGGAGGTAAAGAGGCATTTAATATTCTCTTTATTCGTTTTAAAATTTGAAGATGTAAGAGAAGAGGAAAGACATTGGTGAGCTCTTTTGGGGACTGCTGGGATGATGCTCTCCTTCCTATATGTCCACCTCTGCACAAATCTGCCTTATTTCTTAAATGGGACATTACCTATGTTTTAAGGAAGGGTACCTTTCTACTAAAATCTGCCCATAATATTGCATCATGGTGTAGTACAGAAGTGAAGCTATGGTTTCAAGGATTATACTTGGAAAGTACAAACTGTGGTGGGACTTATTGAGTTGAAAGGCTCTGAACACAGGTCTAGCCTAGCAATGGAGCCTGTATGGATATTCTCACAAGAGAATTTGTCTATGTAATCAAACAAGGAATATTTATTAAGTACTTACTGGATTCGAGCTAATTGCTAAGGTTCATAATTCAATAAAAAAGTAGAAAAAAATCTGCTCTCAAAGAGCTATTAGGTGTGTCACCAGAAAGCCAGACACCAAGAATTTAATTGTCATAGCCAACCCAACTTATGGAACCATCAAGTAGAGCAGAAAGGGCCAGCTCCTGCCAACTTCCCAGAGCTGTTCACCTGATATTCTTTGGATGATAGTAAATACCTTTACCCACCTTTCTGCCTCATCAGGTAGAGTGGTGGCTCTTGCTTTCAACGAGGTAAAATCCTAGTGGAATGACTGGACTTTTGCTTAGCAAAAAAAAATCAACATGGTTGCCTTGGGCCAATTCATTCAGAGACACCCACAAAGGTCCTTAGACTTAAAGCTCACAGACTTCAGACATTATCTAGGCCCACCCCCAGATTGCACAAATTAGTAAACTGAAATTCAGAGAGGTTAAGTGACCTCAGTCTTCAGATTCTAAATTCAGTGTTCTTTTGCCTATTTAATGTCCCCTATATGTCACATCTTAGCTTTTTCCAAATCATGCATTGAAGAACAGTGACATTCTCTGCAGTGAAATATACCAGTGTTTGGAAACTTGAAGAATTATGGGGGAATCAAATGTTATTGTTCTCATCATCATCATTCTCATTGTTATTGTTGTTGCTGTTATTGTCATTATTCTAGGTTTTATAAGAAAATGTAAAGGCTATAAATACTTCTTAATATTAGAAATGAAATATCAAAAAAATACCTCATTATATGACTTTCCTGATTCCATAAAATTAACAAATTAATTCTCCTAATTGTTAAAGTTATCCTCCCCTGGAAATTAATTTGTATTTATTTTATATTTGTGATCTTTCTACATGTTGTTTCCTTTAGTAGAATACAAGCTGCCTTAAAGGTAGGAATCATTTCACATTGTTCTTTCTATCCTCAACAGTTAACCAGTACCTGACACACAGTAGGTACTTAAAACAATACAATAAATGTTTATTAAGCACCTCTTATGTACCAGGCACTGAGCTAAACTGGGGATATGAATCTGAAAAAAAAGAAAGATAGCTTTTATCTTTGAGGAGCTTACAATCAATAGGAAAAGGTAATACACCAAAAAAAAAAAAAAGAAAAGAAAAGAAAAGGCAGAGGGGAGTGCTACAGCATTTGGGGAGGAGACAGGTCCTGGATTTATTAGGTGGGGTTAGTATACAGAGTCTGATAAAATTATTCCTTGAAGTAAACATGGAATAGCACTGATGGGCATCAATTAAACCTTATACTTTAGTGGAGATCATGAGTAGTCCCATTTTGCTGTGTATCCAGCCAGAAATCCAAGTTATATCAAACCCCTAAGATGAACTTTCCCCTATAAATCTGTCCATAGTTCACACCATCTTTGCTGAATCCCTTTTGGCTCAGTCCACCACAGCATTCAACCTTGCAGTGTCTTTCTTCTCAGCCCTCTCCCATGCCACATGGTGTCTTATAGCTAATTAATTATTTTAGGGTGTTAAATCCCTTTTAGGATTTAGCCTGTTAGTTAAGAACATGTCCCACTTCATGGAGTATTCCCTTTTTTCTGGTTAGTTATAAATTCTACTTGGGAACTTGCCCTTTCTATTGTTAATTTTAAAACCCCTTTCCTTGCTAACCTTATGCTCTCCCAACTCTAGTTTATATTTACCATTTCTAGTGTCTGTTGTATCTCTTCCTTTGGTCTGCATCTTTTCCTAAATAAACCCACTTTTTACCAAAGAGAATGGTCATTGTGAATTCTTCCCTTGACTAACACCAACATTTCATGCTAAATCCCAAACACATCATTTGGAACTAGGAATTGCTACCCTGAGTACATCAGGATGATGATGATGATGATGATGATGATGATGATTTGATTATGATCATGACAATTGTTGTGCCATAGTTTCCTTTTATTGTTCTGCCTCAGTTTCCCTAAATTATCCTGCCTCGGTTTCCCTAAATTGTTCTGCCTCAGATCCTTCAATTTCCTGCCTCAGTTCTCCTGATTGCAAACACCCCTCTTGATTTTAGGACTGATATAACTTAGGGTTGTCTACTTTAGGGTCATAAACTGTAAATGTTTAATCTCAGATAAAGGGGAGTTCAGACATCCTGACTCCTAAGTCCTCCTAAGTTATCAGAATTTATGGTCCTACCCCTAATCTGTCAGAACCAAATTGATGGTCCCTTCCTGGAAATTCCCATGGTCACCAGTGTTCAGACTCCACCCCTTACCTTTGTCTTCCCTGATCACTTGGAGCCATATAAAAATCATTGGAATCTCACATTTGATGCTGAATGCTTTGAGATGAAAGTCCAATCCAGCCCTGGGGGGAATATCGGATTCTGATCTTTCCCCCAGAAAACCTCTCCCTCTCAAAAACTCAAATAAAATATTAAAACTCTCTAATCTCTATCCTGCCTCAGGTTCTCTGGCATTATACAATGATGATCATGATGACAATGATGAGGAGGATGGAATTCAAACAAAGAAGGGCAGCCAGTGGCAACTGAAGAGATAACTGGCATTCTGAACCCTCTCTAAAGGGAGGCTATGGGAGAGATAAAAATATCAATTTAATAAATGCTCATTGAATGATCAGAAAGCTAGAACCAGAAAGGACTTCAGAATCCATCTATTCAGCCCCCTCCTTCTGCAAAAGAGTACTCTAAGGCACAAGGAGAAGTAATTTTCCCAAGGTTGTATAAGTAGACTATGGCAGAGGTCAGATTTGAATCTAGATCTTCTGCCCCTAGAGCTCATGTTCTTTCTGCAGCATCACATTTTGCATTTTTCCAAACCTCCTCTATCCTGGGGGTATTCCATATGCATTTATAGGTCTCATTAGCATTTTTCAAGCCTCAATGGATTCCATGGCCCCATTTGCTTAAGATATGCTGGTCTAGCAGATGCTATTCCTACAGCATCAGTGAATGACAATATGTTACAAAAGATTCTAGATAAACTCATGACCACCACCACTCTCATGGTGGACCCCTTTGACCCAGCTTGAATCAATAGCCTTCCCTGTTCTTTCTACTTAAAGAAAGACTGCTTTGTTATTTAGGTCTATAAACCACTCTCTTTTCCCTTGCATCTGGCATCTGTCTGGTAACCTTTGAAATGTCCAGTTCTATTTTAGCTAGATCAGTGCATTTTCTTCTTCCTACTCTCTGCTGACCTTCACTTATCCTTTCCATTTCTATTAAAATTTCAACCATCCTTCTCAAAATATAATGGTGTGATAGAAGGCAAATCCCATCTATTCTGAATTGTGGGAACATCTCTCCTGAGGATGAGTGATGGAAAACCCTTTTCTCATTTACCATGGATTTCAGAATGCTTCTTGCTCCCCCCCCATCATTTGCTTGGTTTTAACTCAAACTTAAATGGTTTTAGAAAAAGAGTGTCCATTTATTCTAATTAGGAAAAGGAAAAAATCAGTTATTTCCCTAGGCAAAATTAGAGTCAAAGATGCACCTTTCTTTGGAAAGCCACCAAACAATGTCTCTGAGTTAAGCAAAACAGCAACTTTAAGAAGATTCATTCCTTAATAATATTTCTTGAAGATCAACAAATTCTAATTATTAACTATGAATGTATATATATATATATATATATATATATATATATATATGTGTGTGTGTGTGTGTGTGTGTGTTTATAATTATATGCATGTATGTATGTATGTATGTATAGGTTTGCCTCAAATTTACAGTGGAAAATTCATTTCACTGATACTTTCCCATACACACACACACACACACAAATGTATTTATTTGTGTACATATGTATATCCACATTTGTGAGGATATGAGTGAATATATAGTGACTATATATAATATGTATTCATAATACATGTACACATATACACTCACTATATACAGGCATTCTGTGTTCATGTGTCTGTCTCTGTGTATATATATCTATGCATGTATATATACAGATACACATACATATCCATGTATACATATATTGTCAGTCAGTCAACAATTATTTATTAAGTACTTACATTGTTACAGGCACAGTAAACATTAAGTGCTCAGATTATTAATATAAGCAGAAAAAAAGCCTCATAGAGATTGCATTCTAATGGATAAGCGAACACATGAGAGGAAGCAGAAAAGGGAAAGGGGGACACCCAAGAGGTATGGTAGAGAAGAAGGATAGAGTGTCACCTGTACAGGAATAAAACATGCTTGTCCTTGATGTTTTCCTTAAATGAAAGTTTAGGAAGGAATCATTCAATCACAGTAAGAATTCACAGTGGTGGGAAATACTTCCAATTTGTGAATTTCAGAGCTGGAATGAGCTTCCAGCATGAAGAGGTTCATGGGATGAGAGAAAAAGAAATGCAATGTATATCTAAATTAGGGAAAGAGAAAGACAGACAGAGGAATAGAAACAGAGAGAGAAAGGGAAAGAGAGAGGGAAAGAGAGAGAGAAGAAGGGAGGGAGAAGAAACAGAGAGATGAGAAGTAGGCAGACTATATACATATATAGTATGTGCATCTGTAATGATGTATGCATATGTATATATATATATATATATATATATATATATATATATATATTTATACTAGTATGTGTTTGTTGGCAGAGAAATAGATAGTAAAGATATAGACAAATAGAGATCTAGTTGTAGTCATAAATATAGATGATATATGTATATATAGCATATGAGTGTATATATTATAGTTTATATAATTATAGTATGAATGTATATAGTATGTGTGTATATATGTATAATTATAGTATGTATACTTGTATAACATGTATACATGTATAGTATATGTAACTATAGTATAGCATGTAAATATAGTATATATTATATGTGTATATATACATATAATTATAGTATGAATGTATATATTATATGTATCTACATGTATGTATATATATTGAGAGTTAAAGAGAAAAATGACATAGAAATGGAGATGATAGTGGTTTTTTTCATATCTATACCTATATCTATGTGGGAAAAAATGGTCTGGCAAATACAACTCCCATAGGATCAGTGATAAGTCATACGTGTGTGTGTGTGTGTGTGTGTGTGTGTGTGTGTGTGTGTGTATCACTGAGGCAGAGTCATCAGAGAGCTAGGACCTGACTTGGGAAGACCTGAATTCAAGTATCAACAACACACCTTGACTATATAAAGTTGAACAATACTCCTAATCTCCTATCTCAACCCACCCTCTAAGAATTAAAGTAGTATCAAAGATACCCATCTGTTCTCTTAGAGGGAGTTCCATACACCAAAAAGTCGCATATATGGACCCCCCAAAATAGAAATCAATATCAAGATCTAGCAATTTCAGCCAGATCAATGCATTTTCCTCTTCCTACTCTCTGTTGACTTTCATTTATCCTTTCCATTTTTATTAAAATTTCAACCACACTTCCCAAAATACAATGGTGTGATAGAGGATAAATCCTATCTATTTGATTCTGTGAGAACATCTCTCCTAGTTTTGTGACCTTGCGCAAGAATATGGCCCATGATTTGCCGGTTTCCTCATCTGTAAAATGAAAGGATTGGACTCAATAAAATCCCAGATCTCTTCAAAGTCTCTGATCCTGTGTTCATATGCTTCTTCTCAGAATCCAGTCCTGATGAAAGAGCAAAGCAAGGACAGGTACAACAACCAGAGCTTTAGTTACAGGAGTCCAAAATTGAAAAGATCCTATAATCCTTAGAATTCTATCAACAAGTCCACACAATAGAGTAAATATTCTAAAAAGAATATTTGATTTAATTAAGATGCAATTAGATGATGACACCTTCTCCCCTGGCAATTACACCTCAGGGGAGCTCCTACATAATCCAGCCCCACATGCATCCTACTTTCAGAGCAGAGGCTTCTGGATATCCCCTAAGTGTCTATCTTAAAAGGTAGGGTCCCTTCCACAGGTCCTTGTTCTCCTAGGTCTGAAATCTGCCCCTAAAAAACTGAATTTGTCTTAAAAGTTTGAAGGTATATTTATGTTTTTTCCTTGGGTGTTTTTTGTGGAATTTAACTTGTGTGTTAGAATTGATAGGTTAGCTCCATAGTGGGGCTGCTTCCTCAAATACCACTCAAGTCTTAAAAGCTAATCAATATATTGAGAAGCAATGGGTCCTATAAAGCCAGGTGTTTTCTATCTATGCAAAACAGAACTTTTTTACTTCTTCATTTACAACCAATGTCAGCACAAAAGCTACAATTATTTTCATGGTAGCCTTTTTGCAACTCGTGGCTCACCAATATAATATGATCAAATAGTCCATAGGCTTATGTTCTTTCAGTCTTTGGACATATAATAAAATTGCTTCAGCCAACTTTCTTGACTTCTCAGGGAAAAAATCCCTGTGGGACAAATCCTGAGGAATTCTTCACCTTCCTCAGTCAGCCTTAAGCACTTAGAATATGTGACAATCGTTTTTAGAAATATCACTCTGACATTTAGAACTAGAAGACATCTTATCAATCAGCTAATTCAACCCATTCATTTTACAGATGGAGAAACTGAGGACCCCCAAAAAAAATCTAACTGCACTTAGTTGCAGTGCTGAAACCAAAATTTAAATTTCAGGTCCTTAATCCAATATTCTATTATACCACACTGACAGAAAGGTATACAGAAAAGCAAGATATCTTGGGGGAAGTGAGGGGAATAGTGCTTGATACCTTATTGAGAGGTAGCCTCCAATTACTGCAGTAGCTATGACCCCATCTGCATGCCTCAAAGTGCATGAGCCCCCATCTGATGTTCCATTTTACCAGACCAAACTATATGACACATGAATTCAAAACGAAAGCATTTAATAAAGCACAATAGCAAAGTAAAGAACTGAATCAAGCAGTAAGTGTTCTTGACACTCAGACCTGGGTTGCTTCCTTTCTGGCTTCCAAGGGAGAGCATGAGTCAACTCTTCATTCCATTCTCCTATTTATTTCCAACACAGCAGGATAAAGGATGAAGCTTGTTTAAATTCACAGTACTGCTGTGTAATTATAATAACCAACCTTGGCCCCAAAAAAGAAATGGAAATATGCATTTTCTTCCCTTATTTGTGCAGGTGGGAATCTATGCTTGTAGACCATCATATTCTGTCAGTCTTGGTTGATACATTGGTTAATTGTGATGAATTGTTCTTCCCACATACTTTTTTTTTTACAGAGACTAGCTTTCTGTACAGAGGAGGAAAGAGAGATCTACTCAGAAATAAAGATGATGTAAACACAAAGATGTCATCTATGCTTAAAAAAAACCAAAGTGCTGGAATTATAACTAAATACACTGTTTAATCATTCGCCTCTCACTCTTAGCCTGATAGATGGGATCTCTGGTAATACTTGGCCATTGCACCCAACCACATCAGACTTCAGACATGATGCTAGAGTTCATGTATGCTATACAAAGTCCATGTGCCATCTTCTCTCCACCAAGCCTCTTTTCCTCTAACCACATGACTCCTTTTATTCCATGTGTCTTTCTCTCCTTCTCCACCTAGCCTCTATTCCTCTGGCCACATGAATCTAACCCTTTTCTTCCATGTGTCTTTCTCTACTTACCTACCTCAGGAAGGTCTTGAGAAACTGTCCTTTCTTCCAGTTTCTATCTTCTCCTCCTTCCATCACCATGGGATTGGCTATGCTATTTTTATTTTATTATTATTTTTTTTGCTGAGGCAATTGGGGCTAAGTGACTTGCCCAGAGTCACACAACTAGGAAGTGTTAAGTGTCTGAGGCCAGATTTGAACTCTGGTCCTCCTGACATGAGGGGTGGTGCTCTATCCACTGAACCACCTAGCTGCTCCTGGCTATACTATTTTTTTTTAATTCTACTTACTTTGCTGGCTTCCACACTAACAAGACATTTTAAAGCTTTGCTTTTCAAAACTCATGTGCTCAAGAAACTACTTACAACCGTCTGGGATCCAAACCTCTTTCTCAATGATTGAGACCCTTTCAGTCCTAAGCATTTGTAGGAACATGGAAGTTCTGTAGAAATCCTCTTATAAAACCAATGTTCTATGTCTCTAGCTATTAAAAGACAGAATTTATAGCTTAGAAAGATTATTAATAATAACTTCAAGCATAGTTATACAAGAAGTTATTATGAGTCCTATTTTCCATAAAATCCTTTTCCCTTGAAAAAAGATAAAACTCCTTTGACATATACCAGACCTAGTTTTAACAATATCCTGGTAAAATTATTCAGTTAACAATAGCAATAAATATTGTACTTCATATTTGTCACTTGTTTATTTAACCCTAAGGTAGAACTAGTTGCAACAGTGAATAGAGTGCTGGGCCTTGACTCAGGAGAATCTGTTTCAAATTTGTCCTCAGACACTTACTGGCTGTGTGACCCTTTTACAGTCACTTAAAATCTGCCTCATTTTCCTCATTTGTAAAAAGGAGATAATGCAACACTTCTCCCAGGGTTGTTGTAAGGATAAAATGAGATAATGTTTGCAGAAGTCCTTAGTGCCATACCTGGCACCAAGTAATCACTTTATAAATTTCCTTGTTTTCTTCTGGAAAAGTCATTGAGGAGAGCCAACTGAGTTCTGTGACTTCTAAGGCCTCTTTAGAGCTCTTCTTTTTTAACCCTGTACTCAAATTTGAATCAACCAATCTGCTGTCCATAAAGACATATAGTGACATGTGGAGGTAGGACGAAATCATGCCTACTAATCTTCATTCTGCCAAGAGTCTCCCTTAATAGTGCATATTTTGTTTTGGGGGTTTTTTTTGTCTTTTTAATTTATTAATATTTTCCCCGGTTACATTTAAAATATATTGTATTACATTTGTTTAAAACTTTTTGAGTTCCAGATTCCCCCCTTATCCCCACCCCCAGTCCCTATTAAGAAACCACATGTGGACTTATGCAAAACATTTCCATAAAAGTCATGTTGTGAAAGAAAACATAGATGGCCTACCCCAATTAAAAAAATGTGCAAGAGAAAAGACAGAGAGAGACAGAGAGAGAGAGAGAGAGAGAGAGAGAGAGAGAGAGAGAGAGAGAGAGAGAGAGAGAGAGAGAGAGAGAGAGAGAGAGAGAGAGAGAGAGAGAGAGAGAGAGAGAGAGAGAGAGAGAAAGAGAGAAAGAGAGAAAGAGAGAAAGAGAGAAAGAAAGAAAGAAAGAAAGAAAGAAAGAAAGAAAGAAAGAAAGAAAGAAAGAAAGAAAGAAAGAAAGAAAGAAAGAAAGAAAGAAAGAAAGAGAAAGAGAGGGGGGAGAGAGAGAAGAGGGGAAGGAGGAAGGGAGGAAAGAAGAGAGAGAGAGAGAGAGAAAGAGAGAGAGAGCTTCAATCTACATTCAGACACAATCAGTTTCTTCTCTAGGTATGAGTATGAATTGGATTTTTCACCCTAAGTCTTTCAGAATAGTTGTGGATCATTGTACTGCTGAGAACAGCAAAGTCATTTATAGCTGGTCAATCCAGAACATTGTAGTATACAAAATTACTTTGTATACAGTACATTTCACTTTGCTTAAGTTAATGGAGGATTTTCCAGGATTTTTTTCCATGACTGTCCTGCTCATCATTTCCCATAAAAATGGTGCATATTTTCAATAGAACTGACCAAACACAGGCAAAACTAGCTGTCTCTTGGGAAGCAACTATAATGTAGTGTAAAGAGCTCTGAATTTGGAGTCAAACTCTAGTTTTGAGTCTTACCTCTGCTTGAGGCCTTACAAGCTGCATGACTCAACTTCCTTGGGCCTCAGTTTCCACATTTAATTCAATTCAACAAATATTTATCAAATAAGCATTGACTGGATTTCAGGATTTATTCTAGAAGTTAGGGGGTATAAAGACAAAAACCAATCAGTCCCTATGTAAGGAAGCTCACATTCTACCAGGGACATGATATGACTATAAACAGACCTGTTTAAAGTACTAAAAGGAAAGAACGTTAACAGCTAAGGGAAATCACAAAGGCTTCCTGGAGGAGGTGGGTCCTGAACTGAAGCCTGAAGGAAAACAAGGTCTTGGGGAGGCAAATGGGATGAAGGGGTATATTTAGAATGGGCTAATGCCTGTGCAAATGCTCATGTTGTGAAAGAAAACATAGATCTCCTATCCCCCCCAAAAAAAAACACATGTGAGAGAGAGAGAGAGAGAGAAAGAAAGAGAAAGAGAGAAAGAGAGAGACAGAGAGACAGAGAGACAGAGAGAGAGACAGAGAGAGAGAGAAAGAGAGGAGAGAGAAAGAAAGACAGAAATAGAAAAAGAGGGGGTGGGAGAAGCTCAACTAGAATGAGACATAGAGTATAAAATAAGACTGGAAATTATAGTGAGTTGAGTCAGATTATAGAGGGATTTATATGACAAATAAGAGATAGAAAGTATCATTCTACCTGGTGTCCTCACTGTAATATTATATAATATCACTGATAATATTCATGGAACATTTCTAGTCCTAAGTCGCTGTTCCTGGACATAAACCCTTTGTTGATTCCTATATCAAAATTTAAGCTCCGGAGGGAAAGGATTTGTTTTTCTGTATCCTCGGTATCTAGCATAGTGTTTGGCAAATTTTGTTGTTGTTTAGTTCTTTTTAAAATCATGTCCAACTCTTTGTGACTACTTTGGGGAGTTGTCTTGGCAGAGAGACTGCCATTTCCTTCTCCAACTCATTTTATATATGAGGAAACTAAAGCAAACAGGTTAAATAACTTGCCCATGGACACATAGCTAATAAGTGTATGAGACTGGATTTAGATTTAGATCTTCCTGAATCTAAGCCCACTGCTCTATCCACTTTGCCACCTATCTGCCCCATTTGGCAAATAGTCAGGCCTTAATAAATGCTTTTTTTATTCATCCATTCCTTCATTCACCCTTGAAGCACTGGAGAACTCCTCAAGGTTTTTAAGTAGGTAAGGAATATGGTCAGAGATATGAGTTTTGTGATTTAAGAATGGATTAATGAAGTTGATACTGTGAGCAAATTAGGAGAGTAAAAGATAGTTTATCTGTCAGATCTTTGGAAAAGTGAGGAACTTATGACCAAACAAGAAATAGAGAACATTATGAAATGCAAATTGATAATTTTGATTATGTTAAATTAAAAAGTTTTACACAAATAAAGCCAATGAAATCAAGATTAGAGGGGAAACAAAATTGCTGGTGGAGTTGTGAACTGATCCAACTATTCTGGAGAGCAATTTGGAACTATCCCCAAATATGCATACCCTTTGATCCAGCAATATCACTACCATATCTGTATCTCAAATAATAAAAGAGGGGAAAGGGTCCTCTTGGACACAACTGTTTGTAGCAGCTCTTTTAGTGGTGGCCAGGAATTGGGAAAATGAGTAGATGCCCATCAATTGGGGAATGGTTGAATAAGTTATGGTATATGGAAGTAATGAATATTATCGTTCTATAAAAATTGATGAACAAGCTGATTTTAGAAACACCTGGAAAGATTTTCATGAAATGATCCTGAGTGAAGCAAGTAGAACCAGGAAAATATTGTAAAGCAATATGTGATGAAACAACAGTGTGATGACCAAGTATTATAGATTCAATTCTCAGTGGTTCAGTAATCCAAGGCAATTCCAATAAACTTTGGATGGAAAACTCTATCTGGAAGTAGAGAAAGAATTATGGAAACTGAATGTAGAGCAACACATACTATTTTCACCCCTTTTTCCTTCTTTTTTTTCTTTGTGGTTTGTCTTTTTGTTCTGATTTTTCTCTCCTAGCATGATTCGTATGGAAATGTTAAAAAGAATATATATGTATTGTGATCACCCAAGATACCTTAGAATCAGCTGGAGTCAGGATAAGCAAAAGTCTTTATTCTTGGTCTATAGAGGTAGAAATGAACAGGATGGAAGCAGAATCTCTGTGACCTCCATCTTCCTCGTCTACCACCAAAGTAACCCTGGCTAGTCTTACTCCACCCCCTAGTCCTTCCTACAATCCTCTGTATACACCAATCATCAAGCCAGCACAGGATAGTGGGAAGGGCCATTTTCCAAGCATATGCCCATAGAATATTGTCCAATCAGTAGTTAGTTTCAAGAGCTTGGATGTCCTGACCTCAGTGCATTGACTCAAGAGTTTCAGCCCTCTACAATGTATAACAAAAAAAAAAGTTTTATGTATGATTTCAGAAAATAAAAATAATAATATAAAAATCTAGAAGCAATAAAATCAAAAACTTTCAAATTTAAAAAGAAGGGAAGCAGAAATATAGGAAACAATTTTATAGCCAGTATTTCTGATAAAAGCCTCATTTTTAAAATATAGAGAGAACTGAGTCAAATTTATATGAATACAAGTCATTCAGCAACTGATAAATGGTCAGAGGATATGAGGAGATAATATTAAGATGAAAAAATTAAAACCATCTATATTCATATAAAAATACTTGAACTCACTATTGATTTTCTCTCATCCATACCAAAGGATGCTTGTTCTGCATCCTATAATCATAAGAATTACTGAGAATACAAGTGACTTGCCCAAGATCATACATCAGTGCATAGCCAAGACAGGGCTTGAGCAGTAGTTGTCCTGCCTCTAACAGCAGTTCTCTTTGGTACTGGCCTGCTCTTTGGTACTGACCTGAAGAGGAAAGGGATTAGAAACAGGGAAATAAACTCAGCAACTGAATACATATAAAAGGGAAAAAAGGGGGAAATCTAGGATAGTTCTGAGATTAAACTCAACAATCTGCTCATAGTCTAAATTTGGAGAGTCTCCCCAGCAATAAACTCATCCTTATGACCTTGAGCTCACTGACATGGCCAGCTAACAAGCAGAGTTGAACTCAGCTGTGAGGTCAGCACATCAGAAGAGACCACCAGCGGGAAGGCAGATGGGCAGTGGTTAGGTCCTTCTTTCTTCAACCACAGTGAGCCAGAAATAGAACACATTAGATGAACCAGGGATGGAAAATTTCCCCCCAATGCAGAGCTATCCAGGGTGCTGGTGTGTACTTGAACCTGGCAACTCCTGTGTTGATTAAACTCTTCAGTTTCACTCTCTTGCTAATCAACCACAAAAGCCTCTGATAAACTCTAGCCTCTAAGAGGGTTTTTATCACTACATTACTATAAAAACAATCCCACAGGTTAATGCATGCTTGCTCTTCAAGGAGTACAAGTAAATATGATGCTATTTATGCCAATGGTACAATTAGACTAAGGAATAACACTACTTTTTTCATGAGAATGAGCAGAATGAGCATGATGGGATGGTATAGAATGGAACGGGATGGAATGGGTACATGGAAGATGACCATAAACCCCCAAACCTATTTCAGCCAGAGACTAGTGACTGAAGTTCCAGAATTGGAAATTCTATGCTTTGGCTTAATTGTCTCATTACCTGATTAGAACAAAAAATACAACTGGGAGAGAACTGATACATTAAGCTGCTATCAGTCATATACACTTTAGTATGATTTTGTTTAGAGAAACCAGTCATAGTAGATAAAATATCAACTTCAGAGTCAGGAGGATTAAAGTTCCAATCCCTCTTCTGAGATATGCTACCATTGGGGAAGTTAATCTAACCTCTCAGTGCTCTGGGAAATTTTATTAAATAGGGATATTTAACCTTTTTGTGCCATAGACTTCTCTAGAAGCCTACTGATACCTATCGTACCCTTCTCAGGCTCATGTTTCTAAGTGCACAAAACAAAATACAAAAGATCACAAAGGAAACAAATGATATTGAAATGAAGCTACCATTTTACCTTTTGTTCACATCTTTTGTTGTTGTTCAGTCACATCTGACTCTTCAGGTTTTCTTGGCAAAGATACTGGAGTGGTTTGCCATTTCCTTCTTCTGCTCATTTTGCCAATGAGGAAACTGAGACAAATAGGGTTGAGGGACTTGCCCAGGGTCACACAGTAGTTAAGTGTCTGAGGCTAGATTTGAGGTCTTATTGACTCCAGGGTCATGGCTCTATCCATTGCACCACTTAACAGGTTAAAAATCCTTGCTTTAAAATTATAAATGCCAACAATCATAAATAAAGGGAGATTTTTCATTCAGGACTTCCCTTTACAATTGAAATCACAAATTTAGTAAAATAAAATTTTAAATCTTCTTGTAAAAAGCAGGATTTTACTTGGTGGATTGTATAATCTGTGCAACAAAGATTGGAATAGTCCCAAAATGTTCATCATCAGGTTGATCATAGGATAATGAAATTCTTGGTCACAAGAACTTTCATAGATTATCTACTAAATGTATAAGATCATAAGATCATAGCTACAGATCTGGAAGGGGTGGCAGAGGCCATGTAGTACAATCTACATAATTTTTTTATTTTTTATTACAGATTTGATTTTATAGATATTATTTTTATTTACAAGTTATATGCATGGGTAATTTTACAGCATTGACAATTGCCAAACCTTTTGTTCCAATTTTTCCCTCCTTCCCCCCATCCCCTCCCCAGATGGCAGGTTGACCAATACATGTTTCTACATCATTTTTTAGACAAAGAACCTGAGGCACAAAGCTCTAAGATGACTTTCCCAAGATAAAATCACAGTAAGTATTGAGAAGAAAGATTTTAATTTAGGTCCTCTGACTCTAGGCAAAGTTTTAGAGGAGTTGCAAAGTGGATGGATTAAGCACATCAACAAAGTCACACATCTTTGGAAAAATGAAGTTGCGTGGTAGAGTCCTAGTATTGCCCAGATCCAGGATTACAGAGACTTTGAAAATTGAGGTTTTTCTTTGAGGAAAACACAGAAAATCTTGGGACTAGCAGTACACTGTTGTGGGGGAAAGTCTTTGTGGGATGTATATACAGTTAACTGCCTTTAGAAAAAAGAGGTGAGGAATTTGGCAGAACTGACAGAACTGTTATCTAAAGAGAATTTCTCAGCAAAGCTGAGACAATTTTTTGGAGCCAGAAAACTTTGTCCAGGATTACACAGATGAGCACTCTGAACAATGTGTACATGATAACAGTGACAGTATGGGAGACCAAATAGAACCAACAGTTCTGAGAAAAGCCCATGATGGATCTTGGTCTTTCCCTAATTTCCTAAAACACCGAAGTGGTTCTGGATATGATCTCCACTGAATCCAATGCATGCTGTTTAGACGTTTATTAGCTGGCTATTGTTATTCTTCTTGTTATTCTTTTAATTGCTTGCTTCCATTAATAAATCTCATACCCAGTAACAAATTTGCTTGTAAGAGCCTTTATGTTCAGGGTTTGATGCTACTAGAGAAAAGATAGCTTATAACTGAATTGCCCAGATGAGGACCAAACCAATTAGAAGTTTTATAGTTTAAGTAATTTTGAAGTAATTCTAGAATATACCCTTAGACTACTTGATCCTGGAGTGATAAATAATAAATGTGAGAGACAACAGCAGACAGAATAGGTGGAAGGAAGGTGAGAACACATGACAAGTTTTGTTTTTAAAAGAACACATGGCCAGTTTTGCTCACATCCCTATGTCAGAATCTGGGTGGAGATAACTACAATGGCTATTTATGGGTATTTCCTTCCCTCCTCCGGATGCACCCCTCCGCTCCTCCTACCCTCACTATATTATAAACTACTTGAAGCTAAGAGCTATAGGGAGGGGTTTTATACCTGTTTATCCAAAGCCATGTGCAAAACTTGGTAGAATATCATTTGCTAGGCCATTATTTACCACTTAGCCAATAGGATGGAAGCTCCCCAAAGACAAAGATTATTGAGTTTTCGTGCACCTAGTACAGTGCTTTCCTTGCATGTTGGTAGGTAGTGAAGGAATATCTGTTCAATTGTACAGGGCAGGCTCTGAATAAGTGCTTGCTTAAGAATGCAATGAAATAAGAAGCCAGCAGCTGGACCAGACAAAGGGCCAGAGCAATGTCAGAGCAGTCTGAACATGAACCAAGAAAGATCAAAGGGACAGTCTGCTCTGTGAAAAGCTGACAGCAATTTGCCGCGCTCAGTGAGCTGTTAATGTCTGCAGGGATGGACCCCACAGTGCTGATGGGCTGCCACACCAAGAGGTGCCAACTTACCCCCTGATCTTCTGCAATGGGAGGCAACTGTGTCAAGAGCCAGCCCCAAATCAAGCCAAAATAAATGCACAGCCCCAGCTTAACACACATCACACATGATTTGTCCTAAGAAGAATGATTTTTATTATGAAAACCCTCTGCCCGCTCCCCCCCCCCAAATAGTTATTTTTGATCTGGAGAAATTAGGACAACTTGCTCTAAATTTCCTATACTGGTTGGTCACATGGCACCAAAAGAATTGCTATCTGCCCAGTTCAGTTAAATCACTCTCAACCCAATAAAAATTCATTAAACCAGTTATTTGGCAAAATATTGACCAGGGTCTTCCCTAAACTTCATATTCTCCCCTTCCCCAACCTAGCCCAGTACATTGCAAACAGTAAGTGCTTAATAAATGTTTGCTGTTGTTTGACTTCATTTCTTTTCCAAAGGACTCTAAACCTAAAGTTGGACCTGAGAATTCATCAAGTTCAATTTCCTCATTTTATAGATGTGGTGCAGAGAAGTCATGTGAACTGTCAGACAGAGAGTGAGCATCAGAGACAGCTGATCATGTTAGAATCGTGTGGATAGCCTCTGAAGACAGAAATCAATTACTCTTGAATCAGAAAATGTGTACCAAGCACAACTCTTGGCCAAGAACCCTAAGAAACAGGGTGATAGAGTGGAACAAAGGATACAAAATCCTTTCTCTTAGCAGGATGATATTTAATCATCCATGAGACACACTCTACACCCCTAAAAATTAGTTTGCATTTGTTTTGCAATTGATTTTCTATTCCTTTGCACATGCAAGCACAGACACACACACACACACACACACACACACACACACACACACCTTCAATATAATGCAAGCTCCTGGAAGACAGGGATTTTTTTTTCATCTTTACATTCCCAATATCTAGTGTACTACATGACACATAGTTGCCTCTTAATAAAAAGATATTGAATTGAATGTCACAGCTCTTAATATGTCAAGGATCTGTGATTTTCTCACTATGGCAACTCTTGTCCCAACACAGATTGTAGTTGCTCCTTAGTATAGTTAATGAAGTTAAATGAATTGTCCAAGGCAATATAGCTAGCTAATGTCAGAGGCAGGACTTGAACTTGGAGCTTCCTAAATCAAGCACAATCCATTGAACTACAGAACTTCCCTTAGCTGTTTATTCCCATCTTCAATATCAAAAAAAGAGAAGTACCTACTCAAGTTTATCCCTGTGTTAGCAATGCTTCTCCCTAAATCCTGAGCAATCTCTCCCAGTAGCTGGTCACTTCCAAAAGAGCATCTTTGTATAACCAAAACTTACAGTGCAAGTAGATGATCTGGTGATCTCTTGTTGACTTAGTCATAAAATTCTTCCCCCTTGCAGTGTGCTAAGTGAAAATGGAAAATACCTGGTGCTGGTGATGGAAAATATTCTTCCTTGAACATATTCCACAAGAATAAATGAGGTAAGCCTGGAACTTACCTAAAAGATAATACTCTAAACTTTAACTATAGGGTAGTGGCGTACATTAGATAGTTAACTAGAATCAGGTGTGAATCGTTCCCAGTCCAATCCAATAAGCAATTGCTAATTACCTACTATAGGCAAGGCACTGTCCTAGATAATAAATGCAAAGACAAAATAAAAGAACTCTTCTCTTTTGAGAAGGAACTACTCCCTCTGTTTTAGCCCCAGAAAAAAGAACCAGTATAAGTGGAAGTTGCTAAGAAATAAATTTAAGTTTGGTAACAAGGAAAACTCTTTAACAATTAGGGTTGTTCAAAAGTGGAGTGGATTGCCTTCAGAAATGAGTTTCCTCCTCAAGCAACGGCTGAAAGAATAGTTGCTGGTCATGTCATGGCATATCACAATGGCAATTCTTTGGGGTATGGGTGGGAGTAAATGCTTTCTGAGATCCTTTTAAATCTCAACTCTGCAACTTTATGGTTCTGTGAATAATCCCTGACATTAAAAAGTTAACATTCTACTGACCACATACAATATGAAACCAACAAAACGGCGTAACAGAGTATGAGACAGTAAGTAAAGAACATCTATACTCAGATCCCATTAATGGTAGTTATGGGGGCAGAGAAAAGGAAGAAAAAAGGGGGAAAGAAAGTTACATGATGAAAGTTACATATTTGGAAGAAACTGCAAGTGCTACATAATAGATTTACAGTTTCATATACAACCATCTTTTTCTATACTACTTATGGCAATGCTTATTTTATTTCTTAAGTTCAGAATAAAAAAAGAAATAATGAAAATTAAAAATAAATAAAATGATGGAAATGAATGGAAAATAATAAAGATAAATAAATGGGTGAATATAAATCGATAAATAACTATAATTTTTACATCTCATTAGCTTTGTAAACCCTCTACAAGTCATTTAACTTCTCATCTTCCTCATCTACAAAATGGGGATATTTATTATTTGTTGGAACAATCATATCAAAGTCATCACAAACCTTAAAGTGATATGTAAGTATTAGGTATTATTGTAAACAGATTAAAAATACACATGATAATTTGAAGAGAAGGGAGCTTACTACTAGTGTAGCAGTGCTGAATCAGCCATTAAATGTTCCCATTTGGGAAACTCAACTAAAAGACCTATAAACAGATTAAAAGTACACATGATAATTTGAAGAGAAGGGAGCTTTCTACTAGAGTAGTGGTGCTGAATAAGCCATTTAATGTAACTGGTTCTGAGTTTCCCATTTGGGTAACTAGACTAAAAGACCTCTCAGATCCAGATTTGTGATAATCTGACTTTTACCATCTTGAAAGAGTATTTACCATTTAGTTTTAATTTCTTTTCGAAACAATCCAAAACAGGAGACAGAGTCAAAACACCCAACGACTCTCATTTTCTGTTTCCCTATAGACAATTGCTAATCGGAAATCTCTGATGCTTCCAAACATCAGTGAACCTTAAGAGTGATCCAGCCAGAGTGTTTCCTAATGAAATGGCAAGTATTCTCCCACAGTGTCATTTGCTCGAGGACATTTCAGGAGCTCCAAAAGAACTTTTTGCTACAAAGAGTTTCTAGGAGAAAATGAAGCTTCCATCAAGAGAATGCAACAGGGTGCAGAGTGAAGCTTTGTTTTAGAGCCGAGACATCGGTGTGCTTGCTTGGCAACTTGGTGGGTGGTTTGTTTTATGACATTAAATGTTCTCCTCAAGCAGGTGTTGGCTGAGTGGAATAAAACTAATTAGACTGATCTAATCTTGGGTGAAACTGAGTTGATGTGACTGCAAAATTCAAACTGTGTCCATGTTTATTATTTGCCTGAATTATACCCATGTTCGAACAAGGAAGGGGAAGGATGTATTACTTTTCCTGTTGTCTGCTATATTTTATCGTGGAAAACACAATCAGTGGCACCACGTACAAGTCTAATGTTCACTGGTTAAACCAACATTGGATTATTGCATCTGCCAATTTTTTTTTGCTTTTACAAATGAATTGACATTCTCTTAGAAACAGTGTTGGTTGGAAGACTTGCCAGCCTCAGGAATGGTGTAATATTGCCACCTTGTGGCTTCTTAAATGTTAACGGCACCAGCCCCTTAATTTCTTTTCTGTTCCCCAGAGCATCTTACATGACTGAGTAAAGCCCTTGACATGGATATTCTTCTTTCATACCCCTCAACATTCAACCTTGAGGTTTGTAAGCCCATATGTCACTCGGATTCTGGAAAATAACAATTAAAAGCTGTTTCCTAATGATTAAACAACATGAATCTGGTCCAAGGGGAAAGCCATACCAAAGTTCAAAGCCTTTCTCTGTTATTTATTACCTCTGTGGCCCTGGGAATGCATGTACCTTGGGGCTCTGTTTATTCATCTGTATAATGGGAGGGTTGGACTGGATGGTGCTCAAAGTATCTTCAAGCTCTATATCTGTGCTGCTATGATACCTCAGTTTGTTAATCACCAAGTATTTTATCAAGTACTATATATGCTGGATAGTGTGATAAGCATGAGTAATAAAGAAGGCCCCCAAGTGATCTTTTGTGTCCCAGATATATAGTGAAATGTGGGGGGGATAGGGATGGAGAACATGAGAACACGGGATTTCTTTGGAATATTAGGCTCCACGTCGAATCTACCAATGAAGATCATTACCTGCTATTAAATAATTTTACCCAAGCTCACCTAGGCAGCATGGGTCAGAAATGCTCCTCAAACCTAGGTCTTCCAGACTCTACATCTGTTTTCTTAGTCACTATATTACGGCTGCCATAACCCACAGGTACTTGATGTTCATTGAATGGAATATAAGTACAAAAATGTAAGTAGTATTTTTAAGACAGTAAAGTCCAAAACAGTAAGAACTGATCTTTAGCTAGTGTCTTAAGACTTCAAATGAACTTTATTACACAATTATACTTTATTGCCCACTGTCATCTGAATCTCACCACAACCTTCTGAGATATGACCACAGGTATTCTTATTCCCATTTTCTAGAAAAAGAACCTCAAAGTCAGACTTATAGTAAACTGCCCAGGATCATATCTAACAAATGTTGGTACTGTAATTTGAACCCAGGTTCTCCCTGATTCCAAAATTCCAATTTTTTAACCATATCATCCTTCCATTATCCAGAATGAGCAATTATGAACAATATTTGCTATAGACACTGAGAGATTTCAGATGATTCTTCAAGGCTCAATGATTCTAGGTAAGTCCAAGATGTTGTCTATTTGTTTGGGAATGATAGAAGTATTTTTGAATATACCCACAGGAAGCAGGACCCGTATACTTGTGACTATAGATACTTTTGGTGTCATTATCCAGCAGTCCCCTGTGGTATAAACATTATGGATTAGAGAACACCTACCAGGTCTCTGTTTTTGCATATGCAATTTGTGCCCATAATTATTTTGATCATTTCATGGATCACATAAGGTTTTACAAAGCAAACATCCTCTAATTAAAATATTATGCAAAGCCTGTTGTTTCTCTCCAGCTTTCTATACGTGGAAGGATTTTTGACTACAAAAGAAAAAAAAAATACACTTCACTGATGGTACTGATAGAATTTACACATCTACTTTGATTCAAGAAATCTCCCTTAAAAGAGCAATATAAGTCTGTCAAGAAGCCCAACTTATCTAAATATGATGTATCTGTCTGATAGTCTGACAAGCGAGGTGGAAGGTAGCCTACCATTAAGAGAATCACTGGTGGGCCCACCAAGCTACAGACACTGAATCAATCAGCACTTTTTATGAGTCAATCAGCACTTTGGACCACGTTCACTCCTTGGGAACCTGAACTCTGGTGAGAGAAAGCTCCCTTTTTTTCATAATCACTGACTAGCCATGTTCTCTATTCTGCTCCCCGGGCACAATTAAATTTTGGCTTATGTGTAAGTCTACCAAGAGGAATGAATAAAAGAGTTACTCCCTAGATAACATAAATTATGTTATGGGACAGGTAATTAATTCTTATACACAAAAAGAATACTAAACATAAGAATCACAGTGAGTATTCATAGAAAATTAGAATTAACTAGCAATTGGTTACTACTATTCTAATATGTCATGAAGTTGACATTAAATCTCATTAGAACATAAACAGTGTGCAAAACTGCCAATCAGACAATTTACATTTCACCTTTCTTGACATTGTCTAAACAGACGTGCTGGTAAAATGACCAGTGTTTTTATAAGCCTCTTCCTTTTGGTGGTCATCCTCTCCAAAAGCACTGGAATAAATGCCAAAGACTCTTCCCTTGCTGCCATTCAATTCTACCCATGGATGAATCATGCTTCTTTCATACCCCTTACCATTCAACCTTGAGGTTCGTAAGCCCATATGTCACTCAGATTCTGAAAAATAATAGTTTAAAGCTATTTCTAAATTAATAAACAATATGAATCTGGCCCAAGGGGAAAATCATACCTAAGTTCAAAGCCTCTTTCCAATCCTTTGCTTTTGCCCACTTTCTACGCTGTCTTCTCATGGGGAAGTTATATGTTTCTGATCAACTTGGTTTCTCTTCATGTACTAGTACTCTGCTGGAGTCTTCTTGTGCTAAAAACAATATCCCTTTATTATCTCTGTGTCTGAGCAGCAATTTGCCCCCTGGTTCTCTTGGAGCTACAACTCTTAGTCTTCATGTTCCCAATCAGCCTCTATTACTGCTCTAGCAACTTGTTCAATGCCTGGATATTTATCATCATGTATGGTGTGGCCAGTATGTATGTACTTCTCAACTGTCATAGTACATCTGATGCTAGTCCTAATTCCCATGATATGTATTCCTTCTGGCATTGGAGTTTCCCAGAGATTCTTCACTTCCATGAAAAATCTGAACATTAGTCATCCAGATAAGAACAGCAAAAAGCAACGAGATTCTACCTACCCTATCAAGAATGAGATGACAAGTAGGAAAAACCTTGGTCATGGCTTTTTTCTTTATCACTTACATTTTCCACTCAACATGAATCATCAAGGAAGTCTCCTCTTTCCCACTGTGCTTTCTGCATGAGATGGAGATGGAAGCAGGATCATATAGGATAACTTCCGAGAGGCATTCTTGTACTTGGGCACAACTCTCCAGGGGATGCAAAGATCATATCGTGGTGGGATTATGGCTACCAGATCACAGTTATGGCAAACATGACAGTCTTAGTGTACAATATCTGGAACAATATTCATGTTTCTTAAAGAGGGCAGACTACAGCATCTACAGAAGAGAAGCCTATGAGATCATGAGCAAGTTTGATGACATCTATGTTCTTGTCATATTTGTAATCTTCATTGGATATTTTCCTGATGACATTAACAAGTTTCTATGGATGCTCTGGATTGGGGGGAAACACAGACACAGGGAAGCACATCAAGGAGCCTGACTATTATACTCCAACTGGGGAGTTCCAATTGATCCTCAACTGCCTCGGGTACAAGAAGTGTTACTATTGCTTTGGATAGGTTCTACACAGAATCTAAGTATCCAATGGGCTATGATAGGGTCAGAAATGCTGAGATTGGGAACAAAGATTTTGAGTTTGATGTCCTAGAAGAATCATTCATCACAGAAAATTGACTGGCCAGGATATTCAAGATAAAGAACCTGGACTTGTCAAGGACATAATCACCATCTCTACTTCCAATATGTATTGCACTGAATTCTTCTCCACCTATGACACTGCAGACATTGTTTGTATATACAGTTTCTAAGAACGATGCCAAATGGGTTGGGAATTGCCTGGAAGTTTTGCCCAGAGCAATATGGAATGGGTGAAATGATTTTTATAATTATAAGCGGGTTACCAAATGAAATGTCATGACTTTACCAAGATCAATTAAAGGGGGAAGAAAAATTTTTAAAAGTAAGAAGTCCACTGAGTCCTCAGCTATTCTGGCTCTGCAGCCAGTAATGGGATACTTTGTCATCTCCATGTTTAAAGTCTGGGTCATATATGACTGAGAGCTGGCCCCAAAGCTACCATGATTTCAAATGGAACCAGCGATCTAATTGTGACAATCTTCTATGAAATAAACCTTACAAATTTATTCAACTGCCACTATACAAGACTCAGAATTAAGAAAAGGATCCAAGAATCTAAATGAGCTTTATGACTATTACTAAAAGATTATGTTTCTTCTGTTTCTCATATATAGTGAGGGGGGGGAACATATAAATATACATATACATATATAGGAGGATACACTAAGGATCTGTGAGTTCACTAACATTTGAATCTCCTAATGTGGGAGATGCATGAATTCAAAATAGTACTCACATAGGAAATGTTTAGTGATAGAACATCTACCAATGTAGATTTCAAGCTATAACTTAATGAGTAATAATAATAATTCTAACATTTATACAGTGCTTACTGTGCTAAGTATTATGATCCTCACAACATCCATGAAAGGTAAGTGCTATTATTATCCCTATTTTACAGATGAGGAAATTGGGGTAAACAGAGCTGCTCAGGATTACACAGCTGTAAGTGACTAGGCCATATTTGGACTCAAATCTTTCTTATTCTAGGAATAATAGATTAACTTCACCATCCACTTCACCACTTAGCTTCCCCATATTAGCCCAAAGGACTTGCATTAAGTTCATGCAGATTTAATGTCTTGCTCAGTATCACACACCTAATATGGCTGAAGGACAAGGATTGAGTCCAAGTGATCTGGCCTGTATACTTAATGCCTAATCCACTATCCCACACCACTTCTTCAGAATGGACCTAAGTAAAAAATAAAAAATAAATCTAAACCAACTTAGAGGAGAGATTGCTTGCTTTAAGCATCCAATTTATGTCAAAGAAAATGTAACAACTATTTTTTTCTGAATTACTCATAACAATATTTTTTCTACCTCATCCTTCAGTCTTCAGATCTGTTTTGGAAGAAATAGAGAAAAAACCTTCTTTTCAAAGTAAATGTTCTTCTGATGGAAGACAAGACTTGAAAATTAGATCATTGGATTTCAAGCTAGAGAGGATTTCAGAGATCATCTTGTCTAAGAATTCTTAATTTGAGAGTCTTTGAAGAAAAGGAGAGAGACAGAGAGAGGGGGGATGCAGAAAGAAACAGACGCAGAGATAGACAGAAAAGACAGAGAGAGAGAGAGAGAGAGAGAGAGAGAGAGAGAGAGAGAGAGTAGAGACAAGGACATAGACAGAGAGAAAAGAAAAGGGAAAAGGAAAGAGAGTCAAGGACAGAGAGAGAGAGAGAGAGACAGAGACACAGAGACAGAGACTGAGACAGAAAGAAAGGAAAGGGAAAAGGAAAGAGAGTCAAGGACAGAAAGAGAAAGGGGGGAGAGAGAGACAGAGACAGAGACAGAGAGACACAGAGAGAGACAGAGAGAGAGACAGACAGAAGAGAGAGAGAGAGAGAGAGAGAGAGAGAGAGAGAGAGAGAGATACATAAAGACAGACATTTATTCTTCAGTCATTCAGTAGTATCCAACTATTTGTGACTCCATGACCATACTGTCCATGGGGTTTTCTTGGCAAAGATACTGCAGTGGTTTGCCATTTCCATCTCCAGTTCATTTTACAGATAAGGAAACTGAGACAAACAGAATTTAAGTGATTTTCCCAGGGTCATACAGCTAGTAATTGTCTGAGATCAGATTTGAACTCAGGTTCTCCTGACTCCAGCCCAACACTATCCACTGAACCATCTAACTGTCTACACACACACACACACACACACAGATACACACACACACATACACACAGACACACACACACACACACACACACACTGTATTTTAATATAAATGATTTCCTTTGAAATCTTTCATATTTTATTTTATGCATATTACAGCATAGTGCCAGAAAGGGGTCATGGATTTCATGAAGCCCGGGGCAATTCAAAATCCGAAAAGGATCAAGCTTTTCTGATTTAATCCAACCCCACTCTACCCCATATTACAAAAGAGGGAATAAGGGCAAAGATTAAATTTGTTGTTCATGGTTCCACAAGAAGTAAGGAGCAGAGCAAGGATTTGCCCCCAAAGCCCTCCAATTTCAAACCTTTTCATTCATGCTGTTGGGATGGTTGAGGACCCAGGATACAAAGACCAAGTTAACAAGCAAGCATTTATAAAGCACTTGCTATATATCAAGCAGAGGTCGCTAGGTGGCACCATAGTGCACAGAGCTCTGATCCTGGAGTCAAGATTCAGCTTCCTGAATTCAAATCTAGCCTCAGATACTCAGTAGCTCTGTGACCCTCCACAAGGTATTTAATCCCTATTTATTTCAGTTCCTCACCTGTAAAATGAGTTGGAAAAAGAAATGGCAAAAATTTCCAAAATGAACAATAGCAGCATTTCAAGTCCCGTGAATATTCATGCCTAGAAAAATATACAGATTCCCTTGAAGATATTTTTCACTGGTAGTTTTGGGGTACTTTGAAACTGGCACAAATACTTTGAATATTTTTCATTTGTGTATATTTGAACCAT
Organism: Sarcophilus harrisii; assembly: GCF_902635505.1. NCBI lineage: Eukaryota > Metazoa > Chordata > Mammalia > Dasyuromorphia > Dasyuridae > Sarcophilus > Sarcophilus harrisii. The sequence continues at coordinate 222,616,338 of NC_045431.1, read as the reverse complement.
GTCAAGGTAATGGATAGAGGATTCATGACAAATATGTATGGAGAGAGAGAGAGGGAGAGAGAGAGAGAGAGAGAGAGAGAGAGAGAGAGAGAGAGAGAGAAAGATCTATATATCTATATCTATAACTATATCTATCCTGTTCCTTGGGTTATGTGTTCCATCATGTCCAGATTAAGACAAAGACAAATCAAAAATTTTAATGGGAAAAGAGGAAATGGGGTATTCTCCTGATTCCTAAAACCTCATAATTCAGAGTTTGTCCCATTCAATCAGCAATAATAGCTTAATCGCTGTGGGGCAAATTTGAGTAATGATTTGTCATTTCAGGTAAGATACTATGGGTTGTTTTTTTTTAATTAATTGCCAATCATTCACAGGGTCCCAATAATCCAAATGGAATCAGTCACTTTAATCTCTTCATCTAAAACTGTTACCTACAGCACTGAACCTTCTTCTCATTGTATTTAGAAGAGCTGTAATTTATAAATCCAATCATTCAAAGATCCCCAGCCTTAAGAAGGTATCAAAACTGCCTTCTCTCCCTAAAACTACAATGGTGCCCAATTCAAGGAAATCAGTCTGGTTTGTAGAATTTCAAAGATGGAAAGTACTTGGGAGGTGAAGGAACATCTAGTCCATCTGTACCCGAACAAGAATAGCTAGCATTTACAGAACACTTTTAAGATTTGTAAAACGTCACATCCCTATAACAACCCTGTGAGATAGAGTCTATTAATGCCCCCATTTTATGGACTAAGGAACTGAGGAAGAGATAGGCTTGATAATTTGTCCACAAGTACTACATATTTTGAGATGGAAATCAAATTCGGATCTTCCTGACCTTAAATCCAGTAGATCCACTAGATACTTGAGCAAGATTCCATTCTACAAAGTCCCCAAATAGTTAGTCAGGATAGACTTGAAAACCTCCAGAAAAGCAAAACCAGTGAGGTAGTCCATTCTCTTTTTGAAAGATACTAACTGTTTGAAAATTTTTCTGGACATCCATATGAATTCACTTCTCTCAGTGTCCTTCCATCCATTGCTCCCAGGTCCTCTCTCTGGAAACAGAACAATTCTGATCTTTCTTCAGTTCAATTTGATTCAACAAGTGTTTTTTGTTGGGGGGTTTTAAATGCCTATAATGTGAATGAGCCATATTAGATCCAAGTTACTCAAAAGAAAAATGTTAACTCAACAAGTGTTTGTTGTTCTTATTCTTCTTCTTACATGCCTACAATATGAATGGGCTATGTTAGACATAAAGGGCTTAAAAGACAAAAATTCCCTTTAACGATTGCAACTTCTCTTCTACTTTTCCATTGAACAGTTTTCCAAAAACCTGAAAAAAGTGATGATGTACCTCCTAAGTCTTTTAATAGAAATAAACTTCCTTAAGCATCACCTAGTTTAATCCTTTCTGTTTAAGATTTTTGATGCCTTTTGTTCAGAAATGACTACTCTCTCTGCTATCCCTTGAACTTCCCTAGTTATCCTTATCTTACAACAAATGAAAAATAATGATAATTGTGTGGGAGTGTATACAACACTCCACAGCCATAATCTTCCACCAGAGAAAAGAGAGATGCACTTTCTACATTTCTTTTCTAAGGACAAGATTGTTATTATGATTATGTAACTATCTTACCTGGTTGTTCTTTTCTTTCATACTACAAAGGCTTTATTTTAGAAATGAAAAAATGAAATTTGAGAGAGAGAAATTTTAAAAAGAGAAATTTGGGACTTGCCCAAAATCATACAGGTAGTTAGAGGGAAGATCTAAGTCTAAAATTGTAATCTCCTGCTTCCCCCATTTGATACTTTTTTCCATTTTACCAAAGTGCTTTTCCAGACCCTTCCATCTTCCCCTTTGAAAACGCAGAGCTGAGGATTTTGCAACCCAACCAAAAATAAAATTAAAACTAAAGTGCAGCCATCTGAACTGTACTCAGTCCTACTGGAGAGACTTTCTGCTTCCAACCCAATTTATCATTCTTTGGTACAAATCAGCATTACTACAGCATGTATCAAATTAATTAAAAGACATTCCTTTCCATCCAAGGTATAATCAAGGCAATTTACTTCCAAACATAATCAGGAAACCATGTAAAGGAAGATTAACCATATGAGGTATTTTTTCATGTGTGAAGTTAATTGATTTTTATATCTCTTTTTTTTTAAGTTTTCAAATGAGGATTCATAAAAGGCTGGGATTTCTGAAGCATTCTCAGCTGAGTTCTGAGGCACTGCTGGAAACGAGATCACATCATCTACCAAAAGGAACACAGGGCCCACAGAGAAACTTGGGGCACTGAATGTGGCTAAGGCTGCAGTGTATTGATGATGGGTGAAGCCATAACTAGGGCAGGGCAATCAGGGCTTAACCTCAGCATAGTAAAATTTAAAGGGCACTGGCAGCTCTGGTAGTCCTGTGGTAGAGACTAATGCTATCTCAAATAGTTTACTAGTTGTGTAACCTCAGAAATCATTCAGGTTCTTTTGGCCTTAATTTCCTTATCTGTAAATAGAAAGGGGAGTACTAGATGACCTCTAAAATTCATTCCATCTCTAAATATGTATTTTCAAAATAAGAGAAGGATACTAGATTTTTAAAAACTATTTTTATTTACTGGAACTAAGTTCAATCATTTTGGTGATTCAAATAACCTCTTAGGACCCCTAAAGTCAAGCAAGCAATTCCCCTGACATGGGCTTTACATAAGCCTCAACGGGGTTTTCTCCCATCTGTAGTGATTCTGAAATTGCTGATCATTTGGTGGCAATATCCACATCCCTTAAAGTTATACAGAAGAATGAAGCTGACCTAATGAGAGGCCTGAGGAGTGTGCATTCTGTTAGCAAGGAGTGAGCATTCTGTTAAGACACTGGCCACACTTCCCTTACACAGTGAAGGGAGACAGCCCCTCTGAAGCACATAGCGGTATTTTTCCGGCACAGAAACCTATCATAGCCTTTGTTTTATTTACGTCTAATAAAACAAGGAGACCAAAGGCTGGTTCATGGGTTCCAATTTCACAGAGATGTGGAGTTGTGAAGAAAGCTGATCAAAATCACAGCCCTGAAAAATGAGCATTGTGACAAAAACATCCACAGCCTTGGCAGAGATTGAGCTGAAAAAGATCAGTGTGTCCCCTTCTTCCATGACCTCTCAGTTCCAGTCAGGATTTTTTCCTCAACATATCTTTTTTCAAAACAGCTGGACCACTCCTGAGCTATGCATTAAGACTGGCTCATAAATGACCTTGAAAAAGTCGTCAGCTACTTCTGCCCAGGGACTTTTCAGAACATATTCAAGCTGTCATCAACCAAACATATAGTTTAAGTCTTTTAAGCCAATAAATAGAATCCCTAGCTCAGCTGTAGAGGCACTTCCTATAGGAAACCAGTCCTGATTCCTCCAGTTAATTTTCTCATTCTGGGAAATCACTTTAAATCTATTTTGCATACATGTTATATTTACTTTTCTGTGGATATGTCCATCTTCAAGAAATCCAGCTCTTCCATTGCAATCTTTCTAACCCTAGTCCCAAACACATAGTAGATATTTAATATATACAGTACTTATTAAATGAAATAATAGTAACTAAAATTACATAACTCTTTAAGATTTATTAAGAACTTCCTCTCCATTATCTCATTTGATACTGACAATAAGAATGTTAAGATAGATGCAATTGCTATCCCTGTTTTATTGATGTGGAAACTGAAACAAAGAGAAAACTAAGTCATTTGTTCAAGGTCACACAGATAGCAACTTTCAGAAGCAGGATTCTAATTCAAGTCTTCTTGATTCCAAAGTCAACCTTCTAGCCATTATACCACTTTACTATCAAATGGAAGGATGGATGGATGGATAGATGGATGGATGGATGGATGGATTTAAGCTCACTGTGCAAAATAATGGTGCTAAGTTCTAGGAATGCAAAAATTAAAAAAAAAAACAAGCCCTCAAGTTGACTATAATTTAATGGAAGGGAGGGAGAAGGAGAAATATCCAAATAATAATATAAGAAAATGACATAAAAGCAAAGAAGAGATACTTCTGGTCAAGGTTCTTTGAAAATTTGAGGAAGCAAGAGGTCATTTTTAACTGAAAAGGAAGTAGTCTTTGAGTTGGGCTTCAAACAGAGATGAGGAGGGACATAGAGAAAAAAGCCACCTGGGCACAAATAGTAATTCTATTCTAGGTATGGGGATAGTGTGAACAAAAACATGGGAATATAAAAGGACAGAAAGAATAATGTTTTGAAGAATAATGATGATAATAATAATAATTAATAATAGATAACATTTACATAGCATCTTAAGTTCTCCACAGCATTTTGAAAATGTTAAATTCTTTGATCCTTACTACCTTTTGAAGTAGATGATGCTATTAATTTTCCAAGAAAATGAAGATGAGAGAGGTTAAGTGACTGACTGGTCCAAGATCTCACATCTAGGAACTGTACAAGGCAGGATTTAAACTCAGGTCTTCATCCTTCTGAATCCTACACTCTATTGATTATGTTATCTAGCAGAGTAATCTGGTTTGGTCTAGAAAATAAGAGATTCTCACAGGGATCTGTAATTTCATTTGTTTCAGAAATTTTTAAGTGAGGAAAATTACATCTTCCAATTTACATAAGTACTTTCTTTGCCACTAACTTCCTTACAACACTATCTTGGTACCAAATTACTTTCCTCCATCTCATCAGTCACGGATGCACTCCATAGAAGGTCCTAGACATACTCAGTAATCAAATGGTGCAATTGGTCCTACCCAGTACCAAATATATTCTATTCCCAATGCATCTGGCAACCTCTGACATATGGTGTGACTCCAATACGTGTCTACTTCTCAGTTAAACAACAACAATAAAATAATAATAATAAAGTAAAAATCCCTCTGGGGAAAACTACCAAGCACACTTAGCTAAGATTTATATAATACTTTATAGTTTGCAAAGTATTTTTGTAAATAATATCTCATTTTATACACATAATAACCATGGGACATAAGGATATAGTTAACCCCATTTTATTGATGAGGAAACAGAAGCAGAAGTTATGACTTGCCTATGGTTATATACTTAATAAATGTCTGAGACAAGATTTGAATTCAAGTCTTCTTGACCAGTTCTGGTGATGTATTAATTGTCTCCTATTTGTTGTTTTCTAATTGTAGCTGAGATTCCCAATTGTAGCTTAGATGAATGGAATAAAAGCATGTCATTGACTAGATGACCACAAAATGATGTAGTGTTGTGGGATGATTAAGATTTTATAAGGGTCAATTGGATTGGGCGCATTGACTCACTTAATGAATAATGACAACAGTCCTAATGGATAAATTACAGTAACTAATGGATAAATAAATTCCCTTTGTATGGCACTTGATAGAGATAGCTTCAATATAGTGTTATACTTGGAGTTAGGAAGCCATAGTTTCAAATTCTACTTCCAACACATTGTTGTATAACCAGGGGCAAGTCACTTCACACCATGGACCTACGGCAACATTTTGAAACTATAACTAAGGTCAAGTACACCAATTTTGTTGGTGAAATTACTACATTCATGAAATCACAGATCCTTAACACTAGTGAAAATGTCATTGAGTAGTTTCAGAGGACTTCATGAACAATGCTGATTAAAGCTAAGAATGAATCACATGAAGTGGTCACATTATTTCAATTTCTACTTCATATCTCATTGGACTAGGACTGATTACCAAATTTTACATAATTTTAACTTACACGAATTTAAATATATGTGACTACTACATGGGATTGAGTATTCATGCTAATCAAAAATCTAGGAGTATCTCATTTGATCCTCACAATTGCCCCATGAAGTATGTCATTCAAGATTATTACTCACATTTTACATGTGAGGAAAATTTGGCTCAGAGAAACTATCTGAGTTGCTAAAATTGGTAGAGCCAAGACTTGAATCCAGTACTTCTGAATGTAGTATGGAGAGTAGAGACTGTTTCATTTTTTTTGTTGTTGTTTTGTTTTTAATCCAGTGCTTAGTACATAGTAAGTATCTAGTAAAAATGCTTGTTGATTAATTGATTTGGGGAGCTAGTTTAGTAAGTAAAGATCATGGGCTTTTCTTGGGTTCAGATCCCACCTCTCACATTTATTTTGTGTGAGACAAGCCTGGGAAAAGCCATCTAACTTTGCTAAGCCTCATCTCCCTTCTCTAAAAATGAGGAGATTGGCTTAAATGGCTTCTGAGGTGCCTTCAAGCTCGCAAACAATGTATTATCTATAACTCCAATAAAGTCTTCTTTTCACTACACTATTATGCCTTGTTAGCATGAAATATTAATTGTGCTTTTACAGAAAAGCTGAAAAAAAATGACAGAAAATCACATAAGTCAACACCTCTGACTACATTTTCTTCAACCCATCTTTTGCCCTCAGAGGTTTTCTGAAAAGCTTGGATTATCTGGCAAATGATACTTCTTCAGAGGCCATTTGTCTAGCTGCTAATCTAGAGGTTTGTTTGTTTTTAATTTACTTTAAAAACCACAACCCTAAAGCCCTTCTTACTAAGTCAAGAACCGGAGGATTTATGGGCAGGTTAATTTTGGCCATAAGTACAGAGAGAATATTGATAAACAAGGGGTGGTACAAGATTTCAGTACAACACAATGCAGGTTTTTAAGAGTTTCATTCCCCTTCCCAGGGCTTAATTAATGAACTAAACATCTTGTGTGCCATACTGTATTATAGTAGGCTTCTGTTACTTGTGAATCAGGTCCTCCTGATTCCAGGGCTCTTGCTCTAACCCTTGTACATCTATCTGCTTTTTTTTTTTTCCTGAGGCCATTGGGATTGTGACTTTTCCAGGATCAAGTAGCTCATAAGTGTTAAATGTCTGAGGCCAGATTTGAATTCAGGTCTATTACCTGTGAATCAAGATGAAATAAGGCTGGGCAATTTCCAACAAATGATATTTGCTTAGAGAAATGACAATGTCACATAATAAGTGATTTTTTTCTCCAAACATCGGGAACATGTACCCTAAGTGAAGTCAACGTTGGTTTTTTTCTGAACCAGCTCAAAGTGAGAGAGATAGAAATGAGACACCTGTCCTAGTTCCTGAAAAACCTAAATTGCAAAGGTATCATCTTCAACGGCCATACAACGCCAAGACTTGCCAGACCTTCTACCTCTCGCCTCGTCCCAACTTTGTACCCCCATTGGATCTTTTGACAACCACCTATGGCTCTCAGCATGGATGGATAGGTAATGGCCACCTGACTGAGCTGACCAGAAAACCCCCCAAATCACCAACAGGTGGCACTATCTTTCAACAGACAGACTTCAAAAGAAAGGCAGCCCCAGACGCCCACCTGTGTCAACTGTCACTCACCCACAAGACAGCATCAGTGGTGGGAATGCCCCCACTATCTCGAGCTTTCATCTCTGTGGCTAAGGGGAGCTGTTCTTGTGGGGTGGAGAGGGATGGCTGTCAAAGGATTCTCTGTCTTTCATGTTGAGCTGCACCACTACAAAGGGAGCCTACAGCCATCTGTGCAGCAGCATTCAGATACCAAAGGGAGCTGGCAAGCCCAAAGAGCTCTACCTTCTAAGGTGGGCACGGCTCTCGACTTCTGGGGAGGCAGTGGCCTAGAGATCAGAATCAGACACTTTCTCAGACCTGGTCAATTTGTTGGTGTACTTTGCTTGACTGTGCTTTTTTGTCACAAGGAAGGGCTTTGAATTCAGGAAAGAGGGGGATAAATTAGTCATTAGTAATAAAGATGTAGAAGAAGAAAAAGAAATCAATACAGCATCAAAATATACTAAATAGCGTGTTCCTTGCCATCTCAATGGGTCATAGAGGGGATAGAAAAGAATTTGGAGCTGAAGAACAACAAAGTGATCTGAAGGGAAGAGAAATAGGACCTCAGTTTTTCAGATTTCTCTTTTTAAAAAATATTAAATTATATGTAAAAACAATTTTTAACTTTCATTTTTCACAAATTAAAATCTATTTATATCTTTTGTTTTCTCCAATATGTCTCCCCAATATTATCCCTTACCCCAGGCTATCCTTTACAACAAAGAATATATATGTTGGGGATGGGGAGACATCTGTTCAATAAAATAAATCAACATATTTTAAAAGTTTAAATCTTTTAAATTAAGAATTTTTAAATTATTAATTATTAAGAATACTTTAAAATATGGCAAATAATATATATTAATATTGTTAATCAATATAATTATATCTAATATATTATGTAGTATAATTAATATATAACTATAATTTACTTAAATATTTTTAATATTTAAAAAATTACTGGGCATTGTTCATACCTAGAGCCCCCAAACTCTGCAAAGAAATGGTAGGGGTGCTATCTTATAGTTTTTGGGGGAAGAATAAGCTCAATCATTATAATTTCCAACATCCAGTTTCAATAGTTCTACTATTGGGTTATGCGTGTTGTTTTCCCAGTTTTGCATACTTTATTTTGCATCAGTTCATATATCTTCTCATGCATCTCAATATTCATGATATTCATTGTTTTACTGTTTTAACAGCACAGTAATATTCCATTGCATTCAAGTTCTGTAGTTTATTCAACCATTCTTAAATTAACGGATATCACTCCCCACCACCATCACCATTTCTCTGTTAATACCAAAAAAAAAGTGTTGCTATAAATATTTCAATGTACATGGAGCCTTTCTTTGTGACACTGCGATTCCTTTGGGTACAATAAGGCTTGCAGTGAAATTTCTGAGTCAAAGAATTTAGACATTTTAGTCACTCTACATATTTCCAAATTGCTTTCTAGAATGGTTGGATCAATTCACAGCCCCATCAATCATACATTAGCCCACCCATCTTGCCACAGCACCTTTAAAACTGACTATCCATGTCTTTTCTCATCTCATCATCTATTCCTATCTTTTGTTAATTTACTGGATTTGATATAAAATCTTATCTTGTTAAATTTAATATACATTCTTAAAAACAAACAACATAACAGATATTAAAGTTTCACATAAAATCTTTTTTATTGTCGTTCTTTGTATATGGAAAAGGTTTTTATTTGTTAATGATTAAGTTCATAATAAAAAAAAACAATTTTAAAAGGATAAAAACACTTAAGGAAAAATAAACAGTAGGCATATATGGACTGACTTAGGGATGCCTTACCAACTAAGTGTGTGGTTATTGACAAGTTTTTATTATTATTATTATTATTATTTCAAAGAAACCCTCACAGTCACCTTTTACAACAACCTCATTCTACAAAAATCAAGGATAAGGTCCAAAGAGATAAAGGCACAATAACAAGAAAACAAAGACCACACAGCAGAGGAGGGCTTCCAAACCATGACTTCCTGCTCCAAATCCAGTATTCTTTTTACTATGATCTCCCTGATATGCTTCTCCATTAAGAACAATGCAGCCTCTAAAAACAAAAAGTTTTTTCAACAGCTCAGCTCTTTTTTAAAAATGAAGGATATATGAAAGAGTCATGAAATGAGCAGAGTATAAAAGTCTGAATTGTATTTCCAGTTCTGTATTGATTTATCCAACAATATTGAGCCGATATGATTATATGCCTCCCTGGGGTGTTTTAAAGTAATCCCTACAGTACCCAAGATAATGTTGACCACACAGTAGACATTTAATACTTAATTGATTTGTTGTGCTATTATCATTATTAATATTGTTATAGACTTGGGGGAAATGTCCCATAGGGAAATGCTAATTGCCAGGTTTCCTCTATTTCTTCCCTTATGCTAATACATCTACTTTGGAATTGGTTAAATAATTGGTGTAGTGTTTCCCTCTCAACAAAAAGAGAAGCATTATGGGTAGGAACACTCTCTATAGTCCTGGCAAGCAATAGATATTTTATAAATGGAAAAGGACCGGACTGCCTTGTATTTGCTACAAAAGAAACATCAAAATAGTTCCCATTTCTAGGAGGTGGTGTTGCACAGTGGATAGAGCACTGGACTTGGAGTCAGGAAAATCTGAGTTTGAATGTGGCCTCTAGGTATTTCCTGGCTTTGTGACACTGATCAAGGGAGCTGTAGCTTCCTCACATAGGGATAATAATAGCACTTCTACCAAGAAATGGGATAAGAATTAAATGAGATAATGAATAAAGCACATGGCAAATCTGAGAGAGCTATTCATTATCATCTTTGATTATTAACTATCATGACAAATGGAAGTTTCCTTTGTGTTTTTGAAGGGTCTTTCAGGTCTGGCTCTATGAACCTCTGATCCATTTTATAAAGTAAATGAGGCTCTGAGATGCTATAGCCTTGAGTCCCACAATGCTGGAGTCAAGATTCAGAGCAATCTCCCTTGTTTCTATATCCAGTTTATTCTCTAATACCTTGCCCTGATGTGAGGTCATTTTCCCAAATAAAACAAACCAAAAACTCAGTCAAGCTTCTTGTTTCACACTGCAACCTCTCACCTGTGATACAATAAAGAAGTAGGGTTGTTAGGGATTTTTGATAACCAAAAACCTATACCCAAATACTGTGCACCTGCATTAACAGGTGTCAAAAGCATAGCTTATTTTTTTAAACATCTCTATGTAACATTTTAAAATAGGACACAAGGCAAGCAGAACCAGTCAGTACACACAGAACCACAGGCTGAGAAAAACAATGTTCCTGTAGGAAAAGAAATGTAGTTGACAAAAACCCAATCCTGTATAACTCTAGTCATGGACTTGCAGGATCAATAAACTTGAGTTAAAGAAACTTGAACATAGGTATCATTGTTTTTTTTTGTAAGAAGTAATAGAAAGACCAGTGGAAAGGAGGGGCATAGAGAAAGGGGAGGTCAGTGGAAATCCTGTGGAAATCTAAAACCAAATTAGTTTTTGTTCTTAACAGAGCCACATTGTATAGTGGCCTAGCAGAAGTCATTATTTGTGCCAGTAGTAGGATGCTTTTATGATAAGAAAATCCATGTCAATTCAATAAGCATTTATTAAGCATTTACTGTATACGAGACAAAGGCAAAAATCAAGAGTCCTTGCCCAGCAGAGGTTTCCATTCTAGTCCTTCTCTAGAAACAACAGAAACCAATTGTCTTCCTCGATGGAATTCAAATGCCAAAGATAGCACAGAATCTTAGGGATGGAGGAACCTCATCATTTTACATATGTCAAAACTGAGACCCACGGTAGGGAAATGATTTGGCTAAGATGGCAAAGAATGTTAGTAGCAGAACAGTACCCCTAAAGCTTCTAAATTCCAAATCACCTACACTCTCAAAATCATACATGAGAGAGTATATAAATCAAGAATGACAACTTGATATCCCCCAGTACCTAGCCAAGTGCTCAGTATACAGCAGGCACTTTAAAATGTTGAATGATAATCACAAAGTACATGTGAAAAGTGGTCCTTCTCCCTCTGCCCTCCTGATCATGCATAGTTAATAAAATAATAATAATAATAAATTCTCAGTCTTTATAAAATCCATGTCCTTCTCAGGTTTTCCTCTCCTTGCAGGGGGCAAAATGAAGCTGGGAGTAATTAGTGGCTTTTTTCTGCCTGGTTGTTAAACACCCTAATTACTTCAAGCGCCATTTACCGCCACTTGCACAAAGCTATCCTTTGAAAATACTTTTCAATCTCAAATAAAATTGATGCTAATTTCTTTCTGAGAACATAGCCAATATTAACACAATTTTAAGAGTTATTGGATTTATTTTTTAATCTTAACAAGGATGCCGATATCCCAAGTGCACACAATGGAGATAGCAATGTAATGTGATCTGATGTGGAACCAACAAAAATATCCGGGAAAAATACTGCATTGCTGAGGAAAGGCAATGCATTACATAATTAAGTATCATGTGCTTTAACTTATATTGCTAGCTTGCCACATTTTCAGTAGGAAAATACAACAGACTGAATCTTCTTGTATTCCTCTATGCAAAAACAAACTGATGATTTAGAATAATACTATTCATATATAAATTTGTTTTGTTTTTTCAGTGATTAGACTTAGTTGTTCCCATTTCTATTTCAGGAAATCAAAGTCCAAAGGACAACTTCAGCTGCTTTTTCATTAACTTCTTTCTAAAATCCTTTTTGGTTGCTACATCATGAAATTAATCATTTATTTCCCTAACAAAAGAAAGAAAATGTAATTTGAAGAACATAGAGTTGTCTGCTGGCTGCACTTGTTTCAAGAATCCATTTAAATGTAATCCATTATGTTAAAGGTCTCAATTTATTGGGATTTTCCCAATTACAAACATTCAAGTTATAAATATCCCTCATATACACATAGCTTTCTAAACTGGGATTCAATTCTCCCGATTCTCCCCTACTCTGGAGTTCCTAAGATCTTCTTTTCTCCTCACTGTTACTGTAGATACCACAATCCTTTCCTACCACTTTTTGAGATGCCCAGAGACCCCATCTCCTTTTTTCTGATGGCGTCAGCAACAGCAACTCTTCATTCAGTAAACACTTGCTGAATACCTATTATGTGGAAAGGCACTTCCAAGACTTGTAATGGGTCATGGGATCATAGATTTAGACGTGGACGTGACCTCAAGGAAAATTTAATCCAATTTCATTTTACATCTGAGGGAACTAAGGTTCAGAGTGTTTAAGTAAATTTCCCAAATTCACACAGTGAGGAATAGTAGGTCCCCTGCTTCTAAATTCAGTGTTCATTCCACTGCACTGTCTTCCCTCTCTGAAATGTGTTCCTGGCACCCCTCCTGAGTTAAAATTCTGAATGAGTCAGTGTTCCCTTAGAACCAGTGTTATTCATGATGGTTATTTCTCATTCTGGTTTATGAGGCCTTTTGTTGTCCAGGTCTGGAAACCAAACCATCCTGTATAACATTGTTTCTATGGGGAAAGTGTGTATCAAGTTCCAAACAAGGGTATTTATAAAACAATCTTTTTGAAACACTATCCTTCAACAAATTGATGTCTGCCTATATAGCTTTTATCCAGGGTGACACATTTTGTACTATTGCAGGATATCATGGCTGTTGTTTTCATAAAAAGTATATAAATAAAATGTATCAGCACCTCTTGAGCTTGATTCCTGGAGTTTAAACTGAGACAGAAAGCTAAAGAATTGCTTCGGTTCACATAATCTTAGTTTAGGATCCATGAGTTTGATAGATAGGTAGAGAGCTGGATAGATAAGATATATATATATATATATGTGTGTGTGTGTGTGTGTGTGTGTGTGTGTGTATGTATTACATGTGTATGTATATAATTTATATATAACATATCCTTGTGTATAATGCATATATATAGCACATAATACATATACATACACACTTATACACATGTATATTTTGATATCTTAATTTCAATATTACTTATTTCCTTTGTTTATCCTTATTTTATTTTTGCATAAAATAATATTTTTAAATATTTTAAAATAATAAAATATTTTGTGAAAGGATACATCGGCTTCACCAGGCCTCCAAAGAGCCCCATAAGAGGAAAAAATGTTAAGATCCTTTGATTTAACTTGTTGTTGCTGGGGTTTTTTAAAAGCCATTATAAACATCCACCATCTCTAAGAATTCAAGCTGAAGATCGGGAAAAGGGCAATAGAAAAACACAAAACGGACATGAACAGAATAGCACATGTTACTATTATGGAATTCCTATGGAGAGAAATGGGATAAAAGTTGGCATCAGAAAAAAAAAGTATGACTGAAAAATTGGAGAGAACTTATAGTGAAGAGAAGTGATAATGGAAAAATAGATCGGGTGTGCTCCCTTGGGACCTGTGTTTTGTTTAGAGCCTTAGATGAAGGCCCTTAGCAGGGTGCATGGCAAATTGCTGAGAAAGAAGGACAGGAATTACACACCCTGGGCAAGCAAGGGATGGACCCACATCGACCAGATGCCTGATTCACTGAAATATCAAAGTTAATTCCTTAAAAGCAGGGCCCATTTCTCACTCATTTTTGTAATCTGCTGCAGCATACCTAGTGCCTCATTTATATACCCCAGAGGTATAAAATATACTGGTTGAGTGAATGAATGAATTTGATCTCAAAGACCTGGAATCCAAGTTAGAATTTTTCCTCTTCCAAACTATCCTCTCTAAATGATTTACTTTTTCATTGCCTGTTTTCTATTAGTCATTAGTCCTCCTTTTAGAAAATCTGCTATCATACATTCAGCATATATCTATCTAAAGGAAATGCTAGCTCAAAGAAATAAAAATTTTCCAATAAAGACAAAAGGTTTTTTTTTTTAATTTTTGTTTTTGAATATAATGGTATTAGTGTGCTTAAATTCTCAGAGAAAGAAAATGTAGATGTATGCATATCTTTCAGCCTAAGAACAACTTGCCACCCAAGAATTTCTCAGGCTCCTCAACCTGGTTAACCTTTGCAATACAGATCAGCTTGGTTCTAATTGTGAACTTTTTAAAAAAGAAAGCAGGATCTAAGTTTAGGAATGCAAAATAATTAGTTTACTCTATCTTCCAGGTTTCTCTTCTGTACATGGATGATCCTTTTTCCTCAAAAAAAGCCTCATTAGATATTTCTTCAACCCCCCCCCCCCCATTATTTCTACTATTACCTTATTCAGTTGCTTCTAGGAAACCTGCAGATGTGTCTGGAGTATTTTTTTTTATCTTGTTTAACCTTATAATTTTACCATACAGCAACCAACAAAACTAAAAGTCTTTTACTGAAAAGTCCTCAAGGATATAGTACATTCACAGGAAACAACTAGAAGATCCTTCTTGAGTAAAGGGGGAAATTCAGAGTCAGGGCTGTGTTACCCTTTATGAGACACACTGTAAGTGAAAGGAATGGGTCTGATTTGAATGTTCAGTGTGTGCTGCCAAAGAGAATCAGCTAAGACAGATGTGACAAAGTGGAGGCTGATGTTTTGGCCTTGGAGCTGAATTTCTCTGTTCTGGCCAGTTGGCGCTACCACTTTCACATTTTTTTCAAGGCACTTTGGGAAATTTGATGTTTTTCTCTCCCATTGGGTCTGTTACACTCAGGTGCTTCCTCCTTCCCCTCACTTTGGATTCATCTGACTTGAACTGACACTCACCCCATCAAGGCGGGATCTATCAATCAAAGCAAGACCATGCTACTGCCAAAGATGTGCGGCTCCCATTTGTGAACCAGCCTGAAACAAATTACTTTCTCTGTAAGTGCAGTGCCACTCTCTTTGATTCGTGGATTTCTCAGCAGCATAGCAGCAATATCGGGGTATAACACCCCTCCTCTCCACTATCACTGTTCTCCTCATCAGTCCCAAGACAAAGATTTTTCACTCACAGGGTTTTAAATACATTCATTCAAGTGAAGAGTTTCCCCCCCCCCCAATATAACTTTTCTCAAAAAATGTTGTATTGAGGAATTTGTGTTTCAGAGAAGAGTTGTATCAGTTAACCTCAAAGGCAGATGTTCTTAACTTGTAGTACATGGACACCTAAGGGGTCCATAAATATATTTGAGAGAGCTTGTTGATTTGGACAGGAAGAAATTACAACTTGATTTTCACTTTGATGTTTTTTATAATCCTATTTTTTTTTCATTCAAAAACAATATTCTGAGGGGTCCATGAACTACACCAGACTGCCAGAGGGGGTCAGGAAATAGAAATAGTGAAAACACTTCTACTCCAATTATGATTCTGCAAGATGATTATAGGTAAATCAAGTGAGGTCATCAGGCACAGCTATTACAAATAGAGAAATATATCAAAACATGTCAAGAAAAAAGAAGCTGGAAAATAGTGAAGAGTTCTAATATATGTAGCCCAACAGAAAAAGTTTCTTTGTTACCTATGCCAAGTGAGTTATCTACAGAAATGTTCCCAATACACACACAAACACACACACACATACACATACACAAACACACACACACAGTAAAATACTTTGACCTTTTTCTATTAACACAAACACCATATATCCAAGTGGCTAGAGGGACAGTCTTGGTCTCCCCGGGGTCCAAATCCCACCTTTGACACAAGCTGGTCGTGTGGATCTCAGTGAATACTGTACCTTCCAGGGCTCTAAAACTCTAAAACCCTAAATTGCAAAGCAATTTCCTTACTCAGAGTGAAGTTTATTGAAGGAACAACAGGTCCAGGTAAAATTATTATTACAATTATTCTTATTCTTATTATTACTATATGGGCAGCTAGATGGTTCAGTGGATAGAGTACTTGGTTGTAGAGTCAGGAAGAACTGAGTTCAAAGAACATAGGGCCCAGTGACAGGAAGGAACTTGTTCAAGTTTCTTCATAAAGTAAATGACAGAGCTTGGATCCCATCTGGACCCTGATTTCAAATTCTGCACTCTTTTCCTTAGACCAGATGGTCTTTCAGGTCATGCAGCAATGGGAGGGTAGTGGAAAAGGGGGAGAGGACAAAGAATAAGCATTCTAGAGAACCTCCTATGGGTCAGACACTGCTTTTAACAAAAATGATCTTATTGAGCCTCACAATAACTGTGGGAGGTGGTGCAGCTAGTATCCTCATTATACAGTTGAGGAAACTGAGGCAGACAGCAGTGAAACAACATGTCCAGGGAGACACAAATAATAAGAGCATCCAGAGAAATTTCAACTCGAATATTCCTAGCTTTAGGCATAATGCTCTAGACACTGCCCACCAATTGTCTCTGGTAGGGACTAGAATTCTCAAGTCTCTCCCCAAATCCAGATCTGTGCTCCTAATTCACACGATTAGAATTTCTTTCCTTGCATTTATACCTGCAAAGTGCTTGGCACATAACAGGTGTTTAATAAATACATGTGGATTAATGACTGATTAAACATGGTCACTTTTTACAATGGTTTCATATTTATATTTCTTGATTCCCTAAGTATATTATAAACTTCTTGAAAAGAGTTCATATTACTTCCATTTCATTTCCCAGAATAGAAATGTGCTAGCCACTTAATGATTACATGTTGATTTTTGTCAACTTTCACATATCATCACAATTAATGTTTCCAAAATCTCACTCAATTGCAGACATTCAGGCCCTGTAATGATTTAGATTCTTGTCTTCTCTGTCTTTGTCTTTTTTTCTTTCTCGCTCTCTCTCTTTTCCTCCCTATCCTTGTCTTTCTGTGTCCCTGTGTCTGTCTCTCTCTGTATATCTGTGGTTCTGTCTGTCTTCTTCTCTGGGCCTGCTTCTGTCTGTCTCTCTTCTCCTGCCTTATTCAACATCTGAATCTTTACAGCCCTTTGCCATCCTCCGACCTCACTCATTCTCAGATTCCCCTGACAGCAGGGACATAGTTTTTTAAATATTTCCACATATATGGCTGCATGTGCTTTTCGATTCAATTAACAAAACTTAAATACCTACTATGCCAGACACTGTGCTAGATCCTGGAAATATAAGGACAAAAATAAAACCACCATTGACGTTGAGGAGCATATATTCCACGAGAGGCAAGTAGAGACATACACACAAAAGATAGACAATTAATACAGATATATGTTCCTAACGTGTAACAGCTGGTTTGCCTTTTATTCTAAAATTGCTTGATAAGAACAAGAGAAAAAACAAACAAACAAATATCGTTACAAATCACTTATTTGATTCTTTGGCCTGCGGGTCAGGGCTCGGTTTACTTTGGTTGGACATTTCTTCAAATGTTTTCATCTCTGCATTAGAGTACTTGGGGGTTAGGATCACGTTGTCGTAGTCAAAGTCTTCATCAAGTGAGAATGGCTGAACTTCATCCCCAGATACCTAAGATAATGGGGGATAAAAAGAAATATTTGATATGCAGAAATGATGCTAAAAGAAGATTTAAAAAGTTAAAAACACATACTATCTATTAATATTTAATTAAACTTTTTTTAGACTTCAGCACTCTCAACTGATTAAACTGTTTTTAAGTAAAAGAATAAATTCCATTATTCAATTTGACCTAATTTAAGCCTTTTAATAGGCCCCATTTGTACTATACTATATCTGAATGAATATCATTAACAAATTTGGCTTTAGGCAAAGAACAGAAAGTCTCTCCTGCACATATCCATTCCATTTTTACCAGTCATAGTAGCAAGGCTGCAGGGCTATGGGAAAATTAGAATTTATGCTAAATTGTGAGCACACATGCCTTCAGATCATAGTAAGTTTTAACTGTTCTTTGACTAACACCTAAAAATGACTTGTCTCAATGAAACACGTTCTTTAAGAATGAATATAATGCATTCTATTATATGCATATTGCATATCCTCAGATAACAGCTATACCCACTGAACAGATAAAAACAGTAACTGGGAAACTGATCATATTCAATTGCAAGATCCAGATGCCTTTATCCCTATAACCAAAACATGGAAAAGCTACAGGTTTGGTTTGTTTGGGTTTTTTATATATACAACAGGGTTGTTGAAAAGAAATAAAATAAATTACCTTCCTCATTCATGTTCTTTAAAAACATGCTTACTAAAAAGATACCAGATTAAAAAATATATTCTCAGTAAACAACTAGGAAGACATTGCTTCAACTCTCAATGCATCTTCTCTTTGGCTCTTTGTGAAAGCCCATGTGAAGGTGGTAACACAACGAAAACTCAGCACTCTGGGAGTAGGACAGAATGAGGACAGGCAATATCTGGTTTTAACCCAGTGACCATGCATTACACACTCATGTGAAAGTGCACAACACCCCAGGATGGAGTCATCCTAAATTGTTGGGTACACCTGGTGATTGCTGAGTCATCTCTGGAATATTTTGAAAGAAAAATACCTGGCTCAGAAATGACTGGGCAGAACTAATATTGAACAGAAGCCATGAAAAGGATGTTTTCCCTCCTCCTTCACAGTAGGTCTTTAGAAAGGGAACCCCTACACAAACACAGCCTTGTTTGTTTGTTCTCCAGGGGTTAGTTGTGCAACTTTCTAAATCACCCTCCTGCCCTCATGAAACTATTCAAGGAACCTGGTATCAAAGAACCATCTACAAAGAGTACTTTAGTAGTTTTCCTCTTCTCCAAAATTTACTTTAAAAAGACAAAGACAATGCAATAGATCTTTGTAAGAAAGACTTCTTTCAGGGGCAGCTAGATGACCCAGCAAATACAGCACGCCCTGGAGTCAAGAAGACCTGAGTTCAAATGATCTCAGTCATTTGCCCCCAATTGCCTTGCCAAAAAAAAAGGTCTCTTTCTTAACATGGTGAAATATCCCCATAACCCACCACAAAACAATATATAATACTATATATATAATAAAAAATCACAAAACCTAAAAGTGAGTTAAGATGCCATCCAATTTAATGTCAGAAAGAAAAGAAAAATGAGAAGCTCAAAGAAAGGAAATTACTTTTTATAAGCAAAGCCAAGACTTGTGCCAAGATCTCTTGGGAGCTAGATGGAGGTTCTTTATAAGGTTCTTTCCATGGCTTCTCTGGTCTCTTTGGACTTTCAGCTCTAAGCAGGAAAGAAACCAGGGGAACAGGACTGACTGATGAAGGGCACATGCTTCAGTGGTCTTTTCTATGCACTACTCCAGTCACAACAGGCGAACTGATCACACAGCAATCAATCAACTCCTAAGCTGGCTAAAACATACAAGCAGCCAAGCCAGAACACTTCTGGCTGTCTGATTAGGAGCACTTTCTTTTTAAATGGAACCATTACCTGCTTCCCCTTCAATGTTTTCATTCCAATCTTTAAATATTTCTTTCCTGGACCACATGGTTTTCTCCATCGGTCACAGAGTGTTGATCATACCAAAAGCAAGGATTGTTTGTGGCAAGTCAGTAAATAGAACTCTAGCAAAAGGATTATTCTCACACAGAGAAAGCTGATATTTCTCTAAGAGCTATAAATGTTTTCTCCACTCCAGAAAGAAGAGTCATTAACAGCAACTGTTGCTAGAATAATTTCCTGGGCAATCAATTAAAGGATGGAATTAAAAAGCACGCAGCCAAGAACAGTCATAGATTATCATATTTCTGTGCCAAAATATGACACTCAGTAGTTTTTAAACAAGTTTAACTGTGGATGTCAGAACTGTTTGGACACTGTACCAAAGCCAATACATTCTTTTTAGAAAAGAACTTCCTAAGGAAAAGCTAAGCTAAAATGCAAGAATATCTTCCTTCCTTAAATACTCCAGCTATTGCTGTGGATTGTCCCATTCATTCTGGATACCAACTGAGAATTATACAGTAAGTGACTAGACTGTTCATACCACTTGCCCTAGAGACCCAATGACATCAAGGAATACAAATGCAGAAAGAAAAGGCCATTATATACCAAACTATTCATAGCCGTGTGCTTTGTTGGAGCCAAAACTTAGAAAAACTTAAAAAAAAAAGGCTCAAAATACAATGTTTATTGATATAATGGAATATTTCTGTGCAGTAAAAATTGACGACTTGCAAGAGTTCAGGAAAAAAATAGGATGATTTCTGAACTGTTGCAGGATGCTATAAGCAAAACCAGGAGAACAAAATGCCTATAATAATGTAAATGAAAAAATAAATTCAAATGAAGTTAAAAGCTAAGTAACTGAAAATCCAGTGAAGGTGCCAGAAAACAGATAGTAAAACATCTCTTTCTCTTTGCAGCCAAAAAAAGCAGAGGAAAGCTAGACAGAGTATGGTGTATATAATAAAACTAATAATTTTTTGCAGAGCATTTTTTGCTTAATATTTTTGTCACAAAAAAGGACTCCTTCTAGAGCTGGTGGAGGATCTGAAAGGACCACGATACAAAGCAAAAGACATCAGTAAACAGCAATACTTTGAGAAGACAATACACATCTTAGGGTTTTCATCAATCTGAAATATTCTTTGAACAAAGACTAAAAATATGTATCTACCACCACAATAATCTTTTCATATCAGTGTTAGGTACATTAGACACATACCCAGCTTATAAGAGTAGTTCTGGGTGGGGAAAAAAGGTTTTCTTAGATGCATTTTAAATATTTTGGGGAACATGCAACTGAATGAATTAAAATTCTGTCCCCCAAAAGATATATATGTATACATATATATGTGTGTATGGATGGATACAGACACAGATATAAATTCAAAGTGAAACTGGATAGAAATGTAATGTCCAGTCTATACCCTGTGGCATCCCCAGTGAAAACTTTTACGATCCAATGCCACAACATCTCTTCTGAGAAATGCTTTGGGAGTTGTTCTTTCAAGCTTTAGTTGAGTTCAGCCTCCTATGTAAGGATACTGTACCTTTAGACTACAAACTGAAATTCTAATTTATTTCAAAGGGAAGAATTTGCACAGTGGAACACTGAATCCCCTGCCACTGAACAAAAAAACAACTGAGAACCAAGTTATTAACTTGTTATTTTTGCCTAAGGAGCTGAGAGAAATATGTGGATTTCAGGTGTCTAATTTCAGATCTAATTGAAATCTTTTTGTACACTCTTTGGGAATAGAATTTGTTCACTATTAGAAAAACTGCCAGTTTCTCTAAAATTGCCCATGTGACTTACTCTAACTGAGCGGGTGTTAAGGAAAGAATCATTTTCATTCATAGGACCGCACGTCCAAATTAAGGGAAAAGAACTTAATGCTCATATCAATAACAGCAGCATTTAGCTGTAGGTTATTTTGCAGAGAAATGGTATAAATAAGCTATCTGGAGATGAGAACTTTCAAAGTCTATTAAGAATAGGCAAAGTAGTCTTGCCTCTACACAGAAATGGTTACTAATATTACTGTACACCAAGGAACTCCTCCTCTTTGCTCTTCATAGATTACCTTTTTTTATGCTTTTGAATTAAAAGCATGCAATTTTCACCTCCCAAGGTGAACTCCTTTTGCCCAATAGAGCTGGTTGAATGTTCTCAGATTCCTTAAAACACAATAAGCAAGACACAAATAGAGAACACCAGGTTTCTGAAAAAAATCTGACTTTAATGGAATATACCTTTATATATATATGCATATATATATATATATCTCAAGCTAAAATCAGGAACAAAATTTAATAGTGCCAAAATTCAAGCAAAATTAGAGTGACTACTTCAAAAACTCCATCAGAAAGCAATTTTTAAATGCCTACTCTCTGTCAAGAACTTTACTAAGCACTAGGGAAAAAAAGTAATAATAGCCAGAATTTATAAAGCTAGAAAAAGTTTGCAAATGAAACAATCCCTGCCCTGAAGGAGCTTATATATGACAACATATATACCCACCCCAATTAAACAGAGATACACACACACAGAGACAGAAAGAAGCAACAGGTAATTAAGTCAGGGCATTAATAGGTAAGAGAATCATAAAAAGCTTCATTTAAAATGCAGCTTCTTAAATTTTTTCCACTTGTGACTCCTTTTTACCCAAGAAATTTTTACATGACGCTGGGTCTATATTATCAAATATTTACTGGTAATAGACCATAATTTCATAACTCCCATATTGTTATGAGAACCTATTTTTGGCTTCAACCCACAGTTTTAAGACGTTCATCCTTTGAACTTTAAGAAATAGATAGAAAAAAAATGGCTAAGAGGCCAAGGGAGAACATCTGAGGCACTGAGAGGATCAAACTATGTGCGAAAGCATGAGAAATGCATGCTGGAATGACTTGTCTCAGGAAACAGTAAGATGATCAGTTTGTGCAGATCATGGAACATATAAAGGGTTATGGCTAAGTGAGCTGGAAAGGTAGTTTTGAACCAGGTTTTACAGGTCCTTCAATGGCAAATAGAAGAGTTTATCCTTAATCCTAGAAGCAATTGTGAATCGCTACAGTTTATTAAGCAACAGAGTGATATGGTCAGACTCATGCTTTGGGAAATCCTTTCAGTGGTTGTGGCAGGGATTGGCAGAGAGGTAAAGCAAGATGACGAATGACCATGGACGAGGTTGGCTGCTACCTCTCTTGGTGTTAGTGTTCTAATCTAAAGAGTTGGGATAAAGAGAACTGCATCTCTATCTTCCTCACAGGGTCATTGTAGGGAACAAAGGATATAAGATATGCACAGTTCCCTATAGTCACAGAAAGCTATGTAAATATGGTGCTGATATCATTAGCACTAATAGCCTAATGCAATCACATATCTTTAACCCTGATCAGCTCCCATGGATTCAATTACCATTTCTACATTGATGACTCTCAAATCTACCTATCCTGCCCCAGCTTCACTGCAGACATCTCAACCTGGATATCCAGCAGACATCTAAAACTCAACATGTCCAAGACTAATCTTGTTATCTTCCTCCAAAAACCTTCTCTTACTACCTTCCCTAAGACTGTCAAGGGTGCCATCATCCTCCCAGTCAAGTGAGCTCCCAACCTAAGAGTCCTTCTTGGCTCCTCTCTTCCCCCAGAGCCAACTTCTTGCATCTCTCCAGCCCCTTGTCCCTTCTGACCTGGCTGCCCTCCTGGAGCACACCCTCATCACCCCACACCCAAACACTCTTCTTCTGGTGGTTCTCCCTGTCACAAGTCTGTCCTCATGTTGGTCCATTATCAGAGTGCACTTCCTAACAAGCAAGTCTCCCCATGTCACTCCTGTTGCAATCCCTCCTATACCATGCTGTCAAAGTAATTTTCTTTGAGCCCAAATTTGCTCAGTCAAATTCAGTGGCTTCCTACTCTTTTGAGGTTAAAATATAAAATCCTCTCTGGTGTTTAAAATTCCACACAGCCTGGCCCCAACCCACTTGTTGCCTTACTGGATACCGACCCCCTTCTCTGCAATTCAATCCACCAGATCTTGTCTCTAGCTATCACATATAAAAATGAATCTCTCATTCCATGCCTTTGAAGAGTGATCTCAGAATAAACTGACCAGTGATTGGGCCTGGAAAATACTCCCTCCTCATCTCAGGTTCCTAAGGTTCCTTTCTGCCTCATATAACATCTCCTGCTGAAGCCTTTCCCCAAATGCCTTATGTTTGACTGCTTCATGTACGTCTGTTTTTTTCCTTTATATTTATGGTATTTTGTTCTAAGCTGCTTTTGCTGCCTCCTCCATTGGACTGTGAACTCCAGGAAATTAGGGATTGTTTCCGTCCCTATACTTGTGCCCTCAATGCCTAGCACAGGGCCTGCCATACAGTAGGTGCTCAGTAAATACACATATTGTGTATTTCCCAGAGCTGTCTTTACAACTCTGAAAGGAGGTTAGGATATTTATTCTCCCTTTCTTAATATTTAGCAGGATCAATTGGATAGTATATCCATATGCAAATTATCCTGCCCATCATGCCAAGTGATATTACTAAAATGAAAGAAATGTTTACCGAATTTTGGAGAGATTTACTTAATTTTTTTTCTGTTGGAACATGAAATCAGAGAAAATCAGGTCATGCTTCTAACACATTTAGCATCCTCAGAACTTCCAACTGCCTCATTTCTGTTATTTTTGCAACAAGAACCAATAAATACTAGTGTTCTTTCACAGAAGCACTAGAAGAAGGTGGCAGGTGCCAAGGGGGAAAAGAGCAGGATTGGCAAATATGGGAAGAGTCAGGAGAACTGCTGTGGTTATCTAAGAAGGTCCCCTCCCTAGCGATCACAAGGAAGTTCCCCATTGATAAGGGGAGCTTATAATAATCAAAAAATCCAACAGAGGCAAATGTTACAATATCTTTCATCTAAAAATATTGGTCCACAGGCCACAAGTCTGTCAATAATAATAAAAAATAAACATAACTCACATTATTACAGCTCCTTATGATTACAAAACACCTTATAGTTCATCTTCATAACTCCAAGAAGATATCACATAAATATGAGAAATGCAGCAAGAAAATCATCTTGAAAACCTGAAAGTTTATAAAAATACCTTTTCTGAAGATCAGAAAAGGTAAATGATTTTTCTCATAATACCACACAGTTAGCATGCTACTAATGTAAGTACTGTCCATATTATTTTGCTTTTACCTGAAGCGATTTTCAAAAAACACTAGTGTAAATATGGAAGTTAGCTAGCATTTTGTCATCTACCTGAAGTGCTCCAGGAGTATTTCATCCTTTTTTTGCCCAATAATTAAAATTATTTTATAACAATTGTCAAAACTCTGTCAGGTGCTACAATCACTTACTGTTCTAATATATTTTGTAATCGTGTTTCAAGTCAAGAAAGAAAGACACCTATAAAATAAATGGAATCCTGCTAGAAACAATGTTGTAATTTGAGCTTCTTGCATCTTAGAGGAGGTGAGAAATTCTTAATTAAAAAAATCATACTCAAAGGAGGCCGTACCTACCAGTTGGTTTGTCAACCACTTTAACAGTGTAATACAAGTCCAAAGCATTCTAGTCCCTCCCTTGTGGTTTGAGTGCAACAAAGTTCCAAGAGGAAAGGCCAATTTTAAATTATGATGCATTGATTGCTTCAAATTGAATGATTGAGCTTCATAATGCAACCTCTTCACACCAATTGTATATCAATTTGTGGAGAAGATGTTTTTTAAATGTTTCACAGTTAAATTCCCAATGACAATGTACCACCTACCACCAAGAAATGCTCCTGGGATATTTTAAAGAAACCAGGTAATTAAGGAAACCTTAGGAACCCAGTTTCAGAGATTCTGAACTGAAAAGCACATTAGCGGTCTTCTTATCCAATGTTTCCATATTCAGACAAGGTCACCTGGACTATTAGTGCTATTTAGGTACTGACCAAGATCCAAATTCAAGTCCATCAATTCCAAATTCTATCCTCTTCCTTCTGGGTCACTTTTGTGAAAAAGCCTTTCATCCCCCACCCAGCAATATAAAGGGTGAAAAGAGGTCAAGCTCTCTCTGGAACCCAAGGAAAAAAATGGTTTCTCTTGGAAGCCTGTTTTCTAAGACTTATACCAAGACCTCAAACAAATGACTTTAGAGATATAAGGTCTGCAAAATGCAATAATGAGCAAAAAGTGTCCAGATGAAAGAAAAGATAGATCAGGAAATTGTCTTTTCTGTTGGAAAATGTCCAGATAGGACTGACTCACAGCATGCTAACATAAAGTGAAAATCAGCTCTACAAAAAAGCATAATTGCACTAAATGTTCCAAAGGAAATTAATAAGTTGAATATGAAAGGCAGTGAGGAGTATGGAAGAAGCAACTTTAATTTAGAGCATCCATAAAGATGGAGAGAAAATGTAAAAATCTTCAAGTCCATCCAGTGATATGGCAAAAAAAAATTATAAGCCCAGAACCCTGATAATCCCCAAGAGTCCTACTACAATCCCTCTCCATCCCATTCCATGCCTCTGCATCTGATCCTGTGGGAGAGAGAAGTGAATGTGTTGCAAGAAAGGGTACCTCCTTGAAATGTCCAAACACCAGGTGTTCTGTTGGTGGAAGACTCTTTGATTCAGATTGAGAATATTGGTCAAAAGAAGGAATGTAGCTAGAGGTAGAGTAATGGTATTCCTCTTCTACCTCTCCTGGAAGCAGTAGCAGCTCTGCAAAATAAAAAATAGCTCACTTGAACCTTTTAACCGAGTACACAACTTCATTAAATTGTCATCTATTATTTGATGTTCAAAACTAAACAACAAATAGACTCTATACACAAGCCCAGTTCAAAGAGCATGATTGAATTCTAATAAAAAGCTGAAGGTTCTGACCTCAAAGTCATTTTTACCAAAAAAGCAAGTTACAATCAACAGATTTATTGAAAAGTGTGAAGTTACATTCTATTTACAAGAAGGAAAGATTATCTAAGTAGTTTTGTTTTTAAATGATAGAATAGCTTATACTGTTTCCATTTCTCAATACTTGACACATACACAGTATAAGTACTTAATAAATGCTTATTGATTAATTGATAGCATTTTCAAGTAGCACTGAACCCTGGATCACTATATTCTCAAGGATATCCATGGCCACTCTTTAAAAGAGATCAATCCAGCAATCCACATAGTTAAAAGGAAATAGAATATATGGAAATTGTCATTGTGACATTCAAGTTGAATGGCAGTCATTCAGGATGGGGAAACAGATAGACACACATAGACAAATATACATATGTACATATATTTTATAAATGTGAAATCAGTGTAAACATAAATATGAATATATATAATCATACATTCCTGTATGTGTATATGCATGCATGTATATAATGTCTTAGAAACATCCTGAAAATAGAGAACAAAATAGGCCCAGAATTGAGGAGGAGATAGAAACAATCCATTTAGACTATAACATTGTCAGGGACCCTCAGCCACTACTTGATTTAAAAAAAAATGCACATCGTTTTAACATATTTTCCCAGTGATAACCCATGCCTAAAAATAACCAAAATAAAAATCTCAAGATTCAAAATTTAAGAGATCCAAAAGATAATGGAAAGACACATGCCAATGTTAATTATGATTAGAGAAAAAAGGAGAAATGGATCTCCTCTTCTACCTCTCTTGGAAGCAGCAACAATTCTGTGGAATATGGACAAGTTCGCTTGATCTTTCGCTAAATCACCTACTAGCCAATAATATTCAAAGCAAAACACCAAGCAGACAATATACACAGGCAAGAGCCCCCCCCCCAAAAAAGAAAGAGCCCGGTATAAACAAGGACATGTGTTGCCAGAAATGTGGGCCAGTCTTATAGCCAGAGCAGAGATTAATAAATGAACAGCACCGATGTGACCCACTGCCACAATAGAAAGGTCTCTGGCACAGTGGGTACACATCCTAGGGAGGATCTTTGGCAGGCTGTGCACAAGAATCATATAGTCTCAAAAGAGATGGATTATTTAAGTGATACATGAAAAAAAGGAAGCCTCACACCTTTAAATAGCACATCAACAGGTACATCACAGCTGAAAGTTTGGGGGTGGGTAAGGATTTTCCTATACTAGTGTATACTATTTCCCCCCATTTGCCCTCTAGTTCTTTTCTTCGCACTCCCAAAGAGAGAGCCAATGTAAGAGGAGAAGAGGGAGTATTGAATTCATCATGCCACAATCAGGCAATCTCTCAAAAAAGATAACACTGGAAAAATCAGAAAAGCAGAAAGAAAGTATTTTAACTTTCAGCAAAAAGAAATTGTCATATTCAAAATGTATGGTCTAATTTTTAGCTCGGGCAAACAACTGAAACCTGCTTTTAGCTTCTTTATCATAGTCTTCAGAATAAGCAACTGCTATTTGTTTCCCAATAGATCTAACAAAAGTGAATTCTTTCCTCTTATTTCTCTGTCCAGGACCAATAAGGCTGCTATAATGGGAAAAAATGAGTGTTTTAGAAAGCTCTCAAAGGACCACGGATTGTTGGAGTGGGATGTCAAAGGTCACAGGGTCTACCACTTCCTGGACAGGAACTGTCTCCACCACACCCTCAGCACCTTGCCATGTAACAATTGCTTCAAGACCTTTTATGACAGAAAATTCTATTCTAATTTTAGACAGTTCTAAATGTTGGAAATGGTTTTTCCTCAAATCGAAAAAAAAACTGTCTTGAAGCAATTTTCATCCATTGTTCCTAGATCCTCCTCTCTGGGACTAAGGAAAAATGGTAAAAAAACAAGGAATGTTTTTTTTTTTTTTCCCCTTAACTTGAGTTTTCTCTGGAAGTAGTCAGGTTCACAGGGCATATCCAATGATACATGGCTAGCTAGCTAGGATGATGCTACAGGGCTAGAGGATGATCCTAATTAAGCCACTAATTAAGTTTTCAGAGGAGATGATTAATGAAGAGAAATGTCTTTGTTGCTGCCAATGGCAGCATAAATAGAGAGATAAAGAGAAAGTACTGATATCAGAACACAGAGATTTATTGGAAATGCACCTTGCTTCCTACCAGAGAGTAACTTTTCTAATTGTGCAACTACAAGTCCTCAGATTCCAGGACTACAGGGCGAACTGTGTGGGCCATAGTCAGGCTAACCTGCCTTCTTTAGGTGGGGCTCTGACAATTCTGATCGTCTTTCCTTTCTTTTTTATTTTTAATGGTGGCTCAATAGAAGGCAGGCAAAGTGAAATAAGCTGTCTCATTACCAAGGTTAGTCCAGCAGCCTGTGTAAAGATTCATTTTTGGGTATGAAGAAATATCTCTGAAGTTCCATGCAACTCCGAGATTCAGATAGAGCTGTCCATCTATCCACATCCACAGCTCTAGGGACCAACTGAATAGTAATGTCATATTAAATCAAGGATTCTTAACCTTGGGACTATAATTTTTTTAATAAGTTGATAAATGTATTTCAAAATAATTGATTTCCTTTGTTATCAATCAAATAGATTTCAGTTTCCACTCTGAAGGACTTATGATGAAAAATGATGAAAAATGAAAAAAACCCAGAGAAAAAAAAGATGGTACCTGAAAATAGACTGAAATATGCTTTTTTTTTTACTCCCTTCATTTTTCTTGAGGAGGTTTACCAAGGAGTTTGGAGGAGAGGTATCTATAATTTCTTTTACAACATGACTCTTTTGCATGTAAACCTATCTGGAATTGCTTGCTTCTCAATAAGGGAGAATAGAGATGGAGGAAGGGAGCGAATTTGGAACTCAAAGTTTTAAAAACGAATTTAAAAATTGTTTTTATATATAGCCAGAGGAAAGAAAATACTAAATAAATAGTGCAAAACAACAATAAAATGTCAATTTAAGATGCTAGCTTTTTATATGCCCAAATCATATATATAAGATTCAAAAGCACCACTACACTAGGTGGCATGAAACCAACCAGGAACAACACAATCCTAGCAAGGAGCTCTTCACTGTAGGACCTACTAAGAGAAATGGTCTTTTCAAGAAAAAGAGCAGTGTGGTAGAGTA
This sequence comes from Sarcophilus harrisii, assembly GCF_902635505.1. Classification (NCBI taxonomy): domain Eukaryota; kingdom Metazoa; phylum Chordata; class Mammalia; order Dasyuromorphia; family Dasyuridae; genus Sarcophilus; species Sarcophilus harrisii. Next base: position 222,586,616 of record NC_045431.1, on the reverse strand, counting down.
GAATGAAATGCAAAGTTCCAACTCCAACTTTGCATCTAGCTGATATGCACCTTCCTGGGTCACAGATGTATGAGTTAAACTTTCTGGGACTCAGTTTCCTCATCTGTAAAACAAAGACCAGAATGGAATGCATCTCCCAGGAGGAGATATTTGTGAAGCACTTAGCACACAGTGCCTGATACGCAATAGGCTCTGTGCAAATACTTATATTCCCTTCCATTCCCCTTCCCCAGATTGTACTGTTAGAGATCTAGACTGAAAGTATCAAACATATGGCCAAGGATTTGTCTATCTGTTTTTGGTTTCACATCTTGCTAACTGTCCAAAGCAGGATAACTCAGGTCTTCCTGACATCACGTTCATACTCTGCACACCTCAGGTCCATCACTCTATTCACTGAGCTTTCCATACATAAAAATCTACTTTTTCTAAAAAAGCGGTGAGTCAAAGTATTGAGGACATAAGGAGCTGAGTGCAGTTGGCAGACAAAGGCTGAAGCACCCTGAGACAAGCAGGGCAGGGCCTGGATGGGGATTAGTCCAGCCTTCTAAGCCCACCTTCTGTGAAGATCATAACTAGGCCCACCTTGCCAGGTCCAGTCAGAAATCCCAGTCACTTCCAGCCTGAGGTCACATTTTCCCTATATATCTACCCATGGTTCACACTATCTTTGTTCAACCCCTTCTGGGTCAGTCTGCCTCATGGTATCTTTCCTTTGCCTGTCACCCACTACATGGTGTCTCTCCTCGCCCTCCTCCACAAAATAATTAATAGTTTCTCCTTATAACTGTTTTAAGTTACTGAACCTCATAAGGTGTTCCCTTTCTCCTGAATAACTGTTGAGTTTCATTAGGGGACTTGTCTTTTCCATCACTAATTATTAAAACCCTTTTCTTGCTAAGAAAATGCTCTCCCAATTTTATTTCATATTTAATATTTCTGGTGTCTATTGTATCTCATCATTTTAACTATAACCTCTTCTCCTAAATAAACCTATCTTTTGCCAAAGAGAATGACCACTGTGACTTCTTCACATGACAGAACCCCAATATTTGGTGTGAACATCAATCTCAACATTTGGTGTTGAACCCCAAATACATTATTTGGAACTAGAAATTGTTTTCCTAAATCACAGAGGATTTGACCAATTTAAATTGCTTTGGAGTAAAAAGAAGAACTCAACTACAGAGAGGCCCATTATTGTATACACTTGCTATTGCTACCCTTTTATAAATCATAAATTCTGAAACAGATAAAGTTTATTTTTAATGTATTTATTTATGTATGACTGCAACTACTTGCAAAAAGGATCTGAGGCAGTATAAAAAATGAAAAAACATAGAAAAAAAGGACAAATTTTCGTTTAGAATCATCACTTAATTAATTTGAAAAGATTTCTTCCTACTTCCCCTACTCTCTCACTCAACAAAATGTGACCAATAGCTATCTCTGAGTATAATGTGTCTAACCTCTTTTTTTTGTCTCCATATTTCTTCCTGAGTTTAAAGAAAAGGAAAAGAAAGAAATGGATGTGGATGACGTTAAAACCATTTTTGAACAAAATCAGTCTCTAATATGTGTGGGCCAAGCCTGTCCCAGAAGATGAAAAGTGTGCATTTGGATTCAGACTGTGCCAAGGAGATTCATTATAGAATTATGGGCAAATCATCAATTCTTTCTATTTCCTTATCTCCCAAAGTGTGGTTGGGGAAAATTTCTTCTCAAATGATTAATGAATGGCTACTTAGGGATTCCAGAATATACAATGATAGATGTGATGCTCTTTTGAAACTTATCCTCTATTTGGATGTTGCCCATACAATTCATTTTATTACCCAATTTGCATCAAACAATGTCTAGAAACCCCATGACATTTCACCTTTTTAGGTCTTCGAAATTTATTATAAGGGAAGAATTTTTTCCTAACGTTTTCAATTTTATAATGGAAATGAAGTAATTGAATCATTCTTTAAGCAGTGAAAAAAAAAACAGCTTTACAATTCAACACACATTTATTAAGTGCCTACTGCAAGCAAGGAAGCCTATATATGAAAGATAGTTGATTGTTGTCCTTCATTTTCAAAGAGGATCAAAATGACATTACTATGTTACATTTGAGTTATGGTAAGGAGGGCTATATAGGAAAGAGAGGAATATAAAACCAAAGGAAACAATGATCCTGGCCCTCACATATCTTATATTCTGCAGATTTTGTAAATGTGTAGCCACTATTTGCACAAGACAGATAAAAGCTAAGAATTTCATGAATACCGCAAGCTCCCTTGAATTGTATATAGAAGTTAAGCAATAAAGAAAAGCCATTCCTCAGCTTTCGCATGTATGGCAATTGTTAGACATGAAAAGATAATTGGTTTGGGGACATCATCAAACACAAATGACACGGTGGCTGCTAGGACCAAGTCATGCTATATTCCTGTCACAGAAAGTGCTTCCTGCCCATTCTGGTCTGGCGTGGGCACCCACAAGTAATGTGCCCCCAACGGACAGCTGATTTCTTCAAATTAGCATAATGTGAGGGAGTGGGCCTCAAAGGAACACTCAGTTCATCCCAGTCACAAGACCATCTGGGCTGTCCCAGAAAGGAAACAAAAACAGAGATGAAAAGAAGAGATTGTCTTCCCTTAAATGGCTTCAGTAAAACACTAGCATTGCAAATAAGGACTTGGCTGGATACTAGGAGGGCTTTTCTGGGGCATGGGTAGCCATTCTGTAATCCCCTGATACCATCAGGTTAACTAGTCTGCCTAGAAAGCAAAAGAGAAAAAGCAGCTCAAAGTCCAAACCAAGGCAGGACACGGACTCTGGCCCTGATGCTCTACCTGCAGCATAGCTTCAGGTGACTGACTGTGCAGCGACTCTGCCCTGAGGTGGTATGTGTTCAAGCTCCCTCTCAACCAGAGAAACCCAAAAGACAAATCGAACGTGAAAAGAGAATCATGAGCCTGAATGTGGAAAATGTTTTATGACTGGAAAAAAGTAAGGGTGGAAAAACAATCTTCAAGCCACTTCTTTGTCACCTCAGGCAAAGCTGTTGCTTAAATAATAACAACAGAATCTAATCAGCCAGTCTTCCAGCTGCCAAAATTATTCAGTCAGTTGCCTATTTAAAATGTCCCCATCTGAAATAAAAATCTGCCTTCTGCTTAAATTTCTGAAGGCTACAAATGAGGTTCAAACCACAATTCCCCTAGGTATGGGTTATTTATTTTTTCCCAAATGACTGAAATTGTACATTAAGGAAACACCCAAGTCCCACTGGTCTTTTTAATCATTGTAACAGTTCAGCAGTGCCTCGTTCACTTTTCAAAAGATTTTTTCCAATATTATTCCCCTGGAGTGGGAAGGTTGTGACTCGCTCATTCCAAGCAGTTGAGACTTGGGTCAATCCCAATGATTTTTTGCCCCACAATTGCAGCAGGGCCTCTTGGCTACTTTCAAGAAGGATTGCAGGCAGAGATCTTTTTAGAAAAAAATCAAGAATGAATAAACCACGAGAAAAGTTGATGAAAGAAGAGAACTTCTAAATATTTTGAGGCAACTTGGAAAAAACCAAAAAGGCAAAAAAAAAAAAAAAAAAAAAAAAAGAAAGAAAGAAAAAGAAATCCACTATTTGTAATGATAATAACAAAAAATAATAGCTAGCCATTAACTAGTACATTCAGGTGCACAAAGCACCTTAGTAATATGATCTCATTTGGCCCTCACAACAACCCTGAGAAGTGATATTATCATTCCCATTTTATGGCTGAGGAAACTGAGACAGACTGGAGAAAAGTCTTATAAAGGGAGAAGCCCAGGATCACACAGTTAGGACATGTCTATGGCCAAATTCAAAGAGAGATCTTCTTGACTCCTGATCCAGTGCTCTGTACACTGTTGCACCTCTTAGCTATTTTATGTCAATGTGATATAACCTAAAACAAATAATAATGTCATATTTAATGCATATAAAACTCTTATCAACACCAATCAATACGATACTCTCAATCCTGGCACTGGATCCTCTCACATTGATATCCTCATTAATGGGCCCTACAAAAAGTTAAATTTTATATAATAGTGATAATAACATATTTATGAAGTACTTACAGTTACAGTACACTTTATTACAACATATAGTATTTCATCTGATTGTTACCTCACATCCACTTTGAATTAGATATTCTAAGTTTATAGTTCCCATTTTACAAATGAGTAAACTGAAGCTCAAAGTCTCTGAGCTAATATTTCTTCTTATTTCTGAGATGACCAGGTTAAGAGACTAACTAGAAATCATGAAAAATTTGCATATGCAATCAAGTGCTTAGGAAACAGGAGCTTTTTCAGAATGTCAATATTTTGAGACTGTCATGGGGATAGTTTTTCTCAAAAGGCATTAAGATCTTCAGGGAAACATGGTTGTCTAGCATAATCCTTAAGGCCTAGTAAATCCCTGATAAGAGAGAAGATATTCATCCTAGATCCTGAATTAGAACCCTGATTACTCAAAGTGGTTTTACTAGTCCAAAGTTATTATCTCTATGGAGAGCCCAGAGAAGATGTTTTCTTCTTAGAAAATAGAAATAAGAGGCCACTAGCTGTGCCAGACCTAAAACTATATAGGTAAAGGTCATCAAAACCATCTGATGTTGGCTAATAAATAGTCAATCGGTGGAATAGGTTAGGTTCACAAGATACAATAGTCAATGACTATCGTAACCTAGTGTTTGACAAACCCAAAGACCCTAGCTTTGGAGATAAAAATTTTCTATCTGACAAATATTGCTGGGAAAATTGGAAATTAATATGGCAGAAACTAGACATTGACCCATACCTAACACTGTATACCAAGATAAGGCCAGAATGGGTTCATGACCTAGACACAAAGAGTGATATCATAAGCAAATTAGAAGAACCTTATCAGATCTGTGGAGAAGGAAAGAATTTGTGGCCAAAGAAGAACCGATATTGATCATATTAAGTAAAAAGGTTTTGCACAAACAAAACAATGCAAACAAGATTAGAAGGGGGAGCAATAAACTGGGGGAAAATTTTTTTTATATTCAAGGGTTCTGATAAAGGCTTCATTTTTAGAATATATAGAGAATTGACTCAAATTTATAAAAACTCAAGCCATTCTCTAATTGATAAATGGTCAAAGGATATGAACAGACAATTTTCAGATGAAGAAATTGAAAGTAGTTCTAGTTATATGAAAAGGTTATATGATCACTATTGATCTGAGAAATGCAAATTAAAGACAACTCTGAGGTACCACTATACACTTCTCACATTGGCTATAATGACAGGAAAAGATAATGAAGAATATTGGAGGGGATGTGGGAAAACTGGGACACTGATATATTGTTGGAGGAATTGTGAACTGATCCAACCATTCTGGAGAATAATTTGGAACTATGCCCAAAGGGCTGTCAATCCATGTGTACCCTTTGATCCAGCAGTGTTACTATTAAGCTTGTATCCCAAAGGAATTTTAAAGGAGGGAAAGGGGCCTACGTGTGCAAAAATGTTTATAGAAGCTCTTTTTGTACTGGCAAGAAACTGGAAACTTTGCGGATGCCCATCAGTTGAGAATAAATTTTATAGAATAATATTGTTCTATAAGAAACAACCAGCAGGATGTTTTCAGAGAGGTCTTCAGAGACTTATAGGAACTGATGCTAAGTAAAATAAGCAGAACCAGGAGTTCATTGTATACAGCAACAACAAAATTATACAAAGATCAATTGTGAAAGACATGGCTCTTTCCAACAATGAGATGATTCAGGCTAATTCCAATGATCCTGTGATGAAGAGAGTCATCTGCATGCAGAGAGGACTGTGGGAACTGAGTGTGGATCACAATATAACATTCTCACATTTTTTGTTGTCTGCTTTCATTTTGGTTTCTTATTTTTTTTCCTTTTTGATCGGATTTTTCTTGTGCAGCAAGATAATTGTATAAATATTTATACATATATTGGATTTAACATATATTTTAACATGTTAACATATATTGGATTACTTGGGAGGAGTGGGAGGAAGGAAGGGGAAAAGTTGGAACATAAGGTTTTGCAAGGATCAGGGTTGAAAAATTTCGTATGTATATATTTTGAAAATAAAAAGCTGTAATAAAAAATAAAAAATGAACGTGAAAAAAAATTTATGCTTAAAAAAAAAGAATTAAGAGGCCACCTTGAGATCCATTAGTTTTTGAGAAAAATCCAAGAAAAAAATCATACCTGGAATCGACTTGGGATCAATTTCTTCATCCATGTCAAAATCTTCCAAATCTAGGAAATTGTCTACCTGGAAGAGAAAAAGTCAAACCTATCTTTATGTATATATTGGCCAAGAAAAAAGAGCAACAGAGAGAGATTGGGGGGGGGGAGGAAGAAACATAGAGAGGGAAAAAGAGAGAGAGAGAGAGAGAGAAACAGAGAAACAGAAAGACAGAGACAGAGAGAGACACACAGAGACAGACAAAGAGACAAAGATAGAGAGACACAAAGAGAGATAGACAGAGTGGGAAAGGGAGAGAGGGATGGGAGAGACAGAGCTCCAAAGGGACAGAGACAGTGTTTACTATAGACAAGAATAAGGAAATCCAGCTCAAAACAAGTTTTGGAATTGAGTAAGCAAATGCATTTCTCTCCTCAGATTCTGGAGCAAAGCTGGAAGTTTTCCCGTCCATTGCGCCCTTTCCATTGATGCCCAGTACAATCTCTGGAGCTATAGGATAGCCCAGGTGGTATAGGGGCTAAAACTTCCCCTGCTGGCTCCCCTAAGGACTCCCAGACTATCTCTACTTCACCCCAGAAACCTCTTCACCCTGGCCACTCACTGCAGCCCTGCAGTCTCTCCTTCTGGTCTCATTCCTCCCAGAAATTCTGTTTTAAGAACAATGGCCAGGGAACCCAATAGCCATCCCTCTGCAGGCCTTCTCTCTTCTCCTCATCCCTCTCAGTTCCCTCCAATGTGTTCTCTTCCCCCATTACAAGCCTGTCTTTGCTTTAGCACAGTACATGGCATTTGGCAGGTGCTTAATAAGTGCTTGCTGACTTGGTGACTTGACAAATAAAACCTTCAGGTTATCTGCACTGAAGAGAAAAATGTCACTCCTTTGGAAGGGGACACGATGCCTGAACCTGCCCCTGCTCTGCCGGTGCCGTGAGGATATGCTTGGGAGATTCCCTCAGAGATGCCTTTCAGCTCCATTGCTAGGATCATCTCGTGTCATCTGTGTTTTGGTAAAGGCCCCGTGGAATAGGAGACCCAGTGCTGGGACCGGAATCAGGAATCCCATCCTTGATGAGCAGCCCTGGAAGTCAGGAGCCACATTAAACCTCTCTGTGGTCCCCTGTTAAATAGGGCCAATCACAGCGTCTATGGCCACGAAGGCCTGAAGCCAGGTGCTCTGGGCCCCTTCCAAGCACCTTCTAAATGGGAGTTCTTGTTCTTCTATCTGGGTTCTGTCTGGGTCTGTGGGAATTGGTCTAATAATTAGAAATCTTCCTGCTTGGGGGGGGGGGGGAGGAGACGGAGATCCAGAGCTGAAACTTGGGTGGTACTGAACAACAGCAAACTTTGTAGACTGCTGGGGGTGGCAGTGGGGGTGGGGTGGCAGTGGGATTAGGATCAGGGGCCCCAAAGAGCACAGTTACATGTGTTGGTAAGTTTTAAAGCATCTGCCAAAGCCCACCTCCAAGGCCCCACAGTGCTTTCCCTGAGTACTTGAAGAAGGAAAGATAATGATGGCCAACATCTACAGAGCACCTTAGGGTTTATAAAACCCACTTCATAAGTTATCTCCTTTGGTTCTCACAATGACCCTGGGAGGTAGGTGCTATTTATTATTATCCCCATTTTATGGATCAGGAAACTGAGACTAAGATAGGGGACAAGATTCGCCAAGGGTCATACAGCTAAATAATCATCTAAGGCAAGAGATCTGCAAAACAAAACATCCTGCTTCAGGAACATAACACGAAGGAGGAGGAGGGCAAAAAAAATAATGATAATAATAATCTACGTGTTCTCTCACACAAATACAACTGAAAATGTCTTTAAAGTAAAATGCAGAGCAAGTGACCTTTACAGACATAATGGCAGCACATCACTGAAAAAGAAATATTGCGGGTGAAATATTACCTCTCACAATACACAGACAAAATGAGAACATTTCAGACCCAGGCTAATTCATTTCAGGGGAACACACCAGAGGGTGTAAATGATCAAATGATTTCACCACCCGCAAGCGTGAGACCTATAGGAGTAAAGGCAAAACCCACCTCAATACTGTCTTGAGTAACAGCTTATACATGACAAAGTGCTTTAAAATGGCAGTTATGACCTCACAAATAGTATTAGGCTTTTTAAAAATACATAGCACAGCTTCTTTTTCATCAGTCTGCTATTTCCCAGACAACAATAAGAGGTTACTTCAAAATCCTGAAAGTAACTGGAGTTACATCTTTTTTCTTTCCACGCTTAACTGTAGTCATTTGTTGGCCTTCAAAAGGCGTTGTCCCCCTCCATTTATTTTCAATGTAAATGCTTTTGGGGAATCATTTAGGCATTTATTGGGTTTCTGCATTTCTCGCTCAGTATATTATATGAGGAACAAGAGTCACTTTTCTCTATCAGAAATAATTCTTCCATCTGCCAAGCATCTAGAAGGAAGGATCCTCAACTCAACCCAATCTCAAAATGAAATGCTCTCACTGTTCAGTGATTGTAGTCATATCTGACTCTTTATGACTCTGTTTGGGGTTTTGTTTGCGGAGATACTACATTTGTCAAGGGTCTGCCTCCTTCTTCTGCTCATTTTACAGATGAAAAATTGAGGCAAATTAGGTGACTTGCCCAGGGTCACACAGCTAGGAAATATTTGAGTCTGGATTTAAACTTGGGTCTTCTGATTCCAGGGCTGGGCCTCTATCCACTGAGCCACCAAGCTGTCCAAATAAGATAAAGATCATTAAAGCAAAAAAGATGAAAGCTGAATATGCCCTCAAGTGTGCCTGAGATTAAGCAAGGAAAATCTGTTATATGATGGCTAAAAAAAAAAAAAAAATTATTCCTCACCTTCACTTTTCCTGCCCGATCTAGGTCACCTTCAGTGGAATTGCCAACTCTCCTGCCTTTATCAATCATTATCTGTAAATACAAGAAGAATAGAAAGATGGAAAATGAAAACACATTAAGCCCAGTGTAGGTTATACATGCTTCTCCCCAAAGCCTTGGCCAGCCTTTCCTTCTCCTCCCTGTTAATTAGATGAGAATGAAAGGCCCACTCCACTCAATGGTAGCAGAATCTATAGGAACTGGCTTTGAGGCCCGGCTACTATTTCTGTCCCCCCCACCCCAGGTAGAAGTAGGTCTCAATTACTCCAACTCAGTTTCTCTTGTATACAGTGGGAATGACACAAGGAATGCTGAAAGGAGAAATGATGGTGTTAGTGCAGAGAATACAGCCTCTTAGGGCTCTCTGGGGAAAGCCCAAAGTCCTTCCAAATGCCCCCCAAGGACCTAATGCAGAAATCCAAAAGGCTCTCACAAGTCAAGGGCATGCCATGAGAAATTTGCACCTGTTCTTTCTTCTTCCTCTCCCTACCTCTTATACTTGTTATTGGGGGAAAGGGAGCTAGGACAATAAATACTGCTTCATTTTAAAAGGCAAGAAAGAAAAGAACTCTGCACTTCCCTACCCCATTCCATCCCCCTAAAAAGTCTATAATCTTAAATCCCATGAGTTCTTCTCTGGCCTAGGTTCTGGTGCTAAATAATTATAAAGGGCACTGTTGTTATTTAGAAAACATATCTTTTTTACATACAACCTTCTTTTCTGACCCTTTGCAAAACTTCTCTGTAGTCACAGCTAAACCACTATGTGTAATCCTGGGCACCGATTTCTAAAAATGAAAAAGACAAAAAGAAAGCTAACACACTGAAAGAAACAGGCCTTTCAAAGAACTGGAAATTGGGGAGATGTCCATCTATTGGGAAGTGACTGAATAAATTATGGTAATGTGATTATGATGGAAGATTATCATTCTATGAGAAATGATGAGCAGGATGCTCTCAGAAAGACCTAGAAAGAACTCCATGAACTCAAGCAAAGTGAAATGTACTGTGTACAAAGAGATAACAGTGTTTGGGCTGATAAGCTGTGAATAACTTTGCTGTTCTAAGCAGTACAATGATCCAAGACTACTCTGAATGTCTTACGATAAAAAAATAAAAATAAAAAAGCTATCCATACCCAGAGAAAGAACTGACTGTGTCCAAATATAGACTGAAACATATTTTTAAATTTTATTTTCTCGAGGTTTTTTTTTTTTTAGGGGGGGGGGAAGATCTATGTTTTCTTTTGCAACATGACTTTATACAAAAGGGAGAGAATCTGGAACTCAAAAGTTTTTTAAAAATGTAACAGATTGTTTTACATGTAAGTAGAGAAAATAAGATTATTGCAGAAAAAAAGAAAAAAGCCTTCTTGGCATTAAGAGATAAGAATGAAATTCACAAAACTATGAAGAATATGAGTTTGATTGTCCCTTTGAGATAGATGGTTTCAAGACCATAAAAATGATTTTTTTTTTCTCTACTCCAGGTCACTAACACAGTAGAATGTATTATTCTAAGTAGACATACAAGTACAAATTAATAAATGGATTCAAGAGAAAATCCTTTGTGAGACAGCCCTCATAGGCTTCGGAGGAAATCTAGGGGATATCCATAACCACTGGAGATTAATACCTTAGAGCAGAATAAGCACCTCTTTATTATTGCCATGGTCCCCTAGCTAGGTACCTTTTTTCAGAATAATGCTTTCAAATGCATAAAATACATTGCATGGGTTAACGAAGGAAGTCAATTATATTGAAATAATTTTTTTTTTGTTAAGAAACAAATTCAGGGTCTTGAGGTTAAGAACTCTAGCTTTATAAGGCAATCTGTGAAAGTAGAACATTTTACAATCCCAATTAATGGATCAGAGAGGTCTTTATTAAGCCTAAGGAGTCGCATAAACTAGGCTTCAAGAATACAAAGACATGGATGAAACAGTCCAGCTTCCTGGGGAGATAGATCCAGGAGTAAGACCACACATACCTAGTTCATCCAAGAGAAAGATGGGGAGAGATAGAAGTGGAAGAAACAGGAAAGGCTTTCTGGGGAATATGGCAGAGAGTGCAGCTTTTGAAGGGACTGGGGCCTCCAAGAGGGCCAGTGCCTAGTCCTGGTGACCCAGCTGGAAGGTGGCGTGGAAGGTCCAATAGAAAGGACTCTGCAACTGGAGTCACATGCCCATTAGGATGCTCACTGAGCACATGGCCAGAAGTAGGCCCCAGTTCCCTCCCAGGCCTGACCAGATCAGGACTTCCTGACTCCCCATGCTTCCCACCTCCCATCTGAGTTCCTCTTGCTGGTCCTGCCCTGACCATAGCGGACACATGACTCTCTGGGCTACATCCATACAGACACAAGGTTTCTGACCAGACTGACCTATGACCAAGTATAGGTCTAACTTTTTTTTTGACAGAAAAGAAAACTGGAGCTCAGAGCCAATTGCTGATTCTGCATCCCCAGATCAGTGAAGGTGCCTGAAATCTTACCTGCTCTTCCTCTGAAGTCTTGGCCAGAGAAGGCATATGAGGCTGTTCATTCTCAAGGCACGGAGGCTGAGAATTCAAGTCTGAGGCAACTCTGTTTTCTGAAGCATCTGGGCCAGGTGTTCTCTCCTTGGTGTCTTGATCATCTGGAAGGATAAATGATCTTCCATTAGAAAATCTCTCTAAGCCCATACACAAGCAATCCTTTTGTGATGCAGACCTTCTGATAATCATACCACTTATGGTGTGACTCCTTAACACTTCTACTAAATAGGTAATGAAGTAGAAGCATGTGAAGAGATCAAATCACAAGGAAACAACAAAACTTAGGCTCCCACCCTAGGATAAGAAATCCTGTAAGCAAGACCTCCTTGCAGATGTGACACATAGTTTTAGTTCGTCCAAGAAGAATGACTTGTCAGCTTCCCTTACAGCAAGCTCATGCTTACAAGCCTCAACAGCAACAAATGTGTACCTACCCTGGATTCTCTTCTCCAGATGTCAATGACTTATTTCTACTCATTGAAAGAAGATCTCTGATTATGAGATCACAGAGTCATTGAAGAATTAAAATACAAGTCCACTTTAAAAGTAGAAATCAAAATTAATAGCTGCTGGAAAAATAGCATCACAACGTTTGGGTTGCCAACCAGTGGGTTATAGTTCTCTAGGAATGTGGAAATAACTCCCAACTCTTACCAAATATCACTAATTTCTAACAGAAATTTAAAGGCACATCATTTGTCACATTAGTCATGGTTGGCAACAAGAACCTATTTTTTAAAAAATATGGACCCTAAATGACTTTACATGAGCCCTGGAGGAATAGTGTTAATTATCTCTATCATTTTACTTTTCGTACATGTACTGCCAAAGAGAGTATAACACAAACATTTAATCTTGCAACACAACTGAAACTGGAATTCTGATTTAAAGAATCCAATTAGCTAATGAAGTGACCACAGATTTTAACATGAACTAATTCATTCCCAAATCAGACTTTTCAAGAAACTTTTTGGTGTAAAGAAAGATTAGAACTGCTGAAATAAAGAGCATGTATTTTCTCAAAACTGAATCCAACACTTATCCAGCACCTGAACTATAACAAAACAAATAATTAAGAAAAGAATAATAACAGAATAGAGACCTATCTCAGAGCTCTTTCATCAAGATTTCATGAGAAGAATGAGATGACAGTCAACAGGGTAGAAAGGAAATAGAGAACATGAGTCCAAACGTAAGATCTACACTCATTACTTGGGAGAATTGAACCAAGCTCCTTTATCAATCCTCATTTGTAAAATGAAGTGGCTGCACTTAATCTCTATCTACATCATTCCCAATAGTTGACATTTATGAAAAAAACTAAGATTTACAAAATACTTTCTTCCCAAATAGTCAATTACATATAATGCAAATAATCTATTCCCCTTCTACAGATTAGGGGTGTTGAGGGAGCACAATGAAATGGATAAGTAAGCCATCTCAGAAGTAGGAATGAAAGGATTTGGAGACTGATTCAATATGGAAGGTGAAGAAAAGGAAGGAGGCAATGATTTTTTTTTCTGTTCAATTCATTTTTGATTTTTCTTACACCTCTCATCATAAAGAAAACCCTAAAGTTTATATTTACTTCATTTCAAGGACCTATATCCAGCTGGTGGGTATAACTTTTCCCATCGAAAATGTGATACAACTTAACAACCCATTGTTTGTACATTCAAACATCCCCTTTGTCCATCCCCTTTTGTACATCCCCTTTTTGTCCCATTCCTAAAAGCACTGTGATTAGAAGTGCACCAGTCTAGTAGCTCTCTTCATTTTTCATGATGTTCTATCTTTCCCGAGGACATGTTCTGAAGATAGTGAGCTGGCATTTATAAGGTATTTTGAGATTTAAGGGTGAGAAGGTCTAAAGATAAGAAAAATTATTAATTGGTAAAAATTCACTTACAAACAGCAAAATCTCAAATAGGGAATTTGGGGAACTCACTGCTGCTAAAATCATCTTGGGTATCTGTTACTAAAAAGCACTATAACACCCAGGAATGCAATGTGGAGGCTTCTAATGCACTTACTGAGTGTTTCCAATATTACTATGATGGATTCCTTACAATTACAAGAGAAATCATCATCTTGGGTCTTCACAACTACTGAGGCTCACAGTCCTTCCCAATCAAACTTTCCACTGACCCTCAACAAACACTAGGTCATGTTTCCATCAGCCTGTGTGTTGAGTTCAAAAGGAATTATATCTGTGCCTGTATCATGTTAATGCAAGAAATATCATAGATTTGAAATTTCACCAATCTGGAATTATAATTGGGTCTTTTCATAAAAGTCACCATGTATTATTTAGAAGTAGATTTGTTTGAGACCTTCTTCTTTATCTTTATATCTTATCTCTAGCACAAGCAATCAACATAAATGTGTTGCTGGAAGCTCTGCTATGGACCCTCTTCACTGAACTCCCTTGGTAATCCTGTCTATTGTCATAAATTAGAGGGATAGAGGGATGGGCCTGAAGTCAGGAAGACTTAAGCTAAAATCCAGTCTCAGGCATTTTGCCAATTGAATGACCCTGGGCAAGTTATTTCACCTTGTTTGCCTCAGTTTCCTCACCTGTAAAATGAGCTGGAGAAGGAAATGGCAAACCACCCCAGTATCTCTGCCAAGAAAATCCTACATGAGGTCACAAAGTCAGAGATGACTGAAAAATGACTGAACAATAAAAGTATCGCTTCTAAGTTTCACCTTTAAGTGTCCACTAGACATTTTTCCTGCACCTGGAGGTCTCCTCAGATTCTCAAATCCATCCCGAGGTCAATGGGAGGATCTGGAGTCAAACCCCACTGAGAGCCAGCACCAGACTTCTCCAAGCCGTTACTGCCTAATCTGAAGAATAAATGGATCAGAGACAGAACCCAACTGTCCTGTTGTACATGAGAACAAGGGAAAATCCAGGAGTCTAAATGACTTGCCCAGGTTCACAATCTTGGTAAGTGCCTCAGGAAGGATTCGAACTCTACTCTTCCTGATTCCAAATCCTGCTGTCTCACTATTGTTCTATCTGTCTCCTGGGGGCTGAACTAGAAGGTTATAAGGTCTCTTCCAGCTCTACATCTGAGATCTCATGTCCCATTGTCTAAAATTAAACTAATACACACACACACACACACACACACACACACACACACACTGCCCCAAACCCAGCTGCCTGACAACTTTGCTCTTTCTTTGGACCTCTCTGCAAGCCCAAGGCCATTCTTGCCTCTCCGCTCTCCCTCTTCCCCAACAGCTATCAATTCCACATATATCCAGCTGCTGTCCTCTGCTGTCTTCTCTCCACTGGGCCCTCATTACCTCCTAGCTGGACTATTTTAAGCTTCCTGGTGAGTCATTTCCTGAAGTCCTTCATTCAATCCTCTACTCAGTTATCAAAATAAACTTCCTACTAAGGCACTGCTCTGACCATTAGCTCTCCCTGTTCCAAAGCCTCTAAAAGCTCCTGACATTAAATTAAAAAACCCTCCTCAGCCTCTCATCCCCAGCCTTCCTCGAAGCCTTCAGTACCCTTCTTCACAGCCTCTCCCTTCCAGACAAACAAACCAGAGTGCCAGCTGTTCCCCAAACTCAGCGCTCTACCTTCCTCCTCCATGGATTTGAGACTTTGCCCAAGCCTTCCTTATCTCCGGCACTCAAAATTGTGACCTTCCTTCAAGGTTCAGTTCAGGTGCTCCTTCCCACACAAAGGGCCTAATCGGGCCAGGAATGATGGTGAGTTACATTCAAGAACTAACAATGGATATGTTATATCCCCCCCAATATAATGTAAACTATGTCATTATCTCTAAGGTCTTTGACTTGACAAAATTTTATTAGCTATAGTATTGGAAGCTGGCTAGGGGCAGGGATGAACAGAGGATTTCACTGGTCAGGAAATCTTGGGTGAGGAATTTCTACTTTCAATGCAATTTACACCTTTTCTTCAACTTAGAGTCATGGGGAGTCACCTAAGATTATTATAGGCCACACCTATCTACCTTAGCACTAAGAAGTTGTGACTCAAACCAGTCATACAATCAGAATATATCTGAGGTAGTACTTTTACTTGAGTATTTCTGACTCTGAGCCAGCTCTAGAACATGTACTCTCCTGTCTCTGGATATTTTCTCTAAAATTTTTTAGCCATTCAAATATTATTCCCTTTTATAAGCAAAAAGTCTTCATTTTTTAAATGACAAAAAACATCCAAAAAAGAAATGAATCTCAATATCTCTCTCTCTCTCTCTCTCTCTCTCTCTCTCTCTCTCTCTCTCCTCCCTTCCTCTCTCCCACACTACACCCTTCAAATTCAGAATTCTCCTTACAATAGCTTTTCATTACTTTAATATATATATATATATATATATATATATATATATATATATTTAGCAAAAAAATTAACCTCTGGCAGACCAAAAAGAAAAGAGAGAAAAAAGTATCTTTTTCAACATGACAATGTTGAAAATGGCTGATTTGGGCAATTTGGTTGAATTCCAGATGGCCCAAAAGTACATTTTGGTAGCCAGACATTTTCCACAGCTATATGAATGCAAGCAATCTAAATTTGCTACATAAGTGTTCCTCTCATCCTCTTTCTGTTTCTATTTTTCATCAGAGTCCTTTCCCACTCTTTTATCTCATGCCTAATGTTTCTTGCTTTGAAATAAGTGTCAGACATAATACACTTTATAAATCTAACAGCAATATTTCAGAGCACAAGAAGGTTATTGAGACCTGAAAGAGCTTTTCTTTGGGCATTTCTGAGTCAAAACTTCAATATAGATGAAACAAAAGTTTTTCTAAAGGTTTTAAAAGATTTCATTATTCTGCAGCAATGGAATTTCAATTTCCTTTTGATACCAAACAGGCAAGCTTCCAATAGATCGCCCTTCCAAGACCACCACTGCAACCAGTATCTAATTTCAGATCTAAGAAAAAGGTTACTTTCCTTGAAAAGGTTGAAGCTATTGATTCCTTGAAAAATTAGATACTAACCATAGCCTGATGATATATTTTCCAGAAAGCAGTGATATTTCTGAGAGAAATGGAGCAAACTTCCTTGATTTTCATAGGAAAGTCTTTCAACCCTAATAGATTGAAAATAGATTGAAACCAGACAACTTTCTATGTATGGATAGACGGGCCACTGGCAATCAAAGCTCAGTTTTCACAGATAGAGACAACCACCCTTTCGGTGTGAGCAGACCCTATCAAAAACTTTGGCACAATTGCCCAGTGCTTGTCACTATCATGTATTTCAAAAACAACTTCTCAGTGAAGAGACACTGGATTTATTGCTAAAAGGAAAAAAAAAACAAAACAAATCAAAACACGAGGAAAAAATTCTGTGCATCCCTAAGGGAGTTGCAAAAATCTTACAGCAAAGAGAATAGGGGACAAGTCCGCATGTCTGTAACAAGGGCAGGCACTCTGAGAAGCAGGGGTCACTTGTACTCTCACATTCTTGGCCAGGGGCCAGTCAACTCGGGCTTTGTCCATCGAGGCAAACTCCCTTCATTGCTCCTTGATCACAGGCCCCTTGGTAACTAGCCTCCCCCAAGGTGGTGGTTGCTGGAATTAAATAAGCAATTTAAAAACCAATCAATCATAAATCAGAAGAGACCCAAAGAAACCAAATCCAGCAGACAAATGTCTCCTTTTCGGTGCTCTGAATTCCAACTGTTTTATGGTCTTCCTTTGAAAGGGCATGGGGAGGAGAGAATTACCTCAGTCTGGGCAGCCAGGAATAATTGTGCTTTCCCCCCGGGCTAGGGGATAATTGACTCATTATTCACAGTAGCTCTCAACCTGCCAAAGCACCCCACACACTACGTGGCCTGGAGAATGTGTGACAGAGTCCCTCAATGAGGGCCACAAGAGCAGCAAGCTAAGAAGGGGATGAACTTTGAAATGGGAGTGGAAGTCACTTAACAGCAAGATTTGGTGGGAAGGGGGGAGTCAACCTGGCTCAGTGCTGAGTAAGTTCTGTGACTGAAGCCACAAAGGGGTCACCTGAGACATTTCGAAAGCTGGTAATTAAGAAGACTAAATCCCTCTCAGTATTTTTCCTTCTCTCTACAGACCATAAAAGGCTTACTTTGTTTCCCCACCTGCCACTTGCACTACTTCTTCCCTTTTGCTTGTGATCAGAGATTGTCTGTGGAGGAATCCTTTCCTCTCCGGTGTCAGCATTCGGATTCTGACATAGCAGAGGGTAATGGCCACCATCACCAGGGGCAGAGAGAGACTCCAAACACGCAGCCAAATTCCAACTGGCCAGTATCCAGTACTTTGCAATCAATCAATCAACTAGCATTTATTAAGAATCTACTATGTGCCAGGTCACTGTGCCAGATATTAGGGGTACAAACACAGAAACTGAATAGTCTCTGCCCTCAAGGAACTTACATTTTTGCCCTCTGGGTGATACTTTCAATTCTTCAGAATCACTCAACAAGCATTTATTAAGTGCCTACTGCGTGCTAGGTCCTGTGCTAGGTATTGGCAATAAAAAGAGAAAGAATGAATCTTGGCTCCCCTTTGTCCCCTACTCTCATTTGGAGAACAGAAATATCATCTTAGACTCTACTTTGGGAGGCAGCCACAGAGCCATAGAGGAGTGGTCCTCGCCTTTAAAGAAAAATAATCACCCTTGAACAACTTAGCAGTTATGAAGAAACAAATGAGCTAATCTGTACAGAGTAGACTGTAAAATATCACATCAGTTATTTCAATCCTATTAGCATTCCAATCCAGAGAAATAGGGAGTGCAGATACCCTACAAAGTTATCACGTTCAGAGATTTCCTAGGGCCGGAAGACACTTTGGAGATCACCCAGTTTAACTAACCTTTGCACTTTGTAAGTAAAGGAATAGATGATGGTTAATCACAGCCAATCTCATGAGTTAATGAAAGAAATGGGACCAGGAATAAGAGTTTAGTATTCAAAATCAAAGAGGGATTTCAGTAATACAAACAACTTTCCACAATGACTGAAAACTAAACTTTGTAGCTTTCCAGACCAAAGAAAATGAAACAATACTCGGGCAATAGGAAGTTACCAAGCCCACCAATTTATTAACTAAATGCCTGCTTATAGACCTAGTATCTTGCTAGGCTCTACATAAGAAATAAGAAAAGAAGGAAAAAAGAGGAGTGGGTACAGGAAACTATGATCCCTGTCCACAGGACCATAAAGTCATGGGCACAATGGTTAGATTATATGTTTCTACTTTTCCAGAAGAGGGAAGATGCCAAGGGGTGTGGAGATCCCAAGTGATAAGGCATGGAGCAGAACATTTTAGGAGAAAAATAAGTGTGCTATAGTAGAAATACACTGAATCCGAGGAACTGAGGTCAAATCACAACTCTTCTTTTTAATAATTCTTTTAAATTAACATTTAGTTAACAGTTATATAATTATATATAATGCTTATAAAATAATGCAAATTAAAGAAATATTTAATATTAATAAATTTGGGCAAATTTCACTCTTCCTGATAAAAATTTTCTTAGTTCTAAAAGGTGGGGGCTGACCTAGGAGATATCTCAGAGCTTCCTTCAAATTATGATATTTTCTGATCCCATGAGTTTCTCTCAGGGATACCTCCAACAAAAGCCAGACCATTTCTTGGACCAGACCCTAGGAGCTAGGACCTATTGCACTAGGAGGCAATATTCTTTTACATCTTAAGCTTCAGATCAAAGACAGAAATAACAAAATAAAATAACACTTAAAATACCTCATTTTTCATTGCCAACTTGTCTTATAATAGTGAACTATAACCTCATCGCCTTTCCAAATCAATTTTTCAGTACAATCTAGAAATGTATGATGCAAAAGAGATATCTTTTTTGTCAAAGCATACGAATGCTGACTGGTAAAAGCTACTGGGCACTATATTTAAATAATATTCATAGACAAAGTAGCTTAGTCCCTCCAGTAGGGGCCAGTGTAGGACTATCCCTTAGTCTATCCCCACAGTTCTCAAACTTTTTGATCTCAAGCACTCTTTATAATCTAAAGCTTCTTGAGGAGCCCAAAGAGTATTTGTTTATCAATATTTGCTATGTTGTAAATTAAAATGGACATAACTTTTAAACAATTATTTATAATAACAACAACAAACTTCATTACATATTAACACAAATAACATTTTTAAGAAAAAATAACTTTTCTGGGGGAAAAATACTGAAAAGATAGTAGCATTGTTTTATTTATCTTTGCACATCTCATACCTGATATAATAGAAAATGGTGAGATTATATGTTTCTACAGTCAATCTGTTGTGATATCTGAAGGAAAGCATTCATACAGGCAGATAGTTGGAAAAGGGAAAAATATTTTAATAGGCAAATAATATCTTAGTATTATTATGAAAATAGTTTTGAGCTGGAAGTTCAAAAGAATAGTGGGGATACTTCTCCCAACCCCCATCTTCGCAGGTTCTGCTGACCACACTTTGAGAATTACTACTCTCTCCAATTTGGATTTGACTATTTCAATGAACGCAGTTATCATCATGTCCACCAGAGATAATACTGCACAATTTCTTAAGGTTATATGTGCAAGATTTTCTTAAATGTTGAGCTTTCGTGACCATGTTTTCTTTCTACATCATCCTTGTAATATTCCCCTCTCAATTCCCCTGTTCATCACCCACTACAAGTGTGCCATTCCAAGAAGAGTTATCATAGCCCTGCTGAGACAACCTATTTATCTCAAGTCCTTCTCAGAGGTCAGAGAATAGAAACCATCACAGGACAGAAAATTAGAAGAGATTTAAGAGGTCACTGATTTCAATCCCATCATTTTATACATAAGAAAACAAGCTGGGAAAGGTCACAATTTGTCTTGAGGCAAGATCTGAACTCAGTTCTTGACTTCCAAGTCCATCCATCACTCAATTCACTGCACCCATTAGCTGCCTCAACATCCCTACTTTGAGTAGAGATTGAGAGCAACGTTCAAGATTGAGAGCAAGTTCACTCTGGCTGTCCATATTTCTGGTATCCTAGCCTCTTAATCCTCGCAACAGGGGTTCCCACAATAACCCATATAATTATATACAATATAATTCAGGGATCATCAAACTTTTCAGAAGAATATGCCAAGATATCAATACTCTTTTCCTCCTGTGCTAGAAAGAGAAGTTAGTTACAGATTCTCAAAAGCAAAGCACCATTCATTTTGTATCTCTTCTGTATACACTTTTTTCATGAATGCTAATTCTCTGAAAGAATGTAAACTCCTTGAGGGAAGGGGCAGTTTTATTTTTGTCTTGTAGCCCCAGGGCTCTTTACCCACTGCCTGACATAAAAATTCTTGGTTATTAACTGGAAGTGGGAGGAGGGCAGAGCCCTACTGAAATAAAAATTGGCCCTCAAGACTTACTTAGGATACATTTCAGCCAGTATCAAATCGGACTTTTTAACATGGGTTTGGAACAATTTCATTCGGCACATGAGATTCCATTACCGAAGGAAGTCTCCAGTGAGGAATAAGAATGGCTTCACAATCAACTAGAGTCATCAATGAAGATCAGGTAATAAGCATTTATTGAGTACCTAATATGTGCTAAGCACCAAGGAGCCACAGAAAGCCAAAAACACAATTTCTGCGCTCAAGGAGGCTGCATCCTAATGGAGAAGACAGTATGTAAACAACTATGGACAGACATAAAGGGAGCAGACAGAAGAAAGCCGCCAACAAGAGGAGAGACTGGGAAAGGACTCCTGCCAGAGGTGGGATATGAGCTCAGACTTAAAGGAAACCAGAGGAGCTATGAGACACAAGTGAGGAGGAGCAGCATCCCAGGCATGGCGGACAACCATTAAAAATGCAACAAGTTTTTTACAGTCAAAGGTTCTGATAAAGGCCTCATTTCCAAAATATATAGAGAATTAACTCTAATTTATAAAAAATCAAGCCATTCTCCAATTGAAAAATGGTCAAAGGATATGAACAGACAATTCTCAGATGAAGAAATTGAAACTATTTCTAGTCATATGAAAAGATGCTCCAAGTCATTATTAATCAGAGAAATGCAAATTAAGACAACTCTAAGATACCACTACACACCTGTCAGATTGGCTAAGATGACAGGAAAAAATAATGTTGATTGTTGGAGGGGATGTGGGAAAACTGGGACATTGATTCATTGTTGGTGGAGTTGTGAACGAATCCAACCATTTTGGAGAGTAGTTTGGAACTATGCTCAAAAAGTTATCAAACTGTGCATACCCTTTGATCCAGCAGTGTTACTACTGGGATTATATCCCAAAGAGATTATAAAGAAGGGAAAGGGACCTGTATGTGCACGAATGTTTGTGGCAGCCCTTTTTGTAGTGGCTAGAAACTGGAAACTGAATGGATGTCCATCAGTTGGAGAATGGCTGAATAAATTGTGGTATATGAAAATTATGGAATATTACTGTTCTGTAAGAAATGACCAACAGGATGATTTCAGAAAGGCCTGGAGAGACTTACACGAACTGATGCTAAGTGAAATGAGCAGGACCAGGAGATCATTATATACTTCAACAACAATACTAGATGATGACCAGTCCTGATGGATCAGGCCATCCTCAGCAACGAGATCAACCAAATCATTTCTAATGGAGCAGTAATGAACTGAACTAGCTATACCCAGAAAAAGAACTCTGGGAGATGACTAAAAACCATTACATTGAATTCCCAGTCCCTATATTTATGCACACCTGCATCTTTGATTTCCTTCACAAGCTAATTGTACAATATTTCAGAGTCTGATTCTTTTTGTACAGCAAAATAATGTTTTGGTCATGTATACTTATTGTGTATCTAAGTTATATTTTAATATATTTAACATCTACTGGTCATCCTGCCATTTAGGGGAGGGGGTGGGGGGGTAAGAGGTGAAAAATTGGAACAAGAGGTTTGGCAATTGTTAATGCTGTAAAGTTACCCATGTATATATCCTGTAAATTAAAGGCTATTAAATTTAAAAAAAAAAAAAAAAATGCAACAAGTAAAGAAATGGAGGATTATCTGCGCAGAACTGAAGGAAGGTAGGCAAAGCTGGAATATCAAGGACAAACATGGGAAGAAGGGGAAGAAGACTGAAATGGCAGGAGGAGGCCACATTGTGAAGAGGCTGAACGTCAAACAGAGAACTTTGTAGCCAATCCTCAATTTAAAAAGTAGGAGGATGATGTGGCTTCAGACCTGTGCTTGAAGATCACCCACTTTGGAACTGAGAAGATGGTGCTTGCTTTGCTCCCGGTTCTATCCCCACTTGGGACCTCTCTGAGACCCTGAGTATCTTGGATATTGTGGTACAATCCTCCTACTCCATAACAAGATAGAGATAGCTAAGTACACTAACACCAAAATGTTTCAATCACATATGGATGTGCTCTTCTCTCTGGATCACAAATGAATTCTCTTTCATTTGGACCATAATAGAAGCCTTATACGTTCTTAAAATGATCCAACTCAAATCTTTGGTAGAAGGCTAAGGCAAACTCATATTAAAGACAGTAGAGATATTCATGTTTCTTCCAAGGAATCCTTAAGAGATACCTCACAGAAGTTTTAATTTAAAGGAAGACAATTTGAAAAACGCTCTATCAGGGTTGTTGTTCTTTTCTTTTTTTTTTTTTCTTTTTTTATAATAGCTTTTTCTTTTTCAAAATACATACAAAGACAGTTTTCAACATTTACTCTTGCAAAAGCTTGTGTTCCATATTTCCTTGCTATTCTTTTCAAAGCCACTGGGTAATGTATTCATTCTAATAGTAGAGGTGTCAAGAAAAAATGAAATATTACAAATATAGTCTTATCAAAATTATACAAAGGATGACTTCCGGGACCCCACCCATCAACCACTACTTTTGCAAACCTAAATTTAAAAATTTATACTTTTGACATTCAACATTTGAATGTCTTAGCACTATAATCAAGGAACAATAATTGTACAAACCAAATGGCTAAAAAGTTATCAAGAACTGGATTTAAACTATCAAAAGAGATTAGATGATTAGAAAATTCAACAGAAATTTGTCTCATCGCTGATTGAACAGGAAAATGAAAATAAGATTCTTAATTCAGAATTCCTTACACTCCCTGCTATAATGATATAATTTAAGCTACATATACGGAAAACAAATAAAATTATCCTTATGTGTTTTAATGAACCAGTAAAATCAACAAAGAACAATAGTTGAGAACAGTTTTAAAACAGACAATATTTAACCTTTCTAGAATCCAGGTAGATTAGATAATAAACTATATGATACTGAAAATATCTGATGAAACCAGATGCTAGATAGCCTATATTTTTCTTCGTGTAAGTATATGAGCAGCTTCCTGTTTGTGTCCTTTCTCATTCAGTTGACCATTTCAAAGAAAATATTATTGTTCTATGGTTGAAAGGGCATTCTGCTAAAAATTACTCACATTTAAATATGTGCCCATTGGGTTGAATCACACAACATATCCTTAGGACTACTTCAGCTGCCTCGCTGAGCAATCCACCATTTTTCCACAAAAGAAGAAAATATAATAACCATGGCTAAAAATAATTCTCAAGTGAAAAAGAAAATATATACAAAAATAGCCATGTTTCATGTTGTTTCAATTGGGGAGAGAGATGAATAGACACACAGACAAATCAGTGGTAGTTATATCAACAACAGCAGTAAGGTCTGACCTATATTTTATTGAAGTTAAAAGTTTCACTGACAAAAAAGACACTCATGTGCATTCTCTCTCTCTCTCTCTCTCTCTCTCTCTCTCTCTCTCTCTCTCTCTCTGTCTTTCTCTACACACACACACACACGTTTTTATAAGGACAGAATCTGGCAAAATGATTCCTAATATTTGCCTTAAACAAACAATTATTTGATTCTTATAACATCTGGCTTGATTGACAGAAGGCATATTTTTAAAAGTTACATATTATAATAGCATCACTACATTAAAAATTGCCAACAAAGAACAATTACATGTAAGCTATATCAACATAAGGAACAAATGAGTATCTATAGGACAAACTGTCGTGTGAACAATGGAATGAATTCTAACAACTGTGGCTGGAGATTTATGCCAAATTATCCAAAACAAAAAGCCTCTGTCAGCTCAAAATCTGTCATATTTTAAGTGTGAAAATTCCCTTCTGCAACTGAACCAGCAGATTTTCTGTGTTTCATAAATTGTCGGATTTGTTCCCTAACAGTAGTGATTTGGTGATGAAAAAAGAAATAAAGAAGCAAAGAAAAAACTGCTTAATTACAATTTACAGATGTTTCCCCAAAGAAGTAAGACAGGTTAATACTTCTGAAGTCATTTCTTTTCACAGGAATCTTATACATTTGTTCATTTCATTTGTCCCTAACATTCTTCTCTTCAATGTTCCTCAAGATTGTTGATCTTTCATTGTGATAAAGAGATTACATATAGATAGCTGCTGAATTTATGATCAATTGAAAATTGCAAACCTTTTTTTTTCTCTCATTTGATTTTTTTTTTGGCAACATGACAAAACATATCAATTTTAAAAGTCCTGAAATTACATCGTTTCTTTAATTCCAAGAATTGCTCAACTTCCCTTGGGATACCAGATTAATTTAATTAGTTTTATTGAACTGCCTAGTTGCTTTTATTGGTAAGTCCCACTCACATGATGCCTTCGACAAATTTCTCATGGGGTTAACACTATCCCATCAGTCTATTCCTTAAGTTAAGATAAGCTTATTACAATTCAATGTGTTATTTTCTGTGGTACCTTTTTTTAACTGCTAAAATTCACATTTGTAAATATGCTTTCAAATCTGACTTTTAAAAAAAAAATTTAAAGGAAGCAGGAGAAAAGACACTGGCAGAGTGATTGTGAATTCAAAACATGGCTCAATATTCAGCAGGGAATTAAATGACTGATAACAACAGCACAGAGAAGGCAGCTAGAGAGAGCCACCTGGTAGCCCCAAACTGGTCAGTCCGTTTCCAACTTCCTCTGGTAAGAAAACAGCCAGATGCAGACAAAGCAAAACATGGGTAAGGCTCCTGTCTCGGTCTGGCCCTAGATAGAAAACAATAGCAAAAGGGAACACAGCGAGGATTGTTATTCTGTTGGCTTTTTTTTTAATAAGGGAAAGCTGTTTTTATGCTCTACTGAAATTCCCTTCCTGCTCTGAAATTGGTAAGAGGCCCAGCTGCTTTCTTATATTATTCTCTGTGGTGTTTTTCTATAGCAGATTTCAAATTTATTCTTCAGATTGAGAAAAGCTTCTCTTTGTATCCCACAGAAGTTTAAAGATACGTTTTTATGTTCAAACTCCAAACAGTTTGGGGTGCCCAAATGAGACAGGTCAGTTTTAGATATGCTGTGAATAGAGCTAAATTTCAGCCACTTATTCAGCATTCATCAAAGATTTGAGTTCCTGGTATCTACTAGGCTAGGGACCTAGGAAGTGACAAACACAAATAATAGTCCTACTTTCAAGAAGATTGGGGAGGGGGGAAATAATGGGATAGGAAAAATGTTTATATTATAAAGTGGGATGTGGGATGTGACCAACCTATTATTAATGCCTTTCTCTCAAGTTTTCAAGTGAAAATATTTGAATTGCAAACTAAACTCCAATTCCAACATTTTAAGCTCTTAGGAAAATGAGTAGAAAAATTCACTGGTTAACAAAGTATTTCAAAATATCCCAAAGCAAGCTCTTTACAGCCTAAATAAAGAAAAAGGTTGGACAATTACATAGTGATCTGAGAGAATGGAGATGGTCCAATCACTAAAAAGTAGGTCTATCTGAATTTCTTGCCCATTCAGCCCCAAATTACACAGAAACTGCTCAACTCTGAACTTGTTTTGACAGAGGAAACTTAGGTTCTAACATTGAAACCAAAGGCCTTACGACCCACATACCATACTGCTAAAGCCTATGGACCATGAGATCTTTCTATCACCAATCTCTGCTCCTGATTATGTTGTGTATGCTATCTCCTCCTGTTAAGATAGAGGCTCATTTAACACCAAAACAGTTTTACTTTTTATATCTGTTATCTGTAGGTCTAAGCATGGTTCTCTGTATAGGAAATATAATAAATTCCTTTTCTTTTTTCATTCATTCACCAAAACAGTTCCTTAAAGACACTGAGGAAGGGAATAAAGCAGAAGCCTATGGATTCAATCTTCTGCAGTTTATATTAGCTGTTTTTTTAATAAAAGTAAATTTTAAATAAATTTAAGTTTTTAAAAATGTCAATAACCTGAAAATCCTAAATCCAAATCAGTTTACACATCACTAGATAAAATAACTCATTTCTGAATATTCAGACACACAATAATCGGATCAAAAATGAAATAATCCAAACATTAAATCCTGAAGAAAGGAGGTAAAGAGAGGAATTCTGTTTTTTATTAAGGATATAATCTAAAAGAACAATAAAAGTCCTGAAAGCACAATATGCTTTAGTGAAAATCAGACCAACAAAACTACTGGAAATAAAATTACACTTAAAAATCATGAAGTCTTGAACCCAAGCATAAGGAATTATCTTCATGGTTATGAATATACCAAGAAATGAGAATGTGTGGATTGCATAGAAAGAATACCCAAAAAAAGCTAAAAATTGTGCATCTTTGGGAAAAGCAGAATTTTTTAGAATCATAAGAATTGATCCTGAGAAGCAAAGAATGGATAAATAATTTAAGGGCTAATCAGAAGGGCACAATAGATTCATCTTCATCCCTGAACCATTGACAGATAATCAGTAAAAAAGACAACTTTTCTAGGAGCTGACTTACATTTCAGGCTGAAGCATGAAATCAGTACAACTAGCCTCTTTGTGAAGAATGAATTGAGAGATATTGAAGCGAATATAACTGATGCAACCCTTCATGGTCACCAGATGCAATAAAATGGGGTTGAAGAGGCTTAATGCCAGTTTCTAAGCCACTGATTTCCTGAATATACAATTTCTCTGTGTGAGAAATATGACCAATAATTACAATTCAGAAAGGTGGTGTGAATGCTTCCCGAATTGCATCATGTGACAATTTTGGTTTGGACTGAAATAAAAGTAAGTGTTCAGGATTTACAACAGGTGAGAATAGCCACTAAGTCACATTTGAATGAAGCAATATCAGTAGAGAGTTGCTCTTGAGAGATCTATCTACATTAGCACAAAAAAATAAAATTAGGTCCGAGAAAGTCATTGTCAATGAAGATCTTTTATGACCTAATAATTATAGGTCTCATATTTCCAGCAAAACTCAAGTTAATGACTCTGCTTGATGTCAAAAGTTCTGTATTTTTTGGTTCTATACCCAAGTCTATGAGTTTGTTTTTTAAGAATATAACAAAAAAAAAAACTTGAGAATGTTTAAATGATTTTTAAATAACATTTTTCATAATATCAATAATTTGAAGAAACAATCAACATTTATTAAGTACCTTGTGCCAGGCATTACAAGTTGCTAAGGATATGAAAACAAGCTCTTTTACCCCTATTTTAAGGGACTTATGTTATACAGGGGAAGGCAACAAGAACATATGAAATCAACATTAAAACAATTACAAAGAAATACAAGGTAATTTGGTGAGGCATTTGGTCGTTTTCCCTGGTATCTGACTCCTTGTAACGCCTTTTGGGATTTTCTTAGCAGAGTACTGGAATGAGGGTTTGCCGTGTCCTTCTCCAGCTCAATTTACAGGTGAGGAAGCTGAGACAAAGAGGGCAAGGTGACTTGCATTGAGTTTACCACCTAGCTGCCTAGAGAAGCACTAATACCTCACAGGGAAAGTCCTTAGGTAGGTGGGGACACTTTTAAGCTTGAAAGGAAACAATGGATTCATAGGGTGGTGTGTGTGTATGTGTGTGAGTATATGTTTGTGTGTCTATGTATTGTCTGAGAGAGAGAAAGCGTGTGTGTGTGTGTGTGTGTGTGTGTGTGTGTGTGAGAAGGGGAAAGGAAGTAGATGCTACACCTGGAGGAGAACCTGTATAAAAGCTCAGAAATGGGAGATAACACTGTCATGCCTGAAGAATAAGAAGGCCAGCAGGAAAGGAGAATAATGGGTAATAAGTCTGGAAAGATGAGTTGAAGCCAAGCCTTTAAAAACATCTTTAATGAAATATATCTACAAAGTAGTTAAGATGTAAAGGAATGAAAGTCATTTATATTATATCCTTCATAACAATATTAGTGTTCTAATAATTATATACATTATTATTATTATTATTATTAAAAATATAATTCATAACAATAGAAACTTTTTAAGGTTTTTTTTAAGGTTTACAAAGTATTTTCTACAACTTTGTAAAATAGGCCATACAAGTATTATTATCCCTTTTCTAAAAATGAGTAAATTGAGACTCAGAAATAAGTAACCTTCACTACTAAATGACTGAATTCAGATTCGAACCCAAGCCTTCCGACTCTAAGTCTTGTATTCTTTCCACTACATAGTTATCACCAATGAATGATATCAAATTCTACATCTTGATTTTCTAAGACACATTTAAAGAAAGACCTGGCCACCAACTGGAAAACCAAAGACACTAAATGATGTTTTTGTCATTCAGAAATATTGAGTGAATCATCTTATTAAACAATTCATTCTGAGCTCAATATTTATTGTCAGCTTTACACAGTTCAGCAAGCCAGAAGTGCTAACTAATAAAAACTGCAAAATCTAGTTAAAATAAATCTACCATAGGTGAGAATTATATTACAATATTAACAGTTTCAGACTGATTTCCAAGATTCTGAATCAGTAATGTGAATTTCTTTTAATAAAGCTATAGTTTAATTTTTTCTGGAAAATATTTTTAATAGAATTACTGACCCTTTTGACAATCTTAGAAAGAATATGAATCCCATGAGCATCCTGGCATATAAGTATTATGACAATAAATAGAACAGTCACTCTTTTTGAATTGAAATGGTAATAGACTTGGGAAACTAAAACTTACTAGAGAAATATGCAAACGTATGCAGGGTGATAACCACTTTCACACAAAACTGATTCTCCTGCATATCAGTGAGGCAACAGAACCCAGTAAGACAAATGAAGGACTTGGGAAAATGAAAGAATAAGGTCTTTTGGAGCACTGACATCTGTGTCCTCCTCATGCAGATGGAATGTGAATTAGTTTTCTTCAGAAAGGTCAATTATGTTGCTCGCTATCCAACCATTAGGTCCTATGCTTAAGAGCACTGTAACTTCAGAAAATTTTTAAATGCTTCAGAAAAAAATGAAAGTTTACTGTTTAGGACATGTTTTTACACTTACAACTCAGAAATATTTTGTGCGTTAAGTGGATTTTTTTCAGGTCATTAGTTTATAATGTGAACTAGTGCCTTGGGATATATTAAAAGGAGAAAAAAGCCAAGCTCCTGTGCATGGAAATGCAGTTTAGATGATTTGTGAACTCATTTATTTAAGTTCAATTTTTGCAACAATTTACAGCAAGAATAAAGTCAATGTGGCTATAATGATATGCCATTTTTTACATATGCCATAAATACATACATATACATGTTTGACATCAGAAATGTTCCCTAATCCATGTATATCCAGTCAAGGAGGTCAGACAGATTCTTCTCTAACCTCTAATTGCCTGTCCAAAGAAATCAAAATATTCATACTGAATCATTTCAAAGGAAAGCTTAATATATGTTTTTTTTTTTTTTTTTTTTACCAATAATAACCTTTTAATTTGGTCTTTTCAACTTTTAAGTTTGTTGGCAGTCAGAGTTTGCTGCTTATGCAGAAATGGGCAATACAAAGTGAATTGGGTAAATGAATGTTTACAAAGTGCTCAGAGAGCCTCTATAAGGAGACAACACAAGACAGACCAAGAACTAGATTTAAATACTAGATTTTCGTCATTGTGTTAAAATATAAAAGTATCACAATTCAATTTTACCTTTTGAAAGACAAGTGTCCGCAGATAGTTCCTTTTTCGATTCCCGGTGATTAATAAAGTGATCCAGGGTTTCTGCAATTAACTGATCGTCATCCATGATCCCCACTCTCAACAACTGAACAGACACACCTATTTGAGCAGCCTCTTCATCTGTAATACAAAGAAAAAAGAAATAAATGAACTCTAAGACCAAAGAACACAATTACAGCCCTTCTGAAAATTGTCTGAATAAGGTATATGAAGAATTGTAGACTTAATAAGCCAAAGGAGAAATGGAAAGAGTTGAGATAGCAGGGAAACTTAGAAATCAAGAAGTTATATACTCTCTAAGACTCCTTTGATAATTGTCATATTCAAGTCATTAAACTTTTTTGTCTCTAATTTTTCCATAAAATATCTGTCTGATTTACAAGAAGTTTATGAAACTATTCTGAACATTCTAAATAAGAAATTTGTAAAATTAGCACCAAGAGTTACCATTAGAAAGCTTTATGGTATGATAAGTATAAAAAGTTTAAGTACAATATAATCTCTGCCCAAGGGACCTATGCAGTAGGAGGGAGAGGAGAATCTATCAGAAGGCAAACTGTTTCATGGCTCTGTTGGCAAATGGGCCTCAGGAATTAGCGGATTGTTGGAGACCTAATATTTAAATATACAACACTAAGAGAAAGTCATCATTTCTACTACATACTTTCCCCACCACTTTAGTATAATGGTCCCTCTATTTTTATATCTCACTATTAATTCTGAAATTTTATGGATATAAAGATTTTTTATTGTAAAGAAATAAAGTTAGAAGTCTTATCCAAAATGTTCCTTTGATAACCAAAAAGTAAATGAATCTATTACATCTATATGGTCCTATGTTTTTAGAATTTATAAAAAGACATCAAGGCAATATTCAAACTCTTAAATACAAATGATAGTTTACAAAATGATGGTATTGTTCAATAAGGAAATAAATTTCAACTAATATATGTGGCCTAATATTGAATTATTGTTATTATTCTTTATTAATATTTATAGCTCACAACTGTATAGAATTTTAACTATCTCATTTGATCCTCTTTAAACCTCTGTAATATGTTCTTGTTTGTGCTTCATTTTCAAAAAGAACCAAAGATAATGTGGGGTGATTGATGTCTTCTTGACTTATGCATGATTTGGATTTAAGTGAGGCCAAAGTTACTGGAAATAGTCAGCCTCACTTTCTCTTCCTGAATCGTTAACATTCAGTGGCAAAATAAAGATCAAGATGACTAGCAATAGCTCCAGAATGCACTGTAGGAGCCTGGTATCTGACCAAGCTCTAACAACTCCCCAGCACCTGCACTAGCTGACTTCCTGGTCATTACAACAAATTGTTCTCATATGTCCATTCCACCAGAGGAAGCCTTCATGAGCTGGGGCAGATGGGTTTGATGAACTAATGGTTTTTGAGGCCACTGCTTATCATCAACCTGGTTTAGCCTGTGCGCTTAAAACAGTTTACCAGGGTACAGCAGCTGTGCATGTGACAGTGACAGTGACAGGCAAATACCAAAGGTGGATAAGTTACCTTGAAAAGGGCTCAAGAAATCCTCCCACTATAGGCACTAGTCTGTCCTTCTTGAATTTCATCCTTCCTCCCTGAATATCCCAAATAACCATGTAGATTCTATACATTTCATTATCCACTTTATGGAAAAGAAATCAAGGGCATAGAGACTTGACAAAGAGCTGTCCAAAGTTACAATGGTAATAAAAGTCAGTTTCAAATTCAGGCCTCTTCCACTTTTTTCCACTATAATAACTTTAAATGAAAAGACTTGATAGTAAGGAACAGGTCAATGATCTTTTTTTAAAGATAATTTTACAGGCATCTGTGTATGGATATATACTATGAAGCATATATTACATGTAAAGTTAGATTTATCATCTAGTTATAAGTTGTGTACAATTAGACATATTTGTATATGAAGTAGACATTTTATGTGCATATGTGTATATATATATATATATATGTGTGTGTGTGTGGGTGTATAATATATATGTAAATTAGATATTATATCAGTAATGACTCTAACTGGAAAAATTTTGAAATGTACAATATAGTAATCTGGCACATGTTGCCAAAATTTATTTGCTATAGTAATAATATTACAAAAAACACACACAAATATGTCTAATAGCCATCTGTCAATGAGATAATCTTTACTAGGATTAGATAATTTGAAGAGCTGAAGGGATATTAAAAATCACTAAATTCAATTTCCTTTTTTTTATAACTACAGAAACCAACACCTAGAGAGTAAACATGACTAGATCAAAGTCACTTGGTAACTAGTAGCTCTAAAAAAAAAATAAAACACAAAGTTCTAGAACCTGGGTCCACTGAATTTCCAATGTTCTTTCCACCAAAACAAATTGCTTCAAGAATTTCTATCAGTCTGCCTGATACAAGACAAGATTTCAATGATAAACTTTCTTTTGTTACATCAAGGGTACCAAGTATCAGAAAGAGGCAACTATCTTGCAATTTAAATTGACTCTCTGTGTCTCCTTAAGGATATTTCAAGACCAATATTTTAAATATTTTTTAAAAGATTCCAATTCTCAAACTGAAATTCATGTCACACATTTCTTGCAGATATTTCAGTGACACAAATAACAAATAATTAACAGGGATTAACTGCAAAACCCATTATAATCTTTTATTTTATGCATGTAGTTATCACTAATAGAGGAAGGAGGGGGCATTTATAACAATGCTTTTATTACCTTTTTAAGTCTTTTGGAATATCCTATTTCCCAAATGTCATTATTCAAAATGTTTAACAAATATATATATATGTATCTGGAAATTCAGAACTTTCTTTAAATATATTAAAAAAAACCCCAATGTTAAGAAAGTCTCCAGGGATTGACAGAGCAAATAATCCTTTGCCAGACAGTGCAAGTGGTTTATGCAAATTGTGGTGGTTGTCTGGAGGAAGCAATGCTCTTTCAGGCACTATACACTTACTAGTATTTTTAACCATAAGATGTTTATCTGAGAAAAATGCTTTGCCCTGAGAAATATCTTCTGAGGTCTTTTTGGTAGGGCTCTAAATTAAGATTTCATAGCATACCATGTGACTGATATGTGTTAACATCAATATTATGTCAAATTTCCAGGGGTGGTGCCAAGATGGTGCAAAGCATTAACCCCAGTTCTCCCAACATTGCCCTCCAACAACTTTAAAATCACTCCTTAAATCAAATTCTGGAGTGGCAGAGTCCACAAAAAAGTCAGAGTGAGATGTTCTTCCGGGCAAGACAATGTAAGAGGGTAGAAAGAGCTGAGACTGGCGGCGCCCAGCCCAGAGCCCACATGGCAGGACTAAGCCGCGTGACAGAAACGCGCAGCTTTTGGGAGCTCTCCCTCCAGAACAATAAGGAAACCCTTTTGCTTGCACTAGATACAGGCCTATGGACTACACCCATTTTGGGGTCAGAGTTCCAGAGCAGAGAGTAAGTAGAAGTTCTGAGGGACAGCATCCCTCTCAGCCACAAGGCAGAGAGGCTCTGTTACTGTTGAGGGAGGAGGGACATGAGGAGCATGAGGAGTATTGCTCCTCAATACTGATTGCAAACCCAAGGAGCCAGGCCCTTCTTCAGGAAGGGCAAGTTGAACAAGAGAACAGTGACAATACCAACCTGAAAGTATTGAAAACTTCCACATTCCAAAAATTAGACTGAAAATGGCAGAATGAAAATGCTCTGGAACAGAGCACAATGTTAACATAAAATTCAAAAGAAAAGAAATAGAATGTGGAAAGGAACAAAAAGTAAGAAAAAAAATAATCTGACCATAACAAGCTAGTATGATGATGCAAATTTAAAAGAAGCCAATGATATCAATAACAGCTACAAGTCAAAGCATCAAAGAAAAATGTGTAATTGGATATAAGCCCAACAAAAATTCCTGGAAAGAAAACTAAAAGAAAATTTTAAAATCAAACAAGAGTAGTAGAGGGGAAATTAGGAAAGAAAGGGAACTGGAGGAAGAAAATTAGGAAAAGACAATTAACACTCTGGTTAAAAAAAAAGTCACAAATGCTAAAGAACATACCTGAAAAAGCAGAATAGGCCAAATGGAAAAAGAGAGAGAACAATCCAGTAATGAAAATAACTTTAAACTTTCTCACCTTCTAAATGTGGTCAGGGAAGTTAGGCTGCCAGGGATCCAGATTTGGCTTTGACTTTAACTGTCTGACCAGAGCATATCTTTTGGAAGTAAGGCCTCAGAGATCTCGAAGGACTCTTCTAATTCTAACATTCTATGATTTTTGAGATCTCCATGACTTATTTATTCCCAGAACTTAGAGAAATGGGGAATCCATCCCGTAGTTGTGTATTGAGAATTCAGCCCAAATTTCTCATCGGGGCTTTGATACTTTTTTCCTCTGGTTCAAGGATAATGTGACAAAATAGATAATTTGCATAAACTACTTTGAAGTCCCTGAGAAAGGGAGGGAAAACACTATGTAAAAACATACTATTATTGATAAAATAAAAATGGCAATGCAAACTTCAAAAAAAAACTTATCTAAAAAAGAATAATTGGTCAAATGTAAAAAAAAAAAAACATACAAAAGTTCACAGAAGAAAACAATCCCTTAAAAATTAAAAATTGGGCAAATGAAGGTTAATGATTCCATGAGACATCAAGAAACAATAAAACAAAGTCAAATGGATGAAAAAATAGAAGAAATGTGAAATATCCCATTGGAAAAACAGCTGACCTGAAAAATAGATCCAGAAGAGATAATTTAAGAATTCTGGGGTTACCTGGAAACCATGATCAAAGATAGAGAGTAGATATCATATTTCAAGAAATAATCCTGGATAACTGCCCCCAATATCCTAGAATCAAAGGATAAAATAGAAATTAAAAGACTCCACAAATCACCAACTGAAAGATTGCAAAATGAAAGCTCCTGGAAATATTATAGCCAAATTCCAGATCTCCTGATTCAAGAAGAAAATACTTTTGGAACCAAGAGGAAAAAAACAGTTAAATACCATGGATCCATAATCAGGATCACACAAGATTTATCAACTACCACGTTAAAGGAGTAGAGGGCTTAGAATATGACATTCTGAACGGCAAAAGAGTTATGATTACAACCAAGAATAATCAACCCAACACAGTATAATCCTTCAAGGAAAAATGGATATTTAACAAATTAGAGGATTTTCAAATCTTCTTTATGAAAAGAGCAGCGCCAAATAGAACAGATGATTTTCAGATAAAAATTTCAAAAGAAACATAAAAAGGCAACTATGAAAGAATAATTCAATAAGGTTAGATTGTGTACCTTTCTATACAGGAAAATGATATGTGTGACTTCTAAGAACTTGATCATTTTTAGCATTGGAAAAATTCTAAATTGAAAGAGAACACAGGAGTGAGTCAATTATGTTAGAATGACATAAAAATGGATAAGTAAGAGAGAAAAATATCCTGGGAGCATAGAAAGGGAGAAGAATGAAGAGGCATGCAAGAAAGAACTTTTATAGAGAAAGGGAAAATGATGAATGGATGGAAGAGCAGAAAATGCTTGAATGAACCTCATTTACATTTAAACTGATTCAAAAAGGGAGAAATTATATATAGATATATATTTGTGTGTATGTATACACATATACATACATACATACATACACACATTTATACATACACACATTCAACTGATAAGAAAACTCTATCTTACCCAATAGGGAAGTAAGAGGGAAAAGAAATAAGAGAAGAGAGTCAAGGAAAGATGATAAAAAGGGAGAACAGATAAAAGAAAGCAGTGGTCAGAAGCAAAACTCACTTTAGGGGAAGGATAGGATAAAAAGAGAGGACAAGCAGAAGAAAATAGCATGAAATAATATACAGTTAATAATCATAACTGTGAATGTGAATAGGAAAAACTCACCCATAAAATGGAAGAAGAGGAGCTGGAGCAAATCTATTATGTTTCAGCCAAAATTTTAAAAGGCAGGGATAGTAATTATGATCTCAGACAAAGCAGAAGCAAAAAGAGAGAATTTAAGCAGGGAAACTACACCTTGCTAAAAGGAGCCAGAGACAATGAAGTAATATCAATACTAAACAGGGATGCACCAAATAGCATAGTATCCAAATTGGTTTTTTTTTCTGAATTATAAAAGTCTTTTTATAAAGCCATTTTTAAACAAAACAAAAAAAAGTTTACAAAAGAAAAAAAATAACTAGCTTCTTATATTCTGAAAAGGAAAAAGGGGGGGGGGGCGCAGGGTAACAATCCCAACATGTTCAACAATTAAGAGTTCTTTGTTTTTTAGTACAAAATACAAGCAAACAGAGCTCAGAAGCAGGTACAAGGTCCTAGAAACCCCTTCAATAAAAGCAAAGCAGAGTTGCTTCTTTTTTTTTCCATGCAGATACATAGTATCCAAATTCCTAAAGAAAAAGTTAAGTAAATTACAAGAAGAAATGGACAGTAAAACTATAGTAGTGAGGGAATTCAACTTTTCCATTTTAAAGCTGGATAAATTTAATCATAGGAATAAAAAGGAGTATACGATTTTCTCAGCTGTACATAGCACCTCCAAAAAATATCTGATCATGTATTAGAGCATACATTTTATTCAGAACCAAATGCAGAAAAGCAGAAATATTAAATTCACCTTTTTCATACATAATGCAAAAATATTACATTTAATAAAGAGCCATGGAAGTATAGATTAAAAGCTAATTGCAAACTAAGTAATCTAATCCTAAAGAATGAGTTGATCAAAGAACTAATCGCAAAAACAATCATAATTTCATTACAAAGAATGATAATGAGATAACATTCCAAAAATTGTGGAATGCAGACAAAGTAATCCTACAGGGGGAATGTATATCTCTAGTTGATCTACATCAATAAAGGAAAGACCAGATTAGTAAATTGGGCATATATCCCCCCAAAAAAATTAGAAGAGGACAAATTTTAATTCCCCAGTTTTAAAAAGGTGAAAATCCTAAAAATCAAATAAGAGATTAATAAAATTGAAAATTTAAAAACCATTGAACTAATAAATAAAACCAGGAGCTGGTTTCATGGGGGGAGAATAATAAAATAGATAAACCCTTGGTTAATTTGATTTTTTTTAAAAAGAAAGAAAACCAAATTACTAATATCAAAAATTAAAAGGGTGAATGCTTTAACAAGTAAGATGAAATTAAAGCAATTCTTAGAAATTATTTTGCCCAATTATATGCCAGTAAAACTGACAATATAAGTGAAATGGATGCATATTTACACAGATTAACAAAAGAGAAAATAGAATACTTAAATAACCCTATCATAGAACAAGAAGTTGAACAAGCCATAATTGAGTTCCCTAATTAAAAATCCCCAGAACCAGATGGATTCACAAGTGAATTCTACCAAACATTTAAGAACTAATTAATCCATGAGCTATACTAACTATTTGAAAAACAAGTAAAGGAGTTCCACCAAACTCCTTTTATGATACCTCTAATATGATTTTGCTAGAGTAAAAGCAGAAAATCAAAACTACAGGCCAATAAATAAATTAGTCTAATAATTTACAATTATTAATTGTAATAATTACAATTAATTAAATAATTGTAAGTAAATATCAACACATTTTAAATAAAATTCTAGCAAAGAGATTGTAGCAACATATCACAAAGATTATAAACTATGACTGGGTGAGAGTCATACCAGGATAACAAGATTAATTCAATATTGGTTAAAAAACCATCAGCATAATTGACCAAATCATTAACAACACAAATTATATATAAATATTAGTGCAGAAAAAGCCTTTCACAAAACACAACAGTCATTTCTATTAAAAATTACTAAAAGATATAATAACAGGATTCTTTCTTAAAAGTGATAAGTAGCATCTATTTAAAAACAAAAACAAGCAATATCTGTAAGGGGGATGAACTTGAAGCCTTGACAGTAATATCAGGAATGAAGCAAGGATGTCCATTATCACCATTATTATTCAATATTGCAGTATAAATGCTAGCTATAGAAATAGAACAAGGAAAAGAAATTGAAGTCATAAAAACAATGACAAAATAAAACTATTATTTTTTGTAAATAGTATTTTATTTTTTACAATTACATGTTTTCAACATTCATTTTCATAAGATTTTGAGTTCCAAGTTTTTCTTCCTCTCTCTCTCCCTTCCCTCTCTCATCCCCAAGATGGCAAGCAATCTGAAAGAAGTTATACATGTACAATCATGGAAACCTATTTCCTTATAAGTCATGTTGTGAAGAAAAGAAACAGAAGAAAAGGGAAAAGGCACCCAAAAAAACCAACAAAGTGAACATCTTAAAGCATTCCATAGTGCTATTATAAAAACATAATATATTTATCTATAATAATGATTATGTAAAATAATGATCATCATTATTATTTCCCATCATTATTTCTTTCAAAAGAGAAAAACAACTACCTGAGATGATATTTATAAACAGTGTACTCCCTGGAAATAAATTACTAAAAGAACATGGGGACAACAAAAACTATTAAAGACTCGCTTTCCTGGAAACCCAATATTTTCCAAGGTTTTGCCAATACAGCACAAACTCTGGCTTGTTTCGGTAAAGCTTCTAGTACAGGCCCAGCACTGAAATTTGGACAAGAGAAGCTGAACATGAAGAGGCTCGTTAGCAGAAGACTGACTACCAAGTGGGGAATATTTTTGGCCACAGCAACCTATAAAACCGACAAAAATTACAAAATGGGTTTCAAACCTGTTCATTCTTCTTTTCATTCCAAAGCAGCAATGACCAGAATGGCAGAAACTAGGAAATGCTTCACAGAGTTGTGGATTGGCTGTAAATAATCATTTAAATAGTAGTACCCTGATTGTGTGTGATCTTCTTCCAACAACCAAAGCAATGACAAACTGCTGGGGAAACTGAGCCTCACAGAGCTCAAATTGAACACCAATCCCTATCCTGAAGATACTGGAACAAAAATGATACACAAGATAGGCCCGACATTATCATTTTTTTTTTACAGATGAGGAAACTGAAGGACAGTGGCTTACCCCAGGATGACAAAGCCCTCTTTCCACCATATTATAATGTTTCCATGAGACACTAAGGATGAGAAAAAGCTGGAATAAATGCAAACTACATCCCCACCCCACCTATAAAATTGTCAATTATCATCATTAATTTCACTACAGATTGAATATCAGTATTCCAGCTATGAGAACCTTACTTTCTACTTCTAACATATTTAAATTCAGATTCCCACTTATCATAAAAATGAAAATCACCTGGAGGGTCATGTTTTCAAAAGAGAGTGCCAGAAACTTTGTGAAATTAAACCCCCTGGAGACTAGTCTCCTCTCAAAGTGCAAACTCCTTTTAACATCACAGGGGATTGTGTATCTGCATTAAAAAAAAAGTTTTTAAAAGAAACACATAACTTGAGGCTTATTGCTTCTGCTTAGAAATAATAAATAATATGACATTTTCCTGGGATTTTAAAGGGACTGTTAAAACCCACTTTCTCAAATTTTGATGGTTCTAAGTTCAATAAGAATCTGTTGCTAGGATTAGAGATGCAAAAAGATATTATGAAAATAACTCACTTTGGCTAAGGAAATTTTAAGCAAGTAACCTCTGTAATTTTCAAGGTAATTTACTTTTATTTTTTCCAAGTGACCAAACCCCAAGGAGATCAAATGCATTATAAATGGACTGACTGATTCAAAAGGTAGTTAAGATTAGCATTAGTTCTGAGATGCAACTATCTAATGTTTATTATGTCTTTAGGGTTAACTGAAGATGAGGGGGAGTCTCCTAATAATAAAATAGAATACCATGGGAAAGAAAGATCAGGAGGGGTCTTTATCAATTTATGACTTTATTAAGGAGTAATGACCTAGAAATTCCCCTATGATGAAAGTCAGTGAGATGTGCTTCCATTCTCAATTGCTCTAGCTTTCCAAACTAATATAGATCACAAAAATCTTCACACCAAAAGCCCTAAGAAATAAATACTAAAATTCAGGATAACACTGGTAGATTTTCAAGATCTTAACATTGAACTTCAATGGAGCATGCTATAAAATTTGATAATTCGGGCAACAAGGTATAATGGATCTGAAATTGGGAAGGCATCCTGAGTTCAAATCTGACATCAAACACTAGCTGTATGTCTGGGCAAATCACTTAATCCTATTTGACTCAATTTCCTCATCTATAAAATGAGCCAGAAAAGGAAATGGCAAGCCACCATAGTGCCTTGCCAAAAAAAAAAAAAAAAAAAAAATGAGGCTATAAAGAGTCATGTGCAACTAAACAACAGCTAACATTTAGGCCTTCTCAAACAAGCCCCAAGGTATGAAGCATTTGGTTGATATAGGTCTCTTTTAAAAAGAATGTTTATTTTTATACAGTTTAGGGTATGCACAAAATTCAGCTAAAAGGGAGATTCAAACCACCGACATTAATGCTGATGACTATTGAAGACTGATGACATTCTCTTTATCTATCTGTACTGACAATAAGGAAAGCATATTCCTTCACTCTTCTAGGCTAATTCCCAGTAAACGTAGAATTCACAGGAGTTGAGTTTTCCTGTCTATTTGACCGCTCTTTCTCAGATTCATTTGTTGGATCTTCATTCGCCCAAGTCACATTCTCTATGAATAATTCCCCAAAGCACTATCTTGGGCCCTCTTCTCTTTTCCCTCAGTCTCACTTGGATCTCATCAACTCCCTTGGGTACCATTATCATCACTGTGGCTACACTTCCCCAACTACTTACCCAGACTGAATCTACACAAATCTTTGTACCTGACTACCCATTTTGGGAATCTTAAATCAGAAGTCTCAAAAGCATCTCAAACTCAACATGTCCAAAACAGAACTCATTCTTTTTTTTTTTCTTCCAATATTATTTTATTTTTCCAAATACAAGTTAATGATAGTTCTCAACATTCAACATTCCGTAAGACTGTGTGTTCCAGATCTTTCTCCCTCTCTCCCTTAACTTCCACTTCCCTATGACAGCAAGCAATCTGATATAGGTTAAATATGTGCAAGGCTTTCAAACATATTTGAATATCTCTTATATTGTACAAGAAAAATCATACCAAAAGGGAAAAAACCATGAGAAGAAAAAGCAAACCAAAAAAGGGTGAAAACATTATGCTTCGATCCACATTCAGGCTTCATAATACAGAACTCATTCTTTTTCCCAAAAAATATCTTCCCAAATGCCCAATTACTATCATCAACCTCCCAATCACCTCAGCTCATAACCTCGGTGAAGTCCTTAACTCATCACTTACTTTCACCTCACATATACAATCCATTCCAAAAGTTTCTACCTTCTCAGCACCTCTTACATAAACTATCTTTTCTCCACCCTCATTTTTGCCTTCATCACCTCTCCCCCTAGACTTCCCTGCCATAAATCCCCTGCATTCCTATACCCCCAATCAGCTGCCCAAGCAATTTTCCTAAAGCATAACTGACCAAGTCACTATACAATAAGTTATACAATAAGCTCCAGAAGCTTTCTGTTACCTCCAAGACCAAATATAAATGACTCTATTTGGCCTTTAAGTTTTTTATAATCCGTGCCCTTCTTATTTTTCACTTAATCCAATCAAGGTATGCTGGCTTGCTTGACCCTGCATCTCCTGTCTCTATGCCTTACACTGTCAGCCATGCTTAGAATGTTCTCCTCTCTCCTCCTTACCTTAGCTTCTTACTATATATCTTCTTTCAATACTGCTCAAATCTTACCTTCTGCCTTTATTCCCTCCCCCATTAGAATGTGATGGATATCCTTAATCCATGTGGTTTTCCCTGTGGGATTTCTTTTAAGTGGCTGTGGGGCTCAATGAAGAACTCTTGTTCTATTCTGGCATTTGAGATAATTAGCTCAATGCCATGTGGAGGAGTAGTCTACAGGGAAACCCTCTTTCATTTGGATTCCACACTGGACATCCTCCTAAAAAGTATGTTTACCTGTTTTATGCCTTGCTTGATGTCCATAATTAGAAGATTGCTGAGATCTGCTAAGATTGTATCAATCAAGAAATCTCATACTATCTTCACATATACATGGGAGACAACTTGATAGAAGACCTTTAAAGATGCCTTCTGTTCTTTTTTGTAAATTGTTATGATAATCAGCAAGCAATAAATGGCAGGATTTTGTATCTGTACCTTTCATTCAACTGTGTGACTGAGGACATAGTTGCTAAAAATAATTTACAAAAAGATTTGTCTGTTCAGCTTTTCATAATTTCATCAAGAATACACTCTAGGGGCAGCTAGGTGGGGCAGTGGATAGAGCACCAGTCCTGAAGTCAGGAGGACCTGAGTTCAAATCAGGTCTCAGACACTTAATACTTCTTAGCTGTGTGACCCTGGGCAAATCACTTAACCCCAGTTGCCTCAGAATAAAAAGAATACACTCTAAAATTAAGTGGATCATTCTCATAAAGATATTATAGAAATGAGAAAACAGGCAAATGAATTGTTAATAAAATCCTCTCAATCATCTTTTTTTAATGATATTATACTTTCTAGTTTCTCAGTATCTTATTTTCACATATCTTGAAAAACATATGATCCATCAATGAGTTCAACACTGACCCTCCAGCGTGAAGGTTTTCTGGGGTTCATCTGGCTTAGAGCAGCTGTTCTTCCTACATTTCTCTTATAGTTGCCATTACAACTTCACAAAGCATATCAGGATCTAAGAAGGATGAAGCTCAAGTGTGTCTTTTTCATATAACAATGATGAAAAGTTTGTGAAAGGAATTCTTATAGAGCTATGCCATTTTCAACCATCTACTGTCCTTCCAGTCTCATGTCTAATTGCTCTTCAGATAATTTGGCTTAGTAAAGTCTAATACCAACTTTTCCACAGACTTGTTCTGCTCCTTCACTGTTGTTTTGTTCTTGTGAGGTAATATTGCACAAAATTTTCTCTCACTCTTTTCCTTAACATTTTGCAAAATAGCTTCTATTCTAAACCAACATTGCCCTTGATTCCCTTATTTCTCTTCTCATTAAAATCAAGTGTTTGCCAACAGAAGCAGTTGTTGGCTTCTCCAGTGTCCTTACTATGGCAATGACTTAAGTAATGGAAATGATCATGATCCATGCCAACATCTTTTGCTTTTTATCCATTTCCCATCATGAATGAATCAGGCTGGCACTGTTGCAATTGTATGGCTTTATTCCTTCAAATTGAGCTGAGTGTACATAGGCAGCCGATATGAGAATAACACAACAGTGACCGATTATTAATCATCTATTAAAATACAGTCAATTTTATTTGTGTATGTGTTCAGTGCTCAGCATGTCCACTTCTTAAATAAAGCATCCATGATATATATGTAATTAGTCTACAGACCTTTGGCCTCTTTCATTTCTTAATCTCAAACTATATTTTCCAATTATTCTTTGCAATCTTTTACAACAAGATTTCTAAAAATCAATGTATACTCTCGGATAGGCAGCTAGGTGACTCAATGAATAGAATACCAGGTCTGAAGTCAATAAGTACTGAGGTCTTCTTTCAGCATTGTCACACCTATTCTTACTTTAGGGCAATTAGGTAGCACAGAATGTGGAA
Source organism: Sarcophilus harrisii (assembly GCF_902635505.1). Taxonomy (NCBI): domain Eukaryota; kingdom Metazoa; phylum Chordata; class Mammalia; order Dasyuromorphia; family Dasyuridae; genus Sarcophilus; species Sarcophilus harrisii. The sequence continues at coordinate 222,542,386 of NC_045431.1, read as the reverse complement.
GACTGAGCTGGAATCAGGACCACCTTCCTGGGCTCAAATGTGACCTCAGACAGATTAGCTTGTTGGCCTTGGTTCCTTAACTTCTGTTTGCCTCAGTTTCCTCAGCTACAAAATGAGAATCATCATAGCAGCTACTTCATAGGGTTGTTGTAAGGCTCCAGTGAGATAATATTGTAAAGTACTTAGCACAGAGTTTGGCACATATTAGCTCCTCAATAAGTAACTGTTCTCTTCTTCACCTTTCTTTTTTGACAATCTGTTTGTATCCTGAACACAGCAAGGTAAAATAATTTTTTCCATGAAATGATATTTCTTATGGAGTTTTGGGTATAAAATGAAGCAACCTGGCCAACTCTTTTAATTCTTTTTATAAAAAGAATTTGTGAATCATCAACCTTTAACCTCCTTACGTTTTCTGGTTTCGTTTACAGAGATAATGTCAATACTGATAGGACTTGATTCCTCTAATAGCATGTTGACATTGGTAAGTGGGCAAAGATGCATTTTTAGAATCCTCGCAATTATTATTTTTTCCCTCCCAGCTCACACATTCTATATTCTAGGCAAAGTAGTAAGTAGTAGAGTTAGCATTTGAACCTTGATCAGCTTTCCCTGATTTGAAATTCTGGGCTCTTTCCACCGCACCAGTGTGTCTTTGTGCTGTTTGCCCTCCAGAAGTATTAAGTTCCTTAATTACAGGAACTACTTTTGTTTTTCTTCTCAAATGTCTAGCCCAATGGTTAGTGTATATACAGCACTAATTAAAAATGTTTTTGTATTGAGATGGTATATGCAGATGGCCTGACACTTTCTTTCTCCCCAGCCATTCTACTACAATCACTACAGAAAAAGAACGTGGCCATGGAAAGCTGGGGGTGACTCTGTTTTCCTTTGTGTGACATGTCCCCATGACCAGTGACTCTCATGAGCTCGTCCATCCGCTATGTCTGCCCAGGCTAGCCTGTCAGTAGCAAACAGATCACACTTCTGCCTTTTCAGTCTGGTAGAACCTGACAGCTTTGTGAACCACCAGAAAGGCATCAGAGGTTGTGGGATCACCTCCATACTATGAGGAGGAAATGGAGCTAAGAGTAAGAACTAAGAGCTAAGAGCTATGCACTTCGTGGGTTGGCTGACACTAACAGAGGACTCCCAAGGAGAGTCCAAACAAAACACAAGCTTCCCATTGATAGTGAGATCCTCCAAATGCTCCTATATATTCCTATATAATCCTATATATTGTACTGATTATATTAAGCCACAGGATACCAAAAGGTCTCCCACTTAAAGTTCTTGGTCATTCAAAAGGAATTGACCCAGTACTCTACATGGGGAAAAATAGTAGGTGAAGAATATGTAATGCACAAATATTGATATTCAATTTTTGACTAGGCAGTCTATTGAGTTAGTGAAATATTATATTTATCTTGGACAAAGAAAGCAGAGGGACGGCGAACTGAGCAGAGAAATGACAAAGAGGAGGAGGGTAGGCTATATCTGGGAAACTAAAGAGAGATTTCAATGATGTCCCTGCTGTTTCCTAACACAAAAGCTCATCTTTTTAACATCAACATTCTCCAAGCTATATTATCATCATTATGAAACATGGTGCTGCCATGAAATACCACAGTCACTTAAGAATTAAAATCATCAGGCACATGGTGAGCTTAAGTATGCTTCAGCTTATTACAGTAATGATTTACATGTCAGAAGTGACATAAAAGACATCATAAAGAAAATATACACAATGCAGAGTAGAAGTGGGTCAGCTGTATAACACGGGCAAGCAATAATGGGCAGACAATGTGAGTGCAACACTGGTGCCCATGAACTACTGAAAAGCACAGAAGTGGTTCCCAGCTTTTAGGATATGAACCTGGAAGGACCTTTTGAATAACAGTAAAGGTCCTAACTAAAATGCACATGCAAAACCATAAATAATGCCTCACAATATAAGTAAAACTTTTCTAAATGAATACAGATGCTATTTCATAGCATTACTGAATTCCTAGAAGCTTTTTGGCTATATATTTTCTTAATGAATAGTAATAGTACAATGACTATCATGTAGTGAGGAAGGGCAATCTGCAATTTTTTTTCACATTAAAAAGGGTCCTTAAACCTGAAAATATTGGTAATTAGATTTGTGTAGACAAACATCCTTCATACTGGATAGCTTTTCCATAGAAAACTCATAAACAACCATGGATATGAATAGCACAGGATGAGAAGGCTGTGAAGGATGAGAAGGCCTGACCTAGCAGAGGAAGACCACATCAAAGTGAAAAATCTCAGTCATTTTGCAGTTAAGTCCCACTCTCCATGACACATTTGGAGTTTTTTTGACAAAGATCATGGAGTGGTTTGCTATTTCTTCCTCCAGTCCATTAACACAAACAGGGTGGAGCCACATTTGAACTCAAGGAGATAATTCTGACTACAGTCTAGCATTGTATCTGCTGTGCCACCTAGCTACCCTGAAGTAAGAATAAGTGCAGCAAATTGTACAGAAAGATCAGAACCTGTTCTTAAAAGGGTTATAACCTATTTCATTATTTAGCAAGACTTCAGTATTATAACAAGGTTGCTTGGATAATCCTTTTTGTGACTATATAAATCAGAACAAGATTATAATAAAAGAAAAGCCAAAAAATTATAAAGGAAGAGATATAAAAAGATAAAATTAGAAGAAAAAAACAAGGCACAGATCAGTGACAAAACAAAACCAAAGTCATATGGAGTTCAAATTATCCAAAATTTTATATAACAGTATTTTGAATTAATATGGTACTTTACAAAGCACTTGTCTCAAAACAAACCTATGAGATGGGTGAAGAAATTATCACTTATTATGGTTGTTCTTGTTTTACAAATGAGAAAATTAAGAGGTTGGGAGAATTAAGAAGTACTGGGCACATAACTAAGTTCCAGTAGCAGAATCTGAAGTCAGCTCTCTCAAATCTATATCCAGCCTTCTTTCAGTGTCCTCCGCTGCCTCTGTACATAGTACAAGAGTTCAAGGTTGCTCGTTTTTATCCTTCAGAAAGCTCTGGAGAATGAAAAGAAAGCTAGCCTATAAAGTTATATGGCTAAACAGAAACTTTCTTTCTTATTGAAAAATGTGCTTTCCTTTCCTGCTCACCCATCCAAATAATAATAATTAAGTTTCTTGAGGCTATCATTCATTAAGTCTTACTGATCATCAGCAGATTGGATAAAATCAATTTTATTTCAAACAAAAAACAAAACAAAACAAAAAAACCAGTCTTCCTCCCAGCTGTTTAAACCACAACAGAAATGTCTGCATTGAATCACCAAGTTAGGTCAGCTGAATATTAGTGTGATTTCAATTACACAGTTGTTAATTCCATTAAACAAAGAAAAATAGTTAAGCACTAGAGATTCCTCTTTTTAAAAATTCTCTTGAGTCCAAGGAACCTGAATTATGTGCCTATAAAACAAAATCTTGTAAAAATCCATTATCTTTTAATTAAGTAGATTAAAATACTTGAACTTTTGAAATACCAGAGGTATATGTAATCTGCATCAAATAAACCTACAACATCCCCAGCCAAAACTACCCCTTAGCAAATTCAGAAATCAGCACTCCATCAAGTGACATATATTCTGCATTCAGTCCACAGTACACACATTTCACTCACATTCAAACTCATCTTAGTGGCAAAAGGAGAGACCTTCTCTCCACTCTTAGGACTTAGTGTTTGGAAGATCTAAAAGCACTCTGGACCAGGTTTGACTCGGTAGAACCATGATCCCTCAATCTCCAAAATATCACCATCTGCCACTCTTCTGCAGAAGGGCTGAGCAGGGAGTATGAATGGAAGATCAAACTGCAGACCAGAGTTAGGGCTGTTCTACAGTCTCCAACTTCCATCACCCATCAAAAACCTAGCAAAGGAGGTGGCACTGACCAGGAATACACAAAAGGAGACTTTTAAGCAGAACTCTAAGAGCTCCTTAGGATGAACCCCAATCAATTCAGTTTCAAGAAGCAAATTTTGGAGAAAGTATTCTCTCAAATTCCATTGGACTTTTTAGTAGTAGGGATTGAGGCCTAATGGCTAAGAATGTAAATTTTAGAGATGTATGTTTTCTGAGAAAAAGAAAAGAATTATTCAAATCAAGTAACTGTTTTTTAACCAGCAAATAGGAATGTTTTGTAGGAAGTCCTTTAGTTTATCCAAACTACATGCCTAGAGCTACCCAGGGACCATTTCAGAAAGACTGTGCTTTTTAAATCTCCCTGAGAAGAATAATTTGATTAAGAATAAATATTTATCTCCTATCAATAGCAAATTAGTTATTAAAAATATGAAGATGACTTCTAATCCCAAGGGGTTGGGGTGAAAAAGAAACCTGAAGCCCTTCAAAATCTCTTCCAGAAAACTATCTCAGAACCCATCTATTAGCCGAGAAGCAGCTTAGCAGCCACGCAGGAAATGTCTATCACTGGAGTGGGACGAGAACAGCAGACACCTAGGCTCATAGCAAGGGGCTTTAAGCCTCAGGCAATCCTCTAGAAAGATTTCACCCTCCTGAAAGTCACCAGTCCCCTAAGCAAGTGACTAATCTATGCAGGGTTGCAAAGCCACAAACCAGCGACCCCCACCCCCAGCACAAGCCACCAGGACCCCAATTCTGACCAGTAGTAAGGCCTATCTTAGGGCAGGCCAAAAGCAAGACCCCTTCCCCTGGTGCTTATCAACAAAGACTCTGTTTCTACAGAAGAGGTCGTACCCATTAAGCAAGTTCAGCAACACCCTTATTCCTCCAAGGCCTACTGACAGAGAGGCTAAAGCTGACCAACAACTAGGCCACACCAAGGGGAGGCCAGCAGAGAAGCCCTACCCCTCCCCTCAGTCCAGGCCGGAAGGAAGCCTACCCTCCAGAGGAAGCAAGCAGCTAAAACCTGATGTCCAATGAAAACTGGTAGTGAGATCTACAGCCCCAGTCCAAAAAAGCCTGGGGCAGTGCAAGAACGGGATCCAACTCTCACATAAAAACACCAAGTCACAAAGAAAGTCCAAAAAAGGCAAAAAGAAAAAATATTTACTATAGAAAGCTACTATGGTGATAGGGAGGATCAAGGTATAAACTTAGATGAGAACAGTATGAAAATAGCTACATGTGAAGACTTGAAGAAAACTGTAATTTGGCCTCAGGCCCAAAAAGAATTAATTCCTAGAAGAGATTTAAAAGAATTTTTAAAAGCAAATTAGAGAAGTTAAAAAAAAAAAGGAAAAAGAAATGAGAGTACTACAAGAGAATCATGGGGGGAAAGAGTCAATAATAACACTGAAAGGATATATAAAAATTTAACCAAGGAAAATAACTCCCTAAAATATAGAATTGGCCAAGTGGAAAGAGAAGTACAAAAGCTTACTGAAGAAAATAATTTCTTAAAAATAAGAATCGAACAACTGAAAACTAATGACTCTATGACACATCAAGAAACAAAATTTTAAAAAAGAAGAAAATGTGAAATTTCTCACTGGAAAAACAACTAACCTAGAAAATTGATCCAGGAAAACTAAAATAAGAATCATTGGACTACTTAAAAGTCATGATTAAAAACACCACCTGGCCAATATTTTTCAAGGCATTATCAAAGAAAACTACCCAGATATATTAGAACCCAAGGGAAAAATAAAAATCGAAAGAATCTACCAATCACAGTCTGAAAGAGATTCCTAAATGAAAACCCCCAGGAACATTATAGTCATAAATTATCCAGAGTAACAGAAGAAATAAAATACGTAAATAATCCAATCTATGAAAAAGAAACTTAAAAAGAAATTAATGAATTTTGTAAGAAAAAAACCCCAAGATCAGAGGGATTCCCAAGCAAATTCTACTATTTAAAGAATGTCCCAATACTATATATACTATTGGAAAAATAGGTGAAGAAGGAGTCCTACCTGATTCCTTTTATGACACAAACATAGTACTGATACCCAAACCAGAAAGAGCCAAAACAGAGAATGAAAATTATAGTCCAATTTCCCTAATGAATATTGCCTCAAAAATTTTAAATAAAATACTAGCAAAGAGATTTCAGCAATACATCACAAAGATCGTATATTACAACCAAATAGATTTATACCAAAAATGGTGGAATTTACCCTAAAATGATAAGTAACATTTACCTAAAACCATCAGCATGCATTATTTGTAATAGGAATAAGCTGGAAGCCTTCCCAGTATAATCAGGGATGAAGCAATGATGTCTATTATCACCTCTATTGTTTAATATTGTACTAGAAATGTTAATTATACCCATAAGAAAATAAAAAGAATTTTTTATTATATATACAGGAATTAGTATAAGCAATGAAGAAACAAAACCATCACTCCTACAGATGATAAGTTATCTTTATAAAAATCCCATATAATCAACTAAAAAGCTACTTGAAATTATTAACAAGTTTAGCAAAGGACAAGATACAAAACAAACCATTAATATCATTAATATTTCTACATATTACCAACAAAGCCCAACAACAACCTGTTACACCTATCAGAGTGGCTAATGTGACCAAAAAAAAGAAAATGCTGAATTTGGAGGGAATGTGGGAAAACTGGGGCAGTAATGCACTATTGGTGGAGTTGTAAACAGATGCAACCATTGTGGAGAGTAATTTGGAAACTATGCCCAAAGAGTTATAAAACTGCATATCCTTTGATTCAGCAATACCACTGCTAGGTCTATATCCCAAAGATATGAAAAAAAAGGAAAAGGACCTATTTGGGGCAAATATTTTTAGCAGCTCATTTTGTAGTGGCTAAGAACTGGAAATCAAAGGCATGTCCATCAACTGGGGAACAGGTAAACAAGCTGTGATATATGTTTGTAATGGAATATTATTGTGCTGTAAGAAATGACAGCCAGGATGATTTCAGAAAAATCTGAGAAGACTTACATGATCCTGATGGAGAGTAAAGTGAACTGATGGATAGTGAAATGAAGAGAACCAGGCCACTGTGCACAATAACAGCAATATTGTTTGATGAAGAACTATGAATGACTTAGCTATTCTCAGCAATACAATGATCTAAAACAATTTCAAAGGATTAATAATGAAGCATTCTGTCCACCTCCAGAGAAAGAACTGTCATTGATTGAATACACACAGAAGTATGTTATTTTTCACTTTCTTTCTCTTGTTTTTCTTTCTTTTATTTAAGCCTTCTTGAACAAAATGACTAATCTGAAAATGGCTTGTATAATTATACATGTATAACCTATATCTGACTGCTTAGCGCCTCAGGAAGGGCATGAAAGAAGAAGGGAGGGAGATAAGATTTTAGAAATCAAAACTTTAAAGAAAAATGTTAAAGAAAAAATATATATATTGAAAATGTATATCATTAATACATTACTAAATAAAATTGTTTATCATCATTTCTTTAAAAAAGGATATGATGTATGCATAAGTTTTGGTGATTTTATTGTGTGTCTGCATATCCTATAGAATTCAAATTTTTAGGAAGTAAAATTCTAAAAGTTTGAAACAGATTGGTTTCGATATTTTCTTTTTGCAGTTTTGATTTCACTTTCTCAATGTGTTTAAAAAAAACATAATTTCACTTTGCCAACATTTTCTCCATGCTCAAAGGGTGGAAAAACAAGCTTTTTCCCTCTGGAAAAGGAATTTCAGTCACCACTGCAAAAGTGTCCTAGAATTTGGATTTCCTCTTCATTTACAAGTATCATTTTTGGCCTATTTTTGAAGCAGATATCATGGAATTCTTTAGTGAAAGACTATTCTAGTCATTCTGGTCAGCTGGTTACATTTAATTAATTGTTTTAAATGAAATTGGCACATTAACTGTCATTTTTTCTCCTCTTACCAATCCATCATGATAATTAGAAATTGTCTCTTTCTTAGGATTTCCCTTCATTTCCTCCTTTCTCCTTTTTGCCAGTTTCAGAAGGTCCTCATAGTAATAATCATTTATTCAACAAGCCAAACTATCTCCCTTTCCAATCTCTCTTATATTGTTTCCTGACAGGTCAGGCACTTGTTAACAGAGAGCAATGATTCAATTTTCTAGTTTATTCTAAAATATTATGAAAAACTGCCACTGATTCTATTTTTAAGTACTTTTATTGACTTACTGGGCAACACTAAATCTTAAAATGATAATATCTTAGCCTTGGAAGATACCTTAGAGGTCATCAAATCTAACATTTTTCTCAGTGAAAGAATCCATTCTACTAAAACATCCTCGACAGGTGTCCATCACTTTTTGAACACTTCTAGTAACAAGGAAATCACTATTTTGTGACACAATCCATTCCAGACTGCCTTGAATATTAGAAAGATCTTTGTCATAGTAAGCCTAACTCTGCCTTTATAGAATTCCACCTATTGGTCCTAAATATGCTTTCTGGAATCACATGTAATCAACTACTACTCCCTCTTCCAAATAACAGCACTTCAAATATCTGAAAAGCATTATAATATTTCCCTGAGTCTTTGTTTTTTAAGGACAAAAATTGCTAATTCCCTGGAACCAACTATTAAACACAGTCATTTTTGTACCCCTCAAAATTCTGAATATAGAGGAATCTATATATTTTCTCGACTTAGCCAAATTCTGTTTCCTATATAATGTACAATACCAGCTGTGAATTGACTGGTGCAGATCAAAATGAAGCAATTATGACCTTTAATTTTTGAAAGTGACTAAGAAGATAATTCCCTTTGTTAACAGCCACACCAACTTGCTGGCTCATACTGAGTTAGAGATCAACCCCAGCCTCCAGAATTTTTCCACTGAACTAGGTGATCTGGTCATAAATATTTATGTAGCTAAAAGTTTTAACTCAAATGCAGATTTTTACATCTCTTTCTGTTGAAATGCATCTTGTAGATTAAACTGCTTCACTATAAGTGGGAAAAAAATGCTTACAAGGTTTATAGCAATAGTTACTAAGATAATTTCATGAAAGGATTCCCCCCCCCCCCATTCTTTCCCACTCACTAAATGTGTAACACTGGACAAATCAATTCACACCCATGGGCTTCAATTTCCCATCTATGAAATAAAAAGAGTACACTTGTCTAAAGTCCCTTCTCATTCAAAATGTTCTTCCATAGTTCTGGTTTATTATTGTTGATTCTCTTCCCTTTTGTTTCATTACCGCATCAAGTTGGATGGGCAATCACACATCATTTGTAGATACTGAGCAAGACTATTTACATATATTGTGTATGTAGATATATATTAGATGTATACAGGTTGTGTACATATGGACATATATGTACAAATTCCATTCTGCCTGCAAGCAGGGGGAAGACTGGATAACTACTGAGTGTGACTGCCTTACTAGTGACTTAATCAGAAATAGTACAATCACCAATGGACTGTATGAGTATTCTCTCCACCCATCCATCCACATTCCCTCCTTCTATGTGACTGCTGTCTATATAGGTCTTTGGGCAACTGGGTGGCATAGTGGAGTCAAGAGGACCTGAGATCAAATCTAAACTCAGACACTTGATACATACTACCTGTATGACCCTGGGAAAGTCACTTAACTGTGACTGCTTCACACACACCCCCCAAAAAAAACCCCAAATCTCTCCCTATCCCAGGAAAAGCTCAGGGTCACTAAAAGTACTATAAAATTTCTCAAGTACTTTAAACCCACAGATATGAGCCAGATTGCATATGAAAAATGAAATGTACATTGACAATTCATTACCAATTTAAGTCAAAGTTTAGAACTTAATAAAAGGAGATCAAGTTGAATCTTATTTGGGAAACTCATACTATCCCATGTTTTCAAAGATCTCAAAATTCTTATTGCCAAAAAAGGCCATCTTTTTGATACAAGTATTTTTTTCTTGCCAATGTTATTTCACTATAAATAATGGAAGATTACAATTTCAGAAGCAACAAATTGTAAGCAGCCCCAAAAAAACCAACATAAAAACATATGATTGTTACAAAGATACTGCAATCTATTGCAAAAGTGACTTGTAAAAAAGTAAATTAATTTAGTTTAATGTAATTTTTAAAAAACTAAATCATATAAAGACCTCATTTCCAAAATATATAGAGAATTAACTCTAATTTATAAAAAATCAAGCCATTCTCCAATTGAAAAATGGTCAAAGGATATGAACAGACAATTCTCAGATGAAGAAATTAACTATTTCTAGTCATATGAAAAGATGCCAAGTCATTATTAATCAGAGAAATGCAAATTAAGACAACTCTAAGATACCACTACACACCTGTCAGATTGGCTAAGATGACAGGAAAAAATAATGATGATTGTTGGAGGGGATGCGGGAAAACTGGGACATTGATGCATTGTTGGTGGAGTTGTGAACGAATCCAACCATTTTGGAGAGTAGTTTGGAACTATGCTCAAAAAGTTATCAAACTGTGCATACCCTTTGATCCAGCAGTGTTACTACTGGGATTATATCCCAAAGAGATTATAAAGAAGGGAAAGGGACCTGTATGTGCACGAATGTTTGTGGCAGCCCTTTTTGTAGTGGCTAGAAACTGGAAACTGAATGGATGTCCATCAGTTGGAGAATGGCTGAATAAATTGTGGTATATGAATATTATGGAATATTATTGTTCTGTAAGAAATGACCAACAGGATGATTTCAGAAAGGCCTGGAGAGACTTACATGAACTGATGCTGAGTGAAATGAGCAGGTCCAAGAAATCTTTATATACTTGAACAACAATGCTATATGATGACCAGTTCTGATGGACCTGGCCATCCTCAGCAATGAGATCAATCAAATCATTTCCAATGGAGCAGTAATGAACTGAACCAGCTACGCCCAGAGAAAGAACTCTGGGAGATGATTAAAAAACATTACATTGAATTCCCAATCCCCATATTTATGCCCACCTGCATTTTTGATTTCCTTCACAAGCTAATTGTACAATATTTCAGAGTCTGATTCTTTTTGTACAGCAAAATAACAGTTTGGTCATGTATACTTATTGTATATCTAATTTATATTTAAATATATTTAACATCTACTGGTCATCCTGCCATCTGGGGGAGGGGGTGGGGGGTAAGAGGTGAAAAATTGGAACAAGAGGTTTGGCAATTGTTAATGCTGTAAAGTTACCCATACATATAACCTGTAAATAAAAGGCTATTAAATAAAAAAGTATAATAAAAAAAACTAAATCATATATGAGAAGTGACAGAAGATAACACTGAGGACATGTATCATTTAAGAGGAAGGGGACTGGGCATGAAATAGAAAGGATAAACAAAGTGGTGGACAATCCCTAGTCTAGCGGTGACCCTAAAATAGTAACTGAATCACAGGAAGTTCCCGTTCCTTAGGTATATCTTCTTTGATGGATTTCAGAAAAGGTATGGACAGAAATGGCACAGGATGAGAATCTGTGGAGAAGTTAATATCTGCATTGGGGAAAGAGTGTCCTCATTGTCCGTATCAAGCTCCATCCAAGCATCAAAGGATGTCAGTGTTATCACCTTGTTAAGCTTTCTAAATACATACAGATGCAAAGATTTTTTTTTCACTTTGGGGGTTAGATTTACTCCCATTCTACAAATGTTCATTTGCTACTGATTCGAGACAAGGGTATAGAAACATGTTACAGTAAAGAGTCTGAATTCTAATCTGCCTAGAGACCTGGGGAAGAACATCTAAGTAATGACAGTGATTTGCCTACTTGTGACTAACTCAGAAATGCCAGATCAGGCAGGAAAAGGAGAGCGGAGATCATTCAGATCACATATAACCACAGCTAGAAGCAGTCTCTTCCCAACACTCTCTGAGGACTTAAGAGGCCGGCACTATATCCAACACTCCCTTTCTAACCCTCTTAAGACCCTTGATCGATGGGTCAGTCCCCTGTGAGTGCTGGGGGCCTGATGCTGACTGGCCCCTTCTCTTGGGGGCCGCACAAGATGTCAGCAGGTCAGTTGGCCTGACTCTGGTCAGGGCAGCTCTAAAGCTGGCTAACCCTCAGTGAGGAGGCACGGTCATAGCCTTAAGCTCCAAGAGCCCTGGCTTTGGAATCAGCATCTCTGAGCTTGAGTTCTGGGTGACTTTTAATGACTTCCCTCGTCTCTCAGGGCCTCAACTTCCTAAATATACAAAATGAGAGAGTTGGGCAATCTGCTTACTCAGATATCTTCTCTCCTGTTCTGAATTCTGTAATTCTATATTTTTGCTAATTCCCATCTTCCCTGGAAGGCAACTATCATGCTCAATAATGAAAAATTTAGGTATTACTAAAATCCATCATCTCAGAAACTAGCCAATAGCTACTAATTCCTTCTATTCTGTGCTATTTGATTTGTGTTGATAAATTCAGACCATGGAACACCTGCTTTGCTCATTTGATATTCTTTGATATTCCTCATCTGAATTTCTCATTCTGCTTTCTGCTTGAAATCAATCATAGCTCTTACATGCCAATATAAACAGCATGAAAAAGATCCCATGGAATCTATTTGCCACCAAACCAAAAAGATAATCTGGAAGAAATATCTGGAATAGATATTGTCATTTTTAAAGGTATGGGCAAATGTCCAAATCAAAGGAAACTACATTTCAATTGAACTGTAATTTCATCAGCCTGCCCATGCAAACGACAACCCATCTAGGCAACTTTCTCCCACTATAAAATTCTTGTTTGTGTCTCTCCATAAATCCTCCATTGAGGATGCAGCTGCAGGACAGACGCATTGTTCTGAATGTTTTAACTGCACATGGACAGGAAGGCAACTCTGAGGCCGTGTGTTATCCCCCAATCTTCGCTACGTGGCTGGCCAACCTTGTTTCTGCTGCTACAGATTTTTTAGGACGGCATTCAGGCCATTTCTGAGAACCAATCAGCATTTGGTGCTGACACTGATTCTTAAAGAAAACGAGAATGTGCTACTCCCATTTTCCATCCTGGCTTATTCTTCCTTTGACCACTGGCCTCCAGCTGCTGAGGGTACTAGAGCACAGGTAAATCCCCTTTCATTGGGTCCACAAACAAGTCATCAGAAATGCACATCTAAGTTGTCAGGATCTCAACTCACTCTCCTGCTCTCTGTGGCACTTCTTCCAAACCTTTTCCTCCCTTCTCAAACTTCCCTTGGTCCCTCTGCTTTCCCTCTTGTACCTGGAGAACCTTGAGTCATATTGTGCAGAAAAAAAAAAAAAAAACTGAGTCCATTCACTCTGAGCTTCCTCTTCTCCACTCCTGCTCACCTCCCATCTCTCTAATATCTTCTGATACCCTCTCCTTCATCCTGGCCTGGCTTTATTTCTTACCAAGGCTAAACCCTTTTAATTGCTCAAGCAATCTCCTCCAATGGATGGCCCCCTCTATCATCCCCACTCTTTCAATGATTTTAGTCTCTCCGTGGCTACTGGCTGATTCTTTCTGCCGACAAAAGTGCCCTCACTTGACCTTTCCATCCCTCCTAAATATAATTCTATTTCTCATCTGTTATCTGTAGCTAAACTCCTCAAAAAGAGCATCTATTAACAGGTGCCTCCATTTTCTCTCTTTTCACTCTATTCTGGCTTCCAGTCTTATCATTCCCTAAAACTGTTCTCTCTAAAGTTACCAATAATTTCTTAACTGCCAAATCTAAAGACTTGTTCTCCCTGACCTCTCTGCAAACTGACACAGTATATCTCTATCTCTCTCCTTCTTGAATCTCTCCCTCTTTCCCCTCTCTCTCCTTCTCCCTCCCTCTCCTTCTCCCTCTCCCCCTCCCTCTCCCCTTCCTTCTCCTTTCTCCTCTCTCTCTCTCTCTCTCTCTCTCTCTCTCTCTCTCTCTCTCTCTCTCTCTCTCTTTCTCTCTCTCATCTTTCTGGGATACCATTCTCCTGGTTCTCTTCCTGTCTGTTCCCCTTTTATTCTCCCTTTCTGGATCTTCTTCCAGATCACATCCTCTAACCACAGGTATCCCTCAAGGTTCTGTCCTTGACCCTCCTCTCTTCTCCCATCCTACTTTACCAGATGATATCAGTTTCCTTAAGATTTAAAAATCTATATTAATATTTAACTATGGATGGTGATGATTTTCAAATCTACCTTTCCCACTCCAATTCCTCCACTAACCTTCATTTTTGCATGTCCACCTGCTTTTCAAACATATTGAATTAGATATCAAGCTGACATCTCAAACTCAATAAATCCAAAACCTTTTCTCCTAACTGCACCTTCCTCCCCAGCCTTCTCTATTACTGTTCAGGGCAGCCCTCTTTCCCAGTGGCTCAGGCTCCCAAGCTAGGAGCCATCCCAGACTCCTCCTTCTCTCACTCTCCACAACCAAGCCAAGGCGTATTGATTTCCTCTTTGCCCATCTCTCCTTTGAGATTGCCACCTCCTCCTCTCATGCCTGGATCACTGCAGTTACTGTGGATAGGACTGCTGCCTCAAGTCTATCCCTTTTTCAGTCCTTCCTCCATTCTGATGCTTTCCTAACACTCAGGACCAGTAGTGCCATATCCTTCATTCCATAAACTACAGGGCCTCCCTGTCACCTCTGGAACAAAAATAAAATACTCTGTTTGGCAATCAAAGCCCTTCATTCCTAGCTCCCTCTTACCTTTCTGGTTTTCTTCTACCTGACTCCCCACACACACTCCTAAATGCAGTGACAGTGGCCTCCTGGCTGTTCCTTGAACAAGACTCTCCAAGTCTTGTCGATTCTCTCTGCCTCCCATCCTTGATTACGGATCTCCCTGACTTCCTTTAAGTTCCAATTCAGTTCCCACCTTCTCCAGGAAGCCCTCCCAACATCTCTTACTTCCAGCACCTTTCCTCTCCTATTTGTTTCCTATTTATCCTACATATAGCTTGTTTTGTATATTTGCACAGTCTCTGTATCAGATTGTAAGTTTTTTGAGGGAAAGACTTTATGCCTTTTTGTATCCCTAGCAGTTAGCCCAGTTCTTGGCACATAGCAGGGGCTTAATAAATGTTTACTGATTGATTGACTGTAGTGTCTACTTTAGGAGAAAAATTCACAATTTGACAAAACTTTCGTTTGTTGCTATTATTTTCTAAAATTCTCTTTATAAAAATTCACATCAAAGGAACAAATCTTCACAAGCTCAAACTGAATCCCCCACCTCCCTCACCCCGCCCCACCATCCTTCCTTGTTCTCTGACTAATCATGAAAGAGTTAAATTTTGAACATACACCATATACTCTGCTGGGTATCTTCCTGAACCATCTGAAGAGGAAAAAAAAAAAAAACGGTCACAGCCAGTTACCCACATTCGAGGAGTGTTCATTAGAACATCTGTAAGCACACACACTCTCTCTCACTGTCAGCTTTCTGCTGCCACGGTCCCAGTGTGCAGGCAGAGAAGCTTCCCAAAGTGCTGATATTTTAATCCTGGTTTAGACGCAAAGATTTCAGGGAGGGGGAAGCAGCCCCTCTGGCACTCAGGTAGGTCCAATCCATTCATTTCTACCAAACCTAAAGCTGGGGGCCACTTCCTAAACTTTGGGGGAAATTATAACGCCACACTTCAGCAGCTTATTCATTTCAAGTGGCCTGGGTGTCCAGATGGGGAAGGGATAATGAAGAATTGGGAAGCTGGGTTGCTTTTCTGGCTCAGCACACTGCGGGAATTTAATCCCTGCGCCTTTGGAGAGCTGTGTATTAATCTTAGTGCACAAATGCTTCCCTGGCAGAACTGTCAGAAAGAAAAACTAATCCCAGTTTTACTGCTAGCAAAAATCAAATAATGTATGCATCAAACCTGATTAACCTTGCAAGATGGTGTTAATTCATACACTAAATGCCTGCGGTTACACAAACTTATCTGCTATTAAGGGGCAATCTGGAAAACATGGGCAATACTGACCAATCAAATCTGATCTTAATCCAGAGTCCAGTATCTCCTTCAAGAAGGGAAAAATCAGTGGGGAGGAGGAAGGAGGATTGACATGAGAAACTACCAACCCAGACCTCATATTGTAGGCTTGCTTTGAGTATAATGTGTGCTCTTGGCTTCAAAATGAATAAATGAAATTCTCCCACTGAGAAATGATAGCATGGGGTTAGAAAAACCATAGAAGTGTAATGGTATGAGATTTCTGTCTTTTAGAAAGGCTCTTCAATGTGTGCTCACTTTGAAATTTCCCTCAGCTGAAGGATAGTGTCTTGTTTAAAATTTGGCCCATTTTAACTTATTCTTTTTTAAAGAAAGATCGTTGTTACATTATTTTTATTTTCAATATTCTTTTAAAAACCAAGACATGGCAAATATATGAAAGCTGTGGAAAATGTTAAACTGCCTAATTCAAGGAAAATATGTATGACCCAGTAAAGTGAGCCATAACTAACCAAAAAATAGAACAAAATCATGAGTTGCCCAAATGAAATGCATTTGATCATTTACATATATATGCATTGATTTCATGATTTTAAATAGGGAGTATTTTTAATTGAATAGAAAAATACTTGATGAGTGCTACAAAACACAGAAGCAAACTTACCTTATTTATTTGTCATCTCTGCCACTGTTCTGAGGGCCCTGCAATGACAATGAGGTAAGTTACCAACAGGGGATCAAAAGGAGGACAGGTCAAAAATTCAATATTGTCAAATATTCATTTCCAAAGCTGCAGTGACCCTAACCTAGTAGGGATGAGGAGAGTCCTCCTTGATTCTTGTCCAAGAGCAATTTTTTTTATTTTATCAAGAATAATCATGCTTTCACATATGAGAGTCTAAAATCCCTATGACATCCAAAAAAAAAATGATGCCAACAGGTTCAAATGAAAATTTGTTTTTAAAAGCCTTACTGAACAAAAACCAGCCTGCTCCATAGTATCTGGTTCACCCATGGGATCAGGAAGCCATTCCCCATTGCTAAAGTTGTTTTTTAGTTTAATAACAGACTTCCCAGGTGTTAGAAACAACCAGCCTTTGGCTTCTTTGCAGGCTGTGCCCCAGAGCTATGCAGCTAGAAGAAAATGATGTACATACTGCTGTTTATAATCACCTATGTGTTCCAGTTTATTGAATTGAGGACCAGTAATAATTCCTTTCAGTTATTATGGATTCATAGCCAGAACCTTCTTAATTACATGGCTGTCATTCTTTCTTGTGCCATTATGCCAGGATAAGTCAGGAATAAATAAAACTGCCCACTAGAACAAATACATAAGAAAATAAATAAAAACCTCACTAAACCCACATATCCTCTATTTTCTAAGGAAAAAGAAGATTTTTCCTTACCAAGGAAACCAAGATTTCTTTTTATTTTTTGATAAGGAAAAAAAAAACACCGTATACATCATTTCTAGCCCTATTAGTAGCTAAAGGACCAGATTATTATCAATGGATTCCACCCTGGGGAATTCAGAAGAATGTTTAAAGGTCCCTCTTCAGTCCAAAACTTGCTAAAAGAGAAGATTTAATGTTGATACAATGATTAGTGTTGGGAAACTATGTCCATGCTCCAAGGATGTAGGTGGTAAACTGATCACAGAATCAGAAATTCTAAGAATCTGGAAGAACCATTTGAAACTGTCACTCAAACCATTTGAAACTTTTGCTCTTCACTGAGGGAATTTCTGATTCTTCAGACCCTGAGAGTCTGGATAAAGACAATAAACTAGTGGTGTGAAAGACTAAGGGGAAAGTACCTAAGAGGAAGGCACTAAATCATGTTACCTGAACTGATCTTGTTATCTGGACCACACATTTAATTTAATAACTTTTAAGTATCTTTGTAAGGCTTATGTTTTACCTTGTAGGTGAAAAGCAACATGCAATCTACTTCCAATTTAAGAGGAAAAATATATGGTACACCTTTAAATGTGATACAAAGTGGAATGTGACAAGGATGAGGGAGAGAATAGGAAAAAAAAATGCTCAAGAAAGACTTCAGAGAGGACATGGCACTACAGAAGAGGAGGATTTTAATAGGCGGGTGGGACAAGGTGGCCTATAGAAATACATAGATGTAAATGGAACAGTCAGAAATCCAGTTATACCGGAGCACAGACTGTAAAATAGAGAGTTATGTCAAATAAGGTAGTTGGAAGTTTGAAGCTAGACTGTTAAAAGACTTAACAGTGACTAATAATAGTTAGCATGTCCATGGTACTCTAGGTTTGCACAATGCTTTATATATGGGATTGCATTTGACCATCACAATAGCTCTGGGAGGTAGCTGCTGTTATTATTCCCATTTTACAAATGAGGAAACTGAGGCACAAAGAGGTCAAGTAACTTGTTCAGAATCTCAAACCCAGTTTGCAAACCCAGGTCTTTTTAACTCCAAGTCTCATGGTCTAGCCACTGTACCATGGCCTCCCCTTAAATGCCAAATTAAGTAACTTGACCTTTACCTTATGAGAATGGGTACCATACTCAATGGGTATTACAATGGGAATCACTCAAGGTGACTCATATTCTATCCCTAAGTGGTCCTATTTAGCCCAGAAAGTCAAAAATCTGTACACAATAACCAGTTGTCCCAGTTTCCAAAGCTTAGTAATCACCTGTCAGCATTAAGACCATCATCCTCCAAATGTGACACGTTATTATACACTAACAGCACCACTTGTGGCAGGTTCAGATCTTGAGATTTAGTAGCATATTAAAAAAGAGCCCAATAAATCCAAGCCCTGCTTTCCTGCTCCTCTCCGACACTACTGATTCTGTTTGTTTCCTGAACCTTTTGACCTTAAGTTTAGCTGTTATTTAAACAGAGATGGCATATAGTATTCACAGACCCCAATATCCTTCTAAAGTTCATCTTCTAAATAAGGCCTAATTATACTTACTTTGAATGGTAGAAGGTATTTAAGAAATGCCCTTATCATATTTTACCTTGAATCAGATTTGTCTGGGTAATTTCAAATAAAAGATTTTATTAGATAGAAGTGTGTATGTACACATACATTTATATATGAGTATGTATATATATACATATATGTGTGTACATTTTTATGTGCAAATATATATACATACATATACATATGTATAATAGTTTGCAAACTTTAAAATGCCATAGAAATGTTAATATCACATAAATCTCTTTCGCCTTATTAGGTTATAAGCATTTTTAGGAAAGAGACTGTACTATTTTCACAAAAGAAATAAATACTAAAAGCTCAGCCAATTTTGGTACCTACTTGCCACTTTGGCTTACAGAAAGCAGCTGCTTCCTTCTCTTGATTTTTCTCTAGCACCACTTCTCAGTCTCTTTTGTTGTAGTATCACCCATCTCCAATCACCCCAAATTTCTGTTCTGTGCTTTCTTTTCTTCCCCCTAAACACTGTTTCTCCTTGTTGATCTTTCTTTACCATGGCTAAATACTAAAGACTCCCTTTATTTATGTATCCAGCCATAATGGCACTCCTAAACCCCACTCCCATATTGCCATCTCCCAAAACTCTTCATTATGTTCCCCAGCATGTCAACTTAATGCTAAAGATGGAAGCCATTCTCCTCCCTGAAAAAAGTCATCTTTTTCCAGCTCCTCTTTTCTGTGCGGCAGGTATCCATCCTCAGCCAATGAGGCTCCCTACATTTAGAGTTTATCCTGGATCACTTGATGCCCCTAACTGCTGAAGAGTCTGCCCCTCAGGGTTCCATTTCTCTATGTCTCCCAGCTAATACCCTAGTCCAGGCCTCTTTGATGCACCTGGGCTTTCTGTGAGGGCTTCCCACTCGGTGCTACTGTTTTCCATCTCTTCCCTCTATGATCCATTGTCCACACAGTTGCCAAAAGCATCTTCTGAAGGCCCAGGTCTAACCTCATCATGACCCAACTCAAAAAGTTTCATTACCTCTGAACAAATTGTAAAAATGCACATTTCTCTGGCTGGCATTTAAAGCCCCACATAATCTGCCTCCAACCCACCTTTCAGCCTTATTTCAGAATAATCCTCTACATGGACCTGGCAATATAACCCAGACACCAGCCAGGCCTTGACATTATATCTCCTACCTGCAGGTACTGACGTAAGCCACCTCCCATACCTGGCTCCTGTCCCCTCCCATTTTGGCCCCTTGTAAGAAATGGTTTCCTGCCAGGATCAGATGTGGAGTCCCAACTTGTGGAGCCTTCCCAAATGAAAATGCTCTCTCCTTCTTCAAATTAACTGGTATTAAATTCCTCTGTGTACTTGCCGTATACACCCAATAGAATGTAAACTTTGCAGAGCAGGGACGATTTTGCTTTTGTCTTTAATTCTTAATCTTTACTGAATTGAATTAGATTTGCACTCTCATATATGAAAGCATACTTTTTATTAAATAACAATCTGTTCTTAGACCCTTCCCATTTCCAAAAGCAGGACAGGAAGAATAAGAGGTAGCAACAAACTAAAATCCCCTCTACCATTGTGCTGGCTCTTCTTTGGAGAAAGAAAAGGAGAGAAAAGAGTGGGAGACTGACTTGCCTTATAACAATAAGTTATATTTATAAGGTGTTTCTGTGTGAACTATGTAAGGAAACTACTATGACCCCTATTTGAAAGAGAAAGAAATTGAGGGTCAGGATGATTCACTAGGAGGAAGTGTGGTAGAGACTACTAAACTTCAATTTGTTTGGCTCTTTATTATCTAATGTTGGAAAGATCACTTTCTGTCTCAGTTTTTTCCAACATAAAACTGAGATTAGGTCAGCGGTTCTTAGCCAGGAAGGTGAACCTGTTAGTATCTTGATAATTATGTGTCAATAGAATCAGTTTCCCTTACCATCCTATGCGATTTATTTCATGAATTTGAAAATATTCAGGGAAGGGTCAAAGGCTTCTCCAAATTGTCAAAGGCACAAAAAAAAAGGGGGGGTTAAGAAGCCTTGGATTAGATGATCTCACTAACTGAGACTCTATGGTTTGATCATGCCCACATACTGGTAAAATAATGTCAGGGCTCAGATTTGAACTAAGTTCTAACAGAGCAGACAGAGAAAGACAAGCATAGGGAGAGAAAGAGAAAGGTGAACCAAAAGAAACTATATATACATATATATATATATATATATATATATATATATATACACATATATATGTATGTATATATACATGTGTGTATACACACACACTGATAAGAAATAAATTTAAAAATAAGAGTTCCTTTAGTTCAGCTTACTTCCATTGTGTATGTAGAAGCCATTATATGCTGGTAAGAAATAGATAAATTAAAAGTAGAAAGTAGAAAGTAAAAAAAAGTAAAAAGTAGAAAAAAAAAAAAAGAGAAAGGTGAACCAAAAGAAACTATATATATATATATATATATATATATATACACACACACACTGATAAGAAATAAATTTAAAAATAAGAGTTCCTTTAGTTCAGCTTACTTCCAGTGTGTATGTAGAAGCCATTCAAACCCCAGGTGGAGACTTTATTCTTAATAATGATTGACAGAGACATTTAAAGCGCATGTGGTGCTTTCAAGTTTGCAAGGAAAACTTAAACTTCACACGTCCTCTAGCTATTCCAAAGCCTGGGCACTCTGCGCATTATGAAGCCGGTTTAATGGCTAAGCAGGAAGTCCCGAGTTCAAGTCCTGCCTATAACGGGGCAGGTTGACCCGTCCCTACTCAAGGAAACTCTAAAGACCCTTCGCATTTCAGAAAGCAGGATGTGGGAATAAGAGGTAGCAATAAACTGCCTGAATCAATCTGCAGAGAAATGACGGACCTACAGTGATGAAGGGAACTTCCCAAACCCAGGAAACCCCGGGTCTAGCCGCTCTACCTGTTTCGTTTTATTAACGTGAACAAGTGGAGGCTCAAAGCGATTCAGTGGTTTTCTTTGAGCCACTTTCATCTTCCTTCTGGAAGACGATCTTTCAGTCAGGGAGGTGCAAGGGAATGGGATTTCAGTGAGGGAGGGCAGCCGCCTCCCTTCCCCCTCCAGAGCCACCCGATCCGCAGCAGATACAGAGCAGGATGACCAAACGCAGGGGGGAGGGGGGAGCCGATGACGTAATACCAAGAAACTCCGGAACGAGTCTAAAGTTGGACTTTGGCGACTCCCACTCAGTGGTTTAGATCAGGAAATGCCAAAAGGCCGTTCATTCCTCCTTTAAGTGCCTCCTTCCGAGGCGCTGGGTACTGGGTCTGGGGCCGAGGGCTTGGGTTCGAATCCTCCGTCACGCCCCAGCGGGACAGTCTTAGGAAAGTCTCCTCCCTCAACTCGGCCCCGGTTTTCTCATCTGTCACACGGGGAGGAGGAGGAAAGGGGGGGAAGGGGGAGGCGCGGTGGGAAATCAATGGCTGCCGGGGGTAGAGTTATGCGTTCCTATCTCACTACTTCTTTGGGCCTCTGTCTCCCCCTCCGAGCCCCACAACCTCCGAGTCCCTCGTCCGGCCCTCGGTTTTCCCCTCTGTAAGGGACTCCCCCCGTCACCCCCAGCTCCGGGCTCCTCCATCCGCGGCTCCGAGGGGGGAGGGAGAGAGGACCCGCGTCGCCATGACAACGGCGGCTCCCCGCCGGGGGCCGCCCCTTCCGCTGGGCCTCCCTCGGGCAAATGTCGGCGGAATCGGCCTCGACGCTCACCTCGTCACTCAGTGTCCCTAGATCTTAAGCCGAGTGGAGTCCGGGCTTCTTTCCCTGTGGGAGCAGGGCCGAGGCCTGCGCTGTCCGTTAGCCTCGCATCCCTGAACGAAAGGGCTTCTAGGAAATGTAGTTTCGGTCCCGCCCGCAGGACTGAGGGGAATGTTGGATCAACTGAAACTACAATTCCCAGAATTCCTAGGGAAACAAGTCCTACCCTTAAATCCGTCCCCGGGTGAAAAAGCTCTGGTGGAAGGTTCTGGCTCTCCTGGCTTAACAGGAAGGGGAGGGAAGGAGGAAAGGGGGGACATTCATTCTTTTTTTTCTTTTTTTTTTTTTTTTTTTTTTCTTATAGTAACTTTTTATTGACAGAACCCATGCCAGGGTAATTTTTTACAACATTATCCCTTGCACTCACTTCTGCTCCGATTTTTCCCTCCCACCCTCCATCCCCTCCCCTAGATGGCAAGCAGTCCTATACATGTTGAATATGGGGACATTCATTCTTAGCTCCTATTGGCTGCTCTGTTGTCCTTGTTCGGTCGTAGCTGACAGTTTGTGATCCCATTTGGGGTTTTTTCGGCAAAAATACTAGTGGTTTTCCATTTCCTTCTCCAGCTCATTTAAGAGATGAGGAAACTGACACAAATAGAGTTAAGTGACTTACTCAGGATCACACAGTTAGTTAAGTATCTAAGGCAGAATTTGAACTCGGGGCTTCCTGCGTGTAGACCCTAAACTCCATCCCCTGCGCCGTCTAACTTCCCAGAGGTCTTTCCCATCGATAGAATGATTGTATTGACCAATATGTCCCATTTAAAGAGTCCTATTTGAGCTTCTCAACCACCCAGGGAGGCAGGTACTATTATGAACTGCTTTTCACAGAAAAGGAAATCAGTGCTGAAAGACCAGTTAGTCACAAGCATTTATTAAGTCCTTACTGTATACCAGCCACTGTGCTAAGCATCGGGAATACAAATAAAAGCAAAAGGACAGTCCCTGCCCTTGGACGGAGATGACGCTGAC
Organism: Sarcophilus harrisii; assembly: GCF_902635505.1. Lineage (NCBI taxonomy): Eukaryota > Metazoa > Chordata > Mammalia > Dasyuromorphia > Dasyuridae > Sarcophilus > Sarcophilus harrisii. The sequence goes on along the minus strand of NC_045431.1, from coordinate 222,518,825 downwards.
ACGGGGTGGAGGGAGAGAAAATATCTGAGCGGGGACTTCATGATCAAGGCTGGGGAACCTGGGATGGCCAAGGTGGAGCCCTTCCCCCAGGCGGAGATTCAGCAAAGAGCTGTCCAAAGGCAGAACAAGCTGGTGCTAGTGAAAGCTGACGGATCTAGTTCCTAAAACTGGCCCGAGGTCCCGCTGGCTGCAATGAAGCTTCTGAGAATGAACTTGAATTTACATTCCTGACTTAAAAGTCCAATGCCGTCTCTCTCCATTGCGCCTAAATGCCCATCTAGGGGACGGAGTTTGAATGGGAAAAGGCTGGTGGTGGCTGTCCCAGTGAGGAGCTCACGAGTAATCTATACCTCCAGGGTCACTATGTAGTGGCAGGTACCTTGGACAGAGACTCAAGGAAGAATGCTGGCTTAGAACGCTGGCTCACAATAGTGGTGAGATCCTGGTCAAGTCCTTTCACTATTCAGAGGCTCCATCCCCAAAACCCTTGTATTTAACTAATGTGTGTGTGTGTGTGTGTGTGTGTGTGTGTGTAGGAATTTGCATTTTTCCCTACATGTAGTCATTTGAACTTTTGTTTTTACATACACACACACACACACATATGCACACATATTCATATTTATTTACTTTAAGGGCATCTAGGGAGCACAATGGATAGAATGTTGAGTTCGGACTCAGGAAGATTCATCTTCCTAAATTCAAGGAATTCACCTTAGACACTTGGCAACTATGCAACTTTAACAAGTCACTTAACCTCTCCTTGCCCCACTTCTTCATTTGTAAAATGAACTGGAGAAGGAAATGGCAAACTATCCCAGAATCTTTGCCCAGAAAGCCCCAGATGAGGTCACATAGACTGAACAAAGCCTAAACAGAAAGACAACAACAACAAATGTACTATATTAATGTGAGTTCTTACTATTTATTGCTTTCTATGATTTCTTTAGATAAAGGATCTGCCCATCATCAGTCAACATGTCCCTACAGATGATAACAGTGAATAATAATGCCTCCCTAATCCAACCAGGTTTCTCTTTGATGAATTTTGATAGACAAGTTTTTTTCTTTGGGCAAAAGGGCTGGCCCAAGAGGTCTTGCCCCACTGGTGTTTTTCTCTTCGATGTCAAACGGAACCAGCTCAAACTGAAGCCTGCTCTTTTCTCTAAGGACTCCTGTTACCTCCCCCCTCTTCGATATCCAGCTACATGCATCTTCCAAAGTAATCTTGAGTCAGAGACAAAACAATATATCATCCATGGAGGAAAAACCCCAAACAATGAACTGTCAGATAAGATTTACATCATGAGTGCCATTTGCAAGAATAACAAGAAAGTTACTTTTCGTTGTACAGAGAAAGAATTAGTTGGAGATCTTCCTGAGGCAAGATACGGCCACACTATTGATGCAGTTTATAGCCGAGGAAAGAGCAGGTGTATTATCTTTGGAGGACGGTCTTATATGCCATCTGCCCAGAGGACCACAGAAAAATGGAACAGTGTCATTGACTGCTCTCCATGTGTCTTTTTAATGGATATTGAATTTGGATGCTGTACCTCCTACAACTTTCCAGAGCTCCAGGATGGGCTCTCCTTTCATGTCTCCATTGCCAAAAATGATACTATTTACATTCTCGGGGGCCATTCTCTCATTAATAATAGCCGACCTCCCAACTTGTACAAATTGAAGGTGGATCTGCCATTGGGGAGCCCCGCAGTGACTTGTACTGTCTTACCAGGAGGAATCTCGATCTCCAGTGCCATCCTGACTCAAACTAAAAGCAATGAGTTTGTCATTGTGGGGGGCTACCAGCTTGAAAATCAAAAAAGGATGGTCTGCAACATTGTTACGGTAGAGGACAACAAGATTGAGATCCAAGATATGGAGACTCCAGATTGGACCCCTGATATTAAACACAGCAAGTTATGGTTTGGAAGCAGCATGGGAGATGGGACCGTTTTTCTTGGTATACCAGGGGACAATAAGCAAGCTATGTCAGATGCACACTATTTCTACACCTTGAAGTGTGGTGGAGATGACCCAATGGATGAAGAACAGGCAACAGTCTCCTGCAGTCAAACATCAGCAGAAGACCCAGGTGACTCCACTCCCTTCGAAGACTCAGAAGAATTTTGTTTCAGTGCAGAAATCAACAGCTTTGATGGGGATGATGATATTGATACCTATAATGAAGATGACGAAGAAGATGAATCACAAACAGGTTATTGGATCATCTGCTGCCCCACCTGTGACATTGACATCAATACCTGGGTACCCTTCTATTCCACTGAACTCAACAAGCCTGCCATGATTTACTGTTCTCATGGAGACGGCCACTGGGTCCATGCCCAGTGTATGAATTTGGCCGAGCAGTTGCTCATTCATCTCTCAGAAGGAAGCAGTAAATATTTCTGTAATGAGCATGTGGAAATGGCAAGGGGCCTACAAACACCAAAGAAGACTCTGCCTTTAAAAAGAACCCCATTGAAACCTCTCCACAAAAAAGCCCCCGTAAAAATAATAACTCCAGCCAAGAAATCATTTTTCAGAAAGTTATTTGATTAGAATTATAAAAATTTTTGGATTTAAATTCCACACATCAATTTTTTAGACCTAAGCTTTAAAATCACAGTTTTAACATAGGGAGTTTCTGTTTTGTCCACTGGGAAAAAAAAATGTATCTTTTTTTTTTACCCTTATGAGTTTAGTCCTGAGGAGAGGGAGTTCATTAAATCCAATTCCAAATATATTTATTAAATGAAACTAAGTTCAGCAAGTAATACACATAGAGGCTTCCAAATCATAACTTTGGAGTTAGAAGAGATCTTCAAGTTCTTTATTTTACAGATAAGGAACTTGAATCCCAGAAAGTTTATAAGATTTATCTGTAGTCACAGATTGGAGCAAAATTTGAACTCAGATCCACTTCATTTCCATTTTGTTGAGAATTTCATATCTGAATATTGAAAAACCTTGAAAAACCTTAAACATAGAAATATACTCATAATAGCTTATGTTTCTATAGAACTTTTAATTTTTTAATTTTAAAATTTTTCATGCCTTTTTGGTCAGAGATGTGCTATATATGGCCAATAATACTGAAAGTAACCAAAACAAATTAAGATGTAATTGGGAATTAGTTGATTAAATAAATAAAAGCATAAAAGAGCATAGATAATGTTAATATGTAGTTTTCTAAATCAACATGGCAGTATGGAGGGATCCTTATGTACCATTTAGTGGGAAGAGGGTTGTTTGTTTTTTTTTAATTTTTGTTTTCCCCAGTTACTGTGTAAAACAACATTTTTGATTATACATGTACATTCAGCTTTTTACAAATCTGCTTATGAATTATGTTAGAAAAGTCAGAATGAAAGGGAAAAATCACAAGGAAAAAAACAGAAGAAAAAGAAGGAAAAAGTGAACATAAGATGTTGATTTACATTGAGTATCCATAGCTCTCTCTCTGGATATAGATAGCATTTTTCATCCAGAGTTTATTGGGATTGCCTTGGATCACTGAACTGCTGAGAAGAACCAAGTCTGTCAGTGTTAATCATTGCACCAATTTTGCTCTTGTTGTGTAACACTGTTTTCCTGGTTCTGCTTGTTTCATTCAGCACCAATCTCTCTAGACCTTTCTAATATCAGCTTGTTCATCATTTTTTATACAACAATAATTTTCCATTACTTTCATATACCATAACTTTTTAAGCCATTCCCTAATTGATAAGCATCTACTCATTTTCTAGGGGTATCATTTCTATTGGAGATTGACACCACTGTGTTAGGTCTTTCCTCACAACAAGCCCATGAGACAGGATTAACCCGTCTTGACAAATGAGATTGAGATTTAGGGAACAGTTGTGACATCTGTGACATAGAGCTTTAAAAAAAAAACCTAGGCCAAATCTCACAGAACATTCCCCAAAGGAAGAAGCACAAAACAGCTCCTAATATAAAATTTTAAGACATTCATTTGGGAGGAGAAAAGATAGATATTCTGGCATAGAGCAAAACTATTCTGCTCAAAGAGTGGAGAACTCAGAGATAATACACGGTGTAGGATACCCAGGGGGAAGAAAGCCAGCTATATATTGGCAAAGAAATGCCCTTTAAACTTCAGCACCTTGGGGTAAAACTCTGATCACCCCACCCTAATTATGCCTTCTGTTGCCCAATGTCAAACAGCTAATTGGTGGCACAGTTGCGACCAGTACCCAGCACTCCTGGTGACCTTTCCTCAACATCACATTGAACCTAGAGTCTGTGTCTAGGATCTCATTTTTAATGTCTATTTAATGCCATAGGGAAAAAGGAACAATTATTTGTAACATCTTTCCAGTTTTAGTCAACATCAGTCACCATCCCTAAGTGTCTATACCCTACTCATCACCAGAGCTTCAGGCTCTGAGCTAAAGCACTGAGCTAAAGACTTAGTTACAATGAATTCAGATGCTAAGCTCAAGCAGATCACCAGGTGTACCAGAAAGATCATACACTTGGGCTCAGAGAAACTTGTTCTGTTCCTGGCTTTGCTACTGACCTTTCCAGGTGAGAGTGATCTGTCTGGGTTTCAGTATCTTTATCCCTAAATGATGGGAGGCTGGACTATTTTATCTTCAGGGCCTTTCTGGCCCCAACTCCTCCCTTATAAATTCAAAGCTTTTGAAGACAATTTCACAAGAAATGGAAGATAGGACTGTTGAGCCCTATGAAAATGAAAGAGGAGTAACTGAGATAGGGTTAAGAGGGGTATTAATGAAATTACCAGTGTACAGGCCAGTCAGACATTTTTACTGAATTCTTTCAAGAGAAGCTAAAGATAGTTGATAAAATTAAAAAGCATGTGATTAAAAATGGGCAAAAGTGAGGGAATCTCTTTTTTTTTTATTTAGTGCCTAGTTAACCTATGCAGTTCAATGCCAAACGATATAGTAAAATCAGTGAGCTTAGTAAGGTTCAATTAGACACTTAACAAGAAAAAATTCTTTGTACCAGCTAGAATGAAACTCGCAAGGACTATTAATTTTGAGGCTCCAGGGCTTCCATTGATCACTAGACAGGATTAGAAATAAACATTCCCCTCTGATGGAGTGTTTTCTTAAGAAAGAATTGCATCTTCTCCTAAAAAACAGCCTCCCATGGCTGGTTATCAATCTTCATCAAGCGCCTCTCAGATACCACAAAGACCCAAACCCTGTGGGAGATGGAACAAGACAGCCCACATTTCTTTCACTGTAGCTTCATCTTCCAACTCCCAAAAATCAGTAATGTGGCCAAAACAGCATGTATTTATGGTGTGAAGAATATGACTTCTGATTCTCAGCTCCAAACACCATCGACAAGAGGATCCGAAGACTGTGACTTCTAAGTGATTCCTTACATTGTGGTGCTCATTCCCAAATGCCATCGACCTAGAGCACTGGACACAGAAAGAACCAATCTCAAATCTGGCCTTAGTCACTTACTGGTTTTGTGACCTTAAGTAAATCATTTAATCCTCTCTGCCTCCCTTTCCTCAATTGTAAAGTCAGAATAACAACAAAAGCTATTTCTCAGCATTCCTTATTAGGAGCCTGTGAGATAAATTTGTAAAAGAAAAAAGAATCTCAACACAGGGGCTGATACATAGGAGGTGCCTAATAAATGCTTGTTTCTTCTTTATGGTATTCATTCTCAACTGCCAGTATGGAAAATCCTATCCTATAAAACTAATAGTCTAAAGAGTTTCCCTGTTTCTGTTGTTTTTACCAATTATTCACAGTCATTCATAAGTGAGCAGAATTCTGCTATGTCATTCCCTCCACAGACCTCAGTCATTATGCCCCATTATATTTATAGATATCACGTGGCAGTGTTACCATGGCTGCAATCTTGAGGTTTTTTGACAAGAACTCAGAAAAGGAAGTGATCCTTCACAGGGAGTGGACTGACCTCCTCCACTGATTTAATTAATGAAGATACAAAAGGATCATAATCTAAAGGGCAGAGGCTAGCTAGTCCAAAATCCACATTTTACAGATGAGGAAATTGAAACCTAGAGAGGATAGATATCTTATCCAGAGTTCAGTAGAAGGAACACAGGAAACACAACATAAGGGCAGCTAGGTGTCTCGGTCAATCGAATGTGAGCTTGGAGTCTGGAAGAGGGTGACTTGCCCATAGTAACCCAACTAGTAAGAGTCTTAGGCAAAATTTGAACTCAGGTCTTCCTGATTCTAGGCTATTAAAACTCTATATAAATGTAAACTGAATAGCTAGGAAGCATAGTGGGTGGAAGGAATCAGGAAGACTCTTCCAGGCTTGGATAATTACTAGCTATGTGAACCTTGGAACGTCATTTAATCCTGTTTACCTCAGTTTCCTCATCTGTAAAAAAAAAATGAGTTGAAAATCTCTTCAATACCTTTGCCAAGAAAACCCCAAATAGAGTCACAGAGAGTAGGACATGATGACTAAACTGACTAAACAACAATAAAGGGAATATATAAATAATAATAATTACAATAAATAATAATAAGGGCAGTCAGAGACCACAGGAAGAGTTTGGGTTAGCTGGAACCCAGAGGAACTCCAAAACAGTAAAATCTGGTAGGTTTCATAAGATTTTCACCTGGATTAAGCATGATCAGGCAGGAAGGAGTGAGAAGCTCATGATGCAAATTCATGCTGGTCAGTGGGTGTGAGGAAGGAAGGAGAAAGGGTTCCCCATCTAGGAATTGGCAGCTAGTTGATATTCAGACTTTCTGCTAAAGGAAAATAGTTTTTGGCCATTCAAAGGGACATTGCTTTCACCAAGTGACTCAGGGGATTTGGACTTCCTGAAGCTTTTTCCATTCAGCAGGATAGGGAGACTACCCAGGTCCTTATATAAGCTTACTGACTTTGTGACTCTGGGAACTTAACCTCTCAGTGCTACAGGCAACCCTATAAGATTAATTTGCCAAAAAAAAAAAAAAAAAAAAAAAAAAAAAAGTACTGACCTATATTGGAAGAATTAGTTCCTTATATTAGTGAAATCACTATTGTAATTCACATCTCTATGGACTATTGTCTATAGTCAAATATACATCTCACAAATGATGCTTTTAGTTACCAGTTAAATTGAGGAATTGTTTGGTTTTTTGGTGAGGAAAAAACTAGTATACAAAATATGGCAATGGGAAAACTACATTATATGACTGTAACATAACAAAATGAAAAATACAAGAACTTAAATATCCCAATAAACCTACATCTACATCATTGGAAGAATTATATATGAGTACATATATGTTTTAATATTAAACAATACCTGTGTGCTTACATGTTAGACCCCCCTTAAAGAATATAAGCTTTCTAAGAGGAGGGACTCTTTTTTCCCCTTTTGTCTTTGTGCTTAGCACAATGCCTTACAACAAGGAAGGAGGTACCTTTATCTATTGTCTTTCTCCATTAGAATGCCAACTCTCAAAGGCTGCCTTTCTCCACCTACATCCCCAGCACTCTTAGCATAGTACTTTACACATATTATTTAATCAATATTTAATCAACCTATGTCATTAATGGTTTGCTCAAAACATTTTTGGAGTGCCATGGAAATGGAATTCAGAAAGTATTTCACATCCTCTTAAATGTGCACAATGATGACAAATCTTCAACCCTGGAGGGTGGAATGGTTTGTGAAAATGTCATTCAGTGCCAAATCAAGTAAGTAAGGTGTGTGACTTGGATGAGTAGTATAGTTAGAAGTCAAAAGCAAAGTAGAAAAATAAAGAAGACAGGGTTCTTTTGAAGTACTTCAAACTGACCCCTTTGACTGCCAGGGTTCCAACAGGGTTGTTAAAAAGAAGAAGCCTCTGTCCTTCACCAACAGGCGACCTAACAGTGATTCACAAAATCATTTCAGAGCATCAGGTGAGAGTAGACTGGTTCCTTCCATTTCCCTGATAGTTCTAAGTGTTGAACATGTATAATCGATTTCAGATTCAATAAAATGACTGAGAAAGCTTATCTGCAGGGCTAGGGAAAAAAACAAATAAAAAAACCAGGATAGTGTCAAATAGTATATTTTAAGAGAACAGGAAGAAGGACAATCAATGGTCATGCATCATTGTTGAGATGGCACTCAATAGAATATGCCAGTTGAGCAAACCTAATGGATTCTTTGCAGCCTCTTCCTGAAATGAGAGACATGATAACAGATTTTCTAGAACTTATATTCAGCCCATCTGATTGGTCATTCTGTTCTTATGGATAACGGAAGACAGAATTCATGCGAGTCAAGTGCTCTACACAAAGATTGATCTTCGATTCACTGTACCTTCCTGAAAGGCTGCAGACATATGCAGACGGGATTTTGTCGTAGTCATTACTAAAATGACATTCAGAAGAGACTTTAGTTTGACTCCTGCCTCAGAAGCTTTGTGACTCCATCTCTCAGTTTTAATTTGTTCATCTATTAAATGGGGATAACACCTAAAGTACTTACCTCAAAGGTTTTTAGTAGGTAACCCATAAAAACATAGGATCATAGAATCCAAGCTGGTTAAGATTTTTAGAGGTCATTGAATTAAATCCCTTCATTTTATATAAGGAAGCTGAGCTCCAAAGGTGAAGCTGTTTGCCCAAAGTCACCTACGAAGTAAACAGTAGACCTGGGATTGAAACAATCCCAAATTTCCTGATCCAAGTCTATTTTCCTTTCTACTATATCAAGCAGCCTCTGAACTATACATAATGTTTTGTAACCCTTGAAAGATCGCATAAATATCAGCCACTTTGGTTTCTTTAATGCATTTTTTATTTGCTAACAAAAGTAGGATGGGATGTGAATTAGTTCCCATAACAGAAAAGTTTGTCACATTGAAAATGATGCAATGGGACAAAAAAAACAGAATCCATATACACCAAAATATTGATAGCAGCACTTTTTGATGGGAGTAAAGAATGGGAAACAAAATAGATGCCCCCCATTTGGAGAAGAAGTAAATAAAATGTGGTCCATGAATGTGATGGAATAGTATTGTGATAAAAAAAAATGGTAAGTTGAAGAACACAGAAAAGCTCTATCCATTCTGGTTGTGGCTCCAGACCCAGATTTGGCATCACTTTGAAGGAAAAGGACATGATGTGGTTTGAGCAGGTGTGTACCAATATGGGGATACTACTCAAGAGCATCAACAGGTATTAACATATCAGCTGCTGGAAGAGCTACTGAAAGATCTGTCAGATAATGTACTAAAAGTATGGATGAGCATACATGGTGGGAGCCTCAACAAGACAGAATTGGTCCTCATTGGCAGCCAAGAAGGGTGTGTTGTTGTTCAGCTGTTTTTCAGTCTGATCCAACTCTTCATGACCCCATTTGGACTTTTCTTGGCAGAGATACTAGAGTGGTTTGCCATTTCTTCTCCAGCTCATTGCAGATGAAGGAACTAAGGCAAACAAGAGTTAAGTAAATTGCCCAGGATCACATAGTTAGTCAGAGTCTGAGGCCAGACTGGACTCAGGAAGATGAATCTTCTTGACTACAAGTCCAGCACCTTAGCTGCCATGGAGTTGGATAGTTTTGCTATTTTTTTTTCTTTTTAAAATTTTTATTCTTTGAAACAAGGGATAGTCCTCTAAGTGTGAGAAGAAGAGAGGAAAGAAATATATTTGGGAAAAAATGTGATTTTAAGGCATTAATCTTTTAATTTTTTTTTTAAATAATTGCAAAGGTGATTCTATGAATCCATTAGTTTTACCATGTCCATTTGGGATAGAACAGACTAATATAACCCATGTAAGCTGTGTAGGCAGGCAGGGAGTAAGAAAATTCAAAGTTCATTTTATTTCAATTTAGAGCTCTAAGAAACTTGAGAGGTAATTTTAATCCAACCCCTTGATTTTACAGAGGAAGAAAATATAACTCAGAAAGATTGGGCAATTTGTCCCAAGTCACCTAAAGAACAGATGGCACAGGTAGGATTTGAACTTCAATCCTCTGGCACCAAATGCATTTCTCCCATCATCTCCAAGCCTTTACATTGGCCATGCCCCATAACTGGAACATTTTTTCCCCTTGCCTCCACCCCTTGGGGTCCCTGCCTTCCTTTATTGCTCAGCTTCAGAACCAACCTATTCACTACGCATTTCCCCCCAATGCCATTTCCCCACCCACCCATCCAACTTCTGAAGCATTCTCTTCTCAAATTTCCTTGTATCTGCTTTATTTGTGTCTATCTCTATGTATATATAAGCTGCCCTGTCCAGTAGAATGTAAACTCTTCCAGAACTGGGATCAACCACTTTTCGTCTCTATGCTCCTAATGCCTGATACATAGAAGGTACTTTTTGGCTCAAAAGAGATCATGTTCTGTTTACAAAAAAACCATTGGCCTAAATATGATAATGGCCAGAATTTTGGTCCCAGTTTTGCCAATTTCTTGTCATCCTAGCTTGGGCCTTGTGCACATAATGAGAATTAGAGTAGATAATCTTTCAGGTCACTTCTACCTCTGTGTATGTGATCCCCCAATCCAAGTGATCCTAGGCAAATTTGATAAATGCTTGTCGACTTCATTAGATTTACCATGATTCTTCCTTGGGGAAAGGGTATTGTTTCTATTAAAATGCTATTTTAATAGTATTCATTACAAATATACCACTAAACATCCTGAACCTGTAACTATAGGCTTCATTTGGACTTCATGATTTCTGGGTTTCTTCTTTAACATTCCATGTCCTAATTCTAGACTATTTCCCTCTAGGTTCCTATATTGAGATTTGTCTTTCTTGATCCCTCAAGAACCAAAGAATCAACTGGATAAAGTGGTAAATTAGTTGTTGTGGAAGTAATTTAGTTAATATTTGCCCAAGACCTTCTGGAAATGATCCCTCTCTCTTCTCTTGAATTTAAGGTAACTCCCTCCCACTCACTGCTTCTCCATCTACTAAACAAAATCTATCTCCAATACCCAAAACCTTTTTTTTGAAATTACAGTCAGAATTCAAGAAAGATAGGGGTACAGTTTTTGGGATAAGAATGCATTATTTGACAAAAATTGCTGGGAAAATTGGAAATTAGTATGGCAGAAACTAGGCATTGACCCACGCTTAACACCGTACACCAAGATAAGGTCAAAATGGGTTCATGATCTAGGCATAAAGAATGAGATCATAAATAAATTGGAAGAGCATAGGATAGTTTACCTCTCAGACCTGTGGAAGAGGAAGGAATTTATGACCAAAGAAGAACTAGGGATCACTATTGACTACAAAATTGAAAATTTTGATTATATAAATTGAAAAGTTTTTGTACAAACAAAACTAATGCAGGCAAGATTAGAAGGGAAACAATAAACTGGGAAAACATTTTTACAGTCAAAGGTTCTGATAAAGGACTCATTTCCAAAATATATAGAGAATTGACTCTAATTTATAAGAAATCAAGCCATTCTCCAATTGATAAATGGTCAAAGGATATGAACAGACAATTTTCAAATGATGAAATTAAAACTATTACTACTCATATGAAAGAGTGTTCCAAATCACTATTGATCAGAGAAATGCAAATTAAGACAACTCTGAGATACCACTATACACCTGTCAGATTGGCCAGAATGACAGGGAAAGATAATGCAGAATGTTGGAGGGGATGTGGGAAAACAGGGACACTGATACATTGTTGGTGGAATTGTGAACACATCCAGCCATTCTGGAGAGCAATTTGGAACTATGCCCCAAAAGTTATCAAACTGTGCATACCCTTTGATCCAGCAGTGTTTCTCCTGGGCTTATACCCCAAAGAGATACTAAAGAAGGGAAAGGAACCTGTATGTGCCAAAATGTTTGTGGCAGCCCTGTTTGTAGTGGCCAGAAGCTGGAAAATGAATGGATGCCCATCAATTGGAGAATGGTTGAGTAAATTGTGGTATATGAATGTTATGGAATATTATTGTTCTGTAAGAAATGACCAGCAGGACGAATACAGAGAGGATTGGAAAGACTTACATGAACTGATGCTGAGCGAAATGAGCAGAACCAGGAGATTATTATATACCTCAACAACGATACTGTATGAGGATGTATTCTGATGGAAGTGGATTTCTTCAACAAAGACAAGATCTAACTTAGTTTCAATTGATCAAGGATAGACAGAAGCAGCTACACCCAAAGAAAGAACACTAGGAAATGAATGTAAACTGCTTGCATTTTTGTTCTTCTTCCCAGGTTATTTATACCTTCTAAATCCAATTCTCCCTGAGCAACAAGAAAACTGTTCAGTTCTGCACACATATAGTGTATCCAAGATCTACTGTAATCTATTTAACATATATAGGACTGCTTACCATCTTGGGGGAGGGGGTGGAGGGAGGGAGGGGAAAAATCGGAACAGAAGTGAGTGCAAGGGATAATGTTTTAAAAATTACCCTGGCATGGGTTCTGTCAATAAAAAGTTATTTAATTAAAAAAAAAAAAGAGCAAAAAGGCTATGCAAAGCCAACAGTAAAAAAAAAAAAAAAAAAAAAAAAAAAAAAAAAAAAAAAAAAGATAGGGGTGGAAGGCAGTAAGAAACTGGAGACCCAGAAGGTTGGGAGTGGACCAGAATCTGGAATGTTATGTTGAGTTCTACCTGCCTCCTTTTAGAAAGATGATTGGGAATCTGAGGACTGGCCAGAGAAGAGCCATGATTCATCCCAGATGGTAAGGGACTTCAAGTCTATGCCATAGGAGAACTAGCTGAAGGAGCTGGAGAAGAGAAGACTAAAGGCATACAGACAGCTATGTTCCAGTATCTAAAAGGCTGCATTTATGAAGAGACACAAAGTTTGTTTAGTTGAAATTCTAGAAATAGGGTCCTGTGGAAGTTACAAGGAGGCAGATTTTGGTTTGATATAAGGGCAGAGGCAGGGCTAGTATGAGTAACTCTATGAAAGTGAAAAAAGAAAATTAAACAACAATTTCCTCCTTTCTCTCTTCCTATCCCCAGAGGGAAAAAATAATCCAACAACTGGGATTAAGCTTTCTTGGGCCATATTATCATATACAATCCCACTACAAGGGGCAGATACACACTTACAGACACTTACATACAAATCCACAAAATATTAGAACTAAATGATTCAATATAATTGGGAAAAAATGTCTTTCACAGCTGAGATTTCACTCAAAGGCAGTCCTAGAGATGAACTCTAAGTTTTCACACATCTAAAACAGGGTGGAGTTACTAGGTGGAATATAGATGTATACTTAACCATATCTTTTCAAAATGGCAACCCTCCTTCCAATATCCCAATCAAAGGAACCCATTTATGATAAAGTAGATTATTTTAAATATCAGGACTTCCCTTTCCTTTCTTCTGCACTCCTATTCCATAGTATGCTAATCCCAAGGCCATTGTCTGCTTAGATCTGAGAAAAGGGACCATTTTGCCTTTTCTTTATATCCTTAGTACTTAGCACAAGGTCTGGCACCCGGTAGACATTTAATAAATGCTTGTTGACTTGATTAGACTTGCCATGATTTTTCCTTGGAGAAAGGGTATTGTTTCTATTAAATTCTATATTCGATACAAGCATACTGCTAAACACCCTAAACCAGTGATAATGTAGGATTATTGTAACCAAACTTTGCCTTGAAAATCAAGGAAATCATGCTGAAATATCATTTAACTGAACACCCAGGCTAATGTCCCATAATGAAAAGAGTGTATTGGGCTTGGATCTCAAAAAACTGGAGTTCAGGTCTCTAATTTTGACACTTAGATATGTGACTCTGGGAAACTCACTTACCAACTATATATCTCAGGCAACTTCCCGGGGCTTATCTAAAGCATTCTGTGCAGTTATTTCATAGAATTATAGAGCTAGATCTGGAAGCAACTTTTGAGTCTATCTCCCTCATTTTATAGATGATGAAACAGAAAAATCAAAAGGTCAGATTATTTGCCTCAATTCACACAAATGAGGACGTGCTTGGGGCATAATTTGATCTAAGATCTTGATTCCAAGTCCATCGCTTTTTCAAATGCATCACCAACCATTTATGAGTTCCCACTCTGGGAGTTCCCTTTACTGACACAATCACAGATTCTTTCCACTTTCAGGTTCAACCAAACTGAAATATTAATGTTACCCCACCCCCATTCCCAAAATTGTTTTTATTTTTTTAATGACACGTATTTTGCCTGGGCATTTCTGTATTATCCCTTGGAGACAAATGAATATGCTTCATTTTTTTCACTTCAAACATTTAATTCAAATATTCATACAAAAAATCTTTTAGCAACAATGATAACAATACAGAGAAACAAAATTGTAAATTCATTTTATTTAAGCGAGAAATGCTCAGGCTATAAATGTAGGTCCCCCCAACCCAATGCACTGAATTCACTGCATGTAAATAAGTTTTCCTTCTCTAAAACAAGCCCAAGAAAAGTGCTTAAGGAAAAAACCCCAATACAAACTCCTAAATGATTTCTTTTCACAAACCTACAAAAGAAGTCCATGGCAATCACATGTAAATGATCACCTAGGTATTCTTACAGATTACTATAGCAGAAAAAAAAGTTTGAATCTTGAAAGGTAAAATGAGTATCTCTCCGCCCTCAAAGGACCTAAAAATTGGAAGAACAGATCATCTCCCCCAAAATGACTGAAGATACAATGAATCTCTGCAATCAGAAATCACTTGCATCCAAATGAGGGTCGGTTCCTTTCTCCCCAGACCGCTGTCTAGCTGTTGTTTACAAATCTTGCCTAGAAGGTGTATGGAATTTGAATTCTCTTGGATATAATATGAGACCCAAACCCTCAACCAGACAAATCTTTATCTTCATCTAAATCTTGCAAAAACAAATTGAGACAGGACTAAATTTCAGTTCACCTAGAAGAAAAAGACATATGTCTCTCCTGCTCTAGCATCTCTGTACATGTTTATTAATCCCAAACCACTTTTTGACCTCATGCCAAGCATTCATCACTTTCCATCAAGCATTATCACTGGTCTCTGCAGTATGCCTTGGTGGGTTGATGAGTGAGCTCAGAGAATAATGCATTACCCTTCCCAAGTCCCAGTACATGCTTCAAAAAGCAGCTCTGTTCAATGTGGTGAATTTCCCCGGAGTATGTTATTGCATTTACAAGAGGCATTGTTAAAAATAAAATTTGAGTAGAAAACAAGTGTGGAGGATATTGCAATCTCAACAATAGGGACTCAACAACTGTATCTGTAGCCTTTCTGCATATGGAAATGTTCCCTTGGCCAAATGTTCCCTGGCTTAGCAAAAATGTGATTTGATTAGCAGATTATTGGAAAAGTTGGGCTATAAATCACACTGTTAGCCACATGCATTCCAAAGAGTTTCCCACAGAGTCGGAGAACTAGAATTTAATATTGGAAAGAATGTATAGTCGTGTAGCACACCATAAATGGAAAGGGACAAAGATACAAACTAATATACCTTATACCACTGAGGGCTGTGGCTATGTGATTATATAATGCTTCAAGCATTGCTGTAGAGATTAAATAACTTTTACTAAAAGGAATATATATATTTTTTTGCAACAGGGTCTAAAAAGCAAAGCTAATGGTTTTCATTGAAAATGCAAAGTTAAAAAAAATGAGGAAGTGGAAAAATGAGAATAGGCCCACAATTTCACTGTGATGAGGAACACCAAGTATGGAATCTCCATTAACCCATGCAGATCAGCAACTCGTCTCTAACTTACATAATCAAAGATCTTCCCCGGGACACTGGGAGAATACCCAGGCTGTGGTAGGAATCCATGTCTTCTCAATGCCACGGCCAGTCTTTTATCCACAATACCCCACTGCCTCTCAATATAAAAATAAATGCATATACTTTCAACAACTAAATATATAATTTTTTTACACACTGTATATCAAAAGCAATGAAAACACCATCCATCAGAAAAGTCAGAAATGTCATCCTGATCCAAGACCTGGAAGGGCATCAAAAATATAATAGTGGTAGACAATGCTACTGCTCTGTTGCTGACAACTACATTACAAAGCTCTGATATATTGTAAAGCATGGAGAGTATGGCTCCGACAAGAAAAAAATCATAATTAATACTAACATCTTTATAAATCACTAACATAAAATCCCATACCTACTACAAATGGCCAAGTTCTTTTGTTAAAAAATAACAACACAAATAATGGGCTTCTAGACAATTGAAAAGACTCTAGATTTTAATGGCCTTTTCTTCAGCTTAATTCCCATTCATTACTAGGTGGGTCCCAAACTTGCAAATTCACCCACAGAATTTTAATCCAAAAATGTGAACTCCAGGAGGTAACAGCCCATGTAAGTCAATCTCAGAACTCCTGCCTGTTGAAAAGTTGGCAATATCATACTAATTTTGATAAGTAATTACTTAACATAGGAAAGGAAAAAGTATGAGGATATCATATGTAAGTAAAAATTTAACCATATAGAAAGCGAATAGGAGATAATAGAAACAGCATTCTACAATGGAAGGAAAACATCATATTAAGCCTGGCTTTAATGAATTGAACCACGTTTCCAATGGAAAAATTGGCAGTCAAATTCAAAACAAAGCACTTTACTGTGTATCTATTTATATCCAGGGAGCAATTTCACTTTTTAAAAGCTTCCCTGACCTTGGGAAATCCCAGAAATGCTTCTTGATACTATAGATTGCCTGGATTACTTTAAAAAACCAACCAACCAATCAACCAAAAATACTACATTTTCTTAGATGCCCATTCTTAACCAAATTTTGGAACTGAGAGTTTCCATAAAACTCTACCCCTTCATGAGACAGTTTAATGTTTTTTTTTTTTTTTAACTGCAAATTTTGTCTGTACATGACTTCCCAAACTCCAGACTTATGGACATAATGTAGAGTTAATAGGGTTGAATTTCCCTTGGGACAAAAGACGTCCCTTGTATTGTAAAATGTTCTGGTTAATACAGGCACACTTTTAATGAACATCATTCTATAAAGGCAGTCTTAAAATATAGCATTTCTCTCTATGTCATTGAATTTACAACTAGCCTTGGGACTTTATATAGTCAATTTCCCATTCTGGGCCTCATTTTCTTCATTTGTAAAATATAAAGCTCAGACTAGATTTTGAAAGTCTCTTCCAGTTCTACCATGCTAAAGTGACTATATGTGCCAAATAGTATAATATTTGGTAAAGCACTTTCAAAAACATTAAACGCTAGAAAAATGTGGCCCATGCCTGTGATTTCATCGTTCCTAATGGAAGAACTTCCTCCACAGATGCTGATTGGTAACTCATCTGTAATTGGGAGTCTCAGGTTGCCAGGGGCACTATGACTATGAATCAGAGGCAGGATTTGAATCTTTATATTCTTGGCTACAAGGTAGATCCTTTCTAAATAGGCAAATGAATAGAACTAATATTTTGTGAAATTGAACAATTCTTTGGAAATGCTTTGACTAAAGTCAACATATCACATAGGAAGGTTGATTACCCAGAAAAAGATAATAATAGCCTATAGTAATAATAATGAAAATAATAGTACAATGATATTTTCGTAAATGATTACAACAAATAAAATGTAACCAGTGGGAACCACAAGAAGTCCCTGACTGGTTTTATGGATTTCTCTTCTGCATCTATAGCCTTGACATCTATGTCACTTGGACAAACTTGTCCATCTCTCATCTCCTGTAACTACCTAGGACCTGAATTACTGAACCTTCAAAAGACTAACAGCCATTGCTTCCCTTTTAATCCTTTCAAACATACTCAACCCGTTACTCAACCATTAATTAGATGGTGTTACACCATCTTTGGCCCTCATGACAACTAACCACTTCTCAGGGATGGTGATCCCCAAAACATGTAGAAGTGAAGGATACTACATGAGGGAGAAGACCCTTGCAAAACCAGAGGAAGACTGGTTTGGAAAACCTACACTGAGAAATTTGCTCAATTTAGAATTCCATTGAATTAAGAATTTCCAGTGAGTCTTCTAGCCCTAAAGAGTCTTCAAATTCTGCTTGTGAGTTGATAATGAGACCGGTATTCTTCACGGCATTATGAGCATTCATAAACTTCTGGAGGTATTTGGAAGTGTACAACCAATGGTGTTTCAGGACATCCTCCATTTCATAACACTTGGACTGTCTAGCATTCATTTTCCGGAAACGTCGGAAGAGTTTATTACCAGATTCGTTCCCTTCACTGGCCCAGGCTCCGATGGAGCCATCTCTCTCGATGATCTCAGGGACATGGGCCAGGGTCTTGTGAAAGTAATTGGTGATTTTCCCCTCATATCTGTACCGGAACTTGGTAGACAGGAGTTCTGCAAAACGCTGTGAGTTGAAACTATACTGGCAAAGTGATTCTGGGCACTCTTTGGCTGGGCATGTTGAGCGCCACACAGGTTTCATTTTCAGATAAAGGTCCATTAGCTCCCTCAGGGCCTCATGCCTTTCCTCACAGTGAATTAACTCACATACTGCTTCCACCGTCTCCTTGGTCATGAGCTTCCTGGCAAAGTTGCCATTCATCCTCATGATGGGCTTCAGGTTCATTTTTTTCCGGAGGTGCTTGTCTAGGGTAGCCTGCCATCGCTTCCTCTCTTCTTTGGACGCATTGGGATTCTTATAAACTTCCCCAATTTCCAGCTGGAAGAGTTTGTAGAACTCTGCCGCATTGCCAATGTCACAGTGGAGAGCATCGATGGAAGGGACTGTCTCGATGAAAGGCTTTGCTGAGACCCCTTTCACCCTGTCTCTCAGTTCTTCTGCCGACTCCTGATAGGGGTTGGACCTCCAGACTTCATAACGTTCCAGATTCTCCGCATGACTCCTCGTGATTGAGTGAAGGACAAGATTTTGGGAAGCTTCCAGCCGTGTGGCATCACAGAGAGTGCAAATGTAGACAGAGCCAGAAGCCTCGAGACCTTCAACTTCCCGGACAAGTTTTTCATCATAGCCTGTTCCTCTAAAGATGAACTTGAAAGTTCTTGGGATGCCCCCCATCTCAAGCAGCAATTCACTGCTTTTCATCGCCTCTCTCTCTGCAATGAGGGGACTCAGGATGGCTGTCAGGGTTTCATGGTCCGACTCATCAGCCAGCATGAGGCACAAGGGCTTACAGCACAGCTCAGAGTTGGGCTTGGATTCTTCAAATATCCTCACGCTCTCCTGATCTTGTGTGATAGTAATATTCATGATAGTGAAGGAAAAGCGAACGGCCTTCTCAGGCACAGCTGGCCCACTCCCATGCTTCTCACTCACATCTCCCATCCCATCACAAGACTCCTTCACCACCACAGTGAAGGGGCCACTCAAGTAGTCCCCCAAACCCTGGGATTTCATGCCTTCTAGGATGTCTTCTTCCATGTCCATCAAGGCAGATACCAGTGCTGCATCATAACGGAACCTTTTTGCAATGGTGTCAACTGGGTAGTCATCCACAGATGCAGCCCAGCCAGAAAGCCCGTCAATAATGCCGACGTCCGCGCGAGCGGAGACGTTCTTCAGAGGGGGCTTCCACTCAAATGGGTGATATCCAGGCAGGAGGGTCTTTTCTGCATTTCGAAGGGCATGCAAGGGCTGGAAGATCTGCCTCCCAGTGATGGCTTTCACAGTCCGGTACATCTTGTGGTACTGGCTACAACTCAGAAAAGTGTTGACCCTGATGGCCAAGCACACAGCTGCCTGGAGGCCCGAGCCTCTGCCCTTCATAATGGCCTCAAGCTCGTCCGCTTGCCGATGCTCGTTCCTTGCTCTCAGTACCAGCAAGAATAAAGTCAGGCACACTGCCTTCAGATCACCCCCTTCTTCTCTGTCTGCAAAAGCCTTGACCTGCATCTTCAGTTCTCTCAGCCGGTGTTTCTGAGCCCTCCTGGTGAGGGACAGCAGATGCTGCCGGGGTCGGCCGCCTTTATTAATGTACACATAGGAAGCTTTCGGTTCCTTGTGGCTGGAGATGTGCTGGTTGTATTTTTCAAAGCTGACTTCCTTGTCACAGTCATTCACAGGACATTTCACCAGCAGGGAATTGAGGATGTTCACAAAGGACCTCGCCGGGCTTTCCACATCTGTAGGGAAACAGGGATACTGGCAAGAAGGGCAATAGCTACCCATGACCTTGAGGCACCTCAAAATGCAGGTTCTACAGAATACATGCCTACAGGTGGTTTCCACTGGGTCGGTCACAATGTGCTCACAGATCTGGCATGAGATGGCCTTCACAAAGTCCACAGGGTAGTCCACAGCTAGCAGCTTAGTGCTCAAGTGCATCTTGCTGCAGTTGGTAATCTTCTTCATCCGATCTTTGCCACCATTTCGAGGCTGGACTTGACTCTTGGAAGGATGGGCTCTCCGAGTCTGTTTGATCACGGTCTTGAGCTTTTTGCTGAGCAACAGATTGGACTGATGGCCTTTCCTCTTGAGTCCCCGGCGGGCTGCCTGGCAGCTGTCACAGTCTGGGGTGTGTGGACGCCACTCTATGGCAGCTTTCCTTGGGAAGTGTATCTCACAGGGGGCATTGCTGAACCTCCCATACATAATATTCCAACAGCTGTGGCAAAACTGAGTGGGGTGGATGGAATCAACATCCCCTTTCACATCGATTTTAAAAACCTTCGCGATCAGATCTGGCCAGGAGGTGACTTTCTTCTCCTTCTTTCGAAGGAGGCTCTGAGTTTTATTGTCCACTGGACCATGGACAGGGTATCTCCTATTCTGTCCATCAGCTCTAAAGGAAACACCACAGATACGGCAAAGCTGCCGCAGGCTGGCCAGGTGAATTGCCTTCTCCCGAGTCTTTCCAACATCAGCAGGCTTCTCCAAAGACTTGGGAAGGGCTGAGAATGTTGGCTGGATCAGGGCTGGCTTTTCTGGTGCTGGAATATTGGCGCTGCTTATGACCGCTGGGGTCTCTTCCAGAGACGCCTGGCCTTCTCCCAGGTTCTTATTTGGCCCCTGAGCTTCTTCAGGAGGGGGCTTAATAAAGGATCTCACTTTGAAGAGCTTGAATTTCCATTCAGAAAATTTCATATACGGGTGCTGGATTTCATCTGGGGCAGAGCTAAGCCCTCGACCTGGTGCCACTGCTATTTCCATGGTGGCAAGGATGAGGGCCCCTAGAAACAAATGGAGAAGGTCAGATCAGGTAGAAATTGGTGCAGTGGATGATAAATGATCATTTTACTGCCAAATACTTCATAAAAGCTGTTACCACATTAATACTAAAACAAAAAGAGGCAGTTACAGAAAAAAAAATGCCTTAATTCCTGTTCGTTCCTGGTGTCATGGACCAAGAATGCCAGACTAGAAGCTCCTGAGTTCAGATCTTGGCTCTGACACTCATTAGATGTGAGATTCTGCGAAAGTCATTGGAGGGAGGGAGGTAAGGAGAGGAAAATGGGAAGGAGGGGAGGAAAGGAGAAAGGAAGGAAAAAAGGAGAAGGAAAGAAGGAAGAAAGGAAGGAAGGAAGGAAGGAAGGAAGAGAAAAGGAAAAGGAAAAGAGAAAAGAGAGGGAGGAAGGAAAGGAGAGAGTGATGGAGGAAGGAAGAAAAGAGAAAGAAAGAAGAGAGAGAGAAAGAAAGAAAAAGAAAAAGAGAGAGAAAGAAAGAAAAAGAAAAAGAGAGAGAAAGAAAAAGAAAGAAAGAAAGAAAGAAAGAAAGAAAGAAAGAAAGAAAGAAAGAAAGAAAGAAAGAAAGAAAGAAAGAAAGAAAAAGAAAGAAAGACCACTTATTGTATTTACCTTTAGGGACTGTCCATATGGCTCAAATCAGTCAGTGTCCACATATAAGAAGCATTTAATAAATGCTTGAGGATTGAACTGATAATGTATGTGAAGCCTCTTGCAAACTTTAGCCCATTATATCAATCCCTGCTGTTATTATTATTCTCCACATTGATTTTCCCCTCACTGCACTAGCTAGATATTCCATTTCCAGCTTTTGAAAACAGACTTTCAAGGGCTTCATTGTTTATTCCTTCCAAACTGGCCATAAAGAGGAGATAAAACTACAGACCCAAAGAAAATAATTATTCACCAAGTGAAAGGATGAAGCCAACTTGAGCTTTATGAATGCAAGCTAATAAGTATTATGAATTGTAATTATGCTTGCAATTTTAATTAAAGAATGTTGCTGTAAATTAGAAGACTGTATCTATATTGACTATAAAAATCCCTGGATTCCTCCAAGTTGGAGGGCTCTGTGCCATATTCTGGGTTCTGTGGTGCCCTATGAAGAATTTTCCACTTGAAAATACTCTACCAAGATGAGCCTTTGAAGAGTTAGCATGGCTTCACCCAATTGTTATCTAATTGGCAAGTAGTTTATTACTGTGGGTTTTCTTTTTCTTTTTTCTTTCTTGATTTTCTTTAAAGTGGAATAAGGGAGGAGTGGTTATTTTTCTGTGATTAGGATCCCCCAGCAAGTGGCCTGTGACAGGCCATCAATAGCACAGCAAACACCTACCAAAGAATTCTCCTGATTGGGATAGAGGTTGACCTAATGATCCCTATCCCATGTCCTTTAGCTTCAGATCCCCTTGGTTTATAAGTGGGAAAGCAATAACTTCTTTTCCTAATTAAGCATTGTAGACTACTCCCTAAAATACATACTGCCCTCTAGCCAAGTTGAACTTATTCAACATCTTCCCTTTACTTCTCTGTCTCGATATCCTTTCATGCCATATGTATCATTCTCTATTCCTATAATCCTGTCTCCACCAGTTCCACTTATCAAACTCTATACTGTACAAGTACCTTTCCCAGAACTCCCATCAAAAATAATGCTTAATATCCCCATGACACTTTAAAATCTGCAAAGAGTTTTACATATTGATCTTCATTGGGAGGCAAGGGATATTATTATCCCATTTTATAGATGGGAGAACTTAGACTGAGAGAGAGAGAGAGGGAGACTAGAGCTATACAGTTAGTCAGAATCTAAGACAAGATTTGAACTGAGATTTTTCTGACTCCAAGGTCAGCCTCCATCCCATAGTACCACCTAGCTGAGTTTTCCCTTCTCATAGTCCCAACATTATACTTTTTCTATACTTCTCCAGTCACGTCCTTTTTGAAAGTATATGCATTTGTGTATATGTCAAATTCTTCCACTAGATTATAAGCTTCATAAGAGCAAATAAAATGTCTAACTGATCTTTGTATTTTCCCCACTACCTGGCATAATACCTATCTTATAGTAGGAGTTCAACAAACAAGTGTTGAGCTAAATTGAACTGTCAGTCAATGTCCTAAGATTCAGATGTTGTACACATCGTGAGCTACTAGATTGACCATTAAATATGTAATTATTTAATTGAACTGTCTGTCAATCATTATCCTAAAATTCTAGTTGTGTCCTTTCTGAAGTACTAGATCAACCATTGTGACCAACCAGTTTTATCCTACAAGTAGTTTTTTTTTTATTTTGTTTTAGTTGTTTTTGTTTGTTTGTTTGTTTTGCTTTGACTTTTTGTTTTTGCTAAGACAGTTAGGGTTAAGTGATTAGCCCAAGATCATACAGCTAGGAAATGTTAAGTGTCTGGAGTCAAATTTGCACTCAGGTCCTTCTGACTTCAGGGCTAGTGCTCTATCCACTGCACAACCTAGCTACCCCACAAGTATTTTTCACTGAATTAACTGACTACATTGACCAGAGATTTTGATCATCAGAGAGACAAAGCCTCAAGCTCACATACCTCTTAGTGAAAACAAAGGGCTGTTCCCAGGATCTACCAGTAGTTTGCTTTCAAGCTGTTCCTTTAAACTACTGAAATTTAATCGATCTTCCATGCATTATGGAAGTTTTTTTTTTTTTTTAATTAAAAGCAATTCTCTTAGAGATGCTTAAAAGGAATCTACATTTTGAATGTTCCTTGCAAAAGGGCAACATGCTTTCTCCATAAAACCCTGAACTATTTCAAAATCCTCCCTCACCTCTTAAACACAGTCTGTCACACTCTCAGAGCCTGTCTTTATTCATGTTTCTCAACTCCAATCCTCAGCTTCAGATGACAACTGTTTTAGGAATCCTTTTCTGATCCCACTTACCAGTTCCTGAAATAATCATTTTCTATCCCTTTGGCTTGTACTCTTCCTAGCTTCTTTCAGATAATGATCACTATAAAGTGACATCTACATCATATATTAAAACTAGCAAAGCTCTTAACACACATAATCTCAACTGAGCCTCCCAACAACCCTTTAAATTATGCATTGTTGGTATTTTAACTTCATTATACTGATGAGGAAATTCAGGTACATAGAAATTAAGTGACTTTTACTAGGTCACATAGTTAGTATCCAGAGGCAAAATTTGAGTGCAGGTCCTTTCCAACTACAGATCCAGAAAACTACACAAAATGCCATAAAAAATGCACATTGTTAGAGCATTTTATGATTACATACATGATCAAAATTGATCCTCACAATAATCTGATAGTAAATTAGGATGAATATATAGGATAATCCAAAAGTTTTAGTGCAGTTTTAAGCTTTAGTAGCTTAAATCTGCCTCCTTAACTCCCCCTACAAACTTTACTTTGAGCTTGAAAACTCTAAACTGCACCAAGATTTTGGGGGCACCCTGGATTGTCCCCATTTTTATCGAAAAAAGAAATGGAGTTTGGGAGAATGTAAAGTGCTCTTTAAGATCAGAAAGATATTCAGTGGCAGGAACAGAAGCAGATCCCAACCTTGTCTTATTCTATTTCCAGTGCTTTTTCTACAAACCTATCTAGAGCACACTAGCAGACTTCTGACTAAGCCTGTTAATATTGTTGAAGTATGTAAAATTTGATGAGAATCAGCATAGTGTAGGGAAGGAACCTGGATTTTGAGGAAAAGGACAATGGCTCTGCCACTTGGAATCAACATGACCTTGACTTAACCACTCTGGGCCTCAGCTTCCTTATTTGTCAAAATAGGATGATCCCATGGGACAAATAGATGGTACAGTGCATAGAACACCAGCCCTAAAGTCACGAGGATCTGAATTTAAATCTGACCTCAGACATTAACACTTACTAGTTGTATGACCCTGAATAAGTCACTTAACCCCATTTGCCTCCCCTATTCCCCCAAAAAGAAAGAAGAAATGTAGATGTTCTTAAAGATCATTTCCAGCTCTAATTCCATGACTCCATGTTGTACATGAGGGACAATCTTATATAAAAGCAAAGACAGTAGTCATAGAATTAAAGATAAAAAAAAAAAAACCTTAAAGATCATTCAGTTTAAATACATCAATTTTCAGAAAAGAAAGAAGTTAACAAGTAGATAGCACAAAGAATAAAATGACAGATTTGGAATTACAGAGACCTGGCTTCAAATCCTTCCTCAGACACTTTTTGTCTACTAGTTGTGTGGCCCTGGAAAAGTCATTTAATCTCTGCCTCAGTTTCCTCATCTGTAAAATTGGGAGAATAATGGCACCTATATCAAAGAATTTCTGTGAGAAACAAATAAACTAATATATGTTAATGTTCTGTAAGCCTTCAAGTACTGTATAAATGCTTTATGCTAATGTTAGTTATTATAATGATCATTATCACTATTGCCAAAGAGAAATGGTAATTAGGACAAATGGGATTCAAATCTGTGTCCTCTAACCCCAATACACTCTTCCGTCATGTATATGCTACAATCCACTATATTTATAATTTCACCAAATCATAGTTAGAAGAAACCAAATCAGGCCTGTAAGAAATTTCTCCTACAAAATAACACCCCAAATGATCATTTCCTACTTTTTAGGAGAGGGAACCCACTATCTGTGGAGGGAACCTGTGCTAATTAAGGCCACTACCATTGTTAGCCAAAATTTTTCTCTCAGCAGCTTGCACCCATTGAGCCTACTTCCATCCTCTGGAGTTAGGTAAAATATATCCAAATCTATCTTCTAAATGATAGGTTTGTAAATGTTGTACATTTATACTCTACTCAAGACTGGCTCTTCTCATTCTTATATATCACTAACAAAATCCAACAGTCAGAGTTACAAAGAGAAATTCCATTTAAAGTAACTACTGATAATATAAAATATTTAGGAATCTATCTGCCAAGGGAAAATCAGAAACTTTATGAGCAAAATTACAGACCACTTTTCACACAAATTAAGTCTCATCTAACCAATTGGAAAAATATTAAATGCTCTTGGATAGGGCGAGCAAATATAATAAAGATGACAATATTACCTAAACTAATCTATTTATTTAGTGCTATACCAATCAGACTCCCAAAAAACTATTTTAATGACCTAGAAAAAATAACAACAAAGTTCATATGGAAAAACAAAAGGTCAAGAATTTCAAGGGAATTAATGAAAAAAAAAATCAAATGATGGTGGCTTAGCTGTACCAGATCTAAAATTATATTATAGAGCAGCAGTTACCAAAACTATTTGGTATTGGCTAAGGAATAGATTAGTTGATCAGTGGAATAGATTAGGTTCAAGGGATAAAACAGTCAACAAATATAGCAACCTAGTCTTTGACAAACCCAAAGATCCCAGCTTTTGGGATAAGAACTTACTGTTTGATAAAAATTGCTGGGAAAATTGGAAACTAATATGGCAGAAACTAGGCATTGATCCATACTTAACGCCGTACACCAAGATAAGGTCAAAATGGGTTCATGACCTAGGCATAAAGAATGAAATTATTAATAAATTAGAGGAACATAGGATAGTTTACCTCTCAGACCTGTGGAAGGGGAAGGTCTTTATGACCAAAGCAGAACTAGAGATCATTACTGATCACAAAATAGAAAATTTCGATTATACCAAACTGAAAAGTTTTTGTACAAACAAAACTAATGCAGACAAGATTAGAAGGGAAGCAATAAACTGGGAAAATATTTTTACA
Organism: Sarcophilus harrisii; assembly: GCF_902635505.1. Taxonomy (NCBI): domain Eukaryota; kingdom Metazoa; phylum Chordata; class Mammalia; order Dasyuromorphia; family Dasyuridae; genus Sarcophilus; species Sarcophilus harrisii. The sequence continues at coordinate 222,491,989 of NC_045431.1, read as the reverse complement.
GTCAAAGGTTCTGATAAAGGCCTCATTTCCAAAATATATAGAGAATTAACTCTAATTTATAAAAAATCAAGCCATTCTCCAATTGAAAAATGGTCAAAGGATATGAACAGACAATTCTCAGATGAAGAAATTGAAACTATTTCTAGTCATATGAAAAGATGCTCCAAGTCATTATTAATCAGAGAAATGCAAATTAAGACAACTCTAAGATACCACTACACACCTGTCAGATTGGCTAAGATGACAGGAAAAAATAATGATGATTGTTGGAGGGGATGCGGGAAAACTGGGACATTGATGCATTGTTGGTGGAGTTGTGAACGAATCCAACCATTTTGGAGAGTAGTTTGGAACTATGCTCAAAAAGTTATCAAACTGTGCATACCCTTTGATCCAGCAGTGTTACTACTGGGATTATATCCCAAAGAGATTATAAAGAAGGGAAAGGGACCTGTATGTGCACGAATGTTTGTGGCAGCCCTTTTTGTAGTGGCTAGAAACTGGAAACTGAATGGATGTCCATCAGTTGGAGAATGGCTGAATAAATTGTGGTATATGAAAATTATGGAATATTACTGTTCTGTAAGAAATGACCAACAGGATGATTTCAGAAAGGCCTGGAGAGACTTACACGAACTGATGCTGAGTGAAATGAGCAGGACCAGGAGATCATTATATACTTCAACAACAATACTAGATGATGACCAGTTCTGATGGATCAGGCCATCCTCAGCAACGAGATCAACCAAATCATTTCTAATGGAGCAGTAATGAACTGAACTAGCTATACCCAGAAAAAGAACTCTGGGAGATGACTAAAAACCATTACATTGAATCCCAATCCCTATATTTATGCACACATGCATTTTTGATTTCCTTCACAAGCTAATTGTACAATAATTCAGAGTCTGATTCTTTTTGTACAGCAAAATAATGTTTTGGTCATGTATACTTATTGTGTATCTAAGTTATATTTTAATATATTTAACATCTACTGGTCATCCTGCCATTTAGGGGAGGGGGTGGGGGGGGTAAGAGGTGAAAAATTGGAACAAGAGGTTTGGCAATTGTTAATGCTGTAAAGTTACCCATGTATATATCCTGTAAATAAAAGGCTATTAAATTTAAAAAAAAAAAAAAAAAAAGACTGGCTCTTCTCTAGACTAAACATCCCATTTCCTCAAATTGATTCTCAAGCCATGAACTCTGGTCTCTTTGCCATTCTGGATAAAATTCTCTGGAAACTCCAGTTTATCAGTTTTGCACCTAAAATATGGTGCCCAGAACAGAATATAGGACTTGAGATATAGTCTGATCATTCTGAGTATAGTAGAACCATCCATTCTTTATTCCTGGGAAAATAAAGTTATATTAGCTTTCTTGGCCATTGCATTCCAATTTCAACTTATTAAGTATGAAGCCCACTAAAGCATCCCAGAACTTTTTTTGATCCCAGCCAAATTATGTTCTAACAATATTCTAAATTATATTCTCGTAATTATGAAATTGACTTTTTCAAATCTTTGTCCTTATAAAATTTCATTACATGAGAATGGTCCATATCGTCTAGCCATCCAATGTATTAGCCGTCCCTCCTAATTTTGTGTCATCTGCAGATTTAATCAGGACAGCCTCTATTTAGCTATTTTATCCAAGTTTTTGACAAAATGTAAATTACCATAGGGTCAAGCCACTGGTAAATGGCAGAAATGCACACATGATTATTTTTAACACCTTCAAATATAGATTCTTCATCACTGAACTCACTTTTTACCTTTGTTAACTTAAGTTAACAAGAGCCAAAGCACAGCACCGATTATAAGACTATACTGCCCACAGCCATTAAAATAATTTTCCTAAAGCAAAAGTCTGATCACACTCAGATTCTACTTAATAAACACTCATGGCGTTCTATTACTTCTAGGATCATCATTATTCTAATTCTTCTACTACTTCCAAGCTTATAAATTTATCTCTCTGGGCCTCAGTGTCCTTATCTGCAGAATGATGGAATTGAACTAGATAACATATGAGGTCCTTTCCAGCCTTAAATCAATGATCTGAGGTATTTCACTTTGCAAGAGAAAAATGAGTTCCAGGGAATTTATGTAATTTGAATAAAATCACATAGTAGCACAGCCATAGGAGAAAAGAAAGGAAGGAAGGAAGAAAGAAAGTAAAAGAAAAGAAATAGATGGGAACTGCTATCATTTTCCTGAAATTCCATAGCAGTTCATCATTCCCTACAGTTTAAGATTAAGCAATACTTACCTACAAAGTCTTAGATTCATTCCTGCCCAATTAATTTATTTGACCATTTATTTGTCTAATCAATATATACTCATTAGACACCCTGTGTATACCAGCATTCTACTAGACAACAATCATGAACAGAATTCATCTCCATAAGGAGCTAAAACTATTTCTTGTCCCTTTATGTCACATCTCAGTCCGTGGGGAAAAGGAACTGTGGACCCCTATAATGCCTCACCAGTTCCAAATAATAATTCAACTATTTCTATTGAGAAAGAGAAAATTATAATAAAAAAAAGACAAGTGGAACATCACATCCACAGCCTAAGAAAAGAGTATTACCTTCCACTAGGAGCTGCCTGGTAAAGGCTGATGTCAGTCTGTGATTCAGCTGCTATTATGGTGTCTTAGAAGCGAACACAATGCCTTTCTCCATCTCACTCACACCTATTCCATAGAGCAAACTGCAGCTGTGTTATTTATCTAGTTTTCTGCTGTCCTTTCCAGCCTCCCTGCACCCCAGTGGGGTTAACCACAAATTACTCTCAGCCAATCAGAGGCTGGGAGTCCCAACTCCAGCTGGCACCTGGCTCTTTAGGAAGCTTAGCTCCGTGGGAGCCCTGCAGAGGGGCTGCTTTGGGTCCCCTTGGGAAACAGGTCAGTACTGCAGGTCTAATCTCTCAGTGGGTTTCTTGGAACTTTTCGATTTTGTTCTAGCTTCTATTTACTGAGAAAGGGAACCCTACAAACCAGGCAATTCTGTGAAAGCCAAAGCAGCAATCATTCATTCACAGTTGAACATACTTACAAAATCTCTCCAGAATCTCAGAATAATTTAAAATTGCTCTAAGACTTTGGAGATACATTGTCTTGGCAAGACTTGTTAATTCCTATTTGGCCTCCCAGCTTCTAGTTTCTCTGTTGTAACCCACAGTAACCAATGGGATATTCTTAAAAGACAGGTATTACTCTTATATTCTCTAAGGGAAAATAAAAAACAAACTCTTCAAAAATTAAGATCTTCCCTGATTTGGTTCCTACTTCCCTTTCCAATTCAATTTCCTTTTCCTCTTTTTCTAACACATGCTACTCTAGTGAAATCAGTCTTTACATATACCATCCCATTCCCTGCCTCCATCCCCTTACAGAAGCCCTCTCCATCATATCTGAAATGTGCTCACTCTTTACCTCTTCCCTTAAAATCTCTAGATCCTCCTGGCTCTCCTTCAGGGGATCACACCCAGTGGCTAGTGGTCTTGAAATTACTTTGTATTTTCATGGTAGATGTTTACCTGCATACACACGGTAGCCCCTGGAAGGCAAGGATTATTTTGTCTTTGTTTTTGTTATGCCTGCTCACAGTTAGGTGCTTGACAAATGTTGGCTGAATTGAATTTTAAAAATTGTGCTCATACAACCTCTTTAGTTCCATGACACACAAAAAAGCCTAAGAATGCCTATTTTAGATGTTATTATATCATGCTGCAAGATTCCAATCCATCCAGTGAGTTGGGATTCACCAGTGTGGGGACTCCCTTCCCTAGTGCAGATAATACCACACTCCCATTCCTTCTCATCCTGTACTGCCCTCTTCCTCATTCCTAAATCCTTTGTAAAAAGATGTCCATAATGTTCAAGAGGTCTTTGCTTGCTACACCCAAAGAAAGAACTCTGGGAAATAGTGAGTTGGGATTCACCAGTGTGGGGACTCCCTTCCCTAGTGCAGATAATACCACACTCCCATTCCTTCTCATCCTGTACTGCCCTCTTCCTCATTCCTAAATCCTTTGTAAAAAGATGTCCATAATGTTCAAGAGGTCTTTGCTTGCTACACCCAAAGAAAGAACTCTGGGAAATGAATGTAAACTGTTTGCATTTTTGTTTTTCTTCCCGGGTTATTTTTACCTTGTTCTTCCTGTGCAACAAGAGAACTGTTCGGTTCTGCACACATATATTGTACCTAGTATAAACTGTGACATATTTAACATGTATAGGACTGCTTGTCATCTGGGGGGAGGGGGAAAGTCGGAACAGAAGTGAGTGCAAAGGATAATGTCATAAAAAAAATTACCCAGGCGTGGGTTCTGTCAATAAAAAATTATAATTATTAAAAAAGAGGTCTTTGCTTTATTCTTTTAAAATTTAGTATTAGATCCTGTAACTGCCCATCATGATGTAAAAAATTTCCATATCTTGGTCCCCACATAGGGGAACTCCATTCTGGCTATGTGACTCACCCATCTATCTCAGGATGCTGCTTCTTCCCAGCTTACTCTGGTTTAAGGCAATTAAAACAATTAAGGCAAGAAAATACAAAGCCCTCATGTTCAATAGATCTGAAAGAGAAATGAAAACATCCCATTCAAATGTGAGTGCCTTCTGAGCAAGAATTGGTTCATTCTTTACATTTCCAGTGATGAGCACAGTGTTTAGTACATAGTAGAACTTCAGCAAATGTTTGTTGATTGAATAAAAGGAATATGAGTTTCTTGAGAACAAACATGTTTTTGTTTTTCACTATACCTTCAGTGCTTCATACATGCCAAATGCTTACTAAATGACTGATTAATTCTTACTGAAATCAGAGAATTTTTTGACTCTACATACACATGGTTGTAAATCTGAACAGACTCACTTAAAGACAATATTTTACAACATAATATTATATATAGTGAAAAAAATACTCCTTGATGTACTTACAACCTTCAGTGGAAGGCACAATCAAGGTTTCTTAAAGATACACAAACCTCTTATATAAATTGAAATACAAAAACACTGCTAATTCCAAAGAATATATGTACTCTCTCCAAGGGCTTGCTAAAGCCAGTTTAAACAGAACAATTAAAGTTGATAGTTAAACTTTTAGTTTGAGCATTTATGCCTCAGAAATTAGCAAATGCTACGAATCAGGGCTTGTTATTGTTGTTTATTGTCCAAACTTAGGAAGTGATAGAGAAAATGTCAATAATACAAATTAAGCTAAAAAATTATATATATATATATATATATATATATATTATTTATATAAAATTTATATATATATGTCATTTTATATATATAATGTTTGTGTATGTATATGCACCTTCATCTCTGTCTCAAATCATTCACGAATATGCAAAATCTCATGTAAGTCAAAATTCGTTAAAATAAACAGATTATATTCATTCTAGAGAGCTGCTATATTTACAAGTATTTTATTTAGAAAAGAATATCAAATAATGAAAACTATTTTTTGCCTCAAAGAAAAGTTATTCATAGGAATTTTCCCCATCTTGGTCTATACACCAAAAATATGAATTTTTTAAGGTGAAGAAATTTTATCTTAACATTTGTTCTTATAGAGATTCTGATTCTTCTTGAAAAGAAGATAAGCCAACATATTAAAGATTAACTGAATGATTGAAAAAGAATTCTGTTCAAGAACTGTATTCCTGGGAGAAATGTCATCTTAAATTAAATGAACCTCAATGATCCCCTATTTAATATGCCTAAAAGATCTCTGTTCTTGGTCCTGAAGAATTCAAATCCTCTTACTAACTAATTATGTGACCCTGGACAAGTCATCTACTATTTCTGAGCCTCAGTTTACGCATTTGTAAGATGAAATCGTTGGACTAGATCAAGGGTTCTTAACCTAGGCTTTTTAGAAATATAATTCGGTGATAGCATTTAAAAATGAATGATTTCCTTTGCAAGTCTGTGTATTTTATTTTGTACATTTATAAGCATTGCTCTGAGAGGGAGTGAATCCATAGATTTCCTCCAGATGATCAAAAAAAGTCCAGAATACAAAAAAAAATGGTTAAGAATCTCTGGACTAAATGATTTCTCCCAACTTCAAATCTTGTGCATCATTCATATGCTGCCAGAGATTGAAGAGACCTTAAAGATCAAACCCATTCATTTTTAAGGCTAGATTGTGATTTTACGGTGTAGGAACTGGTATAGCTACCACAGATGAGCAAGTGCTTTGCAGCTTAGCCCATTAGAGAACTGACTGGCACAGGGAGAGGCTATATGGCTTGCCCAGGGTCACAAAGCCAGTAGGTGTCAGAGAGAAAATTCCAACTAAGATCTTTTCTCTGAGGTCAGCTCTCCAACCAGTGGGCCAATTTATACCCCCTTCATTTTACTTATGAGGAAACAGAACCAAAAAAGTCAGGGGACTTAGCTAAAGTTACTCAGCTGGTTCTGGGAACTGAACCTGTCTTCTCACTCCAAATAGGAACCCTTAATTAGCCAGCAAGGCTTGGCCACTGCACTCCCTGGATGTGGTTTTCAAAACATTTCCATAGATTAGTGGATGCTGACAGCCCCCCCCCCCCCTGGAGAAAACCTGGAATTCCTCTGTATACCAGCAAAGTCAGGCTACCTACAGGCACCATGCTGTTCCCAGGAAATTAAAAATAAAAACCTGCCGGCAGACAAGAGCCAAATTTAGCAGGAGACAAAGAATGGAAAAGGGCAAATTGTGGGCTGGGAAATTCAGTGCCAAGTTTCAGCCAGAAGCAAAGCCCTCAGAGATGAGTTATTAGCTTTGGATAATCCTGGAAATGCTGAGAGACCCTTAACAAGAGCAATTCTTCAAGGCCCATACCCCCTGCCTTCCTGTTGCCCAGCTACTCCTCCCAACCCCAAGTCCCCAGGATTTATCTACCCAGTAGCCCTTTCAGAGAACTTTTTCAAACATATTTTCCCCATAGACTGCAATGAACTCCAGTTGCTGATACTAATCAAAATCTCACACACCAGCAGAGCAGTTCTCATCACTGTTGCATTTTCCAAGCTTATCATAATCCCACAGATGCAATCTATGGACAGTGTGATTGTATCCACACACACGCACACACACACTGTATTGAGCTAGTACACTTTCTCCATGCTCCATCATCACAAAATCTTAGAGCTGGAAAGAACCTGAGTTCTCCAATGTTTTCATTTTAGAGAAAAGAAACTTGAGTTCTGGAGAAATGAAGGAACTCACTGCATGGTTAGCAAAAAACACCATTGAATTCAGTGTTAGAAGACTTATCAAATCTTTTCTCTGCCTCTGGCTTGGATGGATCCCTTCCAGGGGTCCTCAAACTTTTTAAATAGGGGGCAGTTCAATGTCCCTCAGACTGCTGGAGGGCCGGACTATAGTAAAAACCAAAACTTTGTTTTGTGGGTCTTTAAATAAAGAAACTTCATAGCCCTGGGTGAGGAGAATAAATGTCCTCAGCTGCTGCATCTGTCCCACAGGGCCATAGTTTGAGGACCCCTGGTTAAACTCTTTGGTCAATTGTATCTGTCAAATGAGTCAACAACATAACCTCTATTGGCCTTAAGCTTCCCCATTCATAAAATGACCAAGATGACTTATAAGGCCTCTACAGCTTTTGTATGTCTATCTATTTATGAATTCTACCTGTCTACTTATTCTCTCTGTCTCTCCGTCTCTTTGCTTCTCTCTATGTCTCTGTCTCTATCGCTCTCTTTGATTTTGTCTCTCTCTATGTCTCCATCTCTCTTATCATATACCTATCATATCTATTTATCTATCTACCTATCATTTCTCTTTCTACTTACTTGCCTATCATTTATCTACCTGTATATCTCTCTATCTATCATCCATGATCTCTACCTATCTACTTATCCTCTTTGTCTCTTTCTCTCATCATCTATCACATATCTATTCATCTATCTACTTATTATCCCTCTAACTTCTCTATTTACCTATTGTCAATTTATCTACCTGTTTATCTATCTGTTTGTCTATTTATCTATTTATCATTTACTATTTCTACCCATCTACCTATCCTCTCTCTGTGTGTCTCTCTGTCTCTGTGTATGTATCTCTTCTGTCTCTCTGTTTCTTTCTCTCTGTCTCTCTGTGTCTTTATCTCTCTCTCTCTCTCTCTCTGTTTCTCTCTCCTTCTCATTCATCCTCTTTTTCCCTCCTCCTCTAACATCATTTCTCTACCTTTCATATATCTATTCATCCATCTACCTCATCTCTCTGTCTTCTCTTCCTATTTATCTATCATCTGTGTATCTACCTATTTGTTTATCTTTCTATCATCTCTCTGATATAGCTATTTATCTATCTACCTATCATCTAACTACCTACATATCATTTATCTATCTGATTCTATATCCTGTAAATACATAGCTAAGTGGTGGCAAAGTCAGAATGCCAGTTGGATCTCCTGAGTTCTAATGAATAGAATTATAAACTTTGTAGTGGTCATAGGAACCTTAGAGGTCACAAGCTTCTAGAGCAAAAACAAGCGTTCATCTAGGTTTTTCCCCAAAATTTATATAGTTATTTCCTGTTCACATATATCATCCCAAAAGATAAAACATAAAGCACAATAATATTATTTGAAATATAGTTACAATGGAGTCCCTACAATATCAATCTTCATTTAACCTTAGAGCTAGAAAGGACTTTAATCCAACCTGATTGTTTTACAGATGAGGAAACTGATCACAGATATAGTAAAGAACTAACTCAAGATCCAAGAACAGGTCCTCTGACTCCAAATGTTTCCAGGACATGAAGCTGATTCAGACCAGTGGAAATCCCCTTTACAAACTGGTCTGGTTGCTTCTCCCAGTCAAGCCAGAACCCCAACAGATAATTATCAGGTCAGTGCCCTGGTGATTCAAACTTTCCTGCACATCAGTGAGGGAGTGGAGAGCTAGGGATTTACACACCTACCCCCACATTCCTGTTTCCATTTCCCACCACCAAATTTCCCCCATCCTGGACACTGCCTCCTCATTAAGTTAATGTGGATTATCTCTGACAGCAAAAACTCTAATGCTTTATTAATTGCACTAGCACTGGTGGCTGCTCTTTCCTAGCAATTTTAGCAGACGGGTAAGGATTCTGCAAGCAGACTGTTTCTTGAACAAGTAGCACCACCAAGTGGAAAGAGAAAATTCTGCATTATTAGGCTCTGGGAGAAAAACTCTGGCTAAGGCTGCTGGGAGAGACACTGGTGGATTCCCTGACTAAAATAGAAATTAATTTCCTTTTTTAAAAATTATTATTGCTTGACCCTTGCCAAGTAGTCTCAGTCTGTAAAGGAGTGAGGAGAGTTATATGGATCCATGGACTAGAAATGAAGACCATGTGAAACTGTGGTCTCCATTTTCATGGAATCATGGAGGAAGGTGTAAGGGCCCCAGGTGGGGTAATCCACACTAAAACAAGAATCCCTTACTAAAACAATTAGCCAACCTGACTCTGCCTAAAGACCTTCACTGAGGGAGAGCTCTCTCTCTCCCAGGCAGTCCATTCCACTTTGAGATGACTCTGATTGTTAACAAGTTTTTTCCAAGTCAAAAAATCTCCCATTTGATATTTCTACTCATGACTCCTAGATTTGTCCTTTGTGGCCAGTTGGAACAAGTCTGCTCTTTCTTCTACATGATTCCCTTTAAGTATTTAAGGAGCTGGGCTGAGTTCTCAGAGGCTATCTAGGCTGGCCTTTTCATTCATAGAGCAGGAAACTGAAGTTGGGAGAGGGGTGCTAAGGGACCAACATCACAGAGATAAAGGTTGGCCTTGAAGCTTAGGTCACCAACTGCCTCTTTTCTTCCGTGAATCATTCTTTTTTGAGCCAAACATCCTTAATACTTTCAAATCACCCTCTTAGAAACTTTGGCTCTGGAAAAAAAAATGCAAATTAAAAAAAAAAAAGACAAATTGGACCAAGGTTGTGATTTCACTAATCACATTGGTAAAGGAAATTCCCTCTATTAATGCACCCATGCCAGTAACACGTAGTTTCAGAGAATTGCCTGAAGCATTGAGAGGTTACTGTGACTTGCCCAGAGAAACATGTGTAGTATTGCCAACAGATGGACTTAAAACCAACTCTTCCTTTCCCCTGGGGCTAGTTTGCACTTCACTATTTTAACCTCTCAGCATTTTAAACTTTAAATCAGCAATGTACTGGTAAATGTTTAACAACCAGCCTGAAAAGGTCAGAGGGTGTAGACAGGACATACTTTTTAAGCTTACTCTGTATTATTAACATTTTTTGCATCATTTTTTTAAGTCTAGAAAGCAACAAAACAATAAATTAAGTCCTGATTTGTAACATTTAGGGGTGGCTGAAGTGTATATTCTCATATTAAAATGTTAATAATCAGCTTTTGCTGTCATGTTTGAAGTGGTTTTACCACACCCGACTTTAAATTAAATAGGATCTCAAAATTTAGAACTAGAAATAGGAACTAAAAATTTAGAAACTTGTTCATCAGAAGTGATTGCAAGGGTCAGTGTTGAAAAATTACTCATGCATATGTTCTGTCAATAAAAAGTTATAAAAAAGTTTTTAAAAAGAAAATCAGTGTTGAGCAATTTAAGGTTATGCCATTTTGCATGCATGTTGTTGTTTTTATATTGATGTTTTCCTCATTACATGTTAAAACAATATTTTAATATTTCTTAAAAAGTTTTGAGTTCCAAATTCTATCCTTCCCTCTCTTTCTCCCTGAGACGGTAAGTAATCCAATATAAGTTTTACATGTGCAATCATGTAAACATTTCCATGTTAGTCATTTTGCATGTTTTAAGTAAATATTCTTTACCTTAAAAAAAAAAGAAACTTGTTCATCTAGGTTGTAGTAGGTCCTCTTCTTCTCTCCATGTACACTCTTACTTACCCATAAACTTTAATGGTTCCCATTATCATCTTTATGTTAATAATACCTAGATCTATTTTATCCATTCCCATCTCTCTCCCATGCTTCTATCTCACATTATCAACTGTATTTCAAAATGGATGCTTCATAGGCATCTCAGAATCACATTTCAAAAACAGAATTCATTCTCTTTCCCCAAAAAATCACCCTTCCTCTCAGTTTCTTTATTACTATCAAGGACACCATCATAAAACCCTATAAAATACTGATGATTAGTAGAAAAAAACCACTAGATGTGAACCCTGGCTCTGATACTTTTCTACCTGTATATTCTGAGGTAAGAGAGGGAGTGTGGTAACTAGGCAAACTATTTCACTAGAAACATTGTCTAATATGTGCTGTCAAAGTATGGTATGTCCAAAGTAGGGAGGCAGTCTCCTGGTATTTGAGTATAATCCAAAGAAAAACCACTGGATTTGGAGATAGAAAAGCTAGGTCTAAATCTAATCAGATTGATGCCCTGGCCTTATTTGTATGACTTTGGACAAATCACAACTTATCTGGGTCTCAGTTTATTTCCAATTCTTTATCTCTTATCCCTCTATCCATCACAAAATACAATTCCCTCTTACTGGTTTCTCCCATTGGCATTTCCTTTTGTGGTGGGGGGATGGCACTATGGTGTAGTGGTGGGGATGGCATCAAAGGTCTAGGATTCAAATTCTGATCATTGTTTGTAGCCCCAAGCAAGGCATTTCACCTATCTGGGTCTCAGCTCCTATTCTGTAAAATTCTGGGAGAGGGAAGTGGAATGACACCTGTGGCCCCTTCTAGCTCTTAATCTACAATCCTTCTTGTGGTTTAGTGAGCAGGGAAACATCTAATTAGGGGATGGCCAGAAGGAGAAGGTTTAAAGGTTGGATGGGAGAGAAGAAGGAGTAAACTATGGAGTAAACATGTTCACAGATAAATAAATACATATATTTAATTCTTCATTTGGTTTAGAAATAGCATGATTTCTCAATAAGCAATCTGGATATGGCCCTGGTTAATGCTGATGTTAGCCTAAGTAATACTACAGAAAAATTCAGAGATTCTCAGTGTCAATGAGATCTCAGTGGCCAGCTTGACCAGCCCCTAGCTGAGCAAGAGTCCCCTCTACCACACATACCTGGCAAGAGATCATCCAGCTTCTGTTTAAGAACATCTTTGAAACTACCTTGGAGAGCTCTACTATCCAAGCTCTATAGCCTGATAGCTCTCATCTATGAAGCATGGAGCATAATTCCACCTCTCTGCACCTTCCACCCACTACTTCTTATTCTCCCCTCTAGGGCCAAGCAGAGCAAGAATAATTCCTCTTCCTCAAGACAGATAGTCCTTGAAATATTTCAAAATAGTTGTCATGATCCCCACCCTCCCACCACTTAGCTTAAGCTAAGCATCCCTAAATAAGAATTAATAGCATTCCTCATAAAAAAGAAATACTTGTCACATCTTAAAAACCTTGAGTAAAAGACATGCAGTAAGTAACAATTATCCTTTACTTTTGTATGATGTTTTTATGCTTCTCAAGAGTGTTTTTTGCATTTACTATCCCACTTAGCTCTTAAAACAACCCAGAAATCATGGCTTGATGGGTAGGGGAGAAGGGAGGAACCAACAAAAGATACCAACACAAATTTTAAGTTTAACTTGAATTTTTAAATTAAATCAATAAAATAAAAACAAAAGATACAAATAAAAGAAATAAACATTCTAAAGATTTCAGCCTCCTCCCCAAGTTAATAAAACAATTCTGTGAGAGTTTAGACTTGATCATTATTTCAAAAGTGATAAAAATGGATACCATTTACATAAGTATTTTAAAGTTTCCAAAATATTCTACTATTATTATCTCATTTTAAACTCAACAACCACCTGAAAAATAGATCCTACTATTTTTCCTATTTTTAGATGAGGAAATTGATCCACAGAGAAATAAGTGACTTGCCCAGTCACATAGCTAGTATTTGAAGACAGATTAAACTCAAGTGTTCCTGATTCTAGACCAGTACCACCTAAGTATAACCAAACTAATCCTGATTCCAAATGTTCTTTTCACTGCCCTACACCATCTCTCCTGAATACAGTAGAGAAGGGCAAACGTCTATGTCGGTGTCAAGAGACAGAGAGAAAGTGGCCAATAAGGACCCTTTCCTAGTGCACAATTTCAGGAAACTCTTCACAGGAGCTGCAGCATGCTGTTTTAGTCTATTCCTGAGGTTTTAAGCGAAAAATGCCTGCACCTAGAAGTCAGGGAGATTCAAGGAAACTCCTGCTAAATCTAGAATTATCAAACCTAACAGTTAAAATTGTCATAAGGAGTTCAGGACATTGAATGAGAGCAAAAGAATTTCATTATCTAGGTTTCATTTTCTTTCATCTAGGCTCCCTTCCTGCTTTAAATTCTATGACCTCATTAAATTATGTCACATTTCCTTTCCAACACATCAGCTGGCAAAGAAAAAGAAATTCGAGACAAATAGGATGAGCTACAAAATCCACAAGTGAAGATCTTTCCTAATGCTCTCTAGCATGGTGTATAGAAGAATTGAGAAGGGATTAGGGATCACATAATTCAATCTCTTCATTTTACCAATGTGGAAACTGAAGCCCACATTGGTTAAATGATTTCGCCCAGACTAAATCATCTAGTTAAACAGCAAAAAGACAATGCAAGTCAAGGTAAGAAACAATCATTTATTGTTTATTTTATTTATTAATCATTTATTAAGCACTCACTTTGTGAGGCATTGTAATAACATCTAGGGATGATGAGAATAAAAGCAAAAAGACAATTCTTGCTTTCCAGAAGCTTATGTTCTAATGGAGGAAAAGAACATATTTTTAAAAGAAAGCTGGAAAGTATGGGGGAAGGATGGAATAAGATACCTCTGAAGGGATAATTGAAAACAAAGGTTTATCCTTAAATAAATGTTTATAAATCTTAAAGAAATAGAATAAAAAGGTAAATAACAAGAAAAATCTTCTTATAGATAGAATGGACGGTCTTCCACAGATTCCCATGATAGCAGGCAAAAACTCATAGCCTCCTAGGGTTTTGCTCCAGCTAAAATGCCTTTCTCTCTTTGAAGTCACCATTTGTGGCTTCCCTGCTTTGCCATGGAATTGCAGCTACTGACTTTTGATTCATAAGGAAGTATTTACAACTCTTTTTGTGAGTCAGCCTATAGCTAAAAGGTTATTAAGGGAGATACAGCAGAAATATTAATGGCTCAATAAAGGACCTGGGCACAAATCCCATTTCTGACCCCTTTTAAGTATGTACTATATATACCACTGAGCAAATCACTTCCCTTTCCTCTTTTCTAATCTATAAATTGAGGGGGTTGAACTAAATGGCATTTAAAGTTTCCTAGATCTATGATCCATGGAGCATTTTTGTGAGTCAAACCTACAGTCACACCAAGCCAGCAGAGTAAAAGTCCCTCTGGTTAAACCTGTATTTTTAAATGATTCTATTTCTTTCTCAATGGCAATTATTCAAATCACCCTGGAATGTAATACTGGATGTGTGGGATGGAGTTGTTAACTTTTACTTTATATTTACTTTATGTGTATTTTGCAACTTTTGTATAACTTTCTCTCTGTTACCATTTATTTATATGTCAACCTCGCCTTCAAATGTAAGTACTCTGAAGGCAGAGAAACTATTTTTTTCCCTTTACTCCCAGCACAAGGCTTGGTTTTTTAATAAGAACCTAATAAGTGCTTTTTGATTGATTGATATTTTTCTCTGATACATGTTCTGTCCTCTACTCCCATAGTTCCTAGAGATGAAGAGCTGTTTGCATAGTACCAAGTACCTGGCATTATCATAGTGGCTCAATTCTTAGACTGAATTTGGTGGCTGAATCAATCAAAACCCTGACTGACAAGTGATACAAGGATTATTATTCTCATTTTGCAGACAAGGAAATTGAAGCTCAGAAAGATGAGGTTTTGTCCCAAGTCATGAAGCTAGAAAATGTTTGAAACAGGATTTTAACCAAGGTCTTCTGACTTCAAGATTCTAATTCACTTCAAAGAATGTGATGTATATCTATAAGGCAATGAAGGTAGGTGTGAGCAGTTGACCAGAACTCAAGAATGTCGTTGCTGTAAAAAAAAAAATAGACACTGTAATGTCATAATGCAGTTTCTCCTCACAGAGGAGCTCCCATGGTGAGCCTACTGCATCCGCTCCAGCATACCTAAATCATCAAAGTCAAATGGTCTTTGTTGAGGAGTGCTGAAAAGTCAATTTGGGATTTAAAATTCTTTTCTTTTTAAAACCCCTTCAAGGTATTAGCTGTAGCACCAGCCCAGCAAAAGAAAGGGCTTTGTGGTCTTGGAGCAAATTTCTATATAGGAGACAAAGATAAAGGCTGGACTGCTATTTGTAAAAATCCTCAGCCCCCTATAGACTAAGCCAGGGTCTTATTTACTTTATATAAGGCTTACAATAAATCCCCAATACAGACATTTCCCAACTTGCAGACAGGTTATATACCAAAAACTTCATTTCTAAGCGGGCTACTTAGAACTCTTGGGACATAGAAACAACACAATAAATTTGTTATTATCAATAACTAGTATAAGCTGTAAGAGACTTCACTAGGCACATAATCCCCCTCTCACCCACTGCCCCCCCCCTCATTTTACAGATAAGGAAACTGGAGTATAAGAAGGCAAGGAACTTATTGGAGTAATGAGCATTGAAAGGGAGGATTTGAATTCAAGTACTTGTTTATTTCTCCTATTCCAAACTTCCTCCACCTATATATTGTATTAAAACTTGAAAATCATTTTATAAACATAATCTAATCTAAGCCGTACAAAAACCTGGTTAGTAACACTATAGGTATCAAATCTATATTACAGAAAAGAAAAAAAACCCTGAGACCTGGTGAGGTTAAATGATAATAATAATTAGCAAGTTATTAGCAAGTATTAGGTTTGCAAAGGGTTTTACATTTATTATCCCATTTAATCCCCACAATAACCCTGAGAAATTCAGTGCTTTATTATTTTCTCCATTTTACAAATGAGGAAACTGAGGCAAGCTTAACAGCTGCTCCTGATTTGGTCTCTTGGTCTGATGCCACAATCCTATCATTCAATAATCTGTGATTTCATCATTGTGGGTATTCAATGAACCTAAATTTACCAAGTTTTACTAATATTCCAAGAAGTATTTCGGTACTGGGAATAAAGAGACAAAAATAAAACAAACCCCACCCTTAGGAAGCTTACATTCTTCTCAAGGAGATAAGATGAATCAATTGATTAATTAATTTAAAACCATTTTTTAATTCCTCATTATTTACCAGGCATTATAGTAAATGCTAGGGATATAAAAAAAAAAAAAAAAAAAAGATGCTCCCTTCCCTCAAGGAGCTTACATACTAATGGAGAAGACATACCATAAGAGAGAAGTAGCTGGAGATTTCACGGGAGTCACATATGACAATTGGCTGAATGTTTTTACTTGAATGATAATATTGATCAGTTTACTGACAACAGGTAGGTACCTTAGTACAAAGATGGCCAGCAAGTAGGGTCAAGACAAAATACAGTAAATTCTTGTCAATTAGAGCCTGGCGTCCAGTGGGCAGGCCTTCCGTTCTGGTTGGAGATAAAAGTGGGTTGCAGGCAGCATGGTAGGGAGATGGCTGGGAAGTCATATCACTATACATGACTATATAGATGCATGTAAACACATAAACCCATGGACACATATAAGCATGTGTAACACTTATAGAGACAGAATGAGGGCACATGTAAGTATATTGACATTGTAGAAACACAAATGGACAATATAAATACATATTCACAGCAACACATACAATGCATACATGAACATAAATCTGTGTATCATTATATGCATGTATATAAATGTGACTTATACAGGCAGAAAGACAGGTCTATGTATGACATTATATATTTATACACATAAACATATATGAGTACATATAAAGCATGTGTATAAATATGAGCATATATTAGTATATTGTCATCATATACACATATAAACATGGATCTATATCAGCAAATGTGTATTCAGGCATGGGCACATAAATGTCTTACAACTATATGACATATATACACACATAGACATAGGTAAGTATACATATATATATACACTTACATATATGTATACATGACTATACATCCATACATAGACATGGACAAATATTAGTATATATGATCTATAGACTATGGAGACACATGAGTGTATATGACATTCTACATACACATCTACAAATGGACGTGTATTACATATAACATATTTACATTTACATAAACATGTGGCCAATGCATATCTATGACAGTTATATATATGTATATAAACATATATACATATGAAAAATATATCAATATATATCATTAGAGATGTGCACATATATCATGGACATATATGTATTCATGATATTATGTACATATGCAAATAGATATGTGGGTATAAATGAGTATATATGACATACATTTATAAATATGGGCACATATAAATATATGTGAATTATGTACCATGCATGTATATACATGAGCACATATTAGTGTATATGCCATTTATTCATATGGAGAGAGAGACATGGAGATATATGTATATGTCATTATATATAAACATATACATACACCAGGCATATACACATATGGCGTGTGTGTGTGTGAATGGACTGTGAGTATTTGTCATATATACATGTGTGTACATATGTATATGTGGAACCTGGGCCATGTATGGAGATATATGCTCCTATTCATGTGTGTGTGTGTGTATGTGTATATATATGTGAATATAGATAGATAGATACAGGTATATGCTTTTATATACATACATGGGCCTATATAGACATTTACTGGCTGTGTGACCCTCAACAAGTCACTTAACTTTGCCTCTGCCTCCTCATTTGTAAAATGAGTTCTAAATGGTAAACCACTTCGGTATCTCTCCCAAGAACCCCCAAACTGGTTCAGGACTGGTGTTCTGCCTACTGAGCCACAAAGCTGCAAATTATTCTCTTGGTTCTCCTTTTGAACTAGGTTCATATCGCAGCTCTGTCACTCACTTTGGATGATTATAAACAATTCCTCTCAGATTCCTCTCAGTTCCTCACATTCCTCTCAGGGCATCAATTCTTCAAAACTGTCAAATGAGGAGATTAAACTGGATAACTCCTCTAAATATTTGTCCACAAAAAACAATGCTGAAAGTCAATAAAGCTCTGATTAATTGTAAAAAACCAATCTAAGTCTAGAGAACAGATAATGAAAAATACCTCCGTCCTCAGCAATTCAGTTGAATTCAATCAGATTCAGCAAACCAAAAGACAGGATTCTCCCCCCTCATCAGCAGTTTTATCTGTAAGGAATGTTCCTAAATCAGTTATTTTTTCAAAGACTGCCTTTACACTAAGTGATAGCTTTAAATGGCATTTTATCCAGCGCCTGGCCACAAGGAGACATTTACATACTGTTGGGTTTTGTTTTGTTTTGTTTTTATCTTACCATAAACCCAACAGTGTGATTGACTTCAAGGATCTGTGACTTCATCTGTGTAGTTCTTCCCTTTGCTGACAAAATTACAATCCATTCCACATGCTGGCAGACAATTTATTGGCTAATGGAGGCCAAAGAGAAAAACAAAATTGTTCTATGTTAGCCAAGCTTCTGGTGATGAGCTTTCCTGGATTTAGCAAGGCTAGCTGGTCCTAGACTATAAGACGTACAATTCATGGGGGGGGCTCAGAGCATTTCCAACTTAGGAGGAGGGTTTGTATTCCCCCTAACAAGGCTTTTGAGAAAACAGGGTCATCTCTATGTCATCTTGGGGAGAAGTCACAGCAGTTGAAAATTCCAAAGAGACCTTGGGAAGGCATCATGGAAATATTATTTCCAGAATGAGGGATGTGATACTCTTTCCTGATAAGACAACATATGGAATATTGTAGGCCAAATTTTAGGAAAACTGTTGACAAGTTGGAAAAATACAGAAGATACAATCAGAAAAAGCATAGTTTCTGGAAATTATCAATCCTGGAAACCACAGTCAGTTGACAGAATGGGATATTTAGGCTGGAGAAAAGAAGACCCAGATGGGGGTAGAGTGGAGGAAGGATATGATCTTCAAACATCAGAAGAGTTGAAGAGGGATGAGATTGAGGGACACAGGAAAAATTTAGGTGATGTAAAAAAACAAAAGATTGATTTTAAAAAATCTTTTTAAAAAAAAAAAAAGGGATTAAATTTATTTGATTTGGCCACTGAGGGGAGGAAGATAGGTTAGAATCACAAAAATGCAGATGTTGAATACATTTAAAGAAAGATTTCCTAATAATCACAGTTGCCTAAAAATGCAATTGGCTACCTTAGTAGGTAGTGAATACTCATTCACTGAAGATCTTCATATGCAGAAGCTAGGTGACCTCTCGTCTAGCTGAATTTCTGAAGTCTTCCAATTCTGAACCCTGAAGGAGATGGGGAGGAAGATGGTTAATGATTATATCTATGCAGTTGACTATTATCTAGAACCATGTATTTCTCTAACCTAGCTCCATCTGTCATTATTTGTTAGACATCTCTAACTAAATGTCCTGCGGACAGCTGAAACTCAAAATTTCCCAAGTGAAATTCATAATCTTCTCCAAATTCCATCCTTCCTTTCTCATTTCTAATGAAAATACCAGCAATCTTACTGGCATCCAGACTTACAACTATTGCAAAAACTCTTTCTTCTTTCTCATCTTCTCCATGCAAGTCTATCTTCACACACTCAATTATTTTTATCCAATCCTTTGTTCCAATTACACAGCCAGTCTCTCTCCCCCAATTCAAATCTTTGTCCTCTGTCTTCTGATCTATGAATTAGCTCAGAAGAAAAGCAAAATACTCAAAGTTAGAGAAGGCACTCCAAATGTTCACAGGGACTATTTGTGTCTGAACCTGTGGCAGAGCATTCCGAGCTTGTAGTGCTCTTATCAGCCAAGGTTGGGCACACTAACATAGTAATGTCATTTTGGTCCTCTTGGAGGATGAAGGACAACCAATAACAATCATGACTCCTAACCAATAACAATTATGACTCTTATCTGATTCTTTTTGGATTCTAGTCTTTCTCCTTTTGAATGCGTCTCCCTAAAACCTCCAAAAGAGTCCTTCTAAAACCTAATTCTGACCATGTAAGTCTTTAATCAAGGATCTTCAGTGGCTTTTTAATTGCTTCCAAGATCCAATACAAACTTCTCAGTTTGACATTTAAAACCCTTTACAATTTGGTTCTAGCCTGTCTTTCCCCTGCATTTTATATTCAGGTCTACTTTCTGTTCCCCAAATTTGAAATTCCATCTTTCTCTCACTCCTCTGCCCTCACATAAGCCGCTCTCCTTGTCTGAAAGGCCCTTTTCCTCCTTTTTGTTGCTTAGAAGACTTAATTGTCTTTAAGGTTTATAGTCATATTGCTGGAGTCCTCTCCTTCCTCAGTTTAACTGTTATTTTTCTCTTTACTGGAGAGGACTCAAAGATACTTGGACAACATATACTTAAGAAAGTTCAGGAAAATGGCTAGGCTGGGGGAAAATAATGGCCCTGACTCCTTTGTTTAAGATTTGTTTCAATATGTCTTCACCTCTTATTCATTTGTTTAAAAAAAAAAAAGTTCGGGGTTGAGGATGGCCCTAGAAGCAATTTTCTGGAAGAAAACTGATGACAAATGAGAGCAGTTTAGCATTTGGAAATCAAACATTTACTTTCTGGCCCAAAGATAAAAGAAGCTTCTGATTGAGATGTGACCCTTAGGAACCACATAATACCATATCAAAAACATACTTAAACCTCAAGGTGCTAATTAACTGGGGGGACTCTGGTTTTGAGCTCCAAAGAGCTTGGGTCAGGGAACAATGATCACCTTCTAGAGAGCAAAGACCTATTCCAGCTAATGGATGGAGATAAAAAAAAAAAAAAAAAAAAAAAAAAAAAACCTTCCTTCTGGGAGGAAAAGCCCCAGATTTTCTCCCTGATCCATCTATTAGATGTGTCAGCACTTCTGCCTCTTTAAAAGAGAAGTTTCTTAGCTCTGGTCTTTAAAAGGGCTTAACAGAGCCCACTCCTACTCTCCTGCCAAGTGCTAGCATCCCAGCTGAAGGCAGGAACTGGTAAACTGGCTGCACTGTCAAGACCAGCAAGGGAACGACCAGCAGGAACCAGGGAGGACCCTAAGGCTAGCGGAGCATCCCTGGACACATTCGACCAGCCCAGAGGGACACTCGGCAGAGCCTGCTCACATAGGGCCATCCAGGAGTGGCTTAGCACGGGGCAGTGACATCAGGAGGTACCAGGGACCCTGGGGCACCAGCTGCAGGAAGGGCACCCTTCCCACCCAATTAATTGTGTTCTCTGCTTAAGCAGAGAAAGTAAAGACATCATAGGCCAGTTCCAGGAGGCTCATGATCCCTCATCAAGCAGGAGGTGCTTTCCCTCCCTGTCCCTCTCTCTCAGTCTCTTTGTCTGTCTGTCTCTGCCTCTGTCTCTATTTTTCTCTCCCTCCCCCCTGCCTCAATCTCTGTCTCTATCCTCTCTCTGTGTGACTCTCTCTAGCCCTCACCTAGCTCTGTTTCTGTCTCTCCCTCTCTCTTTCTGTCTCTGTCTGTCTCTCTTTCTCTCCCTCTATCTCCCTCCCTCCCTCTTTTCCTCTGTCTTTGTCTCTCTCCATGTCTCTACCTCTGTCTGTCTTTCTCTATGTCTCTCTTTCTGCCTGTCTCTATCTCTGTCTCTGTCTCTCTTCCCCCTCTCTCTTTCTCTTTCTCTGTCTGGTTCTCTTCTCCTCCTTTCTCTCACCTCTCTCTCCAGCTCCCACATATTCAGCTATCGTCTCTAGACAGATGACTCACAAAACTATCTATCCAACCCTCACCTCTCTATGGAGCTTTAGCTCTTCATCTCCAAGCTGCCTGTTTTTCCTAAATGCATGTTCTATAGTTGATTTTAACTCATGTCCAAAATAGAATTCATTACTTTTCCTTCCTCCTGTCAAAGAGAAGGGAAAAAAAAGTTTTGATATGTATGTAAAAACCAATTTCTTGGTCATATTTTATTTATGTGCTGCTTCAAGGGGCACTCTAAGAACTCAAATAGACAAAAAATACTGGAAATACTAAATATATCATTTCTAAATCAAACTATATTTTAGAGAACCTTAAAAAGAATTAAAAAGCAGATGGAGAAGAGATCAAAGAAAAGAGGAAAACACCTATCTATACAAAAATATTTGGAGGTTCAATAGAAAGAGCACTAGGCCTGGAGTCAGAATGACCGGGGATCATAACCCTAGACGAGTCCCTTAAATTCTGATTGCTTTAATCCAATGATTAAGAAAATGGTAAATCACTCTTGTATCTTTACCAAGAAAACCCCGTAAGGATCACAAAGAGTCAGATATGACTGAACACATTTATAGAAGATCTTTTTGTGGTGAAAAATAATTGGAAATTGAGGGGATGCTGGATGCTCATCAATTAGTTAATGGTTGAATAAGCTGTGGTATGATTGTGAAGGAATGCTATTATGCCAGAACAAATAAATGATGAGCAGAATGGTTTCAGAAAAACCTGGGAAGTCATATGGACTGATGCAAAGTGAACGGAGAACATTGTATACAGTAATAGCGATATTTTAAGAATTATTAACTGATGTAGCCATTCTGATCATAATTATCTAAGAGAATTTTAAAGGACTCCTGATGAAAAATTCTATTCACCTATTTTATTCAATTCCAGAGAAAGAACTCTGATTACAGATAAAGGATATTTCTTTGTTTTTCTTAGTTTTTTGTGGTATGTTTTCTTTTGGAATATGGTTAATGTGGTATGTGGAATATGTTTTGCATGACTTCACATGTAACTTCACATGTATAACTGATATATTGTTTGTTTTCTCAAAGAGTGGGAGAAAGGGACAAAATTTGGCGCTTAATTTTTTTAGATGAATGTTTAAAATTGTTAAATATGTAACTGGTAAATGTTATATATATGTATTTGGAAATTTAAAATTAACTGATTCAAAGAACAAATTACAGGAACAATCAAAAATTTAATCAAAGGAAATGACAATAACGAGACAACAAATAACATTTATATGATATAGCTAAAATACTTCAGATGGGGAAATTTATACCTTTAAATGTTTTCATCAACAAAATGAAAAAATAAATTAATAAATTAGATTGCAATTTAAAAAAAAAAAAGCTTAAAAATAATCATTCACAAGTCCCCAACTAAATAACAAAGTACAAATTAGGAAAATTCAGAAAAGACTAATAAAGTTGAAAACAATCTACTGAACAGATAAGCTGATTTTAAAAAACTGATAAATGATGTAAGCTCATTGACTTGATTTTTTAAAAAGAGAGGAAAACCAAATTATTCATACCAAAATTGAAAAAAAGGAGAACTTACAATAATGGAAGAGGAAATAAAGGAAATTATCAGAAACTACTTTGCCCATTCATATGCTATCAAAATTGATAACTTGGTTGGAGAAAATAGTAGAATATTTACAAACAACATAAAATACTCAGATTAATAAAAACATCAATGGGTTGCTTATAAATCGCCTCAACTTAGAAAAAAGAAGTTGGACAAGTAGGAAATTAATTTCTAAAGAAAAATTTCCCCAGGCAATCTGGAATTATGCCCAAAAAGTTATCAAACTGTGCATATCCTTTGATCCAACAGTGTTTCTACTGGGCTTATATACCCCCCAAGAGATACTAAAGAAGGGAAAGGGACCAGTATGTGCCAAAATGTTTGTGGCAGCCCTGTTTGTAGTGGCTAGAAACTGGAAAATGAATGGATGTTCATCAATTGGAGAATGGTTGAGTAAATTGTGGTATATGAATGTTATGGAATATTATTGTTCTGTAAGAAACGACCAACAGGATGAATACAGAGAGGCTTGGAGAGACTTATATGAACTGATGCTGAGTGAAATGAGCAGAACCAAGAGATCATTATATACCTCAACAATGATACTGTATGAAGATGTATTCTGATGGAAGTGGATTTCTTTGACAGAGACCTAATTCAATTGATCAATGATGAACAGAAGCAGCTATACCCAAATTAAAAACACTGGGAAATGAATGTAAACTGTTTGCATTTTTGTTTTTCTTCCCGGGTTATTTTTACCTTCTGAATCCAATTCTCCCTGTGCAAAAAAAAAAAAAAAATAATAATAATAAAAAAAAAAATTCCCCAGGACCAGAAGGGATTTACAAGTGAATTTTACCACATGCTGAAAAGGTTAATTCCAATACTACATAAACCATTTACAATAACAAGTTCCCTTCCAATCAGATTATATGATAGTATACTTAAGAAAACTCTCAAGAGTCAAATTAAAATTAAAAAAAAAAAAACTAATTGAAATAATGAATACCTTCTGCAAAGTTGCAGGATACAAGATAAATCCGCATAAATCATCAGCATTCTTATTATATGACAAACAAAACTCAGGAGGAGGAAGTACAAAGGGAATTTCCATTGAAAATAAGTACAAGAGGCCATAAAACATTTGGGACTGTATCTACTGAGATCCACTAAGGAGTTCTATGACTCTGACTAGATAGCTATTAGAATAGATAAATAAAAATATAAAATTAAAGCACCTACTATGTGCCCAAGGCGCTATGCTCAACACTGCGGATATAAAGAAGGAAAAGAAACTCTGGAAAATGGAGAGTGGAGCTGAAAAGTTCTGAGCCCTTCACCAGGGAAGGTTTGGGAGTTTATTGCGACACCATTCAACGTGCCCAGTAGTGGGGTGAGCCTACTAAGGGACGTCAAAGTAGATCTCCGGGCTGATCACATTTGCAGGGATGCGTTATTCCCGGAGGAGGCACAACAAGTTTCTGGGAAGAGCAGCTCATGGAAAAGGGGGAGAAGCTCCATTTAAAAAAGAGCCCTTGTGGGGAGCGGAGTGACTAGGAAGGAGCTATCAGGTCTATTAGGTTAAGCTGTGGCAGCGACGTAGACCAGAAACACGGTTTTTAAGGATGGAGATTGCTCGTGGCCAGGGCGGGCTAACACGGCCGAGGTGACCGCACTGGATTCGGCCCCGCGCCAGGCTCCTAAAAGACTGTTTGGGAGGCTCAGAAAACAAAAGTAACAGTAACAACAGAGCGAAAACAACCAAGAGGAAGCGCACGGGGAGTCTCCCCGGAGGCCACCTGGGAATTCCCGCCAAAAAGACATCACGGGCCGAGCCCCTCCCTCCCATCAGTTTCGCGCAGGTGACGGCGACTCCCGCTGCTTCCGGGGCCGGGATCACTTCCCGCTCCTTCTTCGCCTCACAGAGTCCCAGGCCGCGCCTCGCTTTCCGCGCGCCGACCCGGGACGCGCAAGGCAGGAGTTCACCCGGGCAATCCCGCCGTGGGTGGGAGGAGTGCGGAGCAGCCTGCCCGAGGACCGCCGCGACGGTAGGGAGCGCTGCGCCGCTAGCGCGAGCGCGACCCTTCTCGGACACCGTCGTGACCGGCGCAGGCGCAGGCGCAGGCGCGTTCCCATGCCCGGGCCAGGAGCTGGGAAGGCGGAAGCTGTGGCGGTGGCCGGAGGGCCCTCGCCCGCTCCCTGGCCGCGCTCTCCGCCCTCCTTCTTTGCGGGGCGCCGGAGCGACTGAGCGACGGAAGAGCCAGGCAGTGCGGGTGAGTGTCTCGGGCCCGGCGGGCTGCGGCGCAGGGGGAGAACGGCTCCCGCCCGCTCCGTGCCTCAGTTTCCTCCCCTGGGGCGCCACCCCCGGAGGAAGAGACCTTCCACGTCCGGGGGGACCAACCGGAAGGGTCACCCGCGCGCATTAGGCACCTGCTGTGTGCCGGGCGCTCAACGCCTCGGAGAGAGCCCGGGAGCACCTCCGGGAGCCCCTTCAGGGAGCCCCAGACAGGGCGCCGGAGACGGAGGGAGGGGTCCCCGCTAGCATTTGTAGGGCCGGGACTGAAAGGCCAGCCTCGGGAGCCCCTTTCCGGATGGGGAAACTGAGGCCAGCGCGGGCGAGGTTCGGGCTCGGGTCTCCTTAGATCCCCCTCTCCCTCCGTGGGGGCTGATTCTCTCATGTGTCGCGGACATTGGCGCGTCTGCCGGCTGCTGTGAGCCCGGGGGAAGGCGCGGATCCTGCGTGCCTCGGTTTCCCCGACGGGGATGCGGCCCTTCCGGGGCGGGGTGAGGTTCAGAGTGAGGGCCGAGGGCCTGGCGGGGTGATGGGGGTGAGGGCATCGCGGCCCCCTTGGGAGGCGAGCCCCTGAACTTGGGCAGCGAGGTTGGGGGGGGGTTTAGTTCTCTTTAACGCCTTGCGATCCCGTTAGCCGTTTTAGCCTTTCACCCCGGGCAGGACGCGGAGTAGATGCGCAGTGTTTGTTGCCCGATCCCTTCCCGTCTTGTACGATCCTCGGCTCCGTTTTCCCGATGAGGAAATCGGGCCGGGGCCGCAGGGGCGGAGCGCCCGAAGCGGCCCGGCCCCCCCCCGCACGCGGCCCCCTCGGATTGACTCCTCGGGCAGGATGGCTTCCGCTGGCTAGGAAGAGTCAGGCACTTGTCAGGTTCTGGGGATGGGCCTGCGTCCGGAAAAGGGAAACGGGAGGCGGCGGGGAGGGAGCCCGCGGACCGGCCTCAGAGGGAAGTGCCCGGCCCGGAGAGGAGGAGGAGGACTGAGCCCGGGAAGCGGCCGCCCGGGCTCCAGAAGGGTTCCTGCAGGCTTCCGAGGCGCAGGTGGCCGGGCCGGGGCCGTGCTCACTTGTGCTTGGGCGGGTTCTGGGTCCGACTGTGGTTAACCCCGGAGGGGACTGGAGGGAGCCTCCCCCGGAGGGGACTGGAGGGAGCCTCCCCCGGGGTTCGGAGGCAGTTTCCCCGCTGGCCTCAGGCAGGCACGGGTTTCGGCCTCACAGCCCCAGACCTTGGGTCTGTGTTACTGTTCCTGGTATTTGGGGAGGGGAAGTCCGCCGGGCATTCGGGAGCGACTGAACAGAAAGCACCTAAAGCGCTCCCTCTGAACTCCCCGAGGTTTCGCGTATGCTTTTGATTTAGGCAAAGGCAGTTACCAAATATGTCCAGGGGAAGTGTGAAAGAAAAAAATCACAACTGCTGTTACTTCCAGCTTCTTTGCGAACTGGACGACTTTCATTAGGGTAGTGAAGGGAGCCTGGCCTCGGAGAAAGAACATGGGCTGGAGGCAGGAGCCTTGCGGTAGGGCCCTACTCTTGATGTGTGTGTGTGTGTACAGGTATACACGCATATACCTATACACACACATGTACATATACATATTTACACATGTTATGGGCCAGAACTCTGAATTTGAAACAAGGAGCTAAGAGTGGAATTGATAGAGACAATAGTGATCTAATTTAGCCTGGTTCAGTATGATTGATCTAATCCTACAAGATGTTATGGGCCAGAAGGTGAAACAAGGTACTGAGTGGAATTGAGGAGACGGTGGTTAAATCTAGTTTAGCATTGACTTAATCCTACAACAAATAATTGTTTCCTAGTGATCAATGATTGGTGTATACTCAATGTGGGGCATATAAGCAAGAAGCTCTCGGGGCTAGAAAGACAAATGCACTAGAAACTCTCAGAGGCTGAGACAGATTCATTCCATCTTCCACCTTTGTTGTGGCTGGAGGCTCAAGCACAAACCCTTGGAAGGCGAGGAGATTCAGAAGCCTGAGAAGGCAGGTGGGAGCTCAAGCTCTCAGAACCAGAGAGAGAGAAAGACTTCCAGAAAACTAGCCGAGCCCCAAGTGAAGGAGACAATAAAGGATTTGGACCTTAAATCCTGGCTGCACTTGTGGTGATTACTGAACTGAACCGAAGGCTGCTCCCACAGACCCCAAGAAAACCTCAACAGAGAACATTACATTTTAAAGAGAATGTTACACACATGTATGTATACACATATATACATACATATATGTATATGTGTGTGTTAACTTATTTCTATTTATAGAGCCTTGGCCATTTATACTAGATACAACATTAAGACCTTAAACTTCAACTCTCTCATAGCTCAGTTCACTCTTGGGACTTTTTAGATGGTCTCTGATTCCTTATAGATCTGACAGATTATGAAGCTCTATTTTGTTGATTATTGGAGAGAGGTTGGCACTTTGACAAAGTGAGAAGACTCTTAGTCTTAGCCTGAACATCTGATTTCAGATGAATACTCTGACACTTAGGATTGTAACTGGCAGGTCATTTAGTTTTTCCAAAACTTGGTTTCCCCACCTGTAAAAAAAGATAATAAATCTACTACTTATAGTGATTGTTGAAGTTGTTGGAAGGAAAGCACTTTGTAAGGTTCTTTGTGTCTGCCATATAAATGTACAGGAATAATAATCTGGAATAATTTAATGTGTCCTTGGTCTCCCATATACTTTATTTGATTAACGTTTCCATAATTATGCTCCTTTCATAAGATGTCAGCAACAAGTTACATAAATGGTAAACTATTAACAACAGAAGGGACTTTTAGGAGTGTCCAGAGAGTCCAAGTCCAGTCTTTTTATTTTACAAATGAGCAAATCGACTCCCCCGGGGATCAGATTAATTGTTCACGTGTTGGAACCAAAACTCAAAACAACTCCTTCCACTTCACCATGTTACAGAATGTTAGAATTGCAACTTTAATTTTGGCACAGTTGGCCTTACATTTAATTTTTTAAGAAAACTTTATTCCCCAAAACTGACTGTGAGAACCATTTGTGATTCTTCCTTCTCTCTTGTTTCCCGTATTTTAATTCCTATGTATAGAGCCTATATACAGTCTTTTGAATTTTAATTTCCTACCTTTAATGCTTTAAAAATGCACATATTTATGAACTCTTCTTGTCCTTGCGTCATAGAATAATCTCTGTGAAAACATATAGTTTCTCTAAGTCTTAATACATAAAGAATTAATGGTCATTTGACAATGCATTTTTTACACTTTTGTTTCCTACAGTCCCTTGCTTCTTTGTGTGTGTGTGTGTGTGTGTGTTTGTGTGTGTGTTTAACATCCTGTGAAAACTTTGATTTGACTTAAAAATCACATTTGAAAGTCTTATTTGAAGCTTTCTTGATCTTTGCTTGTCGGTCTCCCCACTTGTGGCTCTAGAAGTAATGAATCAGGCCTTGTGTCCTTTCTTTATTCTTTCTTCCTCTTCCCTTTCCACAATGGGAAACTTGATGTGTATTATTAGATACTTAAATATTTAGTGATTAATGGGAACCTCTGTTGTATGAACATTTTGTTGAAGGTGTTTCTACACGTTGTAGAACCAAAAGTAACATCTGTTGGTTGCCTCCAGACTTTCTAATCAATTAAAGAAGTCTTTCTTATGCACAGAATTCAAAGCTGCAAACCCAGAGTCCCAACCGGAAAGAAAACTCCCACTAGTCCCTGGTTCCATCATATTAGTGAAAGGAGAGCTGTTATCTCCCTTCACCATTTGTGAGCCATTCAGGGCAGAGAAGGAAACAACAACTACTCCAGTTTCTTTGCCAAGAAAACTCCATTGGGGTAAACTAGTAGGACAAGACTGAGATAACTAAACAGCAACAATGGGATCAGGACTTTACTTATGATAATAGCTCTCATTTATATGGAACCACACGCGTTTCAAAGTATTATACACATTTTATTTCACTTTTGAAGTACTCCTGTGAGGATGATGCTAGGATATGATTGTTCTTCTTTTATAGTTGAGGAAATGAGCTGCTAGGAATTCGGTAATTGTTACAAGGCTGTAAATAAATATGTGTCTGAGATTGGGCCCAGAGTCAGAAGAACTGAATTCATATATGGTCATGGCACTTGGAGGGCAAGTGACTTCTTCACCTTTGTCTGTCTCAGTTTCCTCACCTCAGCCTTTTGTGGAAATTGCATTCTGTTGACAGAGGTGATGTCTTTAAAGAGGTAACTAGGAGACAGAGAGACTACTTGGAAAGGAACCATTTGCTGCTTTCTGCCTTGGTTTCCTCCATTGTAAAATGGGGATAATTAACAATAGCACCTTCCTCCTAGGGTAACTGTGAAAATAGAGGTAATTTTTATAAAGTACTAACCTAAAGTGCCTGGCACATAGTTCATGTTTAACAAATGCTTGTTTCCTGCCTTCTTGGTGGCATATGCTTCCATGATTTCATCACTGTGTTCACCTAGAAAATCAAACATATGGGGAAAATAGGTGCTTGTGTTGGACTTTGTTTCCTTTTCCAATGTTCCCTTTGAAGTTAGAGCAAATGCCCTTTTGACATTATCCATGAAGAGAGTTGGTGTTCAGTAAGGAGACAGTGACAGAAGGAGTCCATGGTTTTGATTCCTAAAGCTAGGAATATTTATCAATATAATTTTCGGGTCACTAGAGTATTTTCTTTTAACATGTGATTGATGTCTTTAAGCTGTAAACTAACTGTGAATTCCCCCATTCCCCCCTCACCAAATTGTGACTGATTGTTGAACACATTTTCTTAGAAATCCATTTGCTCCTTCCTCACCCCCCCAAAAAAAAAAAAAAAAAAAAAAAGATGTGTTTAAATTGTGGGAAAAGTCTTTGAGGTTTTTTTTTTTTTTTTTTTTTTTTCAAGACTGCCAACAAAATGAATTGTTTGGTGAATGCATTGAATATGTATATTTGGAGGAGGAAAGAATGGACTTAAATGAATAGGCAGCAGGCCTTTGGTTAGCTCTTGCTACGCATCAGCCACCATGGAAAGCACTGAGTCTACAAAAAAAGGACAAAACACAATCTCTGAAGTCTAGGGAGTTTTTTTGGAGAGGATGGCAGCACCCTTATTGCTAGAACTCCAAGGAAATTTGAGAAATATCTCTGTCTTCAAAAGCACTTTAAAATATTCACTTGGCAGCTTTTGTCTGCTCTGTGATTTATTGCTGCTTGTCTTCTCATTTTATATTAAATGAATTCCAAGTTTCTCCCACTCGATCTTTGGAGGTCTCATGGCATAGAGATGATGCTGGGCTCTCAAAGACAGGATCAGAGAATAAGCTCTGGCAGTGCCTGCTGAACTGGAAAAGCTGGTCTGGGCCCAGTGACAAAGTATATGCTGTCTGAGGGCGAGCACAGTTCCATCCAGGAGTGTTATCAGGAATAATGGAGGCTCATCAATCTTGCAAACAGAGCAGCCCTCAGGTCAGTTTTGCAGCCTTATCCTGTGCACAAGTTGGAGTCTGTGCCAGTGGAGGAAAGAATGAATACAATGAAAACAACCGTTAGTTTTTGCAGAATGAATTATTAAATGGGGACATTACCCTCTGGGAAATTTGTATGAAATATTAAAATGCACTCATTTTCAAGTATTTATTCAAAATTAGGATTTTATCAGCAACACTACCTCAAAGTTACATTTCAAGAAAATGAGTGCTATCCTTGTAAATAAAATGCTGGCTGCATATTCAGGAAGAAATGGACTCAGATTCTACCTCTAGTATTTACCAGCTGGGTCATCTCCCTGAGCCTCAGTTTTCTGATACATAAAATACAGCTATTACCTAATGCAGTGGTTCTCAAACTTTTGTTTTCAGTATCTTTATCTTCTTAAAAATTATTGAGGATCTCTCCAAAGCATTTTTGTTTATCTGGATTATATTTATCGACATTTACCATATTGGAAATAAAAACTATTTTTGAATTTGTAGACCTTCTAAAAAGGTTTCAGAGATCCCCAGTATTCTCTAGACCTAATGTTTCTGAGAACCACTGACCTAATGTTTCTGACAGACTTGGTTATTGTGATGGTCCGTGTAGTACCTAAGTGTTTTGCAAACTTTAAGGTACTCTAAACCATCCCTTTGGAGAGGTGAGAGGCCTACTAGTGATTTCAGACTTTTTTTAATGGATTGCTTAGTTGTGCTTATTCTTTCCTCCTTCCTTTTCTTTAAAAAAAATCTAATGAGGTCTATATATAAGGTACTTTGTAAATTATAAAGTGCTATCTTAATCATGTTAAAACATATTTATATTTTTCTCCAAAGGCTAGAAAAGGCCACATATGTCTTTCTGGTTAAAAAATATTTTGCCCTTTAATGTTAGAAATACATTCAAGGGGAGAGACGACCATTCTCACTTTAAGAAATAGCAGGATTTCTTCACGAAGAGTAGCACAAGTCATATATAGCAGTAACCTACAATGTTTCTAACAAGAATACTAAAAGCAGTTGCTTTTTAGCAGCGTGTCATTGTGAATTTATTTTGCCTATTAATTGTGCTTTATTTACTCATTAAAAAACCATTTAAAGCAAATCACATTTTTGCTTGAATTTTTGAAATACTGATTTCAGTAACAGAAAAGAGATGACACAAAATTCGAGCAGGGTGTTGTAGAAAGGCAGGTATATACATAAAAGAGAAACCTTAGTTTTTGGGTTGTTTTTTTGTTTTTTTGTTTTTTTTCTAAAAAAAACTTTGACTCTGAAACTAAAACCATTGAAGCCAAAGATCTATTGTGCAGAAATTTAAGAAGTAGTAACTACTCTTCTCTTCACCCAACAGGACTCAGGATGACTTGGGTCCAAACCCTGTCTCAGACCCTTAATGACAATGTGGCCCTGGGCCCATTGGGCCCATTTATCTCAGAGTCTCAGTTTCTTCAGCTGTAGAACAGGGTTGGAGTCAGTGGTCAGTGGATTTTAGTATTCATTTGCTTAAATTTTGATTGTCAAAGCTGTTTGGGTTAATTTGAACTATGATTCTGGATGGCTTGATTCCTAGGAAATATTATCAAGCTTGTTTTAAAAATCATTCCAGTTCCTAAGCATCTGCTCAGCAACAAATAAACTGCTTACAAAGGGAAATTGTATAACATCATGTAAACAAAGAAAAAAAGTCACAAAAAAATCAAA
This sequence comes from Sarcophilus harrisii, assembly GCF_902635505.1. Lineage (NCBI taxonomy): Eukaryota > Metazoa > Chordata > Mammalia > Dasyuromorphia > Dasyuridae > Sarcophilus > Sarcophilus harrisii. The sequence goes on along the minus strand of NC_045431.1, from coordinate 222,459,175 downwards.
GAAAGATACACTATTTAGACCCATTCTCATTTTTAACAAGATACAATTGTAACTTCCAGATTTCTAACACCAGACAGAAAGACTGACGGAGCAAGAGAGCATTTTTTAATATTAACTACAAAGATTGTTCCAAGAGCTTTGCTAAGTCCTAGGAATACCAATACTAGCCAAAAGATATCCCTGACTTCAAGGAGGTTACAATTTAATGGGACAAAATAAAAGCTGGAAGAAGGAGAAACCTGGGCAGAGCCAGGTTTGAAGAGGGTATGGCTTGGATAGATATTTCTTTAAATGGAGGTTTTTTGGGAGGAACTCTTCTAGTAGAAGAGGAAGAGGCAGGAGTGAAGGCTTTGCCAGCTTGAGAAGCTTCTTTGGCTGAGGTAAAGGGACCTGTTTTTGTTGTTCGTAAAGTCACATATCCTCACCTTAGCTACGAAGTCTTTCTGTAAAATATTTTTAATAAGGTGAAAGTGACTTATAATTTTACTACTGAGCTTAAAGGCTCTTAGAACTACAGATGATCATTTTCTTAACTCAGAACACTGGAGAGAGGTGAGAAGAGTGAAAAGTCATAACATCTTAAGTTTTTAGATGAGCTATGGCTTAATTTAAAATATATGGCTTCAAAAAGAATCTTGGTCTCATATTTCCTAGGTTTCAGTTAATTGAAAGACATTTTGAAAAAGGATCATGAGTTATTCATCGCAGTTGATGTAGGACACCAGAGACTCACCTGTATTTCAAGTTTCTCTTCAGAGATCAGCGGATCAGAGATTGACCCTTAACATTTTTACAGACATAGACACCGTATAAGTCTATAATCGCTCATCTCCATTCTCCTGCTCTGTATCTGGCCACAAATTGACAACTCTGGAGAGAAAAGTGAGGCAGGTGACCATGCCCGGCGCTTCTGCTAAATCCAGATCACTTGCATGTCATGGCGTCACTTTCCTGAGGTCAGGGTCCTCTTTGAGAACATATTCCAGCTACACCAGCCCTGACTGTCGCCTTGACCCAGCCTGCCGTTCCCCTACCCTTGGGATGCCGCCTCCCCCTCTCTGTCCCTGGGGCCTCCATGCTCCTTTCAGAGGTGTCACCTTCTACTAGAGGCCTTGCCCGATTCCCCACCCCACACTCTCCCCATCCCTCTGTGTTTTATGGATGCTGGATCTAGCTTATTTATCATTGTTGTGTTTTCTCCTCGTTCTCCTGTTGACTTCTTATCCCCAGGGTTGGGACGAAGTCGACTTTGAGAAAAAGCTTTAATAAGCACTGCGTGGGCCCTGTAGCAGTGCCTCCTGTAACCCTAGCTGCAGAGGCTGCCCAGGTTAGAGGTCCTGAGCTGGGGGGCAGTGCTGATTGGACACACACACTCCCATGTTTGGCATTGGGCGCCTGCCTGAGAAGGAAAGAGCCAGTCTAGGCCCAAAATGAAGAGAGCAGATAAAGGCCCTCAGGGATGGGGATGGGCCCGGGAGTATTCCCCACACTTCTCTCCCGACTAAGATGGGGAGACCGGGTCTTGATGTTAAAAATACAACCATGCGCTCCTGCCTGCATGTGTAAAGCTCTGGCACACGCACACACATGAGCAGGGCAGGGGGCTGAGAGTCCCGGGGCAACCAGCAGTCTTTGCCCTGCAGGACGAGGGCCATGTGGGAAGGGGCTGGGACAGCAGAGGGCCAGCCTCGGAGGCAGGAGGCCATTGCAGACACGTGACCAGGTGACTAGGGGCCAGTTACTTAATTCTCTGATCCTGAGGGAGTTTTGCCCTCAGAATGAGGATGAAAATAGCAGCCCCACTCAGGGCTCTTGTGAGATGTTTGGGTTTGGGTTTAAGTGTAGATCACAGAGCATCATGGAGTTAGAGCCAGCAGGACCTCTGGTCTTCTCAGATGATTCTCCTCAGCTGTGGCCTTGAGAGTGTGAGTGAGGGGCCCAGGATCGCCTGGCTCTCAGTAAAAGTCAGAGCAGGGCTGCCAAGGGAGGTCTGCCCCCTTCAAACATAGCCCACTCTCTACCGCGCCTTATTACCATTCATTTGGTATTCATGAAGTACCTTGGGTGTTTGAGGTATTGGGAATCCAGAGATGCAAAGTCTTATTCTCAAGGAGCTTGAAACTTAGCAGAAAAAAAAAAAAGCATATCTAAAAACGAGCCTCCAAGGGAAGTTGGGGGATCCTGGGGATGTTTGAAGAGGGAGAAGGGTTGGGGGGGGAGGGTGACATCTGAGCCGAGGTTTGAAGAGATGAATTCTTTGCTTAAAGGCAACAAATGCTAAGTAAATTAGGTTTTAAGCATTTTTTTCTTGATATTTCTGCAGAGAAGTTGTGTGGCCATTTAGCAAGTATGAGTCTGCTAAACTGTGAAGACAGCTGCGGTGGCAACCAGCCGGAAAGTGACTGTTGCCCCGCCATGGCCAGTGCCTGCAGCACCGGTGCCAAGGAGGACAGCATAAACGGGAGCCCCGTTCCTGGGAACCTTTCCAGCTCCCTGATGGAAGAGATTCAAGGCTATGATGTGGAGTTTGATCCACCCCTTGAAAGCAAATACGAGTGTCCCATCTGTCTGATGGCGTTACGGGAAGCTGTGCAAACCCCATGTGGCCATCGCTTCTGCAAGGCCTGTATTGTCAAGTCAATAAGGTAACAAAACATGGGAAAGAGCTTGAGTTTCTCAAGAGCTAGTTTTACTGGGTAAGACGTTGCATGGGTAATGTAGGACATGGAACAGTAAACTGAGAAAGCTGGATTCTGTTTCCAGCAACAGTTGTTAAGATAATTGCCATATTCCCCAGCTTATAAAACCATTTCTTCCATATCTTCTTGTGAAGAAAGAGAAAAATCATCATTTTCAGAGAAAGAACATAGAAGCTTTACTTTTTTTTTTTTTTTTTTTTTCCTCTGAGGCAATTGGGGTAAAGTGACTTGCCCAGGGTCACACAGCTAGAAGGTGTTAAATGTCTGAGGTCACATTTGAACTCAGGTCCTCCTGACTTCAAGGCTGGTGCTCTATCCACTGCGCCAACAAGCTGCCCAAAGCTTTACTTTCTTCTAAGATGGCAAGACTGGAACACAAAATAATAGCCATAAGCTTAGAGCACTAGTGAAAAATCAAACTTAACGAGCTTTCTTTTTAAATGAGCTGTAAGTATAATTTTAATATCTGAGTCAGCTTGACCATATTAATAATGCACAGTAGTAAGAATAATTTACCCATATACCCTTTCATTAGCAATTGATAGTCCAGCTATAAATAGAATTTCTATGAATTCATTAAAGGTCCCCTTCCAAGAAAACTTTAATTTCTACTGCATCTCTATATACTAAAAGCATCTCTAACTATTTTAGCAAGTTTCTTTTATAAAAAATATAAAGTAGTAGAAACTCGGCTATAGATGAATGTCACCATGGTTTGCTACAAATTACAAGGGATAATCTTACCACTTGTACACACAAAAAATGGATGGCTTCATTCCAATGACATTTACTACTACTGCCCCTTCTTCCTCTTCCTTCTCCTATTAAAAATTCTTTTAAGATCCATGTGAAGTAGTTGAGTAATGGGTATCTTTATTTACAAGTAAAGTACAAATTAATGCTGTACCTTCAGGGTGAATTGAGATGCTCTGTTAGGATATTACTTTAAAAAAGCTCCCAGGAAACCAAGCTTGTTGGCTTAGCTTTTGCCTTTATTGTTTCCCCTGATGCTCCATCATGCAATGTGTGTAGTAAATAGGAGTAGGGTGTGGATATCGAGTTTCCTCTTATTAATAAGCTAGAAATGTATGATGTTTCACCAGGTATCATCCAGGCTTAGAAAGCAAGGCAAGCTGAAGCTTTTTAAAAAAAAAAAAAAAAAAATTAATAAGTAGGGAGGTTTTCCTACACATGATGGGACCAGGAAAAGAAGCAAAACCCACAAAAGGAAATTTGAGGGTTTTCTTTTTCTATGTTTCTTTCTAAAACTTCAGCTATCTGCTTGTACTCACATTGATGCTCATAGAAATAATGTCATCTTGTACCATCACCAGCTACTGTTTAGCATTAGAAGACCTGAGTTCAAATTCCAGTTCTGCCATTTCATTCTCATGTGACTTCTAGGAAATCACTTTGTCTCACTGTGCTTCTGCTTCCTCATCTGTAGAATGAGAGGGGGTACAGTGTAATCTTTAAGGTCCCTTGTAACCCTATGTAACCAACAGAGTGCATCCACTCATCTGAATCTAATTCTGTTTCTTTCAAAAGGAATTGTGGTACCAAGTAACGGTTTGATATTTTGTATAGATACCCTGTATGTTTTGTATGTGATTTCCTAGATTTAGATTGCTTAATTTTTTTAATTATACCATATTTAAGCATTTCATGCTTCAAGCACCACCTTATTCACTATGAAGAAATCTCAATGCTGCCTAGATAAGGGATCCTAGAACATGCATCAAGATCTACTGTCTGCTTAAAGCTAATGATAGAAGTGATAGTCAGTGGCTGGGAAAGAATGATAAGGAGCTTAGGCCAGAAATGGTAAGTGCCTTCACAAGAAACGAGAAAGTCCTAAAATATTAGGGCTGAGGATGAGTTGAGATCCGGCACCAGGGTGCACACCCTAATCATAATGGCTCTGCTCATCCTGTATTTTCTTCACAATAATCCTGTGAGGTCTGACAAGCTGAAAGGAGTCCTGCTTTACTCCTCCACCTTGCAGATGAGGAAACTCAATCTGGAAAACGTAAATGACTTGTTCACATTTATGTGAAATTGAGCACTTGCAGAACTTACCCGTCCCCTGCTGGCTTCAAATCCATTCCCCTTCCTGTCGTTTTCTTGAAATCATTCCCATTGCCTGTGCCAAAGCTTGGATCGTCTTTAAGGCATGGCCCATCACCAGAATGCCCCCAAACAACTCACTAGTTTGATTAGACAAGCCTTACGTGGGACTCTTGGAAATGCCCTGATCATATTTAGTTGAATCAGGGATCTTAGCATATCCTTTAGTTACTAGGCTTGTTGTGACTCAATAACAAGGCTGCCAACACTGTCCAGATTCTGTCTGCCAGTGAATTTATTCATGTAAAGGGTCCACATCTCTTACGGTATCAAATAGCCCCATGATTTTAAAAATCCCTTATTGCTTTACACCATGAAGATGGCATATGATTGCTCCGTTTCCACTGGTTATCATAGTTGTTTTTGTTTGTTTGTTTATTTTGGTAATATAGTCGGTTATTCAATACGATGTTGTATAATAGATACTAAATGGAGAGTATATGTATTTGTTGAATGATAGTTAAGTTTGAATAGCCCTCTGATAATTTGACACATTTTTTTCATCTATTTATTGTAGAGACGCGGGTCACAAATGCCCTGTAGATAATGAAATACTGCTGGAAAATCAACTATTTCCTGACAATTTTGCTAAACGGGAAATCCTCTCACTTACAGTGAAATGTCCAAATGAAGGTTGTCTGCTGAAAATGGAACTGAGGCATCTAGAGGTGGACTGTAAATCTCTTTGCTATTCTGTCATGCTTCCAAAACAATTTACTTTTGGCAATCCTTCAGTTGTTGGTGGGCTACCACATACACCTGGAAAGAATCTGACCTAGGATTCCTAGGGAAAGAGAAGCCAGGGTTCTTCCTCTTCCCTCCCCAGATGTTCTTGTCCGATCTGCAGCCAAGCTGGCCTGGGCCCTGCAGGTGCTACCCTTGACTCTCAGACCCCCATATTGGCCACTTTCCTAAATTGTGCACTTTGTTAATGAGGTGGGATACCCCTATGGCTTGTGAGTTAAAACAAGTCATGAAAGTACCGGTGAGCAAAACCACTCGGGCCAATCAATGGCTTAACTACACAGCTTATATTGCACTTAAAGTTTAATGACTTGCAGTCAATTTTCCACTGCTCCTTAGAGCAGCTCCTCCTTTAGGTCATTCACTATGAACATTGCGGGTGTTTTTGTTCTGGGACTCTGAATAATAGCGTCAGAGCCTGGTCCTGTTGTGTTTCAGTGTGAGGAGTTCCTGACCCAGGAACTCTCCTTCCAGCTCTTCAGGTCTCTATAAAGTCTTGGAGAGTGGCCCACAGCCCGGGGCCATGCAGCCCTGTGTATGGCAGAGCCCAGGTGGGAACACAGCTTCTTCTGACCTGGAGACTAGCTCTTTTATCTCTGCATAAATGCACCTAGTCAATCTGCATTTGCTATTTGAAAGTACTTAGTAAAGCAGCCATATTGCATATGGTCTTCTCTGGGTTACACAATACTCATGTTCTCTCATATCTGAATAATAGGTAAATCAGCTTGCTAAGGGCAAGTGGAACTCTTGATTGACAGAGAGTCATCAGTTTTCCTTTTGCTTTTTTTATAGGATCACCAGACACATTGTGAGTTTGCACTTGTGGAATGCTCACAGTGCCACCTTTCCTTTCGGAAATATCTCCTTCACAATCATATGCTCACGGAGTGTCCAAGGCGGCAAGTGTCATGTGTGAATTGTGCTGCCCCAATGCCATTTGAAGAGAAAGAGGCACGTATTAACCCAGGGTCTACCACAGAATGAAGGCACCGAGAGGCTGCTGTCATTGATAAAATTAGAGCTAAAACTCTGGGCCTTCTGACCCACCCCATGACAAGACTAACTTTCATGGCATTTGCATTATCTGGTGATGTTAACTCTTGATAGTTACATAGTTCCTTAGAGGGTGCTACTCTCTAAAATGGCTTGGACAGTCATTGATGCAGTGGAGAAAGGATGGGGCTTGGAGCCAAGAAAATCTGAGTTCAAATGTGACCTCGGTTACTCAAATGTCACCCTCGCCATGTCACGTAACCTCTCTTTGCCTGAGTTTCTTCACCTGTAAAATAGGGATTATAATAGTACCTGCCTTTCAGAGTTGTTGTGAGAATCAAATAAGATAATAATTGTAAGGCTCTTTAACACAGTGCCTGGTGAAGAATAAACAGTATGTAAATATTAACTATAATTTTTCTTTTTCTACATTCCCTCTGTTTCATAACAATGAGACAAATGAAATTTGCTGGCTTACTGAAGATGTTAAGAGTCACTCTTGCGTCATAATTAGAGCAAAATCACATCAACTTCCTCGTCCCCATATCAGTATATGTAGAATCAACATGGAATGCTGATTTAAATCGTTTGATTTGAGGCATGGAATTTGATTTTCCAAACTTGAAGATTCTTTCTGGTGATGAGGGGATTTAATAATGGGATTTGACTTGCAACAGTGGAGACAAAACGTAGCAAAACTCATACTAGGAATGATTCCTTCCATTTAATAAAACAAGGTTTCATTAGGAGGCTTCATGCTGAAGATGGAAATTTGGGGGACAGATTGTGGGGAATTGGAAGTAGTGCTTAGCCTAAATCCCACCAACCTCAGTTGTGTCTCGTTAGCTAGTAATTAAGGAAAAGCTGAAGAGCTACTGCATTTTGGTCAGTATTCTGTTCAGAGAACTAGAATGCTCAATTAGTCTTATGAATATCCTGGGGAAATGGAAAAGTAAGTTCTTTGAAACCATTAAAGTAGTTTGTGCCACATAAATCTTACTGTTCCTGAGTAATTTGGGCTAGGTGAAAAATCAGCTGTGGACTTGCTTAGTTGGATTAAGATATAAGAGAACTTATGGGTTTTTTTTTTTTTTCTTTTTTCTCCAAAATGTAGTTCCATGACCAGAACTGTCCACTGGCAACAGTCTTCTGTAAATACTGCAACACCATGCTCATCCGCGAACAGGTAGAATGACTCTTTCTCACAAATAGACACATTCCCTGAAAGCTCCCAGGAATGTGGTCTGGGTCATGAAATTGGAAATGAGAGATCCACAAAGTAGAGGGGCTCCATAGCACAGCAGGGGGTAGTGGAGGAGGCCAGCCATGTCAGTCATTTTCTGTGGATTGCTCAGAACTTTAGAGGCACAAGCCCAAAGAAGGCTAAAGTTGCAAGGCCGTGCCTTGGGCAAGCTGGCCTCAGTGTTTCCATCTGTAAAATGAGAGGGTTGGGCTGATATTAACATTGAACATTCTCATCTTCAAATTAATAAACTCAGAATTTTGTTTTAGATAAGCCTCTGCTCTGCTAAGTATCCCTGAGATAGAATCCATCTGAGAAGAGGAAAGTGTAAGATAAGAGCAAGTGTAACAAGTTCTGTAGTTTCCTGTCTTTCTTTTCCTTTCTTTTATCAGTTGATTGTAGGCCCTGAAGCCTAAAGAGAAGTTGGTATTTATAGTCCATCATAAGCATGCCTTAGGTATCACGCTAGCCGTCCCAGGACAATTTAGCATGAAAAATAAGAATTACCGGTAGGAATTTTAATATAACCATGAAATCTGCCCATGTAGAGATCATCATCTAATAATTTGCTCAGCAAGTACTAGGAAAACTCTCAACTTTTCCATTGATTGATTGTGTTGCTGAAATGACCAGTTGAGTTTATTTCTAAAAGACAAAAGTGTCCATTTTTAATACACTACATTTTTTCCCGTTTCTTATGTCACAGCTCCCAATTCTCTTCTCAGAATTTTTTCTTTCTTTAAAGAAAAAAGTCTCACTTTTGAGATCTCACAAAATAACTGCTCACACTAACCTCATCCTATAAGTGGAGTGTCAGGTCTTATTGTGCCATTAGAGCAGAAGCAATAGCCGTTCAGGGACTATTTGGAGAAATCTGCTCTGTGAAGCTTCCTACTGCATCAAGATGGGACATCGGGAACGAGAATCAGGATTGTGTTGTTAGAATTTGTCACAGCACTGGGAACTTTGTCTGCAGTTAGCCAGTGGAGCTGAAAGGGCCATGCCACTCATGGCAGGCCTGGGGACAGTGGACAGAAGGGACGGAGAAGCTGCAGAGCGGGGTAGGGGGTTGGCAGTGTCCCCAGCTCTGGACCCCAGCAGTCCTGCTTTAGGTGGCCCTGAACCCTGTTACCACTGGAGCTGTGGATTCTTCTGTTACCTTTACAGCCCCTTCAGACACGGCTCTTCCCTCTGAAAACCACTAGAGGGCAGTCTGTATCAACAGTGGGACTGATTTTCTTGTCTTCTCAAAAATCTCATTTGTTGGAATACTATGGGATTTAATACTATTTAACCTGCAGTGTGTGACTTTGACATTGGTTTACTAATGGTTTACTGGAGATTGAAATAGTCAACTTAAATGTGATCTTAACTGTCTGGAGAAAATTATTTCTTGCAGGAAAATTGTTTTGTTTTGTTTCTTTCCAGATGCCTAATCACTATGATATAGATTGCCCAACAGCTCCAATTCCATGTACATTCAGTACATTTGGGTGTGATAAGAAGGTGAGTTTTGTTTTAAACATCAAGAAAAACTCTTCTCATTGCACATGTTTAACCTCTATCAGATTGCTTGCTGTGTAGGGGAGGAAGGAAGGGAGAAAAAGTTTTTCAAAGCTGAATGTTGAAAACTTACCTTTGCATATATTTGGAAAAATAAAAAGCTATTATAAAAAAAAAAAAAAACTTTTCTGATAAATTGTGGCATTTATGTTACTCAGCAAGATGCGTCAAAGAATCTAGTCTTCCGTCATTGGAAGTTCTAAGTAAACCATAATTATCAGCTTTCAGGAGACAACAGGATATTGTCGAATTCAGAAATACCTTTGAGGTTTGAGGCTCAGTTTGCTGCTCTCTAAAATAAGAGTTCATAATAACCAAACTACCCGCCTCACAAAGTTGTTGTAAGAGTTAAATGAAATAATGTACATAAAATGCATTGCAAACTTTAGAGTGATAGATGTGTTCATTATTTTCATTTTTCTGACCTTTCCTCATTCTTTTCTTGGTTTGACTGTTCCAGTCTCTGACTATGATCAGTTTTTGTTCTAGATGCAGAGGAATCATTTGGCACGCCACCTGCAAGAGGATACTCTGGCCCACATGCGCATGATGGCACAGGCCATCCAGAACATCAGCATTGCAGCTTTTGATCCGGGGGTGCCCCGGATCCCCTCAGGATGCCACCAGGAGGTTCAGAACTTCCAAGAAACCATCCAGCAGTTGGAGAGTCGCCTTGTGATGCAAGACCATCAAATCCGAGAGCTGACGGCCAAGATGGAAACGCAGAGTGCTTGCGTAGGGGACCTCAAACGGACCATTCGAACCCTCGAGGACAAGATCACCGAGATGGAGGCGCAGCAGTGCAATGGCATTTACATCTGGAAAATCAACAACTTTGGGATGCATTTGAAATCCCAAGAAGAGGAGAAACCCGTAGTCATCCACAGCCCTGGATTCTACACTGGGAAACCCGGCTATAAGCTCTGCATGCGCCTTCACCTGCAGCTGCCCAGTGCTCAGCGCTGCGCTAACTACATTTCCCTTTTTGTCCACACGATGCAAGGTGAGTATGACAGCCATCTTCCCTGGCCCTTCCAGGGCACGATACGCCTTACTATTCTTGATCAGTCTGAAGCCCCGGTGAGGCAGAATCATGAAGAGGTAATGGACGCCAAGCCAGATCTGCTGGCCTTCCAGAGACCCACCATCCCCCGGAACCCCAAAGGTTTTGGCTACGTAACTTTCATGCATTTACAAGCCCTTAGACAAAGAACCTTCATTAAAGATGATACTTTACTTGTGCGTTGTGAGGTTTTGACACGCCTGGACATGAATAGCTTACGGAGGGAGGGATTTCAGCCACGCAGTACTGACGCAGGGGTGTAGAGCATGGCCCCTGGCTTGTGAAAACGGACGCCGTCTGGAGTCTACGGTCGCTTTACCTGGCTTATGTCACAACTGTATCTTCCAGGCTTTATTTCTGGTTGCCTGTGAAGTCGATTCAAGAGCCTCAGCTCTCTAAAAACCTCTAACTAATGAAACACAAACCAAAACAATGGTTTAAAGAAAGAGTATTTCATTATTCAGTCATAAAGTCTGTACCATTGCCTAAAAATCATTCATCAAAAATCTGAATCCATATTATCCCGAGTCCTCACTCTTTCTGAGACAATCTAAATTGAAACAGTTTTCCCTTAGATATGAACACTTTGTCTACTTCTGCAAAAGAATGGAATCCGAGATGCCTTTAATGTATTTTAGCTGTTTTGTTAGTCTAAGGATGTCTCTTCTTGTTTCTCAGATCAAGTCAGAAGAGCAGCGCCAAAGGATTTTCCTATGAACTTTACCCAAAGAATGTTATGTTATTTATTATCCAAAAGCCATGATGAAGCAATTGAAAGCCTTTTCTTCTCTGGATAATCATAAATTTCCTTCTAACTATGTTATTTTGATGATATTAGACTTAAGTATATTGATAATCACTACTGCCTTACCTACCCAGAAAGAACAGATAGTTAGAAATTTGAGTTCTCAAAATTTTGACCTCCTTTTTTAGCTCTTGAGATCTGGGGTAAAGTTCCCATTTGCTGCTCTTTTTCTCCCAGGGAATTTCTGGCTGCAAGCACAGTCATTTATAGCAGTTTTAAACCAAGATGATAAGTATTTTTATAAAGAACTTTGAACTTTGCAAAAGGCTTTTCACACTGTACATGTGAATGTTAGAGACTTTGAATACTCATTATTGAATATTCTTGCATCTTAATTCAGTGCACTTTTCTTTGAAGACACATAAGAGCATTTTTACTTTCTATCTTCTCTGTACTGGTTTTCTTATGAACCTTATGAGTAATGTGCCCCGTGCATAACACTCATTGCCCCTATGCTTACAGCCTTCTACAGTATACGAGTAATTCACTTTGCTCTCCTAAATGAACCATGATTCCTACCCCTTTCTCCAATAGCCGTAAACAATCCAAATATAACTAACCCTATTATACGACTAGCTCTAGGTAGTATCTTCAAAGGCTTCCTCCTCACAACGAACATCCCTCCCCACCATAATTCCTATACCAGCCCTATCAAAAATATCAGCCCTAATAGTAACTGTTGCAGGCATCCTAATTTCAATTGAGCTAAATATGTTAACTAACAAAATGCCAATCACACCTCTAATCCACACATGTAACTTCTCAAACATACTAGGTTATTTCACACACATTTTCCACCGACTAAACCCTCTGACAAGTCTACAAATAGGTCAACACATCGCTACCATACTAATTGATTTAGGGTGATATGAAAAAACCGGACCAAAAGGTCAAGCTAACTTACACAGTTCCATATCTTCCACTATTACTTCTATTCAAAAAGGACTTATTAAATATTACTTCCTTTCCTTCATAATCTCTACAACATTAATTCTTCTAATCCTATAACTAAAGACCACGAATAACTTCCAAAACTACTAAAATAGTAATAAATAAAATCCAACCTAATAACACCATAGCCCAACCCCCACAACCGTACAACAAAGACACCCCGTTCCAATCCTGACCTACACAGTAATTACCCAACGAATCAAACAATTCAACAGCTGTAACCACCTCAACCTCCCCCGATACAATAAATCAAACCATCTCTATTAACAAGCTGAGTAACAGCATACTAAAAGCCACTATATTACCTACTCAGCTTTCAGGATACTCCTCCTTAGCCATAGCAGCAGTATAACCAAACACCACCAACATTCCTCCTAAATAAATCAAAAATACAATTAACCCCAAAAACGTACTATTTAAACTGACAACAATAGCACAGCCTAAGCCCCCACTAACCACAAGACTTAAACCCCCGTATACAGAGGAGGGCTTAGAAGCAAATGCCACAAACCCAAAAATTAATAACAAAGACAATACAAAAATAAGCATCATTTCCATATTAGTTTTAGTATGGACTTAAACCATAACCTATGACCTGAAAAACCATTGTTGTAATTCAACTACAAAAACTAATGACCAATCTACGAAAGACACACCTCCTTTTAAAAATTATCAACCACTCTTTTATTGACCTGCCCACTCCATCTAATATCTCTGCCTGATGGAACTTTGGATCTCTATTAGGAGTATGCCTAATTATTCAAATCCTCACAGGCCTCTTCCTAGCAATACACTGTACTTCAGATACACTTACCACTTTCTCCTCTGTAGCTCATATTTGCCGTGATGTTAACCACGGCTGACTACTTTGTAACCTGCACGCTAATGGGGCTTCTATATTCTTTATATGCCTGTTTCTACATGTGGGTCGAGCAATCTACTACGGATCTTACCTCTACAAAGAAACATGAAACATTGGCGTCATTCTTCTACTTACTGTGATAGCAACAGCATTTGTTGGGTATGTTCTTCCTTGGGGTCAGATGAATGACATCTGACATTACTCATAAGGAGTATTAGTTCTGGCATCTTTTTGAGTTCTGTTGATAAGATGTCTGCATACTCATCAGTCATCACCTGTTGAACTAAAGTTTGAGACTAAAAGAGATGTGTGCATAAATATATTTGCTGTACGTGGTGTCTCACAAGTATTTGTGTATATGTACACACAATCACAAATTTAATAACGGTCCCAAATTTCATTACAAGTATACAGCCCCTGTGGTTGCACCTGTGATCAGGATGCACACCCACTGCCCAGTTGTGTAAACCAGTGATTCAAAGCTATTTGGGGATATTTTATGACTAGATTTTTTTTGAATCCCTGTCACATACCTATGATGCTGTTATTTTATTTTTTTTATAAGTAAGGGAGGTTAAAATTAGTTTTGATAATTTTTTCATTTATCCCCCTAAAAGAAAGCCTAGAAATCATTAAATGTAGGAATTTCTGAGTGGAGACAGTTCTATAGTCCATTATTTGGAATGATTGCCTCACCTCTTCAGAACCATAGGATCTGAATGAAAAAGCTTAAAAAGGTAACACTGAATTCACTCAGTATTTCTTTACATCTCCTCCTAGAACAATAATGATGGGCATAAGAAATGGGCCCGTGGAGGCCCATATAGATTATTTGTTTGAATTTGTTCAGTAGTGTATTAGAAGCCTTGGATTTTGACTGTTGGAGCAAAATCTAGTTCTGAACATTAGTTGTTACCATATGAGTTTTATTATAAACTAGTGACTCTCAGGAAGAGCTGAATAGAGAGAGTGACTTGCTGATCAGAAAAGAATAGTACAATGGAGTAATAAATGTTGATCAGCTGGGGCTAATTAATTTTTATATTAAGTTTTCTACCAATCACTTATTTTACTAATGCCCACCCCAAAGCAAGGATACTTATCATTACAAAAGGAGGACGGGAAACAAAGCTAAAGAGAGAGCCCCCTTCCCTGTTGTACCAATAGCAAAACAAAAGGCTAGATTTCCCTTTTTGACTCTGACATAATCCATGGCTCCCACGGCCTACTCCCCCACTGTTTTGTTATCTGCTCTTTAACCAGACCACTCTGTGATCCCCTGGCTCAGGAACACCCGCGACCCTCTTCCTGTCCCCAGGAGACGCCAAGCAAGTGCTGCTTGATTGCCACAACCACTTTGGCTTTGGGTTTCCTCCTCTCTAAAATGAGGAGGTTCCAGTATATCAGACCTTTCTGTGAGTGGCAGGGAGCCCTGTGGCAAGAAACCAATTATCCTGAAATACAGGTATCAAAATATTTTATTAAAAAACCAAATGTATGCACTCCAGGTTAAGAATCCCTGCATTAGATCATTTCTAAGGCCCCTTACATCTCAAAGTAAGGGATTTCAGAAATTAAGTTGTCATGTCTCTGACAGTTCTCATGAAGCACGTGACAGCGCTGAAGGAGGAGGCTTAAACTGGGCAGTTAAGTCTGGAGACAGTTCTCTCTGCTCTCTGTCAGTGTATGACGTGCCTGTCAACTGGGCTGCTGCTTCTCTAAGGGTTGCTCTTTCCTCTCTCATTAGCTTTTCCTAAATGTATCCAAAGATCATTACAGAGACTGATGATAGAGTTATCATCCAAGACGGAGAGATGTTTTTGGTCAGGTCTTCAGACTGACCTTGATTCGGAACCTGATAAGTAACAAGCCGATTTCCTCTTTTAGTCCTACTGTGCCAAAAAAGAAAAAGTGGAAGCTTACTAGTTTGACAAGTTGGCAGGTGAAGAGACAGGCTGTATTTGTGTTTTATTAACTGACAGACTGGTTTCTGCTCTCCAGTTTATGCTTCTGCATCATCTGGGGTCAGCTAAAATAAGCTCCTTTTGCCACTTCCTCTTTGGATTGTCCAAGATGGTGTTTATCCTCCGCTTGCTCTAAGTCACACATTGGGCTGTTGGCTGAGAGAGTAGGGAGGTAATTACATGTCAGTAATTACTTCTGCCCTTAAGCAACCCTTTTTTTGGTGACATAACCAAAATTATCTTTTTCTTGGGGAATAGGGAAGATAATGTCAGGGAGACCTAGCTTGGCAAGAGCTGTTGAACATGGAACGAGAAACATGAGTCTCCACGGATTATTTAGAAAAATTGTGCATTTGCCACAAAATTTATAATCTGAAATTCACTAGATTTATTCATCATTTTCAAACCTGTACAGTTTGAAATAAACCAGGCCTGTGCTTAGAACCATCTCCTGGACCATCAGCATAAAAAAAAAAAAAAGAACATAAATATCATGCCCTACCAGTTGCCCACTATATTTTACAAGTTTTTTTGCTCAGAGTTCCTAGGATCTTTTCTGTTTTACTAATACATATTTTACCTTATTGGAGAAAATTTTTAAAAATCTTTTTCACTTTTTTCATTTAATTCATTCTCATAGAATCGGCAAGGCCCACAGTTAAGTCCCTTTCTGAAACACTTTTTTATCTCTTTGGAAAAAAATAATACGTACCTTAAAAGCCCTTTCCAGTTAGGTTTGTTTGTTGTTTTTTAAATAAAATATTGCAGTGCTCTATTTCCATGATGACCATTTCCATTAGTCCTGAGTAGCTGGATGTCTTCTAAATTCTTTAAAACAAGATTGATATGTCTTTTCTGTTAAGTAAAGACTGTCTGTATTGTATTTTTGGCCATGCTCCTTATTAGCTGTGTGATCTTGGGAAAGGTATGACCTGAGTGTTACTTTCTTTTTTTTTTTTTTTTTTTTTAATTTTATTTAATAGCCTTTTATTTACAGGATATATACATGGGTAACTTTACAGCATTAACAATTGCCAAACCTCTTGTTCCAATTTTTCACCTCTTACCCCCCCCACCCCCTCCCCTAAATGGCAGGATGACCAGTAGATGTTAAATATATTAAAATATAACTTAGATACATAATAAGTATACATGACCAAAACATTATTTTGCTGTACAAAAAGAATCAGACTCTGAATTATTGTACATTTAGCTTGTGAAGGAAATCAAAAATGCAGGTGTGCATAAATATAGGGATTGGGAATTCAATGTAATGGTTTTTAGTCATCTCCCAGAGTTCTTTTTCTGGGTATAGCTAGTTCAGTTCATTACTGCTCCATTAGAAATGATTTGGTTGATCTCGTTGCTGAGGATGGCCTGATCCATCAGAACTGGTCATCATCTAGTATTGTTGTTGAAGTATATAATGATCTCCTGGTCCTGCTCATTTCACTCAGCATCAGTTCGTGTAAGTCTCTCCAGGCCTTTCTGAAATCATCCTGTTGGTCATTTCTTACAGAACAGTAATATTCCATAATTTTCATATACCACAATTTATTCAGCCATTCTCCAACTGATGGACATCCATTCAGTTTCCGGTCTCTAGCCACTACAAAAAGGGCTGCCACAAACATTCGTGCACATACAGGTCCCTTTCCCTTCTTTATAATCTCTTTGGGATATAATCCCAGTAGTAACACTGCTGGATCAAAGGGTATGCACAGTTTGATAACTTTTTGAGCATAGTTCCAAACTTGAGTGTTACTTTCTTTCCCAGCTCACTGCTTCCCTCCCTCACAAGGTGATTGTGAGGATTAAGAAGATACAAATGTGAAAATTGGTAAACTACTGTGCTATGCAAATATAATTTAATTGTGAAGATGACAAAAATTGTCATCTGGGGGTGTTTTTGTTGTCATGTCACCCCATAGTTTTGTTCCTTTATAAAATGAGCCTTTGACTATTAATGGAGACCAGTGTGATAGTGACTACAAATTCCCCAAACCTATTATTGTACTTGGGAAGCCATCTTCCAGTGTAATGCTCGGACAACCTGACAACAGATGTTTTTATTTCCTTCTCACTATCTCTCATCTTTCCTCTTTTAAGTTCTCCTATAAATTTTATTCTTCCTTCCTGTAGAACTCTGGTGGCTCGTACGTTGGAAGACCTAATCAAATCAATGTAGACCCATGGGTTTAATTGTACTGAAGCAATATAAGGAGACCTTTTGATCGAAAATGAACATTTGTAAAGAGATATTTAGCTCTTTATGCCATGTCTTTTCCATCTTAGTCATCATGCTTCATTTTTATTACAGAAGTAATGTTTTGTTTTGTTTTAATGTAAGGCTGTTTTCTCATAATAGCTATCAGAATCACATACAGAACAGTAATTCTGGTTGGCAAAAATTTGAAAAGGAGTCTGCAAAATGGGAACATTCAACTCCAAGGTAGTACGAAGGGCATACTTTATATCCTATGTTCTTAACCTGGCTCTCCATGTAGGATTGGTCCTGGCACTAAAGCATAACTCCAGGGCTCCTACAACAGTTCTCTGAAAGGAAGATTGTCTTAAAACATTGTTGCCCCAGTCTTTGCAAGCTTGTCCTACATCTACCCCATAAATTGTCCGAGTACTGCAGTAGTTCCCTAGTGAGTATGGAGGAGCAGGCAGAGATGGCTTCTGCAAGTACTTTCCCCTTACTGGTGCTCGGAGGAATATGAAACTTGGTGTCTTCTTGCTTTCAAAGGGAAAAGAGTTGACTGATTTGCAAATTAATTTCCATGTAAGCAAAGGTTAGTAACATTTTCAGAGCTTACTTTCAGTGAGGCTTCCTTGGAGTTCAGTTCCCTTAAATTCCATTGCTATTGAAAATGAAACGAGTTATATTTGGGATGTATAATGGAGATATAATTTAAGGATTCAAAAACTGATTTAGAAAGTTTGTATTTTCCATACCTAATGCATTTTATGGTTTTATTTATATTTCTGCATGAAGAAATACTTTTGTACATCACTGTGGTGTAAACTATTTGCTTTTAAACAAATGTTGTTGGTCATGAATAATGACTTGGATGAGCTTTTGTGAAGTGTCCAGGTTCCCAAAATCCTGCATCAGGAGAGATGAGAAAATATTGACTGGATAAGCCATCACGCTGAAAGGCAAAGGATTGGATTCTGAACATTGAGCAAGGAAGTCATATACCTGGGAAAATGTTTTGTGCCTTTTAAAGAAAAGATAGCCTATAAATCCAAAGAATGTTTTTAAAATAATCATTTATCCATAAATGGTTAAAAAAAAAAGCTAGGAATTGATCAGACCTTTTATGAAATGAAGCACAATAACACACCAGTGGCCATCGATCACGTATTTTGAAATCGCTGCTTTAGAAGTTTCTGGCCTATCACGTATACACATATAGATGCATATGTATAAAATACACAAGTGTATATAGGGATATAGATAGATGAATCTATGCTTGTAGATTCTATATCTGTATAAAATAAACCCACCACATAACTGCTAGGATCTAGTTTTCTTTAAAACTCTTTGCAGCAAATTATTATTTATGTTTGCTCACATGCAGAATTACCCAGCCTTGGTTTTGTTACACCCCATTGGCTCTCTAATTATCAGAGATCTCTTAAAATCCTCCAAATAAAACTTTAATTCACTCTCAGGTAGTAAACAAGTGCCTTACCAGTCCTTTGAGGAGGCTGAGGCCATTGTCAAATTCCAGGAGGATGGGGATTAAGGACAGGCAGAAGAGCTGGCTGTGAGAACCCAAAGAGGCTGTAAATTTGTAGAAATTGTGCAGGGAATCAACCTGGTTGTGAGCTCCAGCCTGGACAAGTTTGTTATATCTGGGCCCACTTTTGACCCCATGATATATTGGGGGGAGGGGGGAAATTACCTAGATTAATCCCTTTCAAATGTTTTTTTCTTTATTCAGAGGCTAGGAGGAACCCTAATAATTAGTTAGCCAATTCTCCACTGTTTTGTGAATGTAGTAAGAAGCCTGTGTTTCTGGATCTGGAGAGACCATGATGTTCTAGGATAGGATATTTACACATGACTCCAATGGCTGAAACTGTAGACATTTTGATAGCTAGAGACTGGACAAAAGGAGAGGAGGTCCTTAAACATCTTCCCTTCCTTTTCTACCCCGCAGCCCACCTCACCTTCATGAATGTCTTTGGGGAAGGCGCGTGTCCCACTGGCAAAGGAAAGAGACCTTTGCCCCTTGTCCTTTCTGGTCTATCTGTTGCACTAGTCCCAAAATAAAACTGTATGTTGGTTTGTATTTTCCCTTGTAAATGAAAAATTATAACCAGCATTTCTGGAAAAAAATTTAAAATTAATAAATTGTTTTAATGTTAAAATCAAGTTGTCGTGATTGGGGGAAGGGCACAGTGTAAATAAACTGAGAAGAAGAGGTACAGGAGAGCTGAGTTGGAAGAGACCTTGAACATGTTCTGTGGTTCCCTCGTTTAACCACATGTGACTGAGCAGAAATTATGTTCATCCTGGAAATGATGGCACATTCATCCTGGTTCATGGGGAAGAGGGGCAATCATAGGGAGGCTGGGGAAGGAAGGAAGCTTAGATTTGTGTCAGGTAATGGCGGCTTTCTTGCAGGACACACGTGACATTCTCCTTCCTCTGCCAATATCTGCCTACCTCATTTCAAGTGACTAGAAAGAATCCTAGACAAGTAGCATTACAAAGTCTGCATTTGGATCAGAAGATGTAAGTTTGATTCCAGCCTCTCATAGCCACCTAACCTCTCTGGACCCCATTTTCCTCATCTAATAGGAGACTGGACTAGATGGCTTTAAGATCTCTTCCAGGTCTAAATTTGTGAACCTTTTTTTTAACAAGGTTTCTTCCCCCCTCCCCCCCTCTTTTTTTACTTTGTAAAGAACTGTTTCCATGGCAGGGAGACATATTTGTATAGTCCTTCCTAAATATCAGCACCTGCTGCATTTAAAATGAACCAATTAATTTCAGAACTGAGTGACACAAACACTTCTAAGACATTTTGTAAGAAAACTGAGCTTTTCAAAAACCTTTGGGGGTGAACGTTCCAAGAAGAAAAGTCATCAAAGACTAAAATTTTTAAAACACTCCCAACAAGTTATTTGGGGTAAGATTTGACTTTAAAATCACACATCTCTAGTCCAGTTTCTGTTAATCTCATCACTTTTTAAAAGTCCATATAAAGTTGCTTTAACAAAAAGAAAAGAAAGAAATAAGAGTAGGATTACTTTATAGAGTCAACTTTTTAGTTATCCAGAGCAGTGATAATTACAAGCAACGGGAAATCCAAAACATTTGTATTTGACTTGAGAATGTGTTTTTGTGCTTCTATTTGAATATATGTCTCATCTTCCAGGAAATTATGATATTCCAAGGCAAATAATATAACTAAACATACTCTAAAGATGACTCAGGGATCCTGGAAGATTCTCAAGCAAGCCTGTTCTTATTTGTCTACTCAATTTCCTGCTCCTTATTATAGGCGACACCTCTTAGATGAACAGAATAGGAAAGCTTAAAAGCAAAACACATTTCTTTCTTAGCTTTCTGTTCCTCTTATCAGCTTTTCCATTTGTCCCTCATCCATTCAACTGCCAGTCCTCGATTTATTATCTTTATAACAGTTCTTACAAACAAGGCGTTCCAATGGTTCGTTTTTTGCTTCCCTAATACGGAATTTGTTATATTACAGTCTGGGACCACTCCACTTTTGTTCCAGCTTTATACATTACACAGTCAGGGACCACTGTATCTTTATCCCAGCCTTATTTTATATTATGACCTCATTCTCTGGTCAAACCATTGCTTGGGCCCTGGGCTTTGATGAATGACATTATTGATCACCTGTTTTTTTAACACTCTCTCCTCTCCAAGTTTTCTTACTCAAAGTCTCCAGACAAGTCAGGAAGACAATTCAACTTCAGTCATTTTATCTCTCTCATCTTGACTTGATCCAGTCATTTAACCCGTATTTGACTCAGTTTCCTCAGCTGTAAAATAGGATTAGCTTAGTAATGCCTAAGTCCTAGGGTGGTTGTGAGGATCAAATGAGATATTTGTAAAAAGTTCTGAGAATACCATAGATAAAGAAGCAATATCAATACTAAATATTTGTGTACCAAATGATATCGCATCCAGATTCCTAGAGGAGAAATTAAAAGAGCTGCAAGAAGAAATAAACAATAAAACTCTACTAGTGAGGGATCTCAACCTTTTGCTCTCTCAGAAACCACAAAATAAATATGAAAGAAGTTAAGGAGGCAAATAGAATTCTAAAAAAGTTAGGTATGATAGATCTTTGGAGAAAATTGAATGGAGACAAAAATGTACTTTTTTCTCAGTGGTACATGGAATCTCTGCAAAAATTGACCATACTTTAGGGCTAAAAACCTCAAAATCAAATGCAAAAAGGCAGAAATAGTAAATGCAATTTTTTTAGATCATGATGCAATAAAAATTACAAGCCAAAAGGCCAAGGGAAAATAGACCAAAAATTAATTGCCAACTAAACTAACCCTAAAGAATGAGTGGGTGAAATAACAAATCATAGACACAATCGATAATTTCATTTAAAAGAATGACAATAATAAAACAGCATGCCAAAATTTATGAGATGCAGCCAAAGCAGTTGTTAAGGGAAATTTTATATTCCCAGATGCTGACTTGCATGAAACAGAGAAAGAGAAGATCAATGAATTGGGCTTACAACTAAAAAATCTAGATAAAGAACAAATTAAAAGGCCCCAATTAAGCACCGAATTTGAAATTCTGAAAATAAAAGGGTAGATTAATAAAATTGAAAGTAAGAAAACTATTGAATTAATAAACAAAACTGAATTTTATGAAAAACCAACAAAGTAGACAAACCTTTAGTTAATTTGATTAGAAAAAAGAAAAGTCAAATTGTTAGTATCAAAAATGAAAAGGGAGAACTTTCCACCAGTGAAAAGCAAATTAGAGCAATAATCAGGAGTTATTTTGCTTAACTATATGTCAATAAATCTGATAATCTAAGTTTAATAGAGGAATACTTAGAAAAATATAGATTGTCCAGATTAACAAAAGAGGGAATAAATTGCTTAAATAGTCCCATTTTAGAAAAAGAAGTTGAATAAGCTATTAATCAACTCCCTTAGAAAAAATCTCCAGGACCAGATAGATGGGTTTACATGTGAATTCTACCAAACATTTAAATAACAATTAATTCCAATGCTATATAAACTATTTGAAAAAATAGGGAAAGAAGGACTCCTACCAAATTCATTTTGACACAGACATGGTGCTGATACTTAAATTGGTAGGATGAAAACAGAGAAAGATAATTATAGACCAATTTCCCTAATGAATATTGATGCAAAAATCTTAAATAAAAGGTATTAGCAAAGAGATTACAACAAGTTATCCCCAGGGTAATACACCATGACCAAGTAGGATTTATACCAGGAATGCAGAGCTAGTTCAATATTAGGAAAACTATTACCAAACTAAGAAAAATCATATGATTATCTCAATAGAGGCAGAAAAAGCATTTGATAAAATTCAACACCCATTCCTATTAAAAACACTAGAGAGTATAAGAATAAATGGATGATCGGTAGCGTCTATTTAAAACCATCAGCAAGCAGCATATTTAATGGGGATAAACTAGAACCACTCCCAATAAGGTCAGGGGTGAAACAAGGTTGCCCACTATCACCATTTGTACTCAATATTATATTAGAAATGCTAGCTTTAGCAATGAAAAAAGAAAAATTATTACTCTTTGCAGATGATATGATGCTATACTTAGAGAACCCTAGAGAATCAACTAAAAAGGTACTAGAAACAATTCACAATGTTAGCAAAGTTGCAGGATACATAATAAATCCACATAAATCATCAGCATTTTTATATATTACCAACAAAGTCCAGCAGCAACAGATACCAAGAGAAATTCCACTTAAAATAACCGAAAATAATGCAAAATATTTGATAGTCTATCTGCCAAGGCAAAGTCAGGAACTATATGTACACAACTACAAAACACTTTCCACACAAATAAAATCAGATCTAATCAATTGGAAAAATAGCAAGTGCTCGTGGGTACAACAAACTAATATAATAAAAATGACAATACTACCTAAATTAATCTACTTAATCAATTTCATACCAATAAAACTCCCAAGAAATTATTTTACAGACCTGAAAAAATAATAACAAAGTTCATCTGGAAGAACAAAAGGTCAAGAATTTTAAGGGAATTAATGGAAAAAATGCAAATGAAGTTGGTCTATCTGTACCAGACTTAAAACTATATTTTAAAGCAGCACTCATCAAAATCATTTGATACTGGCTAAGAAATAGAATAGTCAATCAGTGGAATAAGTTAGGCTCACAGGACAAAATAGTCAATGACTATAATAATCTACTGTTTGACAAACCCCCAAACCCTAACGCTTAGGATTAAAAACTCATTATTTGGGGGAAAAAAATGCTGGGAAAATTGGAAACTGGTATGGCAAAAATTAGGCAATGTACCATGTACCAAAATAAGGTCAAAATGGGTTCATGATTTAGACATAAGAAATGATATTATAAGCAAATTAGAAGAACATGGGATAATTTACCTCATACCTATGGAGGAGGAAGGAATTTGTGACAAACAAGAACTGGAGATAATTATTGATCACAAAATAGATAACTTTGATTGTATTAATTTTAAAAGTTTTTGGACAAACAAAACCAGTGCAAAAACTGGGGGAAAAATTTTATATTCAAGGATTCTGAAAAAAGCGTCATTTCTAAAATATATAGAGAATTGACTCAAATTTATAAGAATTCAAGCCATTTTCCAAATAAATGGTTAAAGGATATGAACAGACAATTCTCAGTTGAAGAAGCTGAAAACATGTTTACTCATATGAAAAGGTGCTCCAAATCACTATTGATAAGAGAAATGAAAAATGAGGTACTCTGAGGTACCACTACATGCTTCTCAGATTGGCTAAGATGACAGGAAAAGATAATGAAGAATGTTGGAGGGGATGTGGGAAAACTGGGACACTGATGCATTATTGGTGGAATTGTGAACAGATTCAGCCATTCTGGAGAGCAGTTATCAAATTGTGCATGCCCTTTGATCCAACAGTGTTACTACTGGGCTTATATCCCAGAGAGATTTTAAAGAAGGAAAAGGGATTCATATGTGCAAAAATGTTTGTGGCAGCCCTGTTTGTAGTGGCAAGAAACTGGAAACTGAGTGTTTGTCCATCAATTGGAGAATGACTGAATAAATTGTGGTATATGAATATTATGGAATATTATTGTTTGGTAAGAAACGATCAGCCGGATGATTTCAGAAAGACCTGGAGAGACTTGCATGAACTGATGCTGAGTGAAATGGGCAGAACCAGGAGATCATTATACATGGCAACAACAAGATTATACAAAGATCAGTTCTGATGGATGTGGCTCTTTTCAACAGCAAAGTCATTCAAGCCAGTTCCAAAGGACTATACTACTATATATGAATAATGAGTTAGTAATGAAGTAGAGTAATGAAGAGAGCCATCTGCACCCAGAGAGAGAACTGTGGGACCTGAGTGTGGATCACAACATAACATTCTCACTCTTTTTGTGGTTTGCTTGTATTTTATTTTCTTTCTCATTTTTTCCCTTTTTGATCTGATTTTTCTTGTGCAGCATATTTATGGAAATAGGTATAAAAGAGTTGTATGTGTTTGACATATATTAGATACTTTCTATCTAGGGGAGAGGGTGAGGGGAAAGGAGGAGAAAATTTGGAACATAAAGTTTTGCAAGGGTGAATGTTGAAAATTATCCATGCATATATTTTGAAAATAAAAAGCTTTAATAAAAGGAAAAGTCCCGAGTATGTTGCCTTGCACATAGTAGGAACTACAGTACATAAATGTTTACTCCTTTGCCTTCCCTTCCTGTCTGACTCAGTTCCCTTGAGTGGCTCTTTATTCAGGGCAGACCCACTAACAGGGTGAGCCACAGCCTGGGTCTTCTTCCTCTTCTCCCTCCATACTACTTAATAATCTTACCAACTGCCGTGATTCCACCATCATTCCCATGCTAGGGATTCCCAAATTTACTTATCCAGCCCTAACTTCTTTATTGATCTCCAGCATAGTTCTTGGATCTCTCCAACTGAGTACCAGTAAACAACTTATACTCAACTTGTGCAAGATTGAATTCATTCTCTTTATCCCTTTCAAACTTCCTTATCACAGTCAAGGGCACCCCCATCCCCCCACCCCCAAGTGTCATAACCTGGATATTCTCTTTTCACGTCTCACTCTCACCCTCCACAGCCAATCTCTTGACAAGGTCCGCCATTTTGCTTCTGCACCATCTCTTAAGGTACCCTTCATGGATATTGCCACTGCCTAGACTATTGGGATGTTTTCTGGGGGGATTTCCTCCCACACGTCCCTCCCCATTCTAGTCCACCCTTACTAAAGCACAGAGTCAGCCACGTCATCCCCCTACTCAATTAACTCTAGTAGCTCCTTATCACCTCTAGGACCAAATATAAGATCTTCAGTTAGGCATCCATGCGTTCCCTCCACAGCATTGCAGTCTTAACCTCAATTATCCCTCCTCCCACTCTACCTCCAAACACGGATTTTGTGATCCAGAGATACTCGCCTCCATTTTTGGACTTCAGGTATTTCTACTGGCTGTCCACCAGGCGTGGAATCTCTCCCCAAAGCTCTGCATTCTTCGTTTCCCTGGCTTCCTTCAGGTACCATTTAAAATCCCACTTTATATTGGATTTAACATACTTTAACATGTATAATATATTTTAGATTGCTTGCCACCTGAGGGAGGTAGCCAGGAAAAGGAGGGGAAAATTTGGAACACAAGGCTATGCAAGGGTCAATGCTGAAAAATTATCTATCCATGTTTTGAAAATAAAAAGCATTAAAAAAAATTAAAAGGGGGGGGGGGAGGCAACAGTGAATAGAGCACCAGCCCTGAAGTCAGAAGGACCTGTGTTCAAATCTGGCCTCGAACATTTAACATTTCTTAGTTGTGTGACCCTGGGCAAGCCACTTAACCCCAATTGTCTTAGCAAAAATAAATAAATAAATAAATTGAACAATTGATAAATAAGTAAATAAATAAAAAATAAAATGAAATCCCACTTTATAAAAAGCCTATTTAATTCTGGCATCATCCTTCTGTTCGTTATATTCAGTTATATCCTATCTATCTGTAATTCATTTGTACATGGCATTTGCACTGTAAGCTTGAAAGCAGGAACAATTTTTTATGACTATTTTTTACCACTCTATCTCAAATTCTTAACCAAGTGCTTGACACATAATAGGAGTTAATCAGTGTTTATTGGCTACCCCTATTTCTCTGCCCCCTGCTATTTATGATGCTTAGAAATCTCTTGTTCCCACCCTTCCCTCATTGGTTTCCTACCATTCCTTTAAATTTTCTCTCGAATACCTCCTTGGACCTCATACTCTCTTGTTCTGCACCTCTCATATGCATTTTGAACTACAGTTATTTGAATAAAATCAGGGTGGGGGCGGTAAATCCCACCTGTACTATTTTTTGTAGGACCATGGATAATTTCCTTGTGCCTCAGTTTCTTCACCTGTAAAATGGGACTAAAACAGTGTGTCCAGTTGCCATAAGCAAAGTGCTTTTTGGTGATTTTGAGCCAGAACTGGATGACTCCATCAATGAGATTTCAAAGATGGGCCTTGGGAAGCAGGAAGAGCTTGTGGGCATAAGAGTCTGAGTTGGTTCATTGTTTTGTTTTCCAGGGGAAAGACTGATTGCCCTGGTACTTCAGGAACCCCAGACCAGACCCAAAGTGAAAAGATCAGGGAAATTGGCAAATGCCAACCTGAGAACTACCTGGCAGCAGGTGGCAGCCACGATCCATTTTCTAGCTGAGCTGAGGATCTCTCCCCATTCCTCTCCCAACTTTACAAAGAAACTTAGCCAAGCCCTGTAGGGGAAACATTGATTCTTATCTGACAGCAGCCAGCCCCAATGCCTGCCAGAACAGCTTGGTACAATAGGAGGGAGTTGTATTTGGAGGCAAAGAGTGCAAATCACATTTTGACTGCTACTTTATTGGCTAGGCCATCTCAGATTTGTCTTCAACTGCTCTAGGTCTCAGTTTCCTTATCTGTAAAATGAGGGAGCTTGCACCAAATGGCCCCTAAAATCTCCTCCATATATAAATCTATGAGCCTATGAAATGGTCCCTTCCCTGGAGGAATGTCTCATTTATATACAAAATCAATCCAAGGTGATTTTGGTCACTCTGTGAGTTCAACCAGCAGATTAAACCCTCTTCCACTCTCCAGGGCCTTAAATCGGACTAGCAATACAACTACCAGTCATCTGCAGCTCAAAAGTGATTTGCAACGTCATAAAAAAGATGTAAGGTATATCAGGGTTAGTAGATTTGGAAAGAAAAGACCTGCGTTCAAATCCCCAAGCTGACCTAGACAAATGGTTTCCCCTTCATCAAGATAAGGGAGGCTGGACTTTCATCTTTAAGGTTCCTATATAAATGATGGGCCATTGCCTCCAATGATCTTGTGATGCAGAGAGCCATCTGCACCCAGAGAGAGGACTGTGGGAACTGAATGTGGACCACAACATAGCATTCTCACTCTTTTTGATGTTGTTCACGCACATTTTGTTTCCTGACTCATTTTCTTTCCTTTTTGATCTGATTTTTCTTGTGCAACAAGAGAATTGTATAAATGTTTACACAAATTGGATTTAACATATATTTTAACTTGTATAACATATATTGGATTGCTTGCCATCTAGGAGAGGGGGTGGGGGGGGGAAGGAGGAGAAAATCTGAAACATAAGGCTATGCAAGGGTCAATGTGGAAAAATTATCCGTGCATATGTTTTGAAAATAAAAGGGTTTGAGGACCTGAGTTCAAAAATCTGGTTTCAGACACTTAACACTTCTTAGCTGTGTGACTCCAGGCAAGTCACTTAACCCCATTGCCTCAGCAAAAAATAAAATAAAATAAAAGGGTTTTTAAAAATTAGACAGATAGATAGATGATAGATAGATAGATAAATGATGGGCCATGTTTGCTGAATCTGGGGAGAAGGAAGGAGTTGTTGGTTGCTGAGGGGGAACAACCGTAATCAACATTATCATTTTGGGGAAACCCCAACCCTCATCCTGGTATTTTCCCAAAGGTCAATAAGCCTAGATTCTGAGGCTTAGGGCAGAGGTGAACTAGGAATTAAAACACACAGCCAGCAAAACCTTCTAGTTCTTGGTGGCCATTTACTGACTAACCAGCCCATTGTCATCTGGAGGGAGGAAATCTCGATTCTGGCCAGCTGGTACATTGTCCTTGCATGTGAAGGCTGAAATGGAACCGCCCACTGTTTCAGGAAGCTTGGGATCCACAAGGCTTGGGTAAGACATTTCTAATCAGCCACAGGAGCCCGGCCTTATTGTTCTGCCCACCTCATCCTCCACACTCCCCCCGGACTCTCTAGCTGCTGTTTTATCACAAGAGGGATGGTTATTACCCAAGAGGAAACCTGGATTTCTCAATGACTTTCTCAACTGCAGCAGTAAAAGCAACAGCCTGTAAGCACCTGGGAGGGATCTGGACTGTTCACCTGAGGATCTCACCTATGCTCAGGAGAGTACACCCTGTTCTGGCCGTCCAAGCTGCATTGTTAAGCCCAGCCTACGGTTCCGGAAGCCGGGTTTGCCAAGCGTCACACAAGTGGGGGCAGAAACAGGATTAACTCAGCAGCTGCCCTAGCTCTGCGGACTCTGACAAGTGGCTCCCAAGCTTTTAATCAACTTCACCCAGTTAGTACTTAATAAATCCATCCATCCATTCATTCATTCCCCAGCCCTCACTTGGACATTTTCTCCAGGCTTCTTCCCACTTCTAAATTCCCACATACTTCTAAGTTCTAGAAGGTCCCAAGTTCTAACTCCTATCTTTTCCTGAGTTACTCTGGATTCTCCTCCTCTCTGTCCCACAGAACCCTGGATCCACCCCAAAGTCACAGAATATTAGGACAGGGAGGGGACTAAAGATCTGGAAGCAGCATGGTGCCCTGTAAGAACACTGGCTACAGAGACAGAAGACTTGAGTTCTAATCCCTTCTATATGACCTTAGGCAAGCCATGACTTTGTTTCCCTATTTGCAAAATGAAGCAGCTGGACCTGATCACCTTCCTTCAGTCTGTGATCAGTGAGACTAGATAAACAGACTCAGGAGGAGGAAGTAATGTGTCCAATGTCACACAGCTAATTATGTGGCTAAAGCCCTCCTGAGCCGACTATTCCTCATCATTACTGCTCTTACTTTACGTATGTGTACATATCTTTTTAAACACCTGCATATGTTTATAGCCCCCACATATTATGTATTTATCTGTGTGTATATTGTATCTTCCCAGTAGAAAATAATTTCCTTTGGGAGGAAGGAACTTTTTTTCTTATCCTGACATCCCCAATGTCCACCACAATTTCTAAGCCTTGTGGGTGTTTAATAAATGTTTGATAAACCTTATGTTTATTTTGTAATATTGGATACATAATTCTATTTGATCATGTATCTCCCTCTAGAATGGGAGCGCTTTGAGGATAGGGATTCTTTCAATTTTATTATTTGGCCCAGTGCTGGGTACGTACTAGTTGCTTTCTAGACAGTTGCTGGCTGATTTTTGGACTAAATACATAAGCCTCCTATTTCTCCTTTCCTCTTGCTTCTATCCACTACATAGTAAGACCAGAAAAGAGGCTGAAGTCTGGGTTTTGAAGGCAGGGGATTCTGAAGTCTTCCTAAGAACAGAGTGCCAGATTGCATGAGTGAAAATGAAAATCAGCCTTCTGCTCACGTCTGCCCCAGGGACATACACACTTATACATATTGGTACTAGATCAATCAAGAAATGACTCTGATTTTTGGGATCCCATCAGTCACAGAATGATCCAAAACTTCATCACTGAAATAAAGAGGGTAGGGACCCAAACAAGAGAAAATTATAGGACTGAATTGGTTCATCAGTGAGTCAGGATGAAAAAAAAGGAGTGAATGTGGAGGAGAAAGCCTGGAAGACAACTGAGGGGTTGAGGGGTTGAAGATCATAGTGTGGATGAAAAGTAGAGTTTGATAAGGGAAAGCAAAGGGAGAGGTGGAAGACTAATAGATTATGACCAGGAAAGCAAAGGGAGAGGTGGAAGACCAATAGATTATGACCAATCCCTGATATATAAATATTAGTTCTAATTCCCCTGATATGAGAGCTGGGATTGAGCAAAGAAGGGTAAGCCACGTGTTGAATGCACTGAGAATAGAAAGGGGATAGCTTGGAAGTCTGTAGACAGCGGTCACCCGGATTTGGATTGGGTGGTAGGAATAGCAAGGACCTGAAAAGGAAGAAAAGTTACTGAGTCATGTAGTTAGGGAGAAAACTTGGAAATGGCAATTGGGGAGCAAGAAGTAATCCAACTCCCAAACCTTGACCAGTGAGCCTAAGGGAAGGAGCGAAGGTGCAGCCAGTCCTGCCGAGGGTGCTTGAGAATCTGTCATTAGAGGAGAGCCAGGTTTCAGTAACAGCTAGAACATGGAAGGAATCCCATAGAATGACAGGAAGTTTGTTGGTTGTGGAACAGGCGCTCCAGGGGGCCAAGTGGAAGGGCTGGGTGGTGTTGGGTTGGAACTTGAAGGGGAGGAAGGGAAAAAGGTTGGAATGATGACCTAGAAGGATTCAGACTCACTGGGACACGTAGGGTGATGGCCATTATTGAGCAGAAGGCTTCATTCATCTTCCCTCAGGAGGCCGGACCTTTTTTCACCCAATGGCCCTTCAGATACTTCCCTTCTCCAGGCTTAATGTACCCACATGATCTCTTCCAAATCTCCTTCCTTCTATAAACCTTTATGCATTATTCATGCTTCTGGGTACAAAGACCAGCAGCCTTCCTATGACTCTTGCTATGTGCAGAGCCCCCTGGTGCCAGGGGCCCACAGAGGGGCAAAGGCACTTGACCCTATTTCCAGTGGGGGGACTTTGGAGCTCCCTCTCTCCCTGGAGTAGAGTGCGTTAATCTCCCTGGGGAAGGAGCCAGGGCTGAAAGGCACTTGGCCACGGGGGTGAGAATGGGAGCCCCAGTGGGGCCCCACAGCCTCAGCAGATTGCTATACCCACAAATGGCAGCTTGGTGCCAGTGGGGCTGATGAATGGCATTTAATTATTTTCAAAGGGAAATCGGCGTGCTAATTACAGCTGCCAGCCTCCACTAATGAAGCGCTGCTGCCAACTGGCAGAAATTCTTGGGGGAACTCCATTTGCCTTGTTTTCCCCCTGCCCCACCTTCTCAGGGATCCTAATAATGCACCGACCCGGGAACCTACAGATGGGCAGGTCGGCCAGGAACTTCCCTGGCAGCCAAGGTGAGCCAGAAGGGACTTTCCAGGCACAAAAGGCAACCAGGGAAGGATGCTCGGGGAGAGGAAGTAAACCACATGTATTTGCATAATTCTCCCATCCTTCCTTTTCAGCTATTTTACTGAGGACATTTAAGCACAGAGCTGACCTTGTCAGACAAAAGCCAGAAAGATCTTACCCTCCAAGACTAGGCTACAGACTAACCTTCCCTGTGTGGGGCAGTGGGTAGAGCACCAGCCCTAGATTTGACTTCCAGTCTCAGACACTTAGTAACTGTGTGACCCTAGCCAAATCACCTCACCCCGACTGCTTCCAGAAAAACAAATCTTCCTTATGCAAAGATCTGTTAACAACTCTACAATGTCTTTTCATGTCTAACAAGTGAAATTCAAGCTTTTATTATAAGCTTTACAAATGATTTTCTAAATTTAAATTTAAAGAGGAATTAAAAATTCCTCTTCCTGACATTTAAGGTCCTCCAGTGCAGTGATAGCCTTCCTTTAGAGACTTAAATTGAATTATTCACCTCCATGTCTACTTGGGCTTCAGCCAAACTGGGCAACCTCTCCTCTGAAATGCTATGGATCTGCCTTTTCTCAGGTGAGGTTTCTGGGCCTGGAATTCCTTCTGCCCCTTTCCTCATCCTGTTGAATTCTCTCCCATGCTCTGAAGCTGGATCCTCCATTGCCTCTTTTTTTTTTTTTTTTCCTGAGGCAACTGGGGTTAAGTTAAGCCTAGGGTCATCCAGCTAGGAAGTGTTAAGTGTCTGAGACCAGATTTGAACTCAGGTCCTCCTGACTTTAGGGCTGGTGCTCTATCCACTGCACCATCTGCCCCCACCATTCCCTCTTCCAGAGAGACTTTCTTGATCTCTGTGATCAACAGCAACATTACATCCCATCTAATGCATTTGACCCATCAAGTTGGGTTGCAGCTATGCTTTAGTGCCACAGGGATGATGAAAAATCTCTCAAAGTTTATAAAAAAATTTAAATGTATTAAATAATTAATATATTAAATTTATTTTTTAAAAATTATAAAAATGAATGCTAAAAGTTATCTTTATATGTAATTGGAAAACAATAAAATACTACCAAAAATAAATTATTTATTTATTTGTTCATAGTAGGATGTGATGATCGTGTATTTTAAAATCAGCCCGAGTCAGGAATTCAGGTTAAGGGAAAATCTTCCATCTTTATTCTTGGTGGAGGTGTAGGGGGATGGCGATAGGAATGTGAATGGCCTTGACATGAACCTGGCCAACAGTCTCTCTCTGTCCCTCTCTCCACTCCTCTCTCCCCACCCACCAAAATCGTCCCTATGTCATTTCCTATACAATACATCAGAACTTGCACAAAGAGTGGGCGGGGGCCATTCTTTCTCCAAGCATATATTAATAGAGTGTAGTCCAATTACTATTTAGCCTCATGTGCTTGGGACCTCAGTGCGTCAATTCGAGCTTTAGCCCATTACAGTAGGAACTTAATCACTTCTGTGTTGTACTGTACTGATGGAGGGAACATCCACTGCTCGCCATAGATTAAGAACCATCAGAACTTAAAAGGGACTGATTCCACAATCCTGATCTATAGGTGGAGAAAATAAAGGCTGAGAAGGGCTATTACATGCTCTAAATCATACAATTTTCTAAGGTCAGAATGGAACCCAGGGCTTATCTTCCTGACTATCCCAATCACAGACAGCATTTTATTTAAACTGCAGTCCCTAACAGCCACCAAGTAGATCCCATCTTACCAATGTAAATTTGATTTAGATGGGACAATCACTGAACAAATGAATAAGTAATTATCACTGGTGGTGATTATTGAAGCACTGGTGGTGAATTAATGAATAATGATCACTAGCTGGTGGGCTAGAGCTTTATTGTTATTGCTTCTCCAGTGTCACTCACCCTAAGAGTACTCCACGAAGGACCTAAGAATAAGTAAAGATGACTAAATATGAATCTATTACATGGAAGAAAATTTACACTCAAAAACAGTTTATGATTTTGTCATCACTGCCTTTGTCAATCTGGAGGGAAAAGACTGGGGAAAGGGGGAGAGAGGGGAAGATAAATCTTCCTCAAAACTAAAGCATCAAAATGATTATTAATGGGATTCCCCAATTTAGAACTGGAAGGAATCTCAAATTTACCTTTTTTTTTTTTTTGAGGCAATCAGGGTTAAGTGACTTGCTCAGGGTCTTACCATAGTAACTGTCTGAGGCCAGATTTGAATGCTATTTCTTCTGTGGTCTATCCACTGTGTAACCTAGCTTTTTTTTTTTTTTTTTTTTTAACAAAAATAACAAGGTTTAAGGGACTTGCCCCCATTCACATACTGTAGATACTGTAGGAAGAGGCAGAATCAGGCTTCAAACTGAGCTTCTCTGAGCTAAATCCACTTTTCTTCCTACAGGTCTATGCTCCAAGCTGGCAAACAGTTCCTGGGGAAATTTGGTCATCAGATGAACTCAAGCATTCAAGACCAAACATATCCCTTTCCATTGGCCATATTGGAATGAAAAGAGCCCCTATCTCTCAAAGCTTCAGTTTTATGTTTCCCCAGCTCAGAGAACAATCTATGCTTCCCTGTTCTTAGTCTAGGATGGTAGAAACAACTTCTGAGGGAGCTTGTTCCCTAACCTAGAAATAGGGGCAACAGGAAGAGGGACCCCAAAGGAAAAAGCACGAACATGAAGGCAAGAGTGGCTGGGATGCCAACAAACCTGCTGTGCTTGAGATAAGAGACAACAATGAAATAACATTGCCAGGAACAGGATCAAAATACAAAATGGTGTTTATTGAATCTATTTGGGAAACACAACAAATAGACAACTTGAAAGACTTTGGGCTCATGGGCCCGGACTTTATAGTTGTGTCGGCTGCTGTCAACAATAAGAAAATCCTAGCAAATACACTGGGAGTGGTCCCTCACTCCATAATGGAGGAAATAACAGCCCTATCAGTAAGGACATTCTTGCTACAACTGTGAAGGCTAACCTATCTATAAAACATGAACCAATCTTTAATATACACGGAATGACACATATATAATTTTATATAATATAAAGATATATTATATATAATCACATACATGTACAGATCGAGGGTAAAGTCTCCCAACTGGCTCATGTCCATCAGCAAACAGGATTTGATGGACTGTTTCCTTATGAACACTTTCATACTTAACCTAATGGCTTATGCATTTATTTGATGGCTTCTTTTTTTAA
Organism: Sarcophilus harrisii; assembly: GCF_902635505.1. Taxonomy (NCBI): domain Eukaryota; kingdom Metazoa; phylum Chordata; class Mammalia; order Dasyuromorphia; family Dasyuridae; genus Sarcophilus; species Sarcophilus harrisii. The sequence continues at coordinate 222,424,440 of NC_045431.1, read as the reverse complement.
TTTTCATTAGGGATTCTTCAAATATCACTGCTATATTTGTGTATATTTTAACAGATCCTTTGCCTCAATCATTAAAAAGAAAATTTTAGCACAATTCTAGGATGCATGCAAATGATTTTTGTTCGATGTGTGAAGGATAGTAGCCATCAGTTAAATATAAACATATCATTCTGTTGAAAATCAGAAGTGTTAACAGAAGCACAACCTATTATTTTTCTAATTTTGAGTGGGCATAGAGCTTAATCAAGACATAGACACAGATTTCACTTTAAAAAAATAACTTTTCTTTGAGTTCTCAAAGATGTCTTTCAGAAAACTTATTTTTCATTGCAGAAGGACAGAAGGAAAAGAAATGACTGACATGAGGGGGCTGGGCTGGATGACCTGAGATCTCTTCATGGCTCACAGTCTAAGAGTCACTAAAAACACAATTTTAAATTGAGCAATTTTTAACAAATACACTTTCTAAATTATCGAACAAAGTTACACAATGAACAAAAAAAGCAAATAAATTACGGCATTTCCTAGATACTATCAGCTGATGACAGAGGTGATGTATTAGGCCTCAAGCTCAGGGGATACTTCCTCCCCTGCTGGTGGTTCTAACCACCTCCCCCAGGGGCCCAGATTTGCTTTTGTCACTATTATTTCTGGGGAAGGGGGAAGTTTTCCACAGACTGACTAATAAGGGAAGACCATGTCATCTGAAGGGGCTTTGGACAGTGGAATACATTTAGAGAAAGGGGAGAAGGCTGGCTGGACTTTACAGGTAATAGTCACCCAATAGGTTTGGATTTAACGATGTAAATAAGATTAATAATGCGGAGTCCACTTCTAAATGGGGAACAATTGCTGGTCCGCTAGTCCAATAAGTTTGGGATCCACCAGAGTTTTTCTCTCATCTGTCTCATTTACTTAGGGAAAAATCATCTTACTCCACAAGGCAAGATGGATCCCATTTCCTCAACACCTCCCCCTGCCCTAGTGGGGAAACTCTCAGGGTAGAAATTTCTTTAGATGCAGATTGGTAATGGGTCTTGAATTACCAATGAAAGGTCAGTGCCCATCATCACAAGACTGGGATGTATCCAAGGTGGGACTTGCACCCAAGCCTTTCAGGGTCCAGAGCCAGCCCTCCATCCACGAGATCTCAGAAGCAGGATTTCTGCCTCCTAAGCTACGACACCACCATACATGTCTCACTTTAGTTTCAAAAGCTGTGGTCCACCAGCCATCACCACGGAAACCTCACCATCCCTAAAATACTCCCCCGGCCCCTAGTTGTGGGGAAGGGAAGGTGTATTCTTTCCAGTTTGAAGACAATAGATGAAAAGTGCGAGATCCTACGTGCAAACCTTCGCAAACAAGAACAAAAACAGCTTTTTATTTTTAATCAAATACACGCAAGTTTAAAAATTCAAGTCAATTCCAGGAATAGTCCAACAGTTGTCAGGCAGTCATTTTCACTCAAAATGGGGTGGGGAGTGGGGGAAGGAGGTCAGTGTCTGAAGTAAGAAGGTAAAGGCCTTGGTTCTCTCTCTTCCACATACACACACACACATGTTCTCTGCATTTGCCAAGGGTTCCAAAGGAGGAACTGCTTGGGTCCCCCAGAGCCTTCCGGGTCACAGCACCTGCTCGGCTGGGTCTGAAATGCTACCCCCACCAATTCCATGCGGTCCCACCTTTGGGGATGATTCCTTGACACGTGAAACACACACACACTAAGATGTTCCGAATTCAAAGCCTTCCCAAGACGCCATCGTTCCCTGGGAATCTTGGGAAATGAGAAGGATCTTCCCGTCTTTCACTGTCCCAGCAGAGAAGGAGCTAAGTAAGCGCTCTCGTTCCTCTTCCTCTGTACATTTGTCATCATCCTTTGCCTCAAAAGCCCCAACGGGAAAAATCACTCCAAGAAAAATGTCCTGGACCAAGCAAACCACCGAGTGCTGGAATAACGGCCCACCCGGCAGCACCGCAGGATTCTCGGTGGAAGAGGCTGCTGGGGAGCCTCCGAACCGGGCCGGACGGGGTTCAGAGGGGTTGGTGGAGGCACTATCTCCAAAGGGAACGGATGGGCCCGGCCTGGAGGACGCTGGGCGCACTTCCAGATCTTCCCTGTAATAAAGCTAAAGGCACGTTCCTTACTGAGCAGGACAGACTTTTTGGTGTCATCTCCGGCTGCTGGGAAACCCTCACCCGGGGATTCTCCTCCTGGGGTCGCGGCTCAGCCCAGAGACGTGCAGCTGAGCTCCTCGTGCTCCTGAACGCCCTCGGCCCCCTCTTCCAGCTCCTCGGGGCCGTCCACGATGTTGGGCTCGCTGGAGCACTGCCGCTGCGGGGGGAAGCTGGGCGGCAGCAGCAGACACTGGTCCCCGTGGTCGGGCTCCTCCCCCAGGCCCGAGTGCATCATGGTGGCCATGGCCAGCAGCTGGATGTCCGAGTGGGCGTTGGCCACCGTGTGGCGGCGGATGCTGCCGCACTTCTCCAGGTAGGCCTCCCCCTCTTGTTCCGTCAGGGGGGTCAAGGCCATCTCGTGCAGAGGGCGGGGGCTCCCGGCCGCCTGCGAGTAGCTCAGGACGGTCACCTTGGGGCGGGATCGGGAATGGCGCCGGGCTGTGGGAGAGAAAAGAGAAGGTCATACGCTCCCCGGGGCAGGAGTGCGCTCTCTGGACCTCTACGTGTTTCTAGGGTCTGGTAGAGTGCTGGCACACAGCAGGTGCTTAATAAGTGTTTGGGGAACCGCTGCTGAGCTAAAGAACCCCCCATGTCAGAGGACGTGGAATCCAGGAGAGAACCCGAGGCTCCAGAGTCCACTCTATGATCCTGTCACTGCCATCCCTGCAGGAAACGTGACTCAGTGCAATGATCTAAAATGTATATGTACACGTAGAGATGCCTCCTGTGTACGTGTAATGTAATGTAGAACCCACCTACAATGTGTACATGTAAGTATATATAGATACCCACATACAGTGTGTACATGTAAGAATAATGTATATAGATACTTATATACAATGTAGACAGGTAAGTATATACTTACATACAATGTAGACATGTAAGAATGAATAATGTATATACTTATATACAATGTGGACATGTAAGTATATACTTACCCACATACAATGTATTCATGTAAGAATAATGTATATAGATACTTATATACAATGTGTACATGGAAAAATGAATAATGTATATACTTATATACAATGTAGACATGTAAGTATATGCTTACCCACATACAATGTATACATGTAAGAATAAATAATGTATATAGATACTTATATACAATGTAGGCATGTCAGTATATGCTTACCCACATACAATGTATACATGTAAGAATAAATAATGTATATAGATACTTATATACAATGTAGACATGTCAGTATATACTTACCCACATACAATGTATACATGTAAGAATAATGTATATAGATGTAAGAATGAATAATGTATATACTTATATACAATGTAGACATGTAAGTATATAGATACTCATATGCAATGTATACATGTAAGAATAATGTATATAGATACTTATATACAATGTAGACATGTAAGTATATGCTTACCCACATACAATGTATACATGTAAGAATAAATAATGTATATAGATACTTATATACAATGTAGACATGTCAGTATATACTTACCCACATACAATGTGTATTCGTAAGTGCAGATGTGTGTGTATATGTGTGTGTACACATACACAATGTATGTGTATAAATGTATATAACCCACATATATAATATATACACATTGTAATGTGTATGTGCAAATGTATATCATGTATATAGGCACACACAATGTGTGTCTCTACATACACACACATATGTATATACCCACATATAATGTATGTGTATAAATGTATATAGATACCCACATACAATGTATACATGTACATATGTACAAAACACATGATGTCTCTATGCATATAATATATACAGTACAATCTATATATGCAAATTTATCTGTAGAAGACCACATCTATGGTGTATACATGTAGATGTACATTATATATACATACATACACATACGATGTGCATGTGTAAATTTTACATATACATGCACAACCTATATGCAAATATATACATATATAGAGATGCACACGTATACAGTGTATATATGCAAACTTATTTATACACATATACAATGTATACAAATGTGTACAGCCAAATACAATGTATATGTGTAAATGTATATAGACACACATGTAGTGTATATGTATAAATGTTTATGATGCATATAAATACAAATATAGTATATATATGAAAATGTATATATAGTCACACATGCAATGATATATGTACATGTATACACATAATATATGTGTATAATGTATGTGGACACATGCATGTGCACTGTATATGCACACATTTACAATATAAATAATATATATGGATACACACATAAAATACATATATGTAAATGTATACAGATACATACATACATTGTATATATGTCCAAAGCAATCCCAATAGACTTTGGACAGAAAATGCCATCTGCATCCAGTAAAAGAACTAAGGAGACTGAATGTAAATCCACTCATGCTATGTTCACTTCTTTTTTCCTGTTTTGTTTTGTTTTTTTAAATCTCTCTCATGGTTTTTCCCTTTTACTCTGATTTTTCTTCCCCAACATGATTCATAAAACTATGTGTATTGAAAACAAATAAACTTACTGGGAAAAAACGCATATTGTAAGTATATATAGACACACACCATGTATATATATACATGCATATACACTTACATACAATGTATATATGTATTTGTATATAATGTATATCGATACACATATCACATATATAATATATAGGTATAATGATTACAATAGTAATAATAGCTAACATTTATATAATACCCATTACATATAAAATGCTTCATAAATATTATCTCATTTGTTTTTCTTAAAAACCCTGGAAGAATGGTACTATTAGTCCAATTTTATATAAGAGAAACTGAGGCGGATTAATTGACTTGCCCAGAGTCACACAACTAGTTAGAATTTGAGGCTTGATTTGAATTAAGGTCTTAGCTTCAGGGCCGCTGATCCACTCACTGCACCTGCTCATGAAAGAGAAGTGATTCCCAGCTTTGGAATTTGGATCTGAGTTCAGATCCTGCCTTTGTCCATTCTGTTACAATCTGTGTGAAAGCCACTTCCCCACTTTAAATCTAATTCCCTCTGCCCCTTTCTCAGCTCAGTAAGACATGAATTTTGCAAGACCCCGAATCATTACTAGGTGTAAAATGAAGGTATCCATCAAAAATTAGCCGAGAAAGGGCTTTTCCAAAGTGCTCTGTGGGAGATCTGCTCTAAAGTCAGGCCCTCCAAAGATAGGGAGACAGCTCTATTCTCCCCCAGCCCTAGACCTTGGGCATCCATGGGACTTTCCTCTATCACTATGGCCTAACAATAGCTGGAAACCATAAAGCAGCAGCTTCTCTCCATTCTGGCCACTGCTGGAGACCTATCTAACTCTGATCAAGGAACCTTTTCTCCCCTCCTCTCAGTTTTCCAGCACACACTTCTCTCTGGCCACTCTGAAGTTTCCCGGGAGATCAGTATTTCTCAAAGCTCCCTGTGGCTCACAAAGCTCTCTACTTACCAAGAGCTCAGTAAATGACTTTCTTCCTCGCTCACGGAACTAAGAAATCCTACGCCAAGGGTGAGTTGTACTCTCAGTCTGGAAGGAGGCAGATGCCATCCCCATGGAGGCTGTGGGCAATCTATGGGCAAGTCTGTGTTTAATTTCTGAGGATCTCAATTTCCTCATCACTAAAATGGATTAAATGGTCTCTGAACTTTCTAGCTTTATCTAGATCTAGGACCCTTTGAATCAGAGGTAAGCACTCACCCCAACAAGCCTTTTGTTATCAATGTTGGCTAAATTTCATTCACCCTAAATTTGGTGACCTGAAGCAAGACTCTGAATACTCTGCCCTAGTTTTAGATCCACTTTCTGGGATACTTCATTTGACTAGGATGCTACAGAGGCTCTGGGTGAGAAATCCCACCGTGGCATGCCCTTTGTAGAAACCAGCCATTGGTGTTCTGTTTTCCAATGGAAAAACCACAGTGTTGGCCGTAAACTGCTCTGTACAATCCAGAGCCATTGGCAGTGAGTCAGTGGACAGAGGCAGTGAGATCCTTGCCATCTCATCTGCTGTTCCTCCCACTACTATTGGGTGTTCCATGGTAGGGGGTGGTCCTGGCCATTGTCCACCCTTCTAAACCCCAAATAACCTTTCATACCAGCACAGTGCCTTTCAAAGAGCTGAGGATCCCATTACTCTCTGAGGCTTGGGATCCATCTCATGGGAGGGCAGGTTTCCTACCCAATTGCACCAACTCCATTTTTCAGCTCCTATTCCCACTGGGACAGAAAATGTGCACATGCAGTTTCACAATATAAAAAACTGATTCTAGAGTCAAAAACGACTTGGATTCAAATCCTGCCTAAAAGGCTTACTCCTTGTGTGACTGCAAGCAAATCACTGAACATTTTTTTCTTAATTATATTTTACTTTTTTTCAGTTACACATATAGTTTTTGACATTTATCTTTGTAAGATTTTGAGTTTCCGATTTTCCTTCCTCCTCTCTTTTTCCCCCTCCTCAAGACAGCAAGAAATCTGATAGAGATTATACATGTACAATCATATTAAACATATTTCCACATTAGTCATTTTATGAAAGAATCAGAAAAAAGGGGAAAAACCATGAGAAAGAAAAAAAAATAAGTGAAAATAGGACGTAGCAATCTACATTCAGAGTCCATAGTTCTTTCTCTGGTTATGGATAACATTTTCCATCACAAGTCCCTTAGAATTGCCATGGATCATTGTATTGCTGAGAAGAGCTACGTCTATCATAATTGATCATCGCACAGTCTTGCTGCTACTGTGCACAATGTATTCCTGGCTCTAATTGCTTCACTCAGCATCAGTTCATGTAAATCTTTCCAGGCCTTTCTATAATCAGCTTGTTCATTATTTTTTAGAGAAAATAATATTTCAGTAAGAAATGACCAGCAGGATGATTTCAGAAAGGCCTGGGGAGACTTGCATGAACTGATACTGAGTAAAATGAGCAAGACCAGGAGCTCGTTATATACTTCAACAACAATATTATATGATGATCAATTCTGATGGAAGTGGCTTTCTTCAACAATGAAATCAGTTCCATTGGTTCAATAATGAAGAGAACCAGATACACTCAGTGAAAGAACTCTGGGAAATGAGTATGAACCATAACATAGCATTTCCACTCCCTCTGTTTTTGGTCCACTTGCATTTTTGATTTTCTTCTCAGGTTATTTTTACCTTATTTCTAAGTCTGATTTTTCTTGTGCAGCAAAATAATGGTATGGATATGTATACATATATTGTATTTAACATATACTTTAACATATTTAACCTGCCATCTGGGGGAGAGAGTGGGGGAAAGGAGGGGAAAAGTTGGAACAGAAGGTTTTGCAAGGATCAATGCTGAAACATTACCCATGCATATATCTTATAAATAAAAAGCTATAAAAAAGAAAATAATATTCCATTACTTTCATATACAACAACTTATTCAGCCATTCCCCAGTTGACAGGCATCCCTCAATTTCCAATTCTTTGCCATCACAAAAAACAGCTGCTGTCAATATTTTCGTTCATGTGGATCCTTTCCCTTTTTCTCTGATCTCTTTTGTGGTATTATTGCTGGTTCAAAGGATATATAGTTTTATAGCCCTTTGGGTATAATTTCAAATTGCTTTCCAGAATTGTTGGATCAGTTCACAACTCCACCAACCATGCAGTAGTGTTCCAATTTTTCCACATCTTCTCCAACATATATCATTTCCCTTTTCTATATTAGCTAATATGTTATATCCATCCATCCAAAAATGTTAATTTGCATTTCTCTAATCAATAGCAAATCACTGAACTTTAAACACAATGTTCCATGTCTCATGCATAGAATACTCTACCCCCTTACCTAGGACTAACAGCTACCCTAGCTTCCTGGGATAACCCATCCCCTTTTGGACAGTTCCAAATGGAAAGCTGTTTATCCTTAAGTCAAACTCAACTCTTATCTCTCTGCAACATCCATGATCCTTGTCCTGCACTCTGGAGCTAAGAAGTTGAAACTCTTCCCCATGTGACAGGATTCAAAATATTTCAGGCAAAACACCACGATTTTGATCAGTGGGTCCTCAGTCCCTTCATCCTCCTGGCTGCCCTCCTATGGACACCTTCCAGTTTAGGAATGAATGTTCTTCCTATCTCATGGCACCCAGAACCAAGCACAATACTCCACACCAGAGCAGAGTCCAACACATTTTCCCTAGTATATAGAGCTAAGGATTTGAGGATCAGAGGAACCTGGCTTTGAGGAATCCTGCCTCTGACACTTACTGGCTGTGTATAGCTAGGTCTTAGGAGCATCACCTATGAAAAGGAGCAGGGGAACATGAGGGCTTCTAACAAATCTCCCAGCTCAAGGTCTCCAGGCTCGTGATATGCCGCCGGCCACAGAGGCAGCCTACGCTTCTAGCTCCTATCACACTACTGACTCATGCTGAGCTTGCAAGTTCAAAAAACAAAAAAACATCTCAGCTCTTCCTCAGGCCAGCTGCTGACTAACCACATCTCTGCATCTTGCACTTGTGAGGTTGCTTATTTTTTTCCTAAACCTAAAATTTGCATGTAGCATCATCAAATTTCATCTTGAGCGCAGCCCAGCATTTTAGCCCATCAAGTGCTTTGTGCATACTGTCTCTGGCATGGAAGGAGGGAGTGGGCCGGGACCAAACCCCCTTCCTTCTCTTCCAGCCTCTGGGAAGAACAAGCCCTAATGTGAATATAACCCAAATTTTGTCTCTTCCCTGTCAGAGACCCTCCTGACCCTTTCAGGTAATACTGACTGTTTGTCATCTACTTATGGGCAAATGTAACCCAAGTTTTTGTCTCCCTTTTCAGGTTACATTGACTATCTCTGATCTATTTAAGGGCACTCAACAGTGATGGGGTGCTACAGGCCCCTGCTTAGAGAGGGGATGATCTACACTGGTTGCTGTGTGAGAGAACAGGACACATCTCAAGCTGTGGAATCATCAGAGATGACCGAGTCATCCTCTCTCTTCCCACTTCCCACATTAAAGAGCAAAAGTCAGAAAGCTGGAAAAATTTAGTTATTGCCCCAAATCAACACTGGTAGTATGGGGCAATCTAAATTTAAATTCAGGACCTCGGAACCCAAAATACACCCATAGTATCTCCTTAAGAAGAATCCTTAATGTACTTCAAAGCTTCTTCCAAATCATCTTCGGCAATAAAGCCCTTTTTGATTACCCCTGCTAATTAACTTGATTTATATGTTTAATTTGTAATATAAATATGTGTATATTTAATTTCTAAACATACCTAGGTAATTAGTAGGACTAGAGAGAGGCATTAAGAAATATACTAATACAGGGCAGCTAGGTGGCACAGTGGATAGACCCTTGAAGTCAGGAGGACCTGGGTTCAAATTTGACCTCTGATACTTCATAGCTGTGTGACCCTGGGCAAGTCACTTAACCCCAATTGTCTTAGCTATATATATATATATATATATATATATATATATATATATATACTAATATGTAGAAAATATTTAGGAATTAAATATATAATTATATATATATATACACACACACATATATATATATATGTATATATACATATATATATATATATATATATATATTCTTTTATGTATGTATCCTTGACAGAACATAAGCTCTTTAAGGATAGGGATTTTTTTTGGGGGGGGGGATGGTCTTTGAATCTTGTGTGGGAGATAGAATTCTGGAGTTTGAACTCAGGAAGTCCTGAGTTCAAATCCAGTTTCAGACACCTATTAGCTGTATGATCCTGGTCAAGCCACTTAGCTTTTGTTCGTTCTGTGAAAAGGGGGAGGGGGACATGAGGGCTTATCTGTAGAATGGGTCTAATAATGGCATCTACCTCCCAGGTTTGTTGTGTTGATCAAATGAGATAATAATTTTACAGGGCTGGCACACAGTAGGCACTATATAATGTTAGCTAGCGATTAAACCTATTATCTGGGCTTGTTTCTGGACTTAATCATTAAAGTCCCTTCCAGTTCTAGACTTATGATCCCAGAATCCCAACAATTACTTAATATTTAAGTGACTGATTGGTCCAGCAGGCTAAAACTTTGCTGTTCAGTCAGATTTCATAGAGGAAAGATGTTATATAAATGTGATTAATTATTGTTTCTTTTATTATCATCATCAGATTATAGGTTTAGAGATGGAAAGGGACCTTAGGGACCAATGGCCTCATCTTAAAGCTGAAGTAACTAAGTCTGAGAGCCACAGCCACTGCCACCATCATCTTGGTGTTGGCTCCTATTTTTCCCAAGTGTTATTTGGGTCTATACTACCTTGTAATTTTGCTTTTTTTGTTGTTTTCTTTCTTTTCTTTTCTCTTTCTTCCTTCTTTTCTCTCCTTTCTTTTTTCTTTTTTTCCTCTCTGCCTTTCTGGACCTCTTGGTCCTTTATAAACAAAAATCCAGCTCATGTGGATGAGGTGGAATGAAGGGAGGCCCTGAGCCAGACCTGGACAACAGAGCTCCCACTGGAATCGCACATATTTCTGCCCTCCCCTTCTTCCTCTTCTCTGCGACAAGAACAAGGCAACTGGGATGCTGCAGGAGAGACAGGGCCGAGCAGCCCCCTGAACAAGCATCCGTCCCAGAAGGGCCTGTGGGCACCCTGGCCATTGGCCCGAGTGGGCTGCTGCCATCTCTGCTCGCTCCTACCTGCCTCCAGGCCACTTCTCACTCCTTTCCCACGGGCCTCCCTGCAGCCCTCCCACACCAGATGCCCCGCTGAGTTTGGGAATTAATTACACTACACTGGAGCCAAAATTCCAGTGCCTTTGAAAGGCCCGGAGAAGAGGGAGCACTCTGCTCTGCCGGCTCCAAGGATAGGTTCCACATTCCCTTTGTGGGGGCCTCCCGGTTCCCAGGCCTTTGATCTCCCAGCCTCAATGGTTCCTCTCGGCAGGGCCGGGCTGGGGACAATGCCGCCATTGTCGGGCCTCTCACCAATCCCATAGTGGGGCATTCCTTTCCAGTCACGATTTCTGGTAGGTAGAGACAAATAGGCTGCTTGTCATGTAAAAAAAATGTCACCATATCTGGATGGAGCTGCTATTATCTAAAAGAAAAATACCCAGCCGGCCATCAGGACAGACAATGGAGGGCAAGTGGTCCATGGCGCTTTTGTGAAGGAGAAGTGGAGCTTGGGGCACTCGGGTTTGTGGGTCGGAGAGAGCCAGAGTTTCACAGATTTCAGGATGCCTCAGAGAAATGTTTTTTTCTCTTCTCCCCAGTTTTAAAATGGAAAGAACTACCTTTGGACTGCTTTCCTGACTCCATCACTCACAATCTGTGGGGTTTGGGCACATCAATTTCCTTCTCTCCATGACTCTATTTCCTCTTCTGTAAAATAAGAGACTTGGACTGCATGCTTTCTCAAGCTCCACAGCTGGTCAATGGCCTCCTTTCTTCTCTACCCTGCTCCCCCAGGGCGGAGGACACACACGTTGCCACCCTGCCCAGCAGGGCTTACTGAATCCCTTTGAAGTCCTTAGGTCTCACTTCAAACTGGGCCCTGAGCCACTGGCAAGGGGAAGGCCTCCACAGGTCAAAAAGACAGAGCCAGAGAGATCTTGCAGACTACCTATTCCAGGCCCCACATTTGACAGATGGGGAAACTGAGACCCACTAAGGTTTTACTGATTTGCTTCAAGTTGGGTCTACTACACAAGGCTGGTCAGTGCAATCTCCATCCTTTGCTGAAATGGAAATTGATTTGGATCTGGAACTTAGCAGAACCAGCTCTTCAAAGTGAGGCTCTTGAGAATTAAGTCCTTTCCTCTGCTCTTATACGGTACTCAAAATACAGGGATCCCATCCACAAGGAAAGTATGACAACAAATGTCAGGAGGACCTCTGCTGCTGGCTGGGGCATTCATTGAGCTTTGGCCTTAGAGTCAGGAAAATCTGAGTTGTAATCCTGCCTCAGTCACTAACTAGAAGGCACTTAAACTCCATCTGCCTTAGTTTTGTCAGCTGTAAAATGGGGATCATAACAGCATCTATCTTATAGGGTTGCTGCAAGATCTGATGCGAGACAACATTTATCAAGTGCTTTGTAAACCACAAAGCATCATGTAAATGCTAATTATTATTACTAATAATAATAATTAGCAGTAATTAGTACAAATTGGTAAAATGGTTGTTGTACTTTTTTCACTGAAGGCCCTTTATTCTTATTATAGTGACTTCTTATTTTTTAAGAAATAGATTTTTAATATAATGTTTTCTTTTTATGTTGCTGACATCATCCCCCTTTTGCCACCTCCTCTTCCATCCTTCTAGAGGAATTTTTTCATTGCCTTCTAAGCTAGAGCTTCTTAACCTCAGATCCATGAGTTCTCTTAAAATATTTATTTATTTAATACAAAATAGGAAAAAATACCATTTCTGAGTCCCCAGTGTCGCCTTTATAAAAAGAAAGGGGCAGGGCAACTAGGTGGTACAGTGGATAGAGCCCCAACCATGAAGTCAGAAGAACTTGAGTTCAAATTTGACCTCAGACACACTTCCTAGCTGTGTGACCCTGGGCAAGTTGCTTAATCCCAATTACCTCAAAAAAAGGGGGGGTCAGACTCAATGGCCCATAAAGACCCTTTGAGTTTTAGATAGAAAGCCCGGTTTTAAGGACTATTAACATCCTCCTCTCTGAGTCCTTCACTCACAAGAGATGGAAATAGGCTCCAGTCTTTCCTAATCACTACACCTGGTACAATGAGTTACTATCAGTGTTTATATTCAAGCCTACTTTTATTGAATACCACAGGATAACAGAAATAGAGCTGGAGAGAGGAAAATGGGAGGCCCCCCACCAAAGTGAGGTGATCTGGCATAATCCACACAATGTTACACAGCAGATTATAGGAGAGAATTCTAAATATAAAGTAATACATTTCCATCTTGAGAAAATTTATATAATAAATACTATACATTATGTTCAGATCTATCCTCCTTTGCTTTCCTGTTTTGTGCCATGCAATTTTTTTTATTTGCCAGTTTTAAAAATTGATAACTATTTCAAAATAATTTCCTTTGTAATTATATGTATTTTATTTCATTCATTTAAAATGATGACTGCAAGAAGACATCTAGAGGCTTCAACAGACCACTTAAGGATTCCATGCCCTAAAACAATGTTAAATGGCCTCTTGTCCATCTCACTCAAATGATGGAGAAATCCCTGCCTGTGCTCAGTTTACTAAAGCTACACAGGTGTTGTGACCACTGCCCACCACGGACGTCTCTCTGGAAACCCACATTTCCCAGCCGGGCCGGACTGGTAATAACAAACCCTTGGCCAGCCCCCATGGCGGTTGGTTGGTCCTGCCAACAAAGTGTCCAGGCTGGATTTTAAAGAGACAGAAAAGTTACTCTCTTGAAGTGGCTGGCTGGGCCGGACTGACTGCCCCAAGAAGCCCGGGCCAGCATCCTTTCATCTGTGGTCAAGGAGGTGTCTCCTGAGGAAGATGAACAATGGCAGTTCTGCCCACCTGCGATAAAAGAGGCCCCAAGAAAGGACAAGAACGTGCTGGGCAGAGACGGCTTTCCCCTTTGCCACCCTGCCCACCCAGCCACACCCACTGCTCTGGGGCTTCTGAGTATGGACCTGGAAACACAGAAAGCACATTCAAAATCCCACCTCCTTTCCTCACGATCTGTGCAGCTTTAAGCAAGTGATTTCATCTCTCCGAGTCTCTGGGGTCCTCCTTTATAAAAAAGAAGGTGTTGGAGTCAATGGCCCAGAAGGACCCTTCAAGGTTCAGATAGATAGCCCGGTTTTAGGGACGGCTAACATCCTCCTAGCTGGAAACAGGCTCCACCACTTCCTAACCACAGCCTGGTACAATGTTCATATTCAAACCTACTCTCATTGGATCCACAGATTTAGAGTGGAGAGAGGAAAACGGAGGATCCCCCCCAAAGTGAGGTGACCTGACAAAATCCACAAACCTGGATGCCAACCCCCATCTTCAGACTCCAAATCCAGTGCTCTGTGCCAGATTTTAAAGGGAGTTTTCAAGGTTTTAAATCCAGTCCGGGCACTTTGTTGACAGGACCAAACAACTACCAACCTGGGCTGGCCAAGGGCTTTTAATATTGGTCCAGCCAGGCTCTCTGGGTTTCCAGAGAGATGCCCGTGGTGGGCAGTGGTCACGACACCTGGATAGCTTTAGTAGACTGGGCACAGGGAGGGATTTCTCCATCATCTGAGTGTAGCTAAGACAAGAGGCCTTTTAGAACAGGGCTCCTTCACATTGTTTTGTGACATGTCTATCAAAACCTATGGATGCCTTCTTGCAGTAATCATCTTAAATGACAGCCACAGGGTCTCCCCAGAAGTCATCTGAGCCAGATGGGGCCTGAGCAGGAATTCCTTTAACTACATCCCCGACATCAGGTGATCCAGCCCCTTCTAGAAGAATTCCATGGAGGGGAGGCCCACTTTGGGGCAGCACTAAGTGTTTCCTTACGTAGAACTGAAATCTGCCTCTCAAGAACCTGCTCCCCCTTCTCCTAGTTTTGTCCTCTGCGGCTAAGCAGAATTCCAAACTCCCACCAACTTTAACAAGCGCTACAAAGGAGAGGGCTGCAGTGAGGTGAGCATTATGGGGCAGAACAGCCAAAGCTGAGACACTATCATAGTGTTTAATAAACCAAGAACCCGGACCAACGACAGGATCAAAGCCGCTGGCCAAGCTGCCAATAAGACATACAGCTCCATAACTCTGTCACTGGTGTCCGGGGAAAAACCTCAAGCCCGGGAACATACATAGCTCAGGAAGAAGGAGGGACTGTCTGAGCCAGACCTGGGACAGGTCAGCTCCCAGCACAGCATCCGTCCCTACCTCCCACTCCAAAACAGAACGCCCCCAACCGTCAGACCTCTGGGACACTCCCAGCACCAACCCCCCCACATCCACCTCCCATCTGTCCCCCCAAGGAGGGAGGCCCAGGGTCCCCACAGCCAGGGAGCTGCACCCCTTACCCAGTGTACAAGCAGCGCTTGAGAAGGCTCGCTCCCCACTGCCAGTGCCCAGAAAGGGAGACACAACCCGTTTCACCAGCTCCTCCAGCTGCAGATAGCTCTCACTGGGGCCCGTGGGCTCATGGACACTCTGAAAAGCAACAACAAGGGTCAGAGCTCAGCCAGGCGGCCACTGGCTTTGTACAGACGTGGCCTGGGGAGGGGAGCACCAGCTCCCTCTCATCACATAGCAAGACCTGAGGGTGAGGAAACAGAAACCCCTTCTCGGGGCTTTATTAAATACTATCTCAACTTTGGCTGTTCTGCCCCATAATGCTACCTCACTGCCAACCCTCTCCCTCGTGGTGCTTGTTAAAATTGGTGAAAGTTTGGAATTCACGTTACATACATGTGTAGGTACAAGACAAATGGGAAGATAATAACAGGACTGAAGGATCCTGAGGGGCAGCAGGTTCAACTCCCCCCCCCTTTTTTTTAACAAATGAGGAATTCTCATCCAAGACAGGAAAATGGCCTATCAAGATCATGCGGCTCCTAAATAATGGTAGTGACAAATAGTACGGGACGAGATCAAGGAAGGAAAAGAGAGCAAGGAACAAAAAGGAAAATATGGGATAGGGTGAAAAAGTTCCAGAAAGAGAGGCACTAACCCCAAGATGGTGAGGTTGCCAACAGTGTGACTTTGGCCAAGCTTTTGGGACTTGGTTTCCTTCTCTTTAAATAGGAGGCTGAGGAACTGAGAGATTACTAAAATCCCATTCAATGTTAAATCTATAATCCTTTTTTAGTAATAGTAACAATAATTTTGGCCAAGCTTTTGGGTCTCAGTTTCCTTCTCTTTAAATATGAGACTGAGGGTCCCATCCAATGCTAAATCTATAATCCCATTTTAGCAATAGTAACAATAATCTTGGCCAAGCTTTTGGTTTTGTTTCCTTCTCTTTAAACTTGAGGCTGAGGAACTAGAGATCAGGTAAGGATATGGAGCTCCATGGCTTCAAAGAGGGATGGGCCCTGCTCTGGCTCCAGGCACCTAGGTGGCAAAAAGAGCCACTCGGGCTTCCCAGAGGAAACCATTTGCTAATTATCGGGGCTCCCCTTAAGCAGAAGGGGCTCCTTGGAATGGACTGTGTTTCCTATCTGTGGAAGTCTTCAACCAGAGGCTAGATGGCCCCATGTTGGAGATATCGGGGAGGGGTTCTTGCTCAAACCAGATATCCTCCACAGCCACTTTCTGTCCCTCTGAGTCACCTCCCAAGGGACCCATGGGGTGGAGGAGGGGAGAGGCCTTCTCTCCCACAGGTGCCCCTCAGGAGAGCAGTTTCAACCACAAAACCACCTTATCTGGTTTTCAGGCCCAGGAATCGCTTTCAGTCACTTTTACTGCCTTTGTTATTTCTAAAGTGCCTTCTCCCCCTTTCAACAGCGGCTGCAATCACCCCACCCTGCACAGAAACCTCATGGAAGATGATAAATGATAGGAAAGTAGAGATCTGAGAACTGAGGCTAGCAGGGGGGCCCTTTCCCTGCTTGAGAAAGTGTCAGCGGGCCAGAAGGGGCTGCCCCTGCCCGGCCACAGCGCGGAGTGGGGGGTGTCCCTCCAACGGCCGCGGTTCTTGGAAACACCTCGGAGTGTGTCCGTCCTAGCTGCCGGGAACGGGCCACCGGGCACGGTCCACCCAGTGCTTGGGCTCCGGTCTCTCCCCAGGGAGCCCAGCCAGGCTGGAAGGTGACTTTAGTGCGGGCCAGGCCCTCGGAGACCTGCTATGTCCAAGCATCTGCTGGGACGGAACAGGAGGAGAGCTTCACTGAAAGGGCTCTGGTGGGCTGTAAGCTTGGGGGGAATGCAGTGTAATAGCAATAATGAGAATAATAATAACGGTGATAATAAATAATAACTATGATGACAATATACATGTAAATAAATATATGCATATATACATGTAAATAAATATGTTTTATAGATAGATAGGTAGATAAATAGGTAGATAGATAGATAATAAAGTACTGAGCAGAGTCTGGCACATAGTATTATACAAATATTACTATACAAATATTAATACCAATAACTAGCATTTACATAGCACTTTAAGGCTTACAAAGTGCTTTAACTATGCTACCTCATTCAATCCCCACAACAACCCTGAGAGGGAGAGGCTACTGTCATCCTCTTTAAACTGTGAGATCCTCAAAGGCAGGGATGTCTTTTTTTTAATTAATTGAATTTATTTATCTACAGTGAATGACATATAGTAGGAACTTGATGGGTTTTACAGATGAAGAAACGGGTTGTAAGAGTTTTAGTCACTTGCACAGGGAGACACAACTAAGTAAAGCACAGTGTTTGGCACCTAGTAGTCACTTAATAAATGTTTATTGAATGAATGAGGGGAGTCAGAAAAGCCCGAGTTCAAATCTGGCCTCAGACACTTACTAGTTGTGTGACTCTAGGCAAGTCATTTCATCCTGTTTGCCTCAGTTTCCTTATCTGTAAAATGAGTTGGGGAGGCAAATCACTCTCGTATCTATGCCAAGAAAACCCCAATTGGGTCATGGAAAGTCAGACACAGAAAGAGAGAAACAGAGATAGAGAGAGATGGTGAGACAGAGAGACAGAGATACACAGAGACAGAGAATTTTTGGAAAATGTATTGTTTTATAGTTGTAATGTTATTTGTTCTGAAATTTTTTATCTTGTAATCTTACTATTCATTTTAGCATCAAGGTGAGAGTTTAGTGGATTAACTATTTCAAATGCATTGATTTTTATAAAAGGGACCTTCTTTCAAATCATCAAAATATTTTTAAAATATCTACATATTTTGTGAGTTGTTTTTATTTCCCATAAATTGTTTTGTCTGCTTAGGTTAGATATGTACACTGAAAGAGAGAGACAGACAGACAGACAGAGAGACAGAGTCTCAGGAGTCTGCCCCCAATCTGACACCCCTTGGGGAGGCCCACCCCACTCTGGGCCCAATCCCAGCACCTTCTTGTCTCAGGACTTAATTTCCTTCCCCTGCCAAGGAATGTTGTGTCTTTTCCCTCTTTACTATGATGGGGAATGGGGAGTAAAGAAGCCTGATCCTCCTGTCCTCTCGCTGGGGGAGAGTCTTAGGAAGACCAAATAGCTCGGAGGTGAGGGTACTCAGGGAGCCTTTCCTCAGACACTAAGCTGTGTGACCCTGAGCAACTCATTTTATCTCCATTTGTCTCAGTTTTCTCTTCTGTAAAATGGGGAAGGGGGTTGGATTCAAGGACCTCCCCGAACCCTTCCACCCTGAGATCCAGGAGTCTCTGACCACTTGAAGGTGAATCCAATAAAGGGACAAGTTGCCCACACTGAGGCAGGGATTGTGTTGTCCTTTTTCAGCACTCCACAAACTAGTCTTCTCTGAACCCAGCAGGTACATAATGAACATTTATTAGACTAAGAGAAAGTGCTTAATTGGGTGGAATAACAGATTGGTTTAAAAAAAAAAACCAAACAACACTAATTATGTCCCGGTGCTGGGTACCATGCCCGACAATGAGAGGGGAATCCCAGAATTCCTGAGCTGGAAGGCGTCTTTAGCCCCCCTTCCCCAACTCATCCCTGAATGAGAACATGGAAAGGTCAAAGCAACCTTGAACTATCAGGCAGTCCAAGAGGGCTGCCCTGCCTTCTTCACCAGCCCAGATCACTCACACAGACTCACCTGCAGAATGAGCAGCATCTGGATGATGGATGCCGGGACTTTGGTCTGCCCCACAGGAAGCATCTCCTCCAGCTTGACTTTTAGGAGAACGAGGTCCCGAAAGCCAAGCAGGGCAATTTGGCGGATAGTCAGCTCCTGCCCCTGAAGAAGAGAGGGGACCAGAGAGAAAGGTGAGAAGGTAAAAAGCTTCATTGACACGGGAAACCTTCCAGAGCCAGTGTGCAACTCTCCTGGACTCATCCCCATCCAGTCCAATCCAACCCACCCATTGGACACCACGTTGCTTCATTCTGTTCTCCCTCCATTCTCTACACTTGGGCTCCCTCCTCATCCAAAATTCTCCATCCCTTTATTTCTTTCCGATACCCCAATTCATTCCAAAAGTCTCTACTGGGGAAAAGTTAGCTGTCCATTCCTGGATTCCCTTTATTTCTTTCTTATTTACTTCAATTGATTCCAAAAGTCTCTGCTGAGGAAAAGTTAGCTGTCCATTCCTGGATTCCCTCTATTTCTTTCTTATTTACTTCAATTCATTCCAAAAGTCTCTGCTGAGGAAAAGTTAGCTGTCCAGAGAGCAAAAGTCTCCCTGCTGCCTCTGGTTTCCTCTGTAACTCAGCAATTTTTTTCATCTTAGTGGGCCTCCACTTCATTTAAAATGAGGTCATATGGGTCTCTAAATTCAGTATTCTAGGACCTCAAAAGTCCCTTCTAGTTCTACATCTGTGATCCTGAGAAAAAACAGAGGAAATGGTCAATGCTAATGGTCAGCAATATTGCTCCCAAAGCTGCAGGGAGAGGGGCCGTTTCCTTTCTGTGAAGGGAATGCTCCAGGTCACATTCGCTCTATGACAGAGAAGCAGGGTTTCCTCAAAAAGATCCTGGACATCAGCTTCTTGCAGAAGGGAAGCTCTGACTCAGGCCAAAAGGGTGATATCTGGGTGATCTCACCCATCTGGGGGACAGGGCACAGCTGCTGAGTCAGAGAAAATGAGGAAGAAGGGCTGTGGCTAAAGTTCATCTTGCCTATCTCCATGACTCCCCTTCCTCATAAAACCAAACAGAGCTTCAGCTAGAGGCTCAGGACCAAAGAATCTTCGAACTAAAAGAGATCCCCTAGACCAATCCCTTCATTGTTCATGTAGGAAACTGAGCACGGCCGGGGGCTATCTAGAAACCAGAAATGATTCTACCTTCCCCAATCCCAAAGAAGCTTCTAACATCCCATAACTGCTCAGAGTTCTTTCTGGGAAATATTTACTTCATCTCTGAGCTCTGTGCACCTTAAGTGGTACCCTCCTGCAGGTAGCCATCCCTGACCACCTGGACTGGGAGAATCTGTCCCGTCTCCAAATACACAGAGCTCTCGGCGCTCACGTGCTCCTTCCTAGTTTTTACTGCAATTATTGCTGTGTTTCTGACTCAGAGATGGAAGGCCCTGGGGCCACCAGGAACCAACAGGTCCAGTCCCTAATCTCTAGGACACCCTTGACAGGTCTTTCAAGAGATCTTCAAAGGGGAACTCACTGCTTCTCAGGCACTCGCATTGACAAGTCTCACTTTGCTTCTTTGTAATTTCAATTCAATTTGATAAACCTTTATTACAGGTCTACATTGTCTTTGCCTAGGTTGGTGCTGAGGATTGCTGTCCAATAGTGTCCAATTCTTCATGGCCCATTTGGGTTTTCTTTGCAGAGATACTGGAGGGGTTGGCCATTTTCTTCTCTAATGCATTTGATAGATGAGGAAACTGAGGTAAACAGAGTTAAGTGATTTGTACGGGGTCACACAGCTAGCGAGTATCCGAGACCAGATTTGAATTCAAGAAAACAAGGCTTCCTGATTCCAAGCCCAGGGCTCTATCCACTTTGCCCATAGAGATGCCTTTGCTGAAGATACGAAAAAAGTCCCATGTGCTCCATAATCTTAAAATCATGTGGAGGTTGGGGAGAGAGGAGAAGCAAATGCAAAATGAATACAAGAAGGGGTGGTAGCCCTAACAACCTGAGGAAACGGCAAAAGCCTTGTACAGGAGGTAGTAACTGGGCTAAGTCTTCGAGAGAGATGAGGGTTTTGCGGTGAGAAGGGAGAATATTCCATTCCATGAGAGACCGGCATACTGTGCCAAGGCATGGAGGCAGGAGAAAGCATTTGGAGAAAGTCAAGCATTCAATCGCTATCCACGGCTCCTGGGAGCACCTCTTCCAGGTGAACCTCCATCGAAAACTCCTGGAAAGCAGGAGCCTGCTACTCCTATGTACCACTCATGAAGCTCACAACCTAGCAGGTGCTCGATGCACATTTTTTACACAGTATCTTATTTTTCTAAGTACATGAAAAGAGAGTTTTCAACATCCATTTTTGGAAAAGGTTTTGTTCTAAATTTTTCTCCCTCCTTCTCTTCCCTTCTGCCTCTCCAAGACAGCAATCTGATATAAGTTAAATATGTGCAATCCTTTTAAACATAGTTCTATATTTGTCTTGTTATGAAAGAAAAATCAGACCAAAGGGAAGCTTGACCAACATTTAATGGATAAACTCCCACCCAGCTTCATGTTAAGAGAACAGCCCTCGTCTGCCCACAGCTCAGAATGAACTGAAAACCTGGGAAGGAGGGGTAGAAAACTGGCAGAGGCAGGGTCCACTTCCCTCCTTTCTAGGATTGCTGCCCACCCAGAGGAGAGCCAGTAAAGGGGCCTCTTGGCACAAGGCTTAATGGCATTAGAGATTTTAAAAGGAGGAAAATTCTTTCCATTGTTTAATTTTTCACTTGGTTCTGAGAAAAGTAATCTATATGTTCCCCCGGCCTAAACCTCTCCGGGGGAGATCAGATGTTATCACAAAACCCTAGGAATTCTTACCACGTGGCGCAATATTTAGTGTGCAGCAGGTAAGGGGGGGCGTTATCAGTGTAGATGCCAGGGAAAAGCATTAGTAATAAAAACTACCATTATCATTCATAATCACACTTAGGTAATTATGGATAATTACAATGATTATAACTCACAGAAACACATTTGTATATTTTGGTGTAGTTTTTACCATCACAAAGAACTTTCCGAACTCCACAATTGACTTTGAAGGCTGGAAAGTACACTTGGAGATAATCGGGCCCAAATCTGTATATTTTGGTGTAGTTTTTACCATCACAAAGAACTTTCCAAACATCATAATTGTCTTTGGAAATAATCTGGTCCAAATCTGTATATTTTGGTGTAATTTTTACCATCACAAAGAACCTTCTGAACACTACAATTGACTTTGAAGCCTGGGAAATACACTTGGAAATAATCTGGTCCAAATCTGTCATTTTAAAGATAAGTAAACCGAGCCCCAGTGAGTGAGACTTGCCCATAGACACATCAATAACGTGGTCCAGTGGACATCAGCTCTCGGAGCCCACAAGCCCGAGAGATCCCAGGTTTAATATCAGAGTGTACCCCTCTTGGAGCTACTGCTTGTGGTTCGAGCTAGAGATGAAACATAAGGTCTACAGAAATGAGAAAAGAGGAAGGAAGTAGAGATGGCATCAAACTCTATAAGGTTCTCAACAAAAATAAAGGTGGGAAACAAAAAAAAAGAAAGCAAGAGAACATAGTTCTTGGATCCGTGGTCCTTGGTGAGGTGCAAAAGCAGTGGAATTCTGCATAATGTCACCAGAATTCCAGGTGGAACCCCAGTCCAGTTCTTCCTTTGGGAGCCTTTCAACGAAAGAGCTACTGTAAAGTGATAAGTTGCAAATCCTGTTGCAAAATTCCCAAGGATTGAGCCAGAGTCCTGGGATTACAGATTGAGAACCAGGAAGAATTTGAGGCTACCATTCATGTTGTGGCTGAGAAGACTGAAAGCTGGAGAGGTTATGGGACTAAGGTCATCAAGAAGCAGCATCTGAATCCAGATCCTCTGACTTAAGCCTGGTGAGCTTTCTATGCTACTAAAGAGAGGTCCAGAAATGAAAGGATGTGCCCAAGATAGCGCCATGGATTTAGAGCTAAGCCGGCACTTGAACCCAGGTCTCTTGGTATCCCGTTCTTGCATTTGTATTCCCAGAGATTAGCCCAGTTTCTAAAACATATTCAGTACTTATTCTCACCACACCAAATTTTCTTGTACACAGCATCTGAGATAGAATAGATCCTTAATTATATGAGTATATGAAAATGTTATATTAGTATATGCATTTGAGTATATGAGTATATGAATATAAGCATATAATAAGAGATATAAGAATATATGAAGGGGCAGATAGATGGGGCACTGGAGTCAGGAAGACCTGAGTTCAAATCCAGAATCAGACACTTAACACTTACTAGCTGTGTGACTCTGAGCAAATCACGGAACCCCAATTACCTCATCAAAAAAAAAAGAATATATGGAATATTGATTTAATTTAGTGTTTGTTACCTTCTTATTAACCAGATATTCTCACTGTAGTATCTGCCTTTTTTGGGGGGGGGGGAGAAAGAGTAAGGGGTCCAGACCTATAATTTCATCAATGAGAAAACTTCCTCCTTGGATAAAGTTTATCTCAGGGTATTACAGTCCTGGAGGCTTGCCTGGATCACAGGATTACAAAAGGGAATCTGAAGGGATTATATTTTATAACAGAAAAGACTGAGGTCCAAGGTGGTCAAGTTATTTGTTCAAGGTCTCATGGGTAACCGGCAAAAGAAGGATTTGTGCCCAAGCCTTTTGATTGCAGAAGCAGAGCTCTTTCCCGTGATTTGCTCATAGTTACGACACCAGGGTATATCTAAGGAGACCCTGGGCCCAGATATTCCTTACTTCCAAGGTCAGCTCTCCTCCCCACATTGCTTCTGGCATCCCCGGGGGATCTGGCTGGTTCTGGTTATTTCCTAGAACCATCCGTTCTCTTCACGTATCTTGGGATGGGCATGAACGGTTACAGTATTTGCCCGATAAAAAAGGTTAAAGTATTGCCTTTAGGGCTTCCGGGGTCCATGTTAAATATTACATTTATGATTTTTTTTGAGGACTTAAAATTTATAACAAACCGGGGGAGGATATAAAAATCGTGACCCGTGTTTCCGGTGCTTAAAGAAAGGTCGAACCAAAGTTCGAGGCTCCAGGAGGGTGTGATCCCATCCAGTGTCTCAACACCAGGAATCTTGCTGTGGCAGAAGGTTTGGCTTTCCTGCCCTGCCCTAGCCCACTGGCCCCCTAGAATTCCCTAAAGGCACAAAGGCTTTAACTCCTTTTCTTCAGAAAAACTCTGGCCTTGGATTTTGCTATGGAGTCATTTTATAGTAGGGCAGGAATCCCGGGCTCACCAATATGAACTCTAAACTAGTTAATCATTCATTCCTCCGAGGATTATTGCAGCCCTTCTGAGGGGTATCCAGCCATGGAAACGAGCCCCATCCTAAGCTACCAGCATTAAAGAAAATGCCATAAAAAGTCATCAAATCATCAAATCTCTCCAGGGTTTTAAGCTCCTTTTTTATATATTAAAAAAAAATCCAAAACACATAAAGTCTCTCTTACCCAAAGGATAGTCCAGTATCTCCTGGTTAAGCATGAGGAAAGACAAAAAGCAAAGAGCAAACGGTTTCATTAAACACACGTGAGATGATAACGTTGGGGACCGCACACTGAGAGTCGGAAGGGGTCTCACGAGCCGTCCTCCAGCCCCACCATGTCACCGAGCAGGAAATAAGACCCAGGAGAAAGGAGGTGGGTGGGTTCCAGTAGGGTTGGAGCCAGGAATCCTTGGCTTTGCCGTGAGCAGGGTGTCAATCACCCCATGATGACCCAATCACACCATCTGCCCCACACTGGCTCAGAGAAACCCAGAGCTGTGCCCAATATCACATAGTAACAAACAACACATCTGGGATTCAAACCCAGGGCCCCCAGCCCCAGAGTCTGGCCTCCTTCCCATGGTGCTGCCCTCATTACCAGATAGTTCTAAAGTTGCAGAGGGCCTCAGAGGGCCTCAGAGGTCATTAGGGAGGCCTCTCAGTAATTCACCTGAATTCAAATTTGGCTTGATACTCACTACCTGAGCAAGTCACTCAACCTCAGCCTACCTCAGTTTTCTCATCTATAAAATGGGATAATAATAGCACTATCTCCCAGCATCATTTTGAGGACCAAATAAGGTGATATTTGTAAAGCACTTTTATTGCTTTACAATTTTACTTATTTTTATTTATTTTATTATCTGTAAAGTACTGCACAAATACTAGCTATTACATGATTATAGACAAAACTGAGGTTGGATAAACAAAATGATAATAGGAAAAGACAGGGGCAGCTTTTGATCTCAGATTCCTGGATTCCAGGGCCAAGACTCTTTCCATTATATGTGTGGTACATAATGATGGCAAAAGCCCACCTCTGCATATTTACCATTAATAAAGTACAGTCCTGTAGGTAGGTCCTGAGTTCTCTCACAGCACTGTAGAGTCGGAGCTTGTAAGGGGTGCTAGGGGTCACCCTGGCTAACTTTCCTCATCCTATGGAGGAGGAATGATGCAAGTCCCTCCACCAGGGCAGATATTGAGCTCCTACAACTTACACAAGATCTCTGGGTCAATTCCATAACACATTTATTATATGTCCCCCTGGATGCTCACTGGAGATTCCCAAACCCAAAAATGGGAGACCTGGCCTTCAAGGAGCTTCCATTCTACTTGGAATTTTGAATAAACACAAAGTAATTCATGGGATCAAAGTAAGAGGAGACAGTAAGGCACGGTGAACAGACTTAGGGTCGGGGAAGAGCTAGGCTGACGTGCTGCCTTTGTCATGAATTAACTAGGTGACCCAGAACAAGTCACTTAACCTTGTACTCAAGACAACTCTCCGTCGGACAGTGGCCCAACTCTATCATCAGCTGTGGAAGGACTTTCCACAACAGGGAGCTCCTTGATTGGACAAAATTACAAAAATTCCCAGACAGGAAAAATAATTGGGAGATGTCCCAGGCAACTCTCTATGCTACAGACCAATTAGTAACTTATATCCATGGAGGGAGTTTCCACACTAAGAGCTCCTTATACCAATGAAATCACATATCTAAACCGAAAATAAATAAATAAAACTGAGGAATAAATGCTGACATTTAGGGCATGAGGGAAGAATCAGGTAGAATCAGGTGCCTAAAGCACTATCATGGACCCCAAAGTCATTACCTGAGACTGGAAAGGACTTCAGTCACCACTTAATCCAACCAAGAACTGACAAAACTCTACTAAAGTTCTATCTTAATGCTTTTGTAGCAACTGACAAAAAGTCCCCCTAAAACAATTCTGCTAACAAATTGTAGATAAACTGGGGTCCAGGAGACCAGCTGACCTAAGGTTTCTGACCATTCACTCAGTAATAACCTGGTCTGGAGCCCCCACTAGTACCGCCCCATTTGGTTTTATTTGCCCTTCAGTGAAGGGGAACCCCTTTACCTCCTAAGGCAGCTGTACTTTTGGACAGCTCTAATGATTAGGAAGTTTCTTTTAATATCAAACAAATTGTATCTGATGAATGTTAATGGGAAGTATACTGGTGGGGGCTCATGAGCTATAGACCTAGGTCTTCCTTCTAGGTGCAAATCCTTAGAGGTCCAATTCACAAATGCAAATGAAAGCTAAGAGAATATCACCAAGAGAAGTGCTACAAAAGTATTACGGTAGGACTTCGGAAGGGAGGTATAAGTACTATTATTTCCATTTTGCAGATGAAGAAACAGAGGCTCGCTGGTAAGTACCTGTAGTAAGCCTCAAGCTCCAGGATTGCCAGTGCTTTTTTCCATCATGTCCCACACAAACACTGTTCCCATTTATTCTAAGAATGTCGGGGGCTTTCACCAGATGCGCAAGGGCAAGATGCCCCACTCTGGTACTCCTATGCCTTCCCTTATACCTCCTACCCTCACACACCAACCCCCCAAAGTGGCTCTTTAATCACATTGGATGTAGCCATCTCCTCTGCCTAGTGATATGGTTACAAGGGATGTCAGAGCTCCCCATTCCACTAGAGCCTAAATAAGAATCCTCTCTAGGACATCTGAAAAGTATGTCCATCCATTCAGCTCCACATTTGCCCATGTTCTATCTGGGTTTCTATCTTATCTGTTCAACTATACTCACTTATATATCTGTGCAACATTCACCATCTCCACCATTCCCCTCTGTCCCATGGTAGACCATAAACTCAAAGGCCAGGACTGCTTTATTTTGTGTTTTTGTACCCCCAAACTCCAGGGATGAGGAAATCACTACTTCCAGAACCAGCCCACTGCATTTTGGGAATACTTTAAATATGAGCCAGCTCATCCTTTGATCAAACAGAAAGACTCAACAATTATCTTCAATCTAAAATTCTGAGATTGGTGGCAAACTCTGTGTCTACCTCCTGGTTTTGGGTGGGGAAAATAAGAGAATTTTCAAGGATTTTAAAAAAAGACACAAAAGAATCAAATCCTTTCCCCATCCCCTTTACCTTCTACACTTTATTTGAAGTGTAGGGTACAGAATAGGGAGTAAGAACTCCCAGCACTCAACGGTATAGATGTGAGTAATCAAAGAAATGTGATAGTTCTCTTCTGAGTCAGAGCTGTTTGCTGAAAACAGCGCCAGAGATCTGAGGAAGATAACAGAACACCCCCAATTGATGGCCCACAATTAAGCTTGCAACTCACAAATTCCAGTTATAATTAGTAAAACAACAATAATGACAGCTAACATTCATATCCTACTTTATTGTCTCACTTGATCTTTACAATAACCCCAGGAGGGAGATACTATAATTATACCCATTTTACAGATGAATGAATTGAGTTGTGACTTATGGTCAGCCTACTAGACACTGTTTAAAGGAGGATTTGAATTCAGGTCTGCCATCTGATTCCATGTTCAGTGCTATAGCTACTACTTTTCCTATTCTGCCACACAACCTGGATGCTGATGAGATGGGAAAAACAGTCACAGTTACTTTATAATGAATTTAACTGACCTGAACAGGATAAAATATTGCCTGTAGGGTTGGGAGAGTCTCAGTGAAGAAGTGATCCCATACTTCGGCCAGAAGGTCAATTCGATTTTTACCTAGATATGGAAAGACAGGACAATCAAGGTAAAGAAAAGAATTGTCAGTTATTATTTGTGTGCGCCATCTTCCTCGATTCCATTTTAACCACATATTAATTTCCTTCCAGAGCACAGCTCAATATTCACCTCTTACATAATATCTTTTGGGGGGCTCTCTCTATTTATCAGTTTTAAAATGACTTTGTATTTCTGTATATGCTTGATATGCAGTAAGCACTTCATAAATGTCTATTCAACTGTCTGTCTGCCTATTAGACTATTCACCTATCCATCTGTCTGTATTTCTATCTTTTCTATTGATATATCTGCTGCATTTTCCCTCTCAACCCCCTCACTCCTGTCCCCTGATAGAACATAAATTTATTAAGCTCAAAAGCTTAGGACTATTTCATTTTATGTTTTTATATCCCCATAAGGTGGCACTTGAGTTGAGCTATGAAGCAACCAAGGGATTCTAAGAGACGGAGGAAGTGCCTTTCAGGCAAGAGGCACAGCTAGATCAAAAAACGTGGAGGTAGGAGATGGAATGGTCCATAGATGCAGCAAGCAGAACAGCCCCCAGAACACAGCAAAATTGACAGAGCCAGAATGGAACTGTTCAGATTAAAGAGTCAGATTTTTTTAAGGGTACAAAGAAAGATGCATTCATAGAGCAAACTGATTTAGGGAACCTTAAGGATCATCTAGTGCAGTCCCCTTATAGTGAAGAACAAGGCAAAGAGAGATTGAGTAATTCTAAGTGAATTCCCAGTTCCCCCCAAGTGGAGAAGTAGAAGGGCTGAGATTTGAATCCAGTTCTCCTTACTCCCAAACCAAAGCTTTTCCCTTTACTCCAAAATACCCTTCCAGGGCCTTAACAACACAACATATGAAGTCCATCACTTCAAACCCATTAAAGCCATGAGAATGAGGCTGCATCATTTAAAAATGGGACTCTCTATTATTTAAAGACCATCAGAGAAGGATATTCCACTATGAGAAATGCTTCCTTGCGCCTAATCTAATTTCCTCAGGCCCTCATTTAAGTTCTCTTAGATCTGAAACTCGTTTCCGAAGAGGGGTGGAGAGCTGAGGTCATTGTTCTTAATTCTTGTCCTTCTATGGAATGAACACGATGACCCTGGAGAGCTAAAACTTGGGAGAATGACTAATGAGTGTGCCACTGACGGGAACAGATAATTTGGTGGAAGAAGGATTGTTTTTTCCTTAAAGTCCTATTAAAGGTGATTCATTACTAGAAATGTCAGTTCTGATGAACAACCAAAACAATAACAAAACTCACACTTACACAGTCCACCGGTCTACTTTGGCCCCTTCTCATCTTCTACCTGGACTACTATGATCGCCTCCTACCTAGTATCTCTGCCTCTGGCTTCTTGCATCTCCAATCCGTCTTTCTTCAGCTGCCAAAGTGACTAATGATTATTTCTAACGTGTAGATCTGATTGGGTCACCACCCTGCTCAATAACTGGCAATGGCACCGTATTACCCCCTCTAGGACCAGAGATGACCTCCTCTGACTGACTTTCTTTCCAACCTCATCCCAACCTACCTTTCCATTCTCATGACTCATTATTCCTTTTCCTCATGTACTCTACAATCCACACACAGTATACACACACACACACACACACACACACACGTACTATTTTATTTTTGTCTTTGTATGTACAGAGCACAATACCTGGCAAAAGGTTTTTTTTTTTTTTTAATGCCTTTTTGTTGTTGCTTTAAAGCTCATAAAAGTTCTCTCCTTATAACAAGCACATGATATTGGCAGTGCAAAGATCATCATTGCCATTTTAGAAACATATAAACCAGGGATTTGAAAAGTTAAAGTGACTTGTCTAGGGCTGTCCAAACAATAAATATTAGAACCAGGACTTAATCTAATTAGTTTACCACAAACAACAAAAATCCCTCTAAACAAATTGACAGACAAAACAAGGGACACGGAGTTTTCCCAACTATGGAAAAACCCAATGAATTAACAAATGAGCAAAGACAATGCTTTTGTTCTGTGTCCTCTGAAGCCTCCCCAAAGCCTCCCCCCCCCATCACTCTCAGAGAGAAGCACAACAGTTGTCATCTCCAACCCCAGATTCACTCTGTCCAAAATTGTCCAAAATTATCTTAGCTAATACAAAGCTGAACAGAAAGTCCCTGGCAGAAAAACAATTCCCTTTCATTCAGAAGGGTCGATGAATGAAGCGGCCGGCTTAATCAAATATTGTGATTACTTTAGAGTTACCATAAATGGGCCATCAGTTTTTAAAGCCTTGTAATACAATAAAACATGCAATCCTGAAACTCGTTAGACTATAATTTAATCTGTGATGTATGATGCTATAAAAAGAGCAGGGGGTGGGGGTTAATCAGAATATTTGGTTTGTGTTTCTGTTCTTCTAGTTACTAACTGTATGAGCTCAAGGGGATCCATTCACCCTGTTTCAGTTGAGTAAAATGCAGGGCAGGAGTAACGACAGCTAAGATATCTCTCTGGCTTTCAGTCTTATGATCCTATAGTATTTATGTTCACTTCAGGGTCTGCTTTAATTCATCAACTCTAGCTGATGGTATGCAAAATGTCAAGTACCTTCCTGCCCTTCCTCTCCTCCCACCCCCAGTTCTTCAGTTATTTCTAGGGCAGGAAGGCTTTTCTCCCAGAAGGCTCACCCATGACCCAGTAGGTATAGCCTACACCACATGCAAAGCCAAGAAAGGGACTTTACCTCTGCTGATAATGGTTTGCCAGAGGCAGGGGGAAAGCCTGTGGCATCAATTGTTATTTATTGACCCAGATAATGGAGTTGATTGAGATCTGTTTTTGCTCTTGAGAGGCCTAGAAATTAGGTCAGTTCATATTAAGACATCAAGAGATCACAAGCACAAGTCAGATGGTGCCCTGAAAGCTCTGTTCCCAGGGGCCAAGCAATCTTGGACAGCTGAGGACAGATGTGTCCCAGCTGTTCGGACATCCCAGGCTGCCTCTCTCCGCCCACATCCAGAAGGGGCCCTCTTACTCGCCTTCACACAGGTGAACCTTCTCTTCCACAAACAGGAGCCCCTTAGCAAGCAGCTGGTTCTGCCAAGAAATAAGAAAGAACAGAACAGAAACGTTGGTGATTTCAGAGAATATTTATGAGTCCAGCAAAGATCTTGGAATGGAACAAAATGGCAGAGATTTGGCTCTGAGTGTTCACCTATCAGAAATACCCAATTTTTCCCATGGGAAAAACAATATAGGGGAATTTTCCCCCTTTCTTTACAGAGATAGGGGACTCTGAGGAGAGAATATTGCATATATTGTCATACCATAATATAATACATACAGTAATGCATTTTCCTCCCTTCTATAGAGACAGGGGACTCTAAGTAGAGAATATTGCATATAGTGTCACACCACAATATAGTATAGACAATAATGTATTTTCCTCCCTTATTTACAGAGATAGGGGACTCTGAGGAGGGATAATTGCATATAGTGTCACACCACAATACAGTAT
Source organism: Sarcophilus harrisii (assembly GCF_902635505.1). NCBI lineage: Eukaryota > Metazoa > Chordata > Mammalia > Dasyuromorphia > Dasyuridae > Sarcophilus > Sarcophilus harrisii. The sequence goes on along the minus strand of NC_045431.1, from coordinate 222,393,017 downwards.
ATTCAGTAATGTATTTTCTGCCCTTCTTTGCAAAGGCAGGGAGTTCTGAGTAGAGATTATTGCATATATTGTCACACTGTTCTGATGAGTTATCTTGCTGAATTGCTCTTTTATTCACTGTTCCAAGACAACTTGCTGGGGAAGGTAGCTATATTCCAGAAATGAAGGCAATATAGAAATTAATGATAGTAACAACAACTGAATCTATTGCCTCAGCTTTTTCCTTCTACAGGCAGGGCAAAAAACTATCCCCCATTCCACTTTGCAGCCACCTTCTCCCTTTAGAGCTCCTCTTTACATGTCCCCTATTTGAAGGTAAGCTCCCTGAAAGCGGGCACTGTTTGGTTTATATTCCTATTGCTTGGTTTATATTCCTATTGCTTGGCACAAAGTAAGCATTCAAAATGGATTCCCGTCGATTTATTATCTATTTATTTATCATCTACTTATCTCTCCATCTTTCCTTCTATCTCCCTGTCTATCTCCCCCATCTAACTATCTGTCCATTCATCTGGATCACTGAATCTGTCCATTTCAATAGTTAGAACAATTCTACTTTTTGTTGGGCTGCCTTTTATTTAAGTTCCAGATCTCATAAGAAATAAAGGCGATTAACATGTCCCAAAGGGGAATGTTTTAGCACAGGGGTTTCCAATATGAAGCAAGCATCTCTAAGAAATCATGAGAACCTCATTAAGGGGGTATGTATGGGTGGGCCATATCTGACATACAAACATTATTATATTTGATAAATAACTATATTATCCCATTACAAGCACTTCTTCTGTTTTGTTTTGTTTACAAATGCATGATAATCTTTGGAATTTGTTTCTTTTAATATTGAATGGACCGTAGGAGGAAGGTTCATGAAAGCCAAAGGGTACAGAGCCTGAAAAGGGCAGAACCGTTAAGGACATAAAATTCCCCATCTCCTATTTCTGGGCAGAACTTGGGAAGGTTTACGAAGAACTTTTCTCACGATAGTTCCGTGAGGATGGAGGATAGGTATGTATGTATGGGTGGTTCCCAATCTTCAGATGAAACTGGGAATTTATATGTGTGTATATGTCTATTTCCAGAGAGAGAGAGAGAGAGGATTTGAACCTCTCCTGCTGGTGAGTCCAGTTTTCCTTCTGCCTCAAGGTTAATTTGGGATGACTCCCAAAGCTCTTCCATACTTGCTTTGGAGAAGGGGGAAACTGAGGTCTAAGTAGAATATATCGATTATTTCAGGTAACCAGTGGGGAGAAGCATAGATTAAAAAACCCATAGGGACTGCTTAGGGAAGAAGATTAAAGTCAAGGATGTGAGCAGGGACTGAGCAGGGACCAATCTTCTAGGAAGGGGGCCTCAAAAGGCCAGTTATGGTAGTATGTCGGTGAAAAGCATCTTATATTTAGAATGTGAGGATTCGGATTTGAATCCTGGCTCGGCTTACCTGCTAGCTGAGGAAGCCTGGGTAAGTCACCTATTATTTGACCTGAACTTTCAGCTTTAAAATGGGGTGGGGGGGAGCTAAGTGGTACAATAGACAGAGCACCAGCCCTGAAGTCAGGAGGACCTGAATTCAAATGTGACCTCAGACACTTAACACTTCCTAGCTCTGTGACCCTGAGGTAGTCATTTAATCCCAATTGCCTCAGCAAAAACAAATTTAAAAAATAATAATATAAAATAAAATAAGGGGGAGGGGAAGACTGGCTTCAAGGATCTCTAAGATCCCTTCTAGCTCTAAATCCGTAGATTTAGTGTCCTACATAGTACTTTGCACACAGTAGGCACTTCATAAGTGTCTGCTGAATTGGATTTGTGCTGCAAAAAGGAAGACAGATATATGGACCAGTAGCACCTCTGACATAACCGAACAAAGTACTCATTTTACCATGTTTGTTGGGACTTGTTCTTTGCAATGACCCCTGAGCTCATTTCCCTCTCACTTGGTTCTCCTGGCCCAAAGCACTGAGTTTGGGAACATGTAATTATAATAACTCATCTTGGCTCTGAGAAGATTTGAGAAATTGCCTGGCTCTCACAGCCTAGGCAACTTTGGATACTTCCCTTTATCTCTTGGTCTAGAGCAGGGCTTCTTAAACTTTTTCTATTTCATGACCACTTTTCGCGTGAAAATTTTTTACGTGACCTCAGATAGATAGGTATATAAAATAGGTATACAAACCAAACATTTCCTGATAATAAGCCATAATTTACAACCCCACATGACACCTAGATGGGCCAGTTTAAACCACAGTTTAAGAATCTGGAGTCTAAAACCTTGAGATCCGCTCCACTTGATTTGTGTGGGAAGTGCATTCAATGAGACAGAGCTGCACAAAGTCATAGGCTTCGCCCTCCCAGCCAAGTCCAGTGGGCAGGACAAAAGCCAGGATACTTGGTGATGGCTGGGAGGCTGTGAGTGACCCAGTCACTCCATAGCACCTGCTTCAGCCGCCCTCACAGCCTTGGAACAAATTGTTCTCATCTGCCTGTTCTGCATCCAGAAAATAGACCAGGGAATTTGAATGTAAATCAACACATGCTATGTTCACTTCTTTTCTCTCTCTCTCTCTCTCTCTCTCTCTCTCTCTCTCTCTCTCTCTCTGTGTGTGTGTGTGTGTGTGTGTGTGTGTGTGTGTGTTTATCTCTCTCATGGTTTTTCCCTTTCATTCTGATTTTTCTTTCCCAACATGATTCATAAAGCAATAGGTATTTAAGATAAATAAATAATTTTTAAAAAGAAAAGAAAGAAACCGGCCCAGAGAGAAGGGTGACTTGCCTAAATAACTAAAACTAAAACACACAGGATGGTCAACCCAGAGAATGGACCTTTCAGCCCCAAGTTCATTCCTCTTTTCCCCCATTATGTTCCTCTGTGCAAACATTTGCACATTCCGGTTTGGACCAGAACTCACCCACATCAGGACAGCAGCTGCTAAAGGGTTAATGATGCCTGGAGCTGGGGAAGACGGGGATCAGAACCAAGCTGGGATGAACAGCTAACAGAGAGAAGCCTACGGACCCTAGGCCTTGAGAATCCCCCAGACCATTGATCTGGGGATGGAAGAAACCTCAGACATCCTTTAATTTAACTGCCCTCATTTTACAGATGGGCAAACTGAAGATTTACCAATGATCAAAGAGCCAGGATGATAGACTGGAGTGAGAAGAAACCTTTGCAGTCATTTTTCAGTTATATCTGACCTTCTGTGACTACATTTGGGATTTTCTTGGCAAAGATACTGGAGGGGTGTGCCATTTCCTTCTCCGTTTCATTTTACGGATGAGTAAACTGAGGCAGACAAGATTAAGTCATTTGTCCAGCTAGGAAGTACCTGAGGTCAGATCTGAACTCACAAAGATGAGTCTCCTGGCTCTAGATACAGTACTCTATCCACTAAGGGTTATCAAATCCAACCTCACTTTACAGATGAATAAACTGAGGCAAACAGGATTGTCATTTGTCCAGTTAGGGAGTATCTGAGGTCAGATATGAAATCACAATCTCCTGGCTCTAGGTCCAGTGATGTATCCCCTAAGGGTCATCAAATGCAAACTCATTTTATAGATGAGAAAATCAGGGCCCAGAAAAGTGGACAGTTAACTTCTGGGTGAAGGGCAGGGTTTGAATCGAGCACCTCTGACCCTAGAACTTGCATACTCTTCTGCTGCCTCCCTCTAACCTGCCCCCCTATCAAAACATTAAGCTACCTTCAGGGGCCCTTTTCACAAACCATTCTAGGAACCCTGGGATTTCCTGAACTCGGTTTCTGGGACAGCACCTACTTATCAAATCTCAAAGTTCTTCCAAATGAAAGTGGGAACTTCCATTATGAGTCTGAGTCTGACATGGAGGTGTTTCTCTCCCCAATTTGCAGGTGCAAACACTGAGGCATTAGCATCTTAAACACTTGTTGTAGTTGGTGAGTCAGGCCTAGGACTCAGACCTCCAGATACCCAGGCTAGAGAGAGGGTGCTTTCCACTTGCAAATGCCCAGCCCTTTGGTGGGGCTAAAAGTCAATTTACATTAAAAAAAATTAAATTAAGGCAAACAGGGCAATTTTAAGGAGTGGAATCATCAAACAGAGAAGTTTCCAAGATTCTCTGATGATGTCTAAAAATGGCATTTTTCTGACACTTTGATGGATCCACATTTTCATCATTGAGAAGTCACTCTGCTAGTACAGATAACCACTCTTCATTCAGTGCAGTACAGTAATATCCTAAGGAACCTCTCCAGTTTACCTATGTCCTTCTTTAGCCACAACACCCAGAAACCACCACAAAACTCCACATGTGGTAGAAGCAGGGCATCTTCCTGATCCCGAGAACTAGCCCTGACACGACCTTCTTAGATGCAGATCCAGCACATCTTATCAGACCTTTTAACCTCCCTAAAAATGCTGGGAAATGTTGCCTTCATTTGATAGGAATTATGCAGCTTCCAGAAAGATGCCTGAGTATCTCAGAGTCTTCTTCCTATTAAACACTCAGCAGATGCTAATTATTCATTGATCATTGGTTTTTTCATGCATCCATCTGGTTCACCCCAATCAGTCAGTCCATTAGCCTCTTAAGAAGGGCTCTTGTTTTAGGCTCCACTGTATTCCTGTGAATTTAGATGACTCCTGGGCAAAGAGTAGGGGGATACTAAATGTTCTGTTAGAATGCAAGAAGATCCCAAGCAAAGACCACTTCATCCTTTCTCTCTGTAATCCCAGCACACACGGCCTGGGACACAGAAGAAGCTTCATAAATGCTTGGTGATTGATGGGGGATGAGGACATTCTTGACAAAAAGACTCTGCTTCTCCTACCACATCTCCGAAGGAAAGGCCTAAAGGCTGGGTTAGCAGCAGAGCTGGCAAGGAAGCCAGAATTAAAGTAGGGTTCACTGTTACCCAGAACCCCCCAGTAATGAAACAGAAGGGAGGACGCACGACTCATTAATGAAGTTTGCAGAAGAGCCGAGCCAGGAAGCAGGGGACAGCTGTCATGTTTGTTTATACTATTCCAGATAGAAATATGGGCTGCAAACAGAAATATGAGGCGTAGCTAGCTTGGAAAATCGTAAACGCGACTGTCTGGGGGAGAGTAATCCAAACCACCCCAGACATCAGTCATTAAACGGGCAGCTAAGACCCAGATTTCACTCACTAACAATGCCACAGGCAGGAGGGAGTGTGAGGGAGGGAGCAGGGGAGGGAAGGAGTCTGCAGGATGTAACAAGGCCAGAAAGAACATGCCTCCTGCCCACAAAGGCCTTGGCCTTCGAAGGGGTATCCTGTCAAGGGGAGGGACGGAACAGCAGAACCACCTCTAGAAAAATAAACAACCAAAAACCCAACCAAGAAATCAAAGCTACAAGGAAATGAATATTCATTGTAGATTCTGAAGGGATTTGCATGAGCTGGCCACTGAGCTCCCTTCTAACCTTCTCTACCGATGCTTGGTGTGCCATCCCTCTAGCATGGACTGGAGGGAGAAGGGGACTCTCTCCCACTAGACTGTAAACTCCTTTCAGACAATATTCTAGAACTGGATCTTTTCACAGAGTATTGGTTAAGAATGTTGGGCCTGGGAATTGAGAGGCCTGGGTCTGTATTCCAATTCTGCCACATCTCATGTGATGTAAGCCAAATCTCTTCACATCTGACCTCATCCACACAATAAGGATATCAATGTTTAGACTAGTCTCATCACAGGGTTGTTTTGAGCAAATCTTATCTATTAATTTATTATATCCTCCCACATACACTTAGTTTTCCCAGAGGACGTAAGAAAGGACTGTTTCATTTTTATCTTTGTATGATCAATAATTGGGATAGAGTAGATATTTAATAAATGTTCACCAGTGAACACACTAAAAGACTCTGTAAACCTAAAATCGCTCTAGAGGATTATTTTCAGACAGTAGGCACTGGTCATGTAAAGACTGCTGGATTTTTCTGGAAATGTTCAAAAACATACAGCCAGAAGCTTTTAGAAGAAGAAACCTTAAGATTCAACAGCCATATTTTAAAGATAGGGAAACTGAGTCCAGAGAGGAAGCAATTTGTTCAAGATCAGCTGGCAATTGGCAGGAGTGAAAGTACTGCTTGCAACCCCAGGGTAGGCAGAGATGCTTCTTGTAGTGTCTGTCTATTCAGCAAAGGATATTGATTAGGGACTGGCGTGCAAAGATTAGTCATCTCGGGCAAATGCAGAAAGCATCATTACCTCATGGAAACAAGCACTGAATTTGGAGCCAGAATAACAGTGTGATATATTTTTAAAAGCACTGTTCTGTACACATATGTTGTATCTAGGATATACTGCGACATATTCAGCATATATAGGACTGCTTGCCATCTGGGGGAGGGGGCGGAGGGTGGGAGGGAAAAATCAGAACAGAAGTGAGTGCAAGGGATAATGTTGTAAAAAAAAATTACCCTGGCATGGGTTCTGTCAATAAAAAGTTATTATAATAATAATAATAAAAATAAATTTAAAAATTAAAAAAAAAGCACTGGATGGGGGCAGCTAGATGGCATAGTGGATAGAGCACTGGTCCTGAAGTTGGGAGGACCTGAGTTCTAATCTGACCTTGGACACTTAATATTTCCTAGCTATGTAACCCTGGGCAAGTCACTTAACTTCAATTGCCTGGTTTGGGGAGGAGGAAGCACTGGGCTCAGGAGTCAGGGGAACTTGATTCTAATCATATTTTCTTTCTAGGTCTCAGTTTCCTCATCTTTAAAATCAGGGAACAGGACTGGTGATTTTCCATCACCAGCTAACTGTGACTTTGGGCAAAAACACCTGACTTGCCTGATCTGTTTTCTTATTTGTCAAATGATGGGATGGACAAAACTTAACGAACTGGAAGGCCCCTTCCAACACCAAGGTTCCAAGGATCTTTAATGTTCGCTCTCATGTTTCTTACACAGAATTTACCTCTTAAGGCTCAGAAGAGAGAGGGCTCAACGTAGAGTGAAGAAATCTACCTCAGACATTTCCTATGTTGTAAAATGAAAGATGGGTCTAAATTATCTTTGACACTGAGATGCTATGATTCCTTTGGCCTGTGCTCATCCAGGGCCCCATCGTTTCCTGCTTTTACTGTCTGGCTTCAGACTTCCTTCTCAGGTTTATTATATCTTACTCTTTTAGTCTTCTTTTCAGCCAAACTGGACTACTTGCCAGTCCCTGAACTCGGCATTTTATCTCTGGCTTCAGGGTCTTTCCATGCATCATTACATACACCATTCCTGGAATAGATGGCCACTCATCTGGGTCTTTTAGAATTCCTTCAAGGCCTAACTCATGCACTGTCTCCTATAGGAAGATCTTCTGGAATCATCCCAAATCATCTGGGGTCCAGGAACTTGTTAAAAAAAAAACTTGGATAGCTATTTGTATATGTAAGTGCTTTCCTTTATAATTCTGTATATTTTATTTTAAATATTTAATATTAATTAATAAATAAATAATGATATTTAAAACCATTCTGGGATGATAGGTTTCACTGGATAACCAGGACACACAAAAAGGGTTTTCTTTTCCTTTTTTTTTTTGCTGAGGTAATTAAGGTTAAGTGACTTGCCCAGGGTCACATAGCTAGGAAATATTAAGTGTCTGAGGTCATATTTGAACTTGGGTCCTCCTGACTTCAGGGCTGGTGCTCTGCTATGCCACTTAGCTGCTCCTCCCTCTCCCCCCAAAAAAGGATTTTCAAACCTATATTAGTTAATTGGGCTCTTTCATACCTCTGCAATTTTTTTTTACAAATATATACACAAAAACGTGTATATATACATAGATTTATTTGTTTATATGTTATATCTTCCCAATAGAATGTAAGCTCATTGAGGACAGACACCTTTTGTTGTTTTTAGTCTGTATAGTTCTAGCGATGTCTCTCAAACAATTCCTTGTTGGCTTAGATTGTATTGTACTCTTGCACCTTAATCCTCATGGGCCTTTCTGTAGGACTGGGAACTTTATCTGAGGGCAGCTAGGTGGTATAATGAATACAATACTGGCCCTGAAGTCAAGAAAACCTGAATTCAAATCCAGCCTCAGTTTCTTCATTTGTAAAATGGGGATAATACCCTCTCAGAATTATCATGAAGATCAAATGAGATAAATATAAAGCACATAGTAAACACTATATAAATATGAGCTAGTGTTATCATCAAGAATGGGTCAATCAGGGTAATTAGATGGCATAATAGAGCACTGGCCCTGAAATCAGGAAGATTTGACTGTGTGATCCTGGGCAAGTCACTTAACCCCACCTGCCTAATCAAAAAAAAAAAAAAATCAGTCAATCAACAAGCATTTATTTATGAAGCATTTACTATATCCCAGGCATTGTGTTGAGCCCTGAGGAATACAGAGAGGAAAATGGACCCTTCCTTTTGGGAGATACAACATATAAACAAACAATCCCTCTTTATCTTAACCCCAAACTCAAAGTATTCTTCTCTTTCCTTTCTCTGATCCTGCTTCCCATCTGGTCTTTTTCAGATTACAGATTCCAAGGAGATAGACTCTCCCTGTGATTCTCTTTACATTGTGAAAGCAAACACTTGATTTTTGTTTTTGATGATAATGAAGTGGTAGGATAATTATCTTACTAAGATTCTTTCAGATATGAACAGGAAATGGAAAAAAAATAATTAGTGCGATCAGATGATCCGTGACCTCATGGATCTCAGTTCGATGAATTTCTCTTCTTCCAAAGAAGTTTCAAAGTCATTGACTTGAGAACAAACTTGAGAATGATACAAAAATTCTGTTCCATGGAAAAGTAGTTTAACTTTCAGCGGTCAGAAAAAAAACCCCAAAGAGAATAAAACCTCAAATGTCTAATAAATACATAGTCAAGAGCAGATGGAAAACGTTGGAGAGTATTTGCTCATCAGCCTCCACGCCTTTCACCATCAGAATACCCAATTATCGAAATGGTGGAAAAACACTGAGTGGCTCACACTATCAGTTTCAAGCATTATAAGGACCCAATTATTGTAGCTGGCACTGGGATATAGAGTTACCCTCCTCTGCCAGGGGCCTTTGGAAAAACTCAATTTTCTTCTCAGGCTCGATTCAAATTAGAGCAGACAAGGTCATCGATGCCGTCCCATCACAAAAACCTAGTCCCAGATTTTGCTTTTTTACTTGCCTGGCCCTACGTATGTGTCAGTCCTTTCTGGGAAATCATACTCTTCTCTCCTCTCTCTCCACAGGCGATCTGCAGCCTTGGTACGGCTACCTGCCCTTGCCCCCATCACTTTCATTATCCATCACCAAATGCATTCCCTTTCAGAGATGCTCTCTGAAGTAGCAAAACGAAAATTCGCAGTTTCGAACCTGAGCCATTTGGGCAGGTTTCAAGTTGGCTCTTGGGGGTGAACAGAGCCAAGGGCAAGTCGGTCTTCTCGGCTGAAATGAAGTGGATGTTTGGGAATGGGCCTGCCTGGCCTGTTTCTGCCAGTCCTTATCAACTAATGAGCTCAGTACCTTGAATATCCAATTTCCACCTCCCTGACCATCTGAGGCAATGCTGGCATACCGGCTCCCCAACCGCTCATGTATCTGCTTGGATGGTTTGAACCTCCTCATCAGCTATTGACCTTTCTCCACCTGGAGAGATTCTGCAGAGCTTCCTTTATGCTGCAATGGATTCAGAACTTCAGATAAAAAGGCCCCCTCTCACCGAGGATGCTAGCAGAGGGTTTTGCACAACTCAGTTTTCGGCATCTCTAACCCCAATGCCTTTCACCTCCAAGATCAAATCCAAACTCTTCCGTTTGGCTATTAAAGCCCTTTGCTACCTGGTCCCGATCTACCCATCTAGCCTTACTCTCCATAACTGCTTCTAACAGTCTAGTCAAAGTAGCCTTCTGATTGTTCCTCCACAAGACATCTGACTTCTGCTTCCCCACATAAGCCCAAGTGGGCATCCTTCAAACTCAGCTCAAATGCAGTCTCCCTGATCCCTCTGGCTGTAAGTTTGATCTCAAGCCTCGGATTACCTTGTATGCCCCATATATGTACATACACATATGTATATGTACATATATATACAGAGAAAGAGAGAGAGAGAGACAGAGACAGAGAGAGAGAGAGAGAGAGAGAGAGAGAGAGAATATCTTCTCTAATAGAATGTAAACTACTCGAATGGAAGAACCATTTCATCTTTGTTTTTGGTGGCCCCTGAATCTAGGAACTTAAAGCTTGAAAACAAAAAAAAAAAACTAATTGAATCAAAGCTTGTTTATTGGCTAATTGATTAAATATCTTTTCCTTGAAAAACAAAGAGCAGGATAATGTGGAAACTCCCAGGAGACTAAGAGCCACGAGCCCAGAGTTCAAATCCCAATGTGGCCACTAATTCTGGGCTTCAGTGAGCTTCTCTGTAAAAGTGGCTGGCTGGTTAACATTAGAATGGTTTATAAATTAACTAAAGAATGCTCAGTCCTGCTCTATTTTCTTTCACCTCAGATCAGGCTCTGTGCTTAACCAAGGTTGGAGTTGGGATGAAGGCTTTGAGAGTAGCCACTAACTCCTACCCCATCAGCCAGTCCCCTGCACAAATGAAACCCAGCAGCCAGCGGGAGTGAGAGCTTCATTTTTTCCCTTTGAGCTGTGGTTAATGTTTTATCACATGCTGTTGATACAAAAAATAAATCACACCATTTGGTTATTTTTTAAAAATCATCTGCGTGCCATACTTTGTAAGCAGCTCAGGAAGCAGCATGGTTTCATAGATGGGGAGTTTCCCTCCTATCAGAATGTCAGCTTCTTGCAAATACAGGTTGTTTAAATCTTTGTACTTATCTCCTTCTGAACCTAGCAGAGTGCCCTGCACATAGTGGGCTCTTCATAAATATTTGCCGATTGATTTTTTTGGAAAACAGAAAATGGAAAAAAAATTGGAAATAAAAATTTTGGAAAATCAAATTCATTCAGCCATTCAACAAGTCCTTATGAAAAGTTTACTATGCATCATCCACTGTTTTACATATGGGGAATACAAAGCAATTCTTACACTATTGAGTTAGGGACAGGGAGGGGAGAAACAATATATACACCAACTAGCAAATAAAAATACAAAGTAATGGATGAAGGAGTGGGGACCCGGAGAGGAAGGATCAGAATAGGAGATGGTCCTTGAACTGAATTTTGAAGGAAGATAAGGATCCAAAGGGGTGAAGGTGAGGAGGAAGGGAACCCCAAGAACAGGGGCCACACACATCTGGGCCTGTGGGAGTTCAGAACAGGCAGAGGAAGACTGGTTCAAAAATACATATCGATCCCATTTTATGTTAAATGTCAATTAGGACCCAGTGGAGGAGGCTGCAAGCTTCTTTGGGAGTGAATGAAAACAAAACAAAACACTCTTCTGTGGTTTGATTTGGAACCACATCGTAGAGACAGTGGGACAGGAGCGCACAAAAGCCAAGAGCACAGCCTATGAGTCAAGGGCAGTTGAAATGATGCAATTGCTGACTAATTATCTCTCTGTTAATCTTTGTGCTTTACTGCTCTGCGGACTGAGCTTTCTCTCAAGCCACCTGAATGTCTAAAATGGCAAAAATAAAACCAAAAATCCAAGACTGTCAACTTTCCTTCATGGAGAACACAACCCAATCCATCCATTTTTTAAAATATGTATTGATTTTTATTGCTACTTTTGTTTTTTTTTATAAAACCCTCAATTCTCAGCAATCGTCATACAACCTCCCCTTTATGACAAAAAATAAAAAATAGTATTAAAAAATGCATTTTTGCCAACTGACTGACTCGACATCAAACATTCTATGCACCATTTGACACACAGTTCTCCACCTCTGACTTTCAACTTGGGAGGATGCTGGTATAAAGAATAGGACATCTCTTCTTAGGCTATGAGATTTCTCCCCTCCCCAGTAAAAAGAGTTGTTCTATTAAATCGATGCCTTGGAAAACCATGGTCAGGACATATATACAGGACATAAAGGTGATTTGGGCTTCTCAGGGTTGGATCAACAGAACCAAGGTTAGGCATTAGAGAGCCCAAGATAAGAGGCTCTGAGTATGAATGCCCATTGTTGGAGAACCAGTCTTGTTAAGTTTGGGGAGGCCAAAGGCCAGAGGATTATCTGCAGGATTATTTTTCTAATTAAATATTTTATTTTTCCCCAACTACACAAAAACATAATTTTAAACATTCATTTCCAATTCTCTCCTTCCTCATCTTTCCTCCTTATTGAGAACGTAAGTAATTTGATATAGGTCATATATGAGCAATCATACAAAACATCCTTGCAGTATTATTTTTTTAATCACTTGAGGTAGAAAGCTGCTTTAAGGTTGCAAAGTACCTTACCTATTTTAACTCACTTGATCCACAACCTTATGAGTTAGGGACTATTATTAACCCCATTTTATGGAGACCTTTATCACTATACCTAATGCACTGCTCATACATTAAATTAAGAATAGGAAGAAGCCATTACTAGCACTGGGTGACTTGCCTGGGGCTGAGAGGTTAAAAGGACTCCTGGAGAAAAAGTGGCAAGTATTCAGCTTTTCATTCCTCACAGATCCAAGTCCTAAGTCTGTGCTATAAATGCCTTGCACATATTAAGTCCTTATAAATAATTATTGGATTAGTGGCATGGACCATATGTGAGCCAAGAGAAAGAAAGACACTACATATATAAATATATAATATTATGTATTTATAACTTGTAATAATATAAATATGAGTATATATAAATATACACACACTCATCCCAATGCATCACTATAAAATGTCATTTTACCTGGAAATAGTCTGTAATGAAGGATCCAAGCTCGCTCTTCAGCAGCCGCCTAGAAGAAAACAAACAAAGACTTGGGCACTGGTATGGCACTCAGTAACTTGCTTGCACACCCATGTGGTACGAGCTGTCCATGAGATATACTATCTGAGCCCGTGGCTTGTTCCAGCTTAGGACAGGGAGTATACAAGGGTAGGAGAGACAAGTTCTCTCTCCTTTCTTTTACTTTGTTTCCAGACCTGTTTCCGCTCCTGAAAAATGAAGAGCTTGGATTAGTCTGTGATTTCCCAATCTCTAAATCTACAAGTCAATGAAATGGAGGTTCCCTGCTCCACTATATTATATAGGAGAGAATCAGCTGTAGGTTTCCAGGATGTTGACATTTATAATCTCTTTTGAGCTTCATATTGCCTGTTTTGTGGAAAATAAAACTAACATTCAAAAAAGAGTCAATTGTTTGTGTAAATGGGCTACTAAGGTGGACTCTCTGATTTAAGGTGCATAAGCCACAGGGCTGTCAGAAAAGTGGGAAGGAAACCAGAGATGGGGACTGAGGTGCCCTAATTACACCTGGGCTGGCTCTGTCATAGAGCTTCCTGCTGCAGCATCTTAAGGGTTCCAATATCTGCCCCTCAGAAAGGAAACAAGGTCCTCCTACCCCCAATATAAACCAGTAGATGAAAGAGCCTTAAGGAAGTTTAAAGTGGAGATTAAAGTTGGGGAAGAAATAGAATTGTTGATAAAAAGTCTGATTCAAAGTGAGGAGAACTAAGAGAATATTATACACAGCAACAAGATTATGTGATGATCAACTGTGATATGGTGATAGAAAGCAATTCCAACAGACTTGGGATGGAAAATGGCATCTGCATCCAGAGAGAGAACTATAGAGACTGAATGTGGATTGAAGCATAATAGTTCACCTTTTATTTGTTTGTTTCTCTTCCCTCTTGATCTGATTTTTCTTGACCGACATAACAAATATGGAAATATTTTTTTTTTAAATTGCACACATTTAACTGTCAGAGAAAGGGGGAGAACACAAAGTCTTACAAAAAAGAAAATTGTGTTTATATGTATTTAGAAAAATAAAATATTATTGAGGAAAAAAAGAAAATGGAATTGTTTTCTTATCACAATATCAGAGAGCTAGAGCTGGAAGGGACCTCAAGCCTGCTTTCCCTTCCTCCCCATTTTTCACATCATCAAAATGAGGTCCGAGGAGTGAAAGTTACCAAAATTTCTACTCTGTCTTAATGGATGTTGTCTTCCCCATTTCTCTGCCTCCATCTTAACAGGATCAGCCAATCTTAAGAACAAGAGTAACCATCTCCAGGAGTAGGGGAGACGCCTGGATGGTAGGGATTTCAGTTGCCCATTCTATCAGCGCTTCCTCCTAAAGAGCTCGGCTTTCAGCTGTCATCCCAGGGTGGTATTAACTACTATAGACATGTTCCCACAGGACCCAGAAGGAGAAGGAGCTTACGTGCAGAAAACAGGAATGGCACTAAGGGTGGGGAGAGGACAAGGAAAATCATCATAAAAATGAAGTTCCATATATCAGCCTCAGACAGTTGCAGATACAGATCACAAAAGGAGGCAGCAATCCTGCCCTTTCTTTCCTTGAAGCAGCATGAAAAATACCTTGGTTCTTTAGCAAATCCCAACTCCTATGAAAACTCAGGAACTTCATCTTCCTGGACCTCAGTTTCCTTTTCTGTAAATTGAGGGAGTTGGTCTCAATGGTCTCTGAGACCTGTAATCCTGTAACTGTGGGTGGGTGTGGGGGGGCGGAATTTTGTCTGCTACTGCTGAGTTTGGAAGATAATTTTCTATCCAAGCTTTGGTCTAAAAATCATCCAAGTCCATCAGGGTGGCAGTGAGGGAAGGGACTGGGAGGGAGGAGAGACCTGAGTTATGGGCTGTTAAAGAGAATCTGGTAAAGAAATTGGAGCCAGTAATGTGGGCTCAATCATGGACTCAGTACTCCTTTCTCTCTGGCAAATGAGCCACGAACGGGGAGGGAGGAACTTGGTGGGTGGCCCCAGCCGGGAGCAGGAACTTCAGGCCAAGAAAGCAGCTGCCGTTTGGTGGAGACCGTCCGGCCAAAGCCTTTGTCTGGCAGATAAGGAAACTGAGGTCCAGGGAATTTTAACTTGTCCCTGTCAGACAGGTAGGAAGGGTTGGATAAGGAGTCAGAGAACTTGAGCAATCTTCCTGTCTTTGTGATAATGAGCAATTCTGCCTGATTTCTTCAACTTTAAGTTCTAAATCAAGAATCTGGTCATCCTAAGGAGTTTCTACTAAAGAGACAGAATGTCGAGCAGATTTGGGGTGGGGGAGAAGTCATAGATTCCCTGAACATAATAGCAACAGGTGCCATTTATGTTGTACCATAAGATAAACTGAGCACTCATTAGGTTATCTCATTAGCAATTGAGAAAAATCCTGAGAGGCTCTGCTGTCTCCCATTTTACAGATGAGGAAAACAACGTTCAGAGAAGTTAGTCGCTGTTCAGGACCACACATCAAGCATGCACCAGCTTCCAGTCCCATTCTTTTTATATTTTGTGACTCTAAGTCCTACATTAAAACAATCAAGGCAGCTGGATGGGGCAGCAGACAAAATGCTAGTCTTGGAGTCTGGAGAGCCTTAATTCAAATCTAGACACCAAAGCTCTGTGAGTTTGGGCAAATCTTCCCTTGTTCCTCATCCCAGGCTAGGGCTCGAAGGGTTTTTAGGGGAGGTGACA
This sequence comes from Sarcophilus harrisii, assembly GCF_902635505.1. Classification (NCBI taxonomy): domain Eukaryota; kingdom Metazoa; phylum Chordata; class Mammalia; order Dasyuromorphia; family Dasyuridae; genus Sarcophilus; species Sarcophilus harrisii. The sequence continues at coordinate 222,377,479 of NC_045431.1, read as the reverse complement.
AAGGCCCTCCTTGGAGATCACCAAGAAGGAGGCTCCAAAGGGACAGAGACGCCGGCCAGGGCTGGAAGAACCTAAATCTCTCTTGGTCAAACAGCCTGAGTGCTCAACTCAGATAAGACGAGGAGGAAGCAAAAGAATCAATTGGGGATGGATGCTGGAAGCCTCCCCAATCCTCCCAGCTAGGGAGATGGCTGTCCTTTGCCTTCTCCCGGGCCAGACCCACATTCAGATCCAGTAACCAGCCTCTACTCAATAAATGCCAGCAGCTCCCCATCATCCCAGATTGACATAGAACATTTTGGGGCAATTGAAATCCTTCCTAACCTGCTACCCCTTCCCCAAAATACACACACACACACACACACACACACACACCCTTCCACTACTCATCTACCTTACACCTTCCCACATACCCCATTGGTAATGTCCATTTCCCAGATCCCAACTCTGAACATTTCCCTTAGCTGGCCCCCATGTCCACAATGCTCTCCCTCTTGGCTTCCTTTGAGACCCAGCTAGAATCGACCTTCTACAAGAAGCCTGTTCCCATCCCCCTTAGCTCTAAAGCCTGCCTTTACCTGGTAATTATCTATATCTATCTCTATCTACAAAGAGAGAGAAAGAGACAGAGACAGAGAGAGAGAGACCGAGAGAGAGAGAGAGAGAAGACAGAGAGCCAGAGAAATAGAGAGACAGAGACAGAGAGAGAGAGAAAGAGAAACACAGACAGAGACAGAGAGAGAGAGAGAGAGAGAGAGAGAGAGAGAGAGAAGGGCCTAAAAGTCTTCTAAATTCAAAAAGAAATAAGAAGGCAGGAGGAAAGGGTTGAGGGAAGGATAGGACTAGGATGAACAGAGAAAAGTTGTCAAACTCAAATATCAGTTTAGGAAAAAGTCCCTAGTAACTGGAGCTGTCCTAGAATGGAGGTTATCTTGGGGGGGGGTGGCAACTTGCCCCTTCACTGAAGGTGTTCAAAGGCTGGACATCCTCTTCTCTGGAAGATCACAGGTCACCCAGTCCCTTCCAATGAAAAGCTGTACAGACCAAAGCGGATCCATGGGGAGGCTTCAGCTAAAGAGAGAAGCTTCAATTCTGAAAATGGTCTGAAAATTGTATTTTTTAAATTTGTTCTTTTTTCCTAGTAAAAGTTCATTTTGAAAAATTCCAAACTTGCCTTGGAAGAATTAAGGGGGGAAGGGAATTGACCCTCTATTTTAGAGACAAAGAAGAGGCAATTTGGGAGTTAAGAAAATTCAAGTTCAATCAAGTCCTGGGCAAGCATCTCCAATCTAAAATAGGGAAATGGATACTTTATTGAATGACTTCCTCATGATGATTATAAAAATGCAGTGCTCCATGTTTATTTAACCTATATTGGATTGCTCAGTGTCTTGGGGAAAAGTGAAAGGAGGAACAGAGGGAGAAACATTTGGAACCCAAAATATAACAAAATTTTGCAATATTGAAAAATATCTTCATATGTATTTGGAAAATAAAATACTATTAAAATATTTTTTTAAAAAAAGGACCCAGTGATCATCTAAACAGAAAAGTCTCTAAGAGAAGAAAATGAGGCTGAAAAAATCTGGTAGGACAGGGGCAGAGGACAAAGAGAGATGCCAGGAAGAAAAGTGTCCAAGGCCTCCTTCCTTGGCTCACGCTGGCTTCTCTGATATTGCAGCCATCTGTGTTAAGGAAAAGGGTAATTAACTGCCACATGTGTATGTATACATGTGGTATCCTGAGGGCAGCCTACCTGAGACACAGAGCCTGGGTTTCCACAAGCACCCGCCAACTGCCTGAGGATGGGGTTCATATTCTAAGAGAGCTCCAGGATTTGCCCATCATCTCCTCGGAGCCTGGGTGCCCTTTGTGGAGTGTAAGCACCAGAAAGGCTAAGCCCCTTTAAAAGTCTGTGTAAGTTGAGTCCTGGCAGAATGCTTTGTATACCCAAGGTGCCTAACAAATAGGTTTAGTGAATTAAATGGAACCAAAAGCTGCCAGCCTAAGTCTTCCATAACCCCTTCCTGCTGAGCTTTCTCTTTCCCAGTCAGCAACTCCCATGTAGAACAAAACAAAACAGGAGAGAATAAAGTGGAAAAGAAACTGGAAAGAAACAGTTACATAACAATGTCATAAACGGCTCTCAGGATATGAGAGAGTTGAAAAGTCGGACGCCCGATGTCTCTGATAATGAAAAATCTCCATCACGTTCCCCTTAGACGGGAGCCCCAGAATTTGGAAAATTTCCTCCTATGTCCCCTCCTCCCTGATGGAAGGAAAAACACTGACCTTCTGGAGGCAAGACTTTTCTGAAAAGCACAATTCTGCTTTTATCTCAATTTATCATCCTCATCCTCCTCCAATTAAGATTTAGAGGGGCATGGCAGAAGGAAATAAGTCTTGGAGTCAGGAAGACTTGGATTTAACTCCTGTCTGGACCTGGACAAATAACTTAATTTCTCAGGGACTTAAATAAAAACAGAGGCAATTCATCCACAAAGATCCTGCCATTGCAGATAGACTTAGAAGACCATATGGCAACATTATCTATATTCTACTATTGTTCTTTTTTTTAAACAAATAACTTAATTTCTCAAGGACTTAAATAAAAATAGGGGCCATTAGACCATCCATAAGGATTTCACTGTCACATACTGACTTAGATAACCATATAATAACATTATCTATGTTCTATTATTGTTTTTTTTAATTTTGTTAAATTTTCCCAATTATGTTTTAACCTGGTTTGCCAGTGTGTCTGATACCTCTAGGTCAACTCTCTTGAAGCCATAATGTGCAAGTAAGGTGGTGATTGAGACATGGAATCACAGATTGGGTCCATAGCCCTACTATTAAGTATTTCACATTTATACAGTGCTTTGAGGTTTGCAAATACTTTACATGCTATTATTATCCACATTTTACAGAAACGTAAACTGAGACAAACAGGTTAATTGATTTGCCTGGGGATACCTAGGTACTAAGTACCAGACACATCATCGCACTGATTCCAAATCCAGAGCTCAATCTATTCTATCACTCTGCTGTCCACTAACACACAATCTGGACTGAAGTTTCTCCAACTGGGATCCAAGAGCCATTTTTAAAGGATGCCATCCAGTTGGGTCAGATCATCCTGATACAATGAGATGGGGGGAGAGGGAGCCATGGGGTCCTGTACTTCCTAGAGGGGGTGAGGAGGAAGGAGAGAACAGATAGGGAAAAGGGGGCTATGTGATCATGACAGAAAAGGGAAATCTTCCTAGGATCCCACAAAATTGGGCACCGGCCACCCCAGGCAGGGAGTCTGGCAGGGACAATCAACAGGAACAAGAAGCAGGGAAGCAGCAGTCTTGGGTTCATTATCTCAATCTCTCCTTCCCTCTGCCACATGTGGCTGTTTACAGGATTTCCTGTTGTGTCACACAAGCAGCAGCCTCTCTGCTCACTGTCATGTCCATGGCAGGTCTCTGCTCTTGGCTCTGGGGCTGAGGACCGAACATCTGGACCCGGGCTAAGCATAAGCTTTAGGGCAGCTGGAAGGCCCTCTGTTCTGGGTGCGTGTGTGGGGATGTCAGGGTAGACGGAAGGGATCAGCTACAGAAACCGCTCCTGATCTGGATCACAGTTTCCCCCTCTATTTTCCCCTCAGTTTCCCCATTTATAAAATCAAAGGACTGGAGGAGACTCTCAAGTCTCTCCATCTTGAGATCCTCTGATCTAAAAGGGCCTTTTTTTGCCTCTTCCACTGCACTCCCAGTTGGCCAGGATTTGCCACATTTCCTGCTACTCTCTTTCCCTTAATCCCCCTTCCCCAAAATGCAGCATTCCTACATTGTCCTCATAGTGCTCAACTGGTGAACCTGATTTTTTGAGCATTTTCTGAGCACGAGAAGATGCAGTAAATCCAAAAAAATGTATAAACATTCTTTTAAAAAGTGATGCAATTTTCACTTTTTTGCTGTTGTTTGCTTGCATTTTATTTTCATCCTCATTTTTTCCTTTTTGATTTGATTTGTCTTGTGCAGCAAGATTATTGTATAAATATGTTTGCATATCTTGGATTTAACTTATATTTTACCATATTTAACATACATTGGATTACTTGAATTTAGGGGAGAAGATGGGGAAAGGGGGAGAAAAACACAAGGTTTTGCAAGGGTTAATGTTGAAAAATTATCCATGCATATGTTTTGAAAATAAAAGCTTTAATAAAATAAAAAGTGATGCAAAAATAAAGGGTGTGTTTATATGTGTGTATTTATACAAGTGTTTATACGTGTGTATGTGTGTGTGTGTGTGTGTGTGTGAGAGAGAGAGAGAGAGAGAGAGAGAGAGAGAGAGAGAGAGAGAAACAGTGTATGTGTGTGTAGGGAAGGCAACAGGAGGAAGGGAACAAAGCCAGAAAAAGGCTGTGAGACAACCACTCTGATACTTGTGTTCCAGACAATGGGAAAAAAAAGACAGAAACTGACCTTGTCCCTACTAGGGCAGCTGGGAGGGAAAGATGAAGTAATCCGTGCTAATGGGAGAGGGTTGGGAAAATGTCCTATAAATGAGACGGTTAGCCTTAGTGACTCCAAGGTCCTTCCAGCTCAGTTCCAAATCTATGACCCCAAGTTCCTTTATTTCTCAAAGCCCAGGTTCAAGAATCACAGGTTTGGGGCTGTAGGGAACCTCAGAAGCCATTTAGTCCATAAGGAAATTGAATGCCATCCAAGAAAGGTGAATTGCTGGTGATCCCCCAAGAAGTTAACAGCAGGTTTCACATCTAAACCTGGGGTTTCTGCCCCAAATCCCTGTGCTCTGCCCACTGGCCGCCTCCCTGGCTATCTCTTCCCCTCCTAGACAAGTGACATATACTTACAGATGACTCCTAGAGGCAATCTCTCTCTATTTGTAGCCTAATCCATAATGGATTCAAAGGATGCTTATGGCAGGTCAGTGGGGAGATGGCGAGGAGGAAAAGCCTTCTTTTTGCCCCCAATTTCCCCACAGTTTTGGATCCTTAAAAGCCTCTGTCAATCCATCTATGATCAGCAGGCCCTGCCAACTGGATGGAAAAATTAAGAAATGGGTTTGTAGCAGCTGCCTGACTTAAACACAGGTTTCAGTTCTGAGCCATCCAGCACAGAGCACAATTCTTGGAACCTCTGCTTTCCTTGAAAACCCTTGGGGTTTCCTTGTCTTGGGCTGTTCCCTCCAAGAAGGGCAGCAGGGAGGGTTAGAGAGAAGGGAGGGGGAAAATCTGAGTTTCCTGTTCTGGACTAGTTCCACGTAAATGCATTTCTGGGGTTCCTGAAACCCCATCTGTGTCAATTTTCTGTATTGAAATATCCTCCAAGAGGGTAGGAGAGCGAGGGTGTGGGGATGTGGTCTAGGGAGCCACAGAGAGGCAAACTCAGCAGTTCCTGGAGCCAGAGAGAAGGGAATGAGAGTGGCAACTCCCATTCCATTCAATCAGATTTGGAAAGGAAAAAAAAGCCAATTTATTAAACTTCCATTCCATCTATAACATTGTATGTGGACAGCATCATGCACATAGTAATTCAAAGCTTCTTCCTCCCTTCTAATCTATCTTGATCATGTAGTTGGCTGATCAATAATTATGTATCATGTTATTAAGTTAACTGATTATTTATTGTTTATTATATACCAGATATTGTAATAATAATAATAGGTAGTATTTAGAGATTTTAGGGTTGATGAGTTGCTCTATTTGTGACATTTAATTTGATCCTGATGATAACCCCAGGAGGTAGGTCCTATTCTAACCCCCATTTTACAGATGAGAGTAACCGAGGCAGACAGAGGTAATAAAACTTGTTCAGGGTCACAAAGCACAAAGTATCTGAGGCCACTTTTGAACTCAGGCCTTCTAAATTCCAAATGTGGCACTCCAAGTCTCCTGCCTAGGCAGGAGGCAGGAGATGTCAGAGGCAGGGCTTGAACACAGATTTCCTCTGCACTGAGCTCAGGTTCCATCTCTTTTTATTTTTATTATATGTATTTAATGAAGGAAAGAAGGAAGGAATGGATAGGAGAAAAGAAAAAAGAAGAGGAAAAAAGAAATATGAAAAAAGGAAGAAGCTATGATAAAGATAATATATAACAATAATAAATTATGATATTAGATAAAATAATACTAGACAAATATTTCTTTGGAAAATAACAAGGGACATTTTTTTTTTGCTCAAAACAGATTTGCCTTCGTAATGACAGTTTGTGTTGTGTTAACAACCAAACTGACTGATATCACTGGACATAAACCTGATGGGCAGCACAAGGCAGGGGAAGTATGTTGGCTCAGGATCACCAGGACTGGACCTGGTTTTTATCTCTCTACAGATACCACCAGCATAACTGTGGTTCTCAGTTTCTTCATATGTAAACTAGAAAGGGGAGGCCCCCAGGATCTCTGCCATCCCTTCCAGCTTTAACTCTATCATCATACGATCCCGTGAGGGTCTGGGTGGGCAGGGGAAGCCAAGCTGGACCTTCAAGTGGGCCTCTGAGGAGGGAACAGGCTCATATGTCATGGAATCCTGACAATTTTTTTCTTGCTCTTTCTTCTGTAGAAAGACACAAAGAGCAGCTGTTTCTCCAGGAAATAAACTTAAGCTGACTTTAAAATTCAGTTCCCATCATTCCTCTTCTGGGAAGCTTTTCCAGCCTGCACACATTTGGCCCTCTGGGAGCTGGGGAATGGACCGGGGTCTGAATTCTGGTACTTGCCTTAGGTGTATGGGGCAAGTCACTTAATGTTACCTGGACCAAATGGAAAGGGATAGGAGATCATTCATTTTACAATAGAGGGAAATAAGATGGAGAAAAGCATTAGGATTTTCTCAAGCTCACACAGGCAGCATAGGATACAAAGTAAGAATTTGAACTCCGCTCCTATGACCCCAAACTTAGCACTTTTTTCCAAGGTATTATGATATAGTTCAACTTTCTCTGACCTCAATTTCCACAGATACAAAATAGGGTTGAATCAGAATTCCCAGCTTCTTAAACTGTGGTTCATATGGGGTATCATAACTGATTATGGAGGTCACAAAATTATGATTTATTATCAGTGTTTGATTTGTATTTGGAACTATTTTATAAAAATTTCTCAGGCGAAAAAGGGGTTGCAAATGGAAAAAGTTTAAGAAGTCTCGAGGTCCCTCTCAGTGCTGTATTTGTGCTCCCATGATCTCCTTCACTGTTTACAACTAATTACATACGCTTTTGGATTACCTGTTTCACTGTACTCTATTGTTAATTCTCTTAAAGTCTTATGGAGCTGAATCTCTCACATGTTTGTATATTATCTTCCCAATGAGACTGTAAGCTTCTCCAGAGGTAAGATTGTATCTTCTACTGTTAGGATTCTCAGCCAGTTTCTTTTACAGACATAACCGTGGACTGTACAACATATAAAGCTCACTTAGTCTAACCTATTTAAAAATGGGAAACTGAGGCATAGAGGGAGTGCAGTAGGAGTTGGGTACTTTTGTGTCCAGAAACATGCAATGAGTTAATGGCAAAAGAGGGCTCTCAGAGGGCTCTGTTATTTTCTTTCAGCAAGTGCATAAAATGGTCTTTTGCACTCTTTAAAGATCTGTGGGGTGAGGGACCTCAGAGAGCATCTAAATCACCTAAAGTAGGTATTTTTTCTACATCATCTGACAAGCAGTCATCCAACCTCAGCAAGAGTATTTCCATAATAAGAATCTAGCCCATTTGGAGCAGGCTCTCTACCCATTGGGAAGTGTTCCATTATAACAAGCTGAAAGATGATCCCCCAAAACCAAGTTCTACCCTCAAGGTCAAAGTGAAATAGTAAAAAGGTGATTTGTTCTGAAATCCATAGATTTCAGATAGATAAAATGAGGAGAAATCAAGGAGGGAGAACAAGGAAGGAAGAACAACTCAATTTTTATTTTACTTCTACTTTCTCAGGCAAGGGAACCGTTTTTTCAAATGGTAAGGACAGAGCAAAAATGGCCATTAGAAAGTTGAAAACTAAGTAAAATAAGGATAAAAAGAAAGGGAAGCTTGCCACTGATAAATTCAAGACATAGGATCATAGATTCTGACCTGATGGAGTCCAACTCTCTGATTTTACAGGACAGAAAACTGAGTCATAGAGAAGTTACTTGCCCAGTTAGTAAATGTCTAAGGTAGGATTTGAACTGATGACTTTTTTATTTCAAGTTCAATACTCTTCTTTGTCTGCTACACCATCTCACTGCCTCAGATCCAGAGGAACTAACTAAATATTCTTGGCTATCAAAAAATTAGTGAATGTGAAACCAGAACTAAGGTCAGTGATCTCTGAACTCTAGGGAAAAGGAGAAGTGTAATAGAATTTAAGAAAGATCAATTTTTGGAAAAGCAAGAGGCCATTGAGTGTCTCTTTAATTGTTGGCAACTTTGTAGAATGTTATTACAGGGATAGTAAAGAACATCTAGAGAGAAAAGTAGTGATCACGAAGAGCTGGAAAAGTTCTTTGATGGGATTCCTTAATGGGCAAAATGAGAATGTTTTAGACAGAATCTATCTAGATTTTAATTAAGTAAATCTTAAGCTATTTTGGGGGATAAGATGGAGAGAGTTGGGCTGGGGATAGTAGAGGTAGGTAAGTTTGGGCCTAGTTGAATAACTGGTCCCCCAAAAAGTCAGTAATAATGATTCTCTGGCAGGTGGGCTCCAGGTATGTACACTGGATCCTCAGCTTCTTAATGATTTTATCAATGGTTTATCAAGTTTGCAGATGACCCCGTACTAGAAGGGAGACCTAATACCCTTCAAGGCAGAGTCAGGAACCCCGAAAAATTTTTGACATACAGCTGAATCTAAAGATAAAATTTATTAAGTATAAATGTAAAGTCTTTCCCCTTGGGTTCCAAAAGTTAATTTTATAATTACAAAATGGAAAAGAGATGGCTAGAGAACAGTTCATCTGAAAGAATATCTATAGAGTTTTAATATACTCAACAGGGCAGGGGAAGGAGCCTCATAAAGTCAGAAAGCACTTGAGGCAGAATTTAAACTCAGTTCTTGTCTCCAAATCCAGGATTTTATTATATCACCTACCCTAGTTGCCTAAAAAGATATAGTATCTGGGACTAGGAAGCGAGAGTTCCATTGGCTTCTGCTTAGTCAGATCACATCAGGAACTGTGTTCAGAAATTAGTGGTCAAAGGATGTCATAAATGGGGCTGAAAATACAAAGAATGGAGAATAAAAATCAGGGGTAGAGGAAGAAAGAAAATCATTCCATAAAAATGTCTTCTCCAAATTATACCTGATTTAGTTGAAGATCCCATGGTCCTAGTGTCCCTTCTGGAACAACCCAGGTATTCCAAGCAATTGGCCCTCCCTGCTCTGCTTCAGGCTTGTAGTTTCTCAAAATCAAAATGCCCTGAAGAGAGCACAACAGAGCCCCCTCCCCACAACCTCCCCAGATTTCCTAGAGTCTCTCCCCTTCTCCCTCCAACCAGCTGAATTACAGGGACTACTGTGCAGGGTAAGACTTCAAGAAAAAGGGGGAAAAATCAAACTTGACTAACCGACATCCCCCACAGTAACAGGAGAGTCATATTTTTTGCTTCAGTGTTTTACTTGTTAAAGAAAGGCAGCTGTGTTTACTTGAGCATGGGTACTTCCAGATGTGGACACATGTGCATGCCAGCATGCTGTATTTAGCTCCAGACCGCCACTCGGCATGAATGCCTGCGTCTACTTTCCATTTTCCAGGAATTGCTCCCTGCAATGGGAGAAAGGGTTTCAAGCCCTGTCAGATACGAGTCTCCTCTTGAGGAAGAGTAGGAGTTGGGAAGGTCCAAAGGGGCATGTGCAAGGAAAAATTTCATTTCTATAAATAAAAGAAATGCCTATTTTATAAAAGAATAACTTATTCTATTCTATAAAAGAAAAACCTGTTTTATAAATGAAAAACCTGCCACATAAGAGAAAAATCTATTTTATAAAAGAATAACTTATTCTATAAAAGAAAAACCTATTTTATAAAAAATTACTTATTCTATAAAAGACAAACATATTTTATAAAAGAATAACTTTTTCTATAAAAGAAAAACATTTTATAAAAGAATATACCTTATTCTATTCTATAAAAGAAAAATCTATTTTGTAAATGAAAAACCTATTCTATAAAAGAAAAATCTATTTTATAAAAGAATAACTTATGCTATAAAAGAAAAACCTATTTTATAAAACATAACTTATTCTGTAAAAGAAAAACATATCTTATAAAAAATAACTTATTCTATAAAGGACAAACATATTCTATAAAAGAATCACTTATTCTATTCTGTAAAAAAAAAACCTGTTTTATAAATAAAAACCTATTATATAAAAGAAAAATCTATTTTAGAAAAGAAAACCATATTTTATCAAAAATAACTTATTCTATAAAAGAAAAACATATAAAAGAATAACTTATTCTATTCTATAAAAGAAAAACCTGTTTTATACATGAAAAACTTATTCTGTAAAAGAAAAACCTATTCCCCTCAAGCCAAGAGACCCCCTGCTGTCATCCTTCAGACTGCCGATAACCAAAGACAGAGTCATGTAGTCGGTTGACGCTGGCTATAACCCTTCCCCCAGCTGATAAGCTCCCCCTGGACTGATGACAAGAATAAAAACGAGCCTTCTGGGAAACAAGCAGCACGCAGGGACTGGGGCAACCCAAAAGTAAAAAAAAAAAAAAAAAAAAAAAAAAGATAAATCCATCAGCACATGGGAATCTTTGCTAGGGGTACAAGTGAGGATGACTTCAATCAGTCATTGAAATCAATCAGCAACCCTTTAGCCGCCCTGACTCTGGGCCAGGAGCTGTAGATGGAAATGTCCAAGTAACACAGTCCCTGCCCTCGAGGAACTGACATTGGGCTTCCAGTGTAGAAGCCTTCCCTGTGACTCTCAGCAGGGTTAACAGAATAAGCCATTTCACTGCCATTTCTTACCTTCAGCTCCCTCTGTACCATGGAAGAGGGGCCTGGGGCCAGCTCAAGATAGAATTCTGGCTCAGGAGCCCCGGATTATCCTGGCCTGGGCCAGCAACTGGGGATGATGGGCAAGGGACTAGGACGCCGGGACCTCGGCTTTCCTATCTGTAAAGTGAATGGGTCGGAGCAGACAATGGCTTTGGGGTTCCCTGGAGACATCATTCTATGATTCTCGGTATGAAATGAGACTGAACATGATCAGGGGAAGTGTAAACAGTCAGTGACTCAGGGGCCCAGACATAGCACGTACTTAATAGCTTTCATAGAGGCAGAGGTTCAACAGAGAAATGGCAGATCTTCACTAAGAAGGTATCGGGACAGATTAAAGAGCCGGCTTGGGTCTGAATTCAAATCCTGCCTCTATCCAGGTTGCCCATGGGTGAATCACTCCCCCACAAGCTAGTGAGGCTGGGAGCTGGGATTTGAACCCCAGACTTCTCAGAGAATTTCCAGCTCTGTCCCAAGGAAAAAAGTCATTCCTTTTAGAGGGTCCTACCTGATGTTTTCATTCAGCAGGAACAGCTCATTGTTCTGCAGGCCTCCTCCTTTGAACACATTGATCACCGCAGTCTGGACACTGCCCAGGAAACACAAGGGAATGAGGCTCTCAAGAAACAGCAACAAAAATCTCCATTCCTCCTTTCCCCCCATAATGTGTCCAGTCCCCAAGCACTTGACTTCAGGCACCAACCCAAAGCCAAAAGAAGTAGAAAGATCAGCAGTCAAAGAGATCCAGCCTCTGAATCTTATTCTGAAGATGGGGAAACTGAAGCACACAGAAGGCAAACACCTTGCCATGAGTCCCAGTCAAACAGCATATAAGGTGGAATTTGAATCCAGGTCATCTCCAAGTCCATTCTTCCTTCCCTCGTTCTTCCAGGGAAATCTCAGACCAAGAGGTACACGGGACCCCCAAGGGTGTCTAGTCCAACTACCCCCTTTCATTTACAAATGATAAGGTGACAGAGAGGACTATGGAAACTGAGTGTGGATCACAAAATAGCATTCTCACTCTTTTTGTTATTGTTTGTTGCATTTTGTTTTCTTATTCATTTTCTTTCCTTTTTATCTGATTTTTCTTATGCAGCAAGATAATTGTATAAATATGTTTATATATATTGGATTTAACATATATTTTAACACGTATAACATATATTTGTTTACCTGCCATCTAGGGGAGGAAGTTGGGAAAGAGAGGAAAATCTGAAACACAAGGCTATGCAAAGGTCAGTGTTGAAAAATATCAGTGATCCCTATATTTATGCCCACCTGCATTTTTGATTTCCTTCACAAGCTAATTGTACAATATTTCAGAGTATGATTCTTTTTGTACAGCAAAATAATGGTTTGGTCATGTATACTTATTGTGTATCTAATTTATATTTTAATATATTTAACATCTACTGGTCATCCTGCCATCTGGGGGAGGGGGTGGGGGGTAAGAGGTGAAAAATTGGAACAAGAGGTTTGCCAATTGTTAATGCTGTAAAGTTACCCATGCATATAACTTGTAAATAAAAGGCTATTAAATAAAAATTAAAAAAAAGAAAAATATCAGTGCATATGTTTTGAAAATAAGAAGCTTTCCAAAAAAATGATAGGGTGAGATAGTATGCCCATGGTCACAGCAGATACAACCAGGATCAAAAGGGGGAGTGCGAGTTCAGTGCCCCAAGACTCAGTATCCACATTGGTAAAATGAAGGGGTACATAGTCTCCGAGATCCCTTTAAAAATCAAATCTAAATCTAGTTCTAAATCTAATGGCCCAGACTGGATTTGAATCCAAACCCTCCAAAAATCAGTGTGAATTTCCATTGTTACTATCCCCCAGACAACCTGCAAGCTTCATCCTGCAAGCTGATGTTCCCTCCTCAATAAAGTGATAACCAAACAGCCAAAAAGGTGCTTTCTGAACCTAAATCTGGGATAACAAGGGCCCACAGCTCCCACTCTCGGGGCACTTTAAGACTCACAACACCCCTGAAAGGCAGGGAGGATGAGGGAGAGGAACATGGGACATGGGACATCTGGTAATGACATGCCTTGTTGGTGACTCGCAGATCACAAGATCTTAGACCCTTAAGGATAAGGGGATGTCCCAGGTCACTGGGATGGAAGCTTATGAAAGGCAGGTCCTGGTTCCCATTTTGTCTTTGTATCACCAGAGTCAAGCCTGCGATAAACACTCATTAGACTAAATTAATTCTTCCAGTTGATCAAACAACTCCAATCCATGCAAAGGAAGAAAAGCAAGTACCCAAAGCCCCCTGGCACAAGGCATTTCTTCACCGGGAGCTCCCTATCTGTACAGAATCATAGGTCTGGCCCCAAATACTCAAAACAAATGGAACTAATTGGCAGCTTGGGATATTGGGTCTTGAAATCTTCAAGGAAATTTGGGTTCAAATTCTACCTTAGACACACCCTCCCTGGGAGAATCATTGACTCTCAGTTGTCCCTTTTTATTTAAAAACTTAACTTTTTGTTTTTTGTTGGACCCAATGGCCTCTTGGGGGCCTTTGCAGATGTTCTATGAACTGCACTCCCTTCACTTCAGAAGCAGATGGAGCTGAAGCAATGTTGCCAGGATTAGTGTGGAGGGTGATAGTAGGATGGCCAGGATTCAATGGAGGCCTTCTGCTCTTGCAGCTCTTCCAAAAAAGAAAGGTTCTAGGGTTGACTTTTCTTCCTCCAAGCAAACCTATTTATACTTCCCATTGAGGTCTTTAGAAAATTACTGATTGAAAAAGTAATCAGCTACCAAGAAACTCTTATTAAGTGTCTCCTTAGGGCTAGATCCTGGGAATTCAGGGGCAGACCCCAAAACTGGCAGCAAGCCCCCTTCCTCAAGGTCAAGCATGGCCACTTTGCTCCCTTTTCCCAACAGAAGACCCATCCCCAAACTTAGCTCCCTCTCACCTGTTCCAGGCCGAATTGGAACTGAGCTGCATGGCCTGGCGGGCAGCCTGGAAGCGGGGCAGGTCACTCAGCACAGGGGAGCTCATGAAGCGGGGTCTCGGCCGCCGAAAGGAGCCCATCTTGTGGAACTCGATGGGCAGGTACAGGGTGGGAGTAGAGCCTCGGGTCATAGGTTCAAGCAAAGGGCCGACTCCTCTCCTTCTTGTCTCCAAGGCCTTAGGGCTCCCAGCTAACAGGGTCCTCTGCTGTCCGGAGCCACTGACCCATGGGGACCCTCGTTCTCTTTTCAAAACCACTGGTTCAGGAGACGCCTGAAAGGAAAGCGCAAGTTTTCACCCACATCTTACAGGAAACCACTGGGGCTTTCCAGCCCACATATCCTGAGAACAGCTGCTGGACGGGGAGATTACATGGGCTCCACACACTTAATGCCAGCCTTGACCAGCATCTGGCTCCACCAGCTGCAGCCATTCTGCTACCTCTGAAATGCCGAGGGAAAACAGCTAGGAACTACTGGACCAGAGGGCAGGAGGGAAGCCCCCTGAGGGCATGAACTGCTGAAAGTCTGTCTCCTACATATCCATATCCTAAAATGTTTGTTGAACCAAATTTGTAGAAGGAAGGTACAAAAACACAGACCAACTAACATCACCCAACAATAAACAATTTCTCTAGAGAGAAAACCGCTTCAAAGAGAAGTCCTGACACAGAATCTTGGCAGTTGGAACCAATCAACAAGCATTTATTAAGCACCATGTACTGGCCCCAATTGGTGGGGATACAAAGAAATGCACCAATAATGCCTGCCCTCAAGGAGCTTACCTTCTAACCACTAGAAAGAGATCTCAGAAGATCCATTTCAGTCCAATTGATCAATGATGGACAAAAGCAGCTACACCCAGACTGCTAGACCCAAACACTGGGAAATGAGTGTAAACTGTTTGCATTTTTGTTTTTCTTCCTGGGTTATTTTTACCTCCTGAATCCAATTCTTCCTGTGCAACAAGAGAACTATTTGGTTCTGCACACATATATTGTATCTAGGATATACTATAACATATTGAACATGTATAGGACTGCTTGCCATCTAGGGGAGGGGTGGAGAGAGGGAAGGGGAAAATGGAACAGAAGTGAGTGCAAGGGATAATGTTGTAAAAAATTACCCTGGCATGGGTTCTGTCAATAAAAAGTTATAATAATGAAAAAAGAAATCTCAGAGGCCAAGTGGTACATGGGATCCAAATGTGGACAAGAATGACAGTCTATGAGACACCATTTTTTTTTCACCTTTTTTGTGTCCTGGACTCTGATGGACCCTTCCTCCAATTTATGCTTTTAAATACAATTATCAACTTTTTTTTTTTAAGTTCATGGATGGCAGGCTAAGAACCCTCCCTCTAGAGTTAAAAGAAATATATTACCCTTCCTTTAGAGTTAAATGAAATATATTATGGTAGTTCTGACTAGAGTAAAAAAGGCTAACACTGGGCCCAGTGAACTTCCACCAAGAACACAAAGGGTCCTTGGAATCAGTATCTATAGACTTAACATTGAACAGAAAAAGAAATAGCTTTTCCAGGAATTATTTTTTAAAAAGAAAAATAATAAATAGCAACACGATTACACAACTTCCTGAACCTCTTCCGGCTGCCCTAAGATATATGGCAGGGGATGCTCCTGAAAGTCAGAGAGAGACCCAGAAATTACAGATACTCATTTTCCCCCACTTGAATTTGCAACGAACAATCCCAAAGTTAATACAGTCTTTAAAACAAAACCAAAACTTACTCATGTACCCCGGGTTCTAATCTGCTTAAGAAGCCAACTTGGCCAGTGTTGAGTTAAGAAGAGATATATTTCATTTCCCTTCCTCACACGTGCTTGTAAAGCTAATTCTGGAGTCATTATAGGCTATTAACAATGTTTATTAAGATCTTAAATCGAGGGTGTTCTGAAAGGTGCACGTGGACGGTGAGGGAGGAGAATGGGGCTGGATGAGCAAAAGTTCCAGGTGTTGACCTGGCTCTTGGCCCTGAAATAATCATCAGCACAAGAAAGGTACCTGGGCTCTCCTCCCTCAAGTCTCATTCAGGAGCCAGGCTTCCACTCCAGGCAGTCTGAGTAGGCAGGGGAAGGCCCATGTGGAATGTGAGCTCATCCAGTGCCAGAGAATGCTGGCCACGGGAGGATCTTGTCAGAGCCAGTTCAAGTAGGGGCCTCTGGCCCCCATTTCCCATGGCTCTCCTGTCACCCTGAAAGGAGAGAATCTCGCAAAAGTCTCTCTTTCCCCCTCCAAAGGGCTACTGATTTTCCCAGGGGAACTTCATCCTTAGAGAGAATGGAGAGAAAACTATTAGAAGGGTGGACACGAACCCCTGAAAGGGAATCTCTCCTGTAACCAGCCGGCACCTGCCCTGATTTCAGGAGAGTAATCCCAGAATCCAAAAAGGATTTTCTGAGCCAGAAGAGAGGGCCTCCAGGCTGATCCCTCCAATTTACAGAAGCATTTGAGGCAAAGAAAAAGAAAAGACAGACTTGGGGCTGGCTAGACCTTGGCCATGGTGCTCAAATAATAAGTAGAGAATGACCAATTGAATACATGAATGTATCCACGTCAAGATGGGGCCCAATACCAATGATACATTGTTGAGAGCAAAGGGAAGGCTCTTCTGATCAGTTTTTCTGGGGCTGCCTTGACCCCAATCAATAGCTTATTGTCCCCAAAATATCCTAATTAATCAGTCTTAGGGAAAAGGAGAGATGAAGATCATATAAATGGCATTTATATACCAATCTTAAGCTCTTTACACATCTCAAACTCATGCAAAACCTAAACAACCATGTAAACTTTCATATTTAATTTTTTATAATATTTAAGAGAATTTATCTAAACAGTTATGATCTCTGTCTTTAAGATGAATAAATGGGCCCATTTGCCCACAGCCACATAGCTAGGAAGCATCTGAGGTGGGATTTGAACTTGGGGACACCCATGCGAGGATTCTATTCACTCGACAAGCTCACCACTATCGAGGATGCAGAACTGGGCAAAAGTCTCACCTCACACTGCAGAGACATTGGGCCCAGAGAGGGGGCTCAATCTGCTTCAGGCCCCCAGCTAGTCAGGGGCAGAGCCAGAAGTCTAACCCATGTCTCAGGTACACACATCCAGGGTTTCTTGGGCAGCTGCATCCCAGCCACACTCTCTGGCACACAGAAAACAAGACATTTGAGTCATAAGCCACGAGCCTGGACCCTCTCTCAGAGCAAGAATAACTTTTCACACATAATTCTAACTAAGTTTTCTCTCTGATTTCCCAACTCACATCAGATAAGAAGCAACAAACCATGAAAGAGAAGGGGAAAGTTTGGTGAAGGCAAAGGGGAGTGGAGGAGGAGGTCTTCAGTAAAAGAATCACCAATGGAGCCCCAGAGAAGAGATCTTTAGGGACCCTCTGGGTCACTCCTCATCACCCTTGGAGCACACATCTATGGCTGGAAGGGGTCTCCAAGGCCAGCTACTCCAGCCCCCTCCTTTTTAGGTGAGAGATTGAAGGCTCAGATATAAATAATGTGATTTATCCAGAATCACAGGGGAAATAAATATCAAAAAACCTTCCCTGAAAAGAGAGGGGGGGGGGGGGAAAGGTGGAAAAAAACTAAAGAAACAAAAGAGAAGGGGCAGCTAGATGGTGCGGTGGATAGAATTCTGGCCCTGATCAGGAGGGCCTGAATTCAAATTTGATCTCAGACACTTAATACTTCCTGGCTGTGTAACCTTGACAAGTCACTTAATCCCAATTATCTCAGGAAAAAATAATAATAATAAAGAAAATTTAAAAAAAAAGAAAGAAAGAAAGAAAGAAAAGAGGAGATAATTTGGGAAAGAAGAAAAAGTATTTAGAGTTCAGGCCTGGCCTCATTGGCCAAAGTCTGGGCAATGATCTATCCAAATATTAGATGATCCCATGCAAATTATTTCTAGAAACATTACCCTGTCACAACACAGAATTTTCATTCTTTTTATTGTTGTTTGCTTGCATTTTGTTTTCTTTCTCATTTTTTAATCTGATTTTTCTTGTGTATATATAAATATATATATATTGGATTTAACATATTTTAACATATTTAACATAAATAATAAATTTAAAAGAATTAATGCAAAAAAATACCCTGAAAGAGATTTAGAAGTACAGTCTAAAATGAAGGAATGTGCTTCAAGCTTTTTCTAATACAGAAACTGCTAATTAGCAAGACAGTGCAAAGTCTCTCAAATAATAACCTCCCTCCTTTTTCTGAGCGGGAAGCTATACTTCTATGGGAAACAGCACTAGGAACAGACCAGGGAGATAGGCAATATCATAGACACTCAGAAAGGGGTCTCTGAAGTCATACTGTACCCAACATTCCCAATAAGCTCCTTGAAGGCAGGCCCTGTCTTGAACAGTCAATAATATTTACTTATTTATTTATTTTTAAGGGTTTTGTTTTGTTTTGTTTTTAATTAAAGCTTTTTATTTCTCAAAACTTATGTATGAATAAGAAACCTTGTAAAACCTTATGTTCCAATTCCCCCCTTCCCTCACCCTCTCCCCTAGATGGCAAGTAATCCAATAAGTCAATAATATTTATTAAGCATTTACTATGGGCTGGGGATACAAAAAGAGAGAAAAGATCATCCCTGACCTCAAAGAGCTCTCACCTCAGAACTTCATGTTGTGTCCTCCATTTCTGGGAGGAGAGAATGTATCTAAGATTTCACTGATACAGGAAACTCCCTCTGCCAATACAATTCAGCAGCTATTATGCAGAGAACTCAATCTGAGAGAGGTCTTTGGGGGACTGAGATAATAAATGACTCCTCCAAAACAACACATATTGGCGATGAGTCAGAAACAGAACAATAACCCTATGCTTTCTTTATGCCCTACTTTCATTGCCTGGTATACAAAAAGGGCTTAATTAGTGCTTATTGAATCAACTGATGAAATAATGAGTTAATAAATGGCAGTTGGTCTTTCCTTGAAGATGTCCCATCAGAGAGCACATAATAACTCATGAGGGACCCCACTCCCTTCTGGGGTAGCTCTTATTCTCAAAACACTCGTGTTGGTGGCCATTGATTCAGTCATGTCCGACTGTGTCCAGAGCATATCAGGCCCATATGCTGACGTCTGTTCCAGCCCATGGTCGTTGCTTCCATGATACTCTCTATCCATCTCATCTTCCGCTGTCCCCTTCTTTGCTTTAAATCTTCCCCAACATTAGCGTCCCTTCTTCTCATTACATGGCCAAATTATTTAATCTTCAGCTTTAGTATTTTTCCTTCTAATGAGTAGTCTGAATTTCTTTTAAGTATTGACTGGTTTTATCTCCTTGCTCTCAAAAGTCTTTTCTGGAACTACAATTCAAAAGTGTCAATTCTTTTCCTTACAGCAAAGAGAAATCTTCCTCTATATTTGGCCAACCTTATTTCCCCTTTCCCGGCACTTGCAAAGATATAAAGACTTTTTCTCCTCTTGTGGGTTAGAGCAGAATGGTACAAAATTTACACCACAAAATATCCAAATCATTTTCCCCATGTGTTTTGAATTAACCTATGATCTTATAACCAAAGGCATTCTAGAGGGGACAATGAGTTCAAGTGTACCAAATTAATGATTCCTTCTGCTTGAAACCAAATCACTTCCTTTTTGTTGTTGTTCCATCATTTTTCATTCGTGTCCAACTCTTTGTGACCCCATTTGGGAGATTTCTTAAGATATTCGAGTGGTTTGCCATTTCCTTTCCTAGCTCATTTTACAAATGAGGAAACTGAGGCAGACAGAGTAAAGTGATTTGTCTAGGATCACACAGCTACTAAATGTCTATCTGTGAACTGTGAAGATGTGAACTCAGGTCCTCCTGATTCCAGGCCTGGTACTCGATCCACTTTATCACCTAGCTGCTACCCTGATACATCCTTATAAGATATTAAAAGTATAGTAGTGTCTGCTTCAAAAACCATTCCCCTCACATATTTGTCTCTGGGCTTTTTGCTGCTTCTCCAAGGATATTCATTTTTATTAAAAATAATAATATGCAATTTGGGAATACACAGTGCTGCATGAACAAAAATAATGAGAAAATGTACTTTAAATATATTTTTTTATAAAAGTCATTACTCCTTTCCCCCATACAGCTAACAAGTCCTAACTTGACCAACACTTAACAAGTCAAAGGGATAAATCATTCCAATAGAGGGAAAATGTGATACATTCCTGCCCTTTGGAAGTAACTTTCTATGTCCTTATTGGTAAACAGGATCAGAGATTTTTTTGTTTGAAGGAACCTTAGAAATTATTTCATCCAATTCCTTATTTTACAAACTAGGAAATTGAGGATACAGTCATACAAATGGTAAAAAATCAAAGCAGAGTCTGATCCATAGATCCAATATGAAATCCAAATGCTTTCTCCATCTCAATGCATTAATTAACAAGTAATAATTAATTAATAATTAGTAAACATTATTAAGCACATGCTAGATACCAAGACTACAATGCTAAACAGGAAACATTGTTCCCCTGAGAAGCCTATATATTGGCCAGGGTGGATTAGCAGAGGGAGGAGTACAGAGAAAGGATCAACATGTTTGCATATAAGCAAATACCAATTATATTCCTAGTAATTACAGAGCAATTTATAGAAAGCCAGCCTCTCGAAGACTGGTTTTTGTTTCTTTATCACCTAGCTGTTATTATTCAGACTCAATTTTTTTTAGCTGGTTGGTATTCATTTAATTCCCTAGAGAAAGCCATTGCAGCAAGTGCCCTTAATGAATGAAAATTTAGTGTTTGTTGAATTGAATCAAATGCTGTTCTTCTCAGGTACAATATTGTACTAAGTATTGTCAGTTCTTTTCTTGAAGCTCCCCTGGGCCAGTGTCTCTTGACTGTGAATCCCCCTGATAATAAAATGACTTTTTAAAGAAAGTCCTTCCTCTCCCAGGTTCCCACCCTTCCAAATCAAGAGATGATGCAACATTGGAACTCGGAATAAAGTCAGGCACATCAATGGAAAATGGCCCAAGAGCTTTGTGTTACAGACGTGGACTATGCTGCCACATAAACAACTAAAATGCCTCTAGACACAATGCATTGAGAATCAAAAACCCACAAAGGATGGGGGCAAGTTAAGTCCCAATATTTAAGTAAAAAGCTGACTTCCTTAGAATGTTGCCTTGAGAGATGAGGAAATCCCTCTCCCTCAAGCCAAGTTTATGTGACTCATATGGGTATGCTGCAGAGGGAATTCATATTCAAGTGTGGGTAGGACTGGAGGGCCCTGGAGGACACGTCCAATCCCAATTCTGGGATTATGTTCCAGGAAGGTCCTGGGGATCTGGAAAAAAAAAAAACTTACCTTTTCCCCATTACTTTCTGAAGTCTAGAAATTCAACAAAATGATAAATCAAGCCCTGATTTTCAGCACTGCTGATTTTCAATTTAAAACTCAGAATAAGTGTAAGAGCGATCTGGCACATCCCTGCCTAATTCTAACTAGGACTCACATTGGAAGAACCCACACTGAAATACGATGCTCTTTATAACTTCTCCAAGTGGTCATCAAGCTTCTTCTATAAAACTTTTGTGAAGAGAATCCACAACCTCCCAAGAAATACATTTCACTTTTCGATAGCTCTAATAACTTACAAGCTTCCATTTCCCACATCTGCCCTTCACACAGGTTCTCCCCATACCCAGAACACTCTCCCTTCTCACTTCCCCATTTTTAGCATCCTTCAGTTTCTTGAAGACTCAAGGCAAATGGCCCCAGCTCTGGGGGACCTTTCCTGATGGGAGCATCAGGAGCAAATTATGCAATTTTACTATGTTTATGTGTCCATATATAGATATATACATGCATGTATATATATATACACCTATATACATATACCTATATATACCTATATACACATGTGCAGAAATATGATAATTATTTATCCCTTAACTACTTTTGCTTCAGTAGAAAGTAAAACTAAATTCATTGAGAAAAGGACTACTCCATTCTAGTTTTTGTACCCCTATTAGGACACAGCAAGCGTTTAATAAAGGCTTAGCTAAAACAAATCAATGAATCTTCAAGTCAGTTTATTAAGTACCTTCTACTCTACAGTCCTAGCAATTCCAGATTGTGATATCCAGCCATTGCTCCTATTTTTATATTTTATGTAATCAAGCAACACACATCTAATTCATTTTCCCAGAAACGATCCTTTAAAAATAAAAATAATAGCAATAATAATAATAAATACTTAGCATAGGCTTCAAGATTTATAAATAAATATCTCTACATATATTATATCTCACTTAATCCTTACAATAATCCATTGAGATAGGTGCTATAAGATGGCAAAGTAGATAGAGAGCCAGGCCTGGAGTCAAGAAAGCTCATATTCCTGAATTCAAATCCAAAATCAAACACTTATTAGCTGTGTGACTCTGTTTGCCTCAATTTCCTCACTCATAAAATAAGCTGGAGAAGAAAATGGCAAACTATGTCAGTATCTTTGCCAAGACAATCCCAAAAGGGACCATTAAGATTTAGCCACGAATGAAAAACAGCTGAACAAAAAAATTCTAAGTCTCTGGGCTTAAGTGATTCAGGTCCAAAGTGTCACAGACAGGGTAATATACATTTATTTATATTTATTATATATTTATTTATATACACATTTTATTTAAACACACATTTATTTACATGTACATTTTTTCTATATATGTATATTTAAATAAAATGTGTATGTAAATTAATGTGTATATATATACACACACATATATAAACTGGGCCAATACCCCAAAGAGATTAAAGGCATATATACAAAAATATTTATAGGTAGCTCTTTTTGAGAGGCCAAAGGATCAAGAACTAAAAGGATCAACTGTCTAATAATTAGGGAATGAATGAAGAAATTATGGCATTTGAATTTAACAGAATGCTATTCCACTACAAGAAATGAAAAAGGGGACTTTTTCAATCTCCTACAAACATTTATATGAACTGATGCAGAGAGAATGAGCAAAACTAAGAGATCAACAAATATATTATAAGGAAAAATGAGTTTCAAAGACTAGAACTCTGATTTACAAATATATATTTATTATAGATAAATAAAACTATAAGGCTGGGTATCCACTATAGCACCTTGCATTAATAGTGTATTTATCAAGCACCATTTTAGGCTAAGAGCTCTCAAGAAGTCATGCCAGCAAAGTATAAGCATTCTCATGTCTAACCAGTCTACAAAGACTTTGACTTTTTTATTATTATGAATGAATTAATTAATATATTATTTATATATTTACACATTATTTCCCCATAGCATAGACTGGAATAGAAGCTCCTTGAGGGCAGGGCTGTTTTGTTCTGGTATGTATATCCCCTGATACTTAATACAATATCTGGAATTGCTAGGGAGTAGAAAGTATTTAATAAATTTAATAAATGCCTGTTGATTAACTAACTGAATATCCATTGTCCAGACACTATCACTTTATATGGCTGGCCACACAATAATGAATTTTTTGGTCATATTATATATACATTAAGGTCTAGACAGAAATCAGTAGATGGAATGCCCTTGGCTGATGAAATAAAGGATCTCTGAAAATATAATAATAATGATCACAATAATGATAGCAACTGACATTTATATAGTGTTTTAAGGTTTACGAAGCAATTTATGTACATTATCTCACTTAAAACTTAAGATAATCTGTAAGGTCAGCATTAATGTTGTATTTTATAATGAAAAAAGGGAGGCTCAGAAAAATTGAGCATGCAATGGTGAATGCTGAAAACTATCTTTGCATGTAGTTCAAAAAATAAAAAGCTATTATTTTTTTTTAAAGAAAAGAAAAAGAATAGAGAAAAAAAAAAGAAAAATTGAATGACTGGTCTAAAGTCATTTGCTGAGTAAGAGTTGGAGGCAGAAATCAGGCCTGAGTGTCTCTAGACAATTAAATCCATTTATTGCAGTAAGTGACTTTGTATGTAATGAACTGAGTTTTATATTAGCATAAGGCACTCATTATGATGTCATAATGAGTCTTCTTTACTTGAAGACTGAATAATCTTTTTTTTTATTTTATTTTATTTAATAGCCTTTTATTTACAGGTTATATGTATGGGTAACTTTACAGCATTAACAATTGCCAAACCTCTTGTTCCAATTTTTCACCTCTTACTCCCCACCCCCTCCCCCAGATGGCAGGATGACCAATAGATGTTAAATATATTTAAATATAAATTAGATACACAATAAGTATACATGACCAAACTGTTATTTTACTGTACAAAAAGAATCAGACTCTGAAACGTTGTACAATTAGCTTGTGAAGGAAATCAAAAATGCAGGTGGGCATAAATATAGGGATTGGGAATTCAATGTAATGGTTTTTAGTCATCTCCCAGAGTTCTTTCTCTGGGCATAGCTGGTTCAGTTCATTACTGCTCCATTGGAAATGATTTGGTTGATCTCATTGCTGAGGATGGCCAGGTCCATCAGAACTGGTCATCATATAGTATTGTTGTTGAAGTATATAATGATCTCCTGGTCCTGCTCATTTCACTCAGCATCAGTTCGTGTAAGTCTCTCCAGGCCTTTCTGAAATCATCCTGTTGGTCATTTCTTACAGAACAATAATATTCCATAATATTCATATACCACAATCCAGCCATTCTCCAACTGATGGACATCCACTCAGTTTCCAGTTGAAGACTGAATAATCTATAAGAAAATCTTTCCTTTAGAGTAAATTAATCTAAAACACTAGCACTATGGACAGAATCAGCTATTTTCCAAGTAGCCCCAAATGAAGAATACATAATACTTTGGACTTTGACAAGTTTAAGTTTAAAAGACCCCAGCTGTTCTGAAAAAGATCAAAGATTGGAATGGACTGCAAGCGCCAAATGAATTGGCAGTGTGATGTGACCACCAAAAAATGCTAATATATTGCCTTAGAAAAGAGCATAAGTTCAGGAATTAAGAGATGATCTTCATCTCATTGTGGACTTCAACTGGAGCAATGGGTTCAATTCTAGGTACCAAGGTTTAAGGAGGACATATATTGGTCTGAAGAATAGATGTAGGGCCCTGAATCAATTTTATACTGGCAAACTGGCCAAAATGTTTGAAGAGAAAAATAACCATTGTTGGAAAGCATGTGAGATTAAAAAAAAAAAAACATTCTGAGATATTAGTGGTGAAGTTTGTCGACTCTGGAAAGCAATTTGGAACTGTGACTCCAAAATCACCCAACTGAGCACACTCATGATCTAGACCCATACCCCAAATATTTATAAGTAGCTCTTTTTTGAGAGACCAAAAGACCAAAAATTAAAAGAGTCAACTGTCTAACAATTGGGGAATGACTGAAGAAATGACAGACAAATAGTTTCCTATGGGGTCTCCTATTTTGTACGTGAAAGGTTTTTTTTTGCTTGTTTTTGTTAAACTCAATAATAAAAATTAAATTAAAAAAACAAAAGCAAAAAAAAGTGGTGGCTATCTATCAAGGCAAGGCTGATCAAACTATGATCAATATGAATAAAATGAAACATGATGGCAACATAGAAATCCACAAAAATGAGGACATCCAAGAAACTTGGGAAGAGTTGTATGTAGTGAAGAGGAACAAAAAAAAAGTAGGACTTTAAGAATATTATACCCACTGACTACAATAAAGTAAAATAAAGAGCACAAAGGAGAGACAGAGAGAAGACCAGTCTTTGAGTTGGAAAGACTTGTGTTCAAACCCTCTGGATGCAGACTAGCTGCCTGACTTGCCTTCTCTAAACAATTCTGACATTTTAAGTTACAATTTGCCAATCCCTCTGGAAGAGAAAACTTTCCCCACACTCATAAAAATCACAGGTACAGGCCAAAAAAAACATACTAAAAGAATAATAATTCGGATTAATGTTATGATCAAACTTGATTTGAAAGGACTGATGAGAAAAAAAGCCCTTCCAGGCCAAATACATATCTATATATCTAGATAGATAGATGTCACACCAAAAGAATAAGAATTCAGATTAATGTTTTTTTTTCAAATCAAAAACTTGATTTGAGAGGATTGATGAGAAAAAAAACCTTTCCTGAATAGAGAAGCAATAGACTATCAGCACAAAAGGTTGCATATGTTGTCAGACATGACTCATTTGTTTATTTTCTTAACATTTCCCTTCAGTGTTGTAAGAGAGGCTAAATCAGAAGAGGGGGTATTATTGGGAAATCAGAGTGATGTTTAAAAACATCAAAGCATTAATAAAATATAAAAAAATAAAAGTGTGATAAGTGTCAAATTGGCAATTTTCTCAGAATGGCCAAGAGATGGAAGAAGAGAATCCCAAGGATTTGACATGGCTATAGAAGGCAAATTCAAGGTCTAGACAGGATAGTTATGTAAGAGGACTTCCTAAATGATGAAATAGGGCAGTTCTGGAAAATATAACATATAGATATAAACCACTAGGGAAGGAGAAATGGTGAAAAGTCACCAGTCAGCATCCAACTGTTGTTTCAAAAACTGAAAAAATATGTTTTCTCCCGTTGAGGCGAAAAGTTAGCCAGAGCAGTTCCAATGGTCTTGTGAGAGAACCATCTGCACCCAGATGGGAACTGAAGGTGGGTCACAACACAATAGTTTCACTTTTTTGTTTTAATTTTCATTTTTTCCCCTTTTTGATCTGATTTTTCTTATGCAGCATGATAATTGTTGAAATATGTACAGAAGAATTGCCCATGTTTAAGGTTACTTGCCATCTGAGGGATGGAATAGAGGGAAGGGAGGGAGAAAAAAATTTAGAACACAAGGTTTTGCAAGGGTGAATTACAAATTATCTATGTATGTTTTGAAAATATGAAGTTTTAATTAAAAAATAGTTACCCAGAATCACTCTTGTGGAGAAAACTGGTGAAACGATATATCATTAGAAATGGATCATACCACCAATGAAAAAGACATGGCACCATGATCAACAACAGCCTTAGATCTGAGTCCCTTACCCATCGAGTCTCATTTTTATCTGTGAAGTGATGATAGAGTTCATTACTTAGAGGTGAAGAAAATGCCTTAGAAATTTTAATGTTCATATATTGGATTACTCGCCATTTAAGGGAGGGGATGGAGGGAAGGAGGGGAAAATTTGGAGCACAAGATTTTGCAAGAGTCAATGTTGAAAAATTATCCATGAATATGTTTTAAAAATAAAAAGCTTTAATAATAAAAAATTAACTTTGCTATATAAAGAAATGCATCTCATCTTCATCCTCCTTCTCTTCCTCATTATTGAAGTAGTAACTAAAAGTTAATGAACCTCTCTCAGCCTCTGCTTGCTTATCTGTAAATTGGAGAAAAGATGGAGTAACATTTGCCTTCTCTTTATAGACCAAAGATCAACTAGTCTGCAGTGGTTCTCCCTACTTGCTATCCCTAATTTTGTATCAGAATCCCAAGTGCTTAGTGCTGGACATGGCCTATAGGAAGTACTTAAATGCTTTTCATTCATTCATTCACAGATGACTAAATGTAAGTACTACATAAAAATAAATAAATAAGCCTTATTTGTGCCCTAGGCTGTCCTACAAACAGCATTACTAACAGCTCAAGAGAAGCAATGTCAAAGTGTCTGTCTTAAGACTGGGAATCAGAAAGCCTGGGCTTAATTTTAATCAGCTCTGACATGTGCCAAGCTATGAGACTTTAGCCAACTTATTTTGCTTTTCTGAGACTCCATGTTCTGCAATACGGTCTTTTTCCTGTAAGAGATTAGCCCATAGATGGAAAATGCCATTCACATCCAGAGGGAGAACTATAGAGATTGAATACAGACTGAAGCATACTATTTTTACCGTTTTTGTTGTGTTGTTTGTTTTTTCTTTCTTGTGTTTTTCCTCTTTTGTTCTGATTTTTTTCACAACATGACAAATATGGAAATATGTTAAAAATAACTGTACATCTGTAAACTATATCAGATTGCTAGCTGTCTTAGGGAAGAGGGAGGGAAGGAAAAATATAATCTAAAAAAACAAAGCAAAAAAAATTAATGATGGTAATTGGAAAATAAAAACTATTGAGAAAATAAATAAATAAAATGAGATTATCCCATATCGAATCAGTTACCAAAGACTGTCTATTCCACCTTCTTAATATCTCTCTAATACACTCTCTTCTCTCCTCTGACATTGCCATTCCTCTGGTGCAGACCCCCAATGTCTCAAAACTGGACTAAAACCACAAAATTCCTGGTACCTCAACTCAAATTTCTCCCCATTTCAATCCATTTTTCCTTCACCCACCAAAGTCATTTTCCTAAAACACAGGTCTGACCATCTCACCCCTTACTCAATAAACTCAATGGCTCCCTATTGCCTTCAGGAGCAAATAGAAAAGAAATTAAGGTCTAAGTTATAAAGGACTAAATTTATAAAGGACTCCCCACCAAATGACCCGGTGACATTGAGCTCCTTTTTCCTTGTTTAAGATGTATCATGAGCCCATACTTAGGTGTGAGTAGTGCAAAAATAAACCCCACATAGTCGCTGCATGTTTCCATTGGAACCAATGGCCATGTTTTACATAATTACAATAAATGTAATATATAGTTATATACTAATATGTGAAATATAACAATAAATATAATTTAGAATAATGTGAACTGAAATATATGCAATTGCTTCATGGGATTCATTGTTCACATTAATCAAGATCTAGCAGTATTTATGGGGCAGCAAGTTGGCACAGTGGATAGAGAGCTGAGCGTAGTCAGGAAGACTCATTTTCCAGAGTTCAAATTTAACCTGAAAAACTTATTAGCTGTGTGATCCTGGACAAGTCACTTAGCTGTTTGCCTCAGTTTCTTTATCAGTAAAATGACCAAGAAAAGGAAATAGCAATCCATGCCAGTATCTTTGCCAAAAAAAACCCAAATGGGGTCACAGTCAGACACAACTGAAATGATTGAATGCTTTACTTATACAGCAAGCTGTGAAACCTATACAATCAATTTCAAATTGACACGGTCCAAAACAAATGAGAGAGCATAATCAATGGATCAATCAATTTGCAGTGATTCTATGTAACAGTCACTGTACTAGGTACAGAGAACTACAATATGAAGAATGAAATAATCCCTACTCAAAAAAAAGCTTAAATTCAACAAGGACACACACACACACACACAAACACACACACACACACACACACACACACACACACACACATATATATATATATATATATACACAGAGTAAATAAGTAAATAAAAGGTAGCTTGATATTAATTGCCAAAAGAGTAAAAAGTTCAGTACAAATTAATAATGCCTGATGACATATTTCAATCTTTGAGTCCACAGTCTATTCCAACTCGACAAGAGCTAGGAAGGACATTTTTTCATTAGTCCTTGGAATTCAAGATAAATCAGAAATTTAAACTGAATTCTTATGCCTTTTAGTAGCAAGACTGTGGCCCAAAGAGAACCACAGGCTCCTCTAGCAGCAAGACTTTGGCCCAAAGAGATCCACAGGCTCCCCTTGCAGCAAGAATGTGGCCCAAAGCAATCCACAGGCTCCCCTAGCAGCAAGAATGTGGCCCAAAGCGATCCACAGGCTCCCCTTGCAGCAAGAATGTGGCCCAAAGCGATCCCACAGGCTCCCCTTGCAGCAAGACTGTGGCCAAAAGAGATTCACAAGTTCCCCTCTTATGATGGTGAAGTTTATACTACAACAGTATTGATATTTCTGTTTTGGCCACAAGATCATATATGTCCCAATATTTTTACTCTGGATACAGTTGCTAGAATCCCATGTAAAGTAGCATCATTCTTCCTCTGAACAAAACTCTCTCTGCAAGAATTGTACCATGAAAACAGGGGCAATTGCTCAGTAATAATACTCCTCCATATCGGTCAACTCGGGCAATGCAGAAAATGGATCATTCTTCCAAGGATCTGAAGGCCTTTCTCTGATTCTCTTAATATTTCAGGGCTATCCACATAACTAAGGCTCTCAAAGAAACTCCAATTTGGGCATGACCTTGGTAGTCATCAAGTCCACATCTGAATATGGTTCCTTTCTACAATATACTCAGGATGTAGCTATCCAACCTTTGTGCCAATAATCAACCCCCAGCTCAAGCACAAATTGGGAAAGGAGATTTCTTCAGAAGTCTTCAGAAATATATACATATATATATATACAACTTTATATATGTGTATATATATTACATGTATACCTATATTACATATATACATATTACACATATATTTTACATATTACATATATATGTGCATGTATACATTGTGTGTATACGTATATATTCATATTACTCATATCTTACATATATATTACATTATATATGTAAAAACTTTAATCTGAATTTAATCTAAAAACCTCCAATAAAGAGGGAAACCTATTCACTTCTGCCTGTTGGAGTACCCTAACTACTAGGAAATTCTTCCTTTAGATTAAGTCCCAAGCTCTCTTGAGATTTTTGCTTTTAGAGCAAGTCTTAATTAATTATCCCTTTCCCACATGATATCTGAAGCTGGTGAGAAAGGCTTTTTCTCTTCTTGGAACCCTTGACCATGTTGGATGGCCTCCCACTTTATCAATGCCCTTCCTAAAATGTAACACCCGTTATTGAAGCTTCTGGTCCAAGATGCAGCCCAGCAGGACCACCAGAACCGGGGAGGACAGCATAGAGTTCTGCAGATCGGTTCCGAAGGTTCTCCTGAGGAGACCAGCCTAAAACGGGGCTACCTGAGGGAGACAGGTAAAGCAGCAGGTTGTGGCAAGGTCTAAAGCAGTTCAGCTCAGTCTAATACGGAATTACCTTAAGAGCCCTTTGTGAGGTTTTGGAAAACGTTCAGAGTTTTTTTTTGCATTCCTACCATAAAGAAAACAAAAAGCCCAATCCCTTCAGGTATTCATTCTGCGAACACACAAAACGCTACCTGAGCTCCTCCTGTCTCAGAAAACCACAGAGCAAAGTCCAGACGAGTCTGTTCGGCTCCAGGCTTGGCCAGAACCTGAACCACAAATGCATTCAGCGAAGCTCGGAGATCTGGGAGGGCCAAGAAGAGCCGGGCTCAAAGAACTCTGTGAGCATCAGGGACCGGGGACCGCCATCAGAGTACTAGGGGTGAAAAACACGGAATTCACTTTTTGTTTCTTCACCTTGGGAGTCTCCATGGCAGAAATGAAAAGGCCATTAGCCCCTGGATCAGACATGAGTTCTGACAAAGTAATTGTGCCTGCTTTACCTTGAGTGCCGCATCTGTAAAATAGGCCAAAGGCACAAAGATCCAAGGATCTCCATCTGTGATTCCAGGGAGGAGCAGAAGGAAAGCTGCACATGTGGCTGTGGCAATTCTAGGAAGCGGAGGGAGAGACTGACTGGTTCTAACAGAAATAGGAAGGATGGGGATCGCTCCCATCACGGGAAATGGCACACGCTTGTGACTGACATCTGCATATCAACCATTACAAAACACTTTTCTCATTTTTTCCCCTCATTCCTTACACATTCCCCCTTCTTTTTTGACATAGTCAGGCGCAAGCATTCTTCTATTCAGTGGAACTCCCCACTGCTTGAGCTCTATAAATTGATACTTTTTTAGGGCCCGCCAAGGATGTTATAAATATCCAAATGGCTGCTGGCAGAAAAAAATCATCCCAAACTTCTTGAACAACCTTTGCAATACTGAAAAGACCAATAATACTGGAACTTCCCACTGCTTGAGTTGTTCTCGGGACTAGCCCCTCTCCAATTATCTAAGATCAGAAAAATAAAATCCGCTGTATCTGACGATGGATAACTGATCCTGAAAATAGTCAACCTGAAGCACCTCTTCCAGTGATGTGCTGATAACTGTTTAACAATCAGCTCTCAAAATAAAACACAAAATACTTTTCTCCATCACTTTCTCTTAATGTTAAACATGCAACAGAATAATAAACCCAAGCCCTAATTTGTAGCATTTGCCCTTTTGGGAAGGTAGGGTGGTAAATGTCCACACTAGAAATTTAAATACCCTTAGGCCCTTCCTTTTCCAGGGTGCTATGTCATTATTCTGTCACACTAAAAATAATCAGAAACACAGATAAATTCGTGAGAGAAAGGGAAAGAAAGAAGCTGTTTGAACTATGGGGCTACATATCTGGGAGCTGTTCAGAAGTAGCCAAATCTAGTTCTGGGTGGGTTACTATTTTTTTAATGAGGTGCTAACATGTTGAACCTATAGCGGATTGCTTGTTATCTTGGGGAAGTGGGGAAAGAGAAAAAAAAAAATGGAACACAAGATTTTGCAAAGGTAAATGTTGGCAATCATTTTGGCATGTATTTGAAAAAATAAAATACTATTAATTTTTTTAAAAAGATAAACATGAAAAAATAAATAAATGAGGTGCTAAAATCCCAGAGATTCCTACTACTCAAATACAAATTTGATTAACACACACACATAGCTCACTTCATAGTCAGATCTTAAAGAAAAAGCAGAAATCATTTAGTCTTGCTTTCAAGAATAGAGTTGGGGTTTTGGGGGGAGGAGGAAGGAGTTTCAAATCAATAAGCATTTATTAAGCCATGCTTTGTACTGGGAACACAAAGAAAGGCAAATGCATGGGTCCCTGCCTCAAGAAGGTTCCATTCCAACAGTTACTTGGAAACCACTAAGAGGCTACAAGATTTCCAAAATAAGAAAGTTAAATACTTGAAGACAATTATTATATCCTTACTAGACTTCATCTATTCTTCTCCAGGTTAAAGCATTTCTAGTTTATTTAAATGACCCTCAGGTAGAAGGATCCCAAGGCCCTTTGCCATCAGCACTCATCTCTCCAATTCTCCAATTGATCAATTTTGTTCAATATAGTTTTCTGAAATTAAAGAGTTAATTCCTAGTTTATTCAAATGACCCTCAGGTACAAGGATCCCAAGGCCCTCAGTAGTCACCTCTCCAATTCAATTGATCAATTTTATTCAATATCATTTTTGGAAACTAAAGAGTTAACAAACTGGAGTTACAATTAGAGCTGAAAGGGGAAAACTTACAGGTCATTTAATCCAGTCTCTTCATTTTTCAGATCAGGAGACCAAGGCCCTGGAGATTAATTTACCCAAGTCATTCAGATAACAAGGGGCAAAGATGGCATTCAAAACTCAGCCGGGATCTGCACTAGTTTCTCTACTCTAACGTCATTGAGTTAGTTGGTCATGAACCAGTCTCTTCCTATCCATGTCTCTCTCATTTCGTAAGAATGCAAATAGTTGAACAACTTCAGAGAAGAGTAGTATCTGTTCAGTCTGCATATACTGCCAACAATCCCGGTCAGGTCCCGGCACTGGACCTTGGAGGCCATCATTCTGGAAGAGGCAACAGCCCAAGTCTGACCATGTTATTCCCTGGCTCGAGAAATTTCAGTAGCCTCCTTTTTCCTCCATATTTAAATATAAATTCTTCTAGCCTGGAATACCCTTATTTCACATCATTCCCTATTTTCTTTCAGCCAGTCTTGCCTCTTGTTTCCCTTACAAGACATTTTCATCAGAGACTTTTCTAACTCCTGGATTCTCTACTTCCCTTCTAGTCTCAGAAAAACAAAACTTTCCTGAGCTGAAAGTATGCACGTGCACAAACACAAACACAAACCAAGTCAGGAGTCAAACATTCGATCACTGAAACTCTCCTGATGATGACAGACAGTGAACCAGTGGTATTTTTCTAAAAACACAGAACTTTATCGATTTAGTTAATCACCAACATTTTCTGCACCAAAACTCTCCACTCTAATTCCTAAAATGAAATTTGGAAACCCAACATATCATAAACCATCAGGATAAAGGAGAAAAAAGATGAAGCAGAAAAAAGATTAAATAATTCATATTTTCAAAGAACCTCTTAAATTATAATTTTAAAAGTTGTATAGCATTGATAACTTTATTTATCACAAACCATCAGGATAAAGGAGAAAAAAGATGAAGCAGAAAAAAGATTAAATGATTCATATTTTCAAAGGACCCTGTTAGATTATAATTTTAAAAGTTGTACAGAATTGATAACTTCATTTATCTGGCCTAGAGAACTGAAATTAGGGGCAGCCATCTGCATCCAAAAAAAGATCTAAGGAGAACTGAATGTAAATCAACATCTGCTATGTTCACTTTTTTTTCCTGTTTTTTTTTATCTCTCCCATGATTTTTCCCTTTTGCTCTGCTTTTTCTCTCCCAACATGATTCATAAAACAACGTGTATTAAAAATAAACAGTACAATTAGAAAAAAATTAAAAATTATATGAAATTAAATGAAACTTAATTGAATGAAATTTGGGGCAGCTAGTTGGTACATTGAATAGAGTGAGTCAGAAGACTCACTTTCCAGGATTCAAATCCAGCCTTGGATGTTTGTGTGATCTCAGGCAAGTCAGTTCATCCTGTTTGCCTCCGTTTTCTTATCTATAAGATGAGCCAGAAGTAAATGGCAAACCACTGTAGTATTTTTGCCAAGAAGACTCACTTGGGGCCACTGATGACCAAGCTTCCACTCTCTTGACCTGCAGAATCACAGTTGAGAGCATCCTTGGCAACCATGTTCTCTAACTCACGTCCAACACCACCCCATCGAGTTTCATCTTCCAGTCTTTGCTCGTGGACTTAATAGAAAGTGAAACCCATTCTTCTTCTGAATAATACTGACTTTTTAGGCAGTTTTTTGGGGACCAAACTGGACATATCCAATCCCCCTCCTCCTCTTGATGATCCTTCAAATCCAGAAGCACAACTTGAGCTTTCTCTAAGCTAATTCTCCTTAATTCCTTCAGTCCACCCTCAGATGATTTGGGCTCACAGCCCTTCACAGAACCAGTGTTTCTCTCATTTCCTAGTACCTTGAGGGCCCCTCCTCTGTCACATTCTTCCAACAAATGTCAACAAGTATTTATTAAGTATTTCCATGTGCCACGCACTAAGTCACTGCCAGGAATGTTCAGAATTCACATGAATTATACAAACATTTGTTAGGTCATCTATTTATGAGATACCCAAGACACCATGCTATGGGCCAAATAATGCCAGGCAATCCATGACTCCCCATAATCACTTCCTTGCAAAGCTGGAATTAGGGGTCAGCAAGGTAGGGCAGCTGTCTGGGGCCCAATATAATGCAGGGAACAGCAAGTTTTAAAGGATAAATGCCTACATTTTTAATGCCAGAAATACCTACTTTCTATAGAAAGTGATGTAGTGAAAAGAGCTCCAGATCTGAGCCAAAGGAACTGGATCCTTCTACTATGTTCTGTGCAATCCTAAGCGAGTTACTTTTCTCTGGACCTCAGTGACCTTATCTGTAAAATGAGGATACTGGACTAAATAGCCTTTCAGATCCCTTCCAAAAACAATTTTCCAATTTCCCCTATATATATCCGTCTGTATGTACTTGTTTGTATGCTTGAATATAATCTCATTGAATCATTATATACTTTAAGAACAATACTATATGATGACCAATTCTGATGGACCTGGCCATTCTCAGCAATGAGATGAACCAAATCAGTTCCAATGGAGCAGTAATGAACTGAACCAGCTACACCTAGCGAAAGAACTATGGGAGATGACTAAGAACCATTACATTGAATTCCCAATCCCTCTATTTATGCCCACCTGCATTTTTGATTTCCTCCACAGGCTAATTGTACAATATTTCAGAGTCCTATTCTTTTTATACAGCAAAATAACAGTTTGGTCATGTATACTTATTGTGTATCTAATTTATATTTTAATATATTTAACACCTACTGGTCATCCTGCCATCTAGGGAAGGGGGTGGGGGGAAGGAGGGGAAAAATTGGAACAAGAGGTTTGGCAATTGTTAATGCTGTAAAGTTACCCATACATATAACCTGTAAATAAAATGCTATTTAAAAAAAAAAGAATATAATTTCATTGAAGGTAGAGATTGTTTTTGCTTTATTTTTTTATTCCCTGTAGTTAGACAGGGCCTGGCACACAGTATGTACTTAATGGGGATACTCATTATCTACAGGAACTGTGAGTAGACTGGTCAACTCAATAAGGGCAGTAGATGAACCTTGTTCTGACTCTTCAAGATAATCTTCCTCATGTACAGTTTGTTAATCTCCACTCAAAAACTGGGTTCATATCTCCTTGATGGTACATGAAAGGTCTCTTCTCCTTGATTCACTGACAACATAATGAGAATGAATAAATGCATGAATGAATTGCAGGAATTACTTCCCAATTATTCATATTGTTTGTCTTCTTTCTCAGAGAACCATGACATCAAAGAGGTGATACCATGATATGCAAGTAAATTGGATTTCAATGAGAGGGGGCTATACAAGGTCACTTGCCTCATTTTCTCTTTCAGAGCCATGAGGGTCCAGTGGCCAGATCAGGACAATTGGAGATGGCCCTGGATGTGGTGAGACACCCTGGACCTTTTTAAAGAAAAGGTCCTTTTAAGAGGTATCGATTTGGGCAATCACCCATTCAGTGATTAAGGCTAGATAGGGAAGAAATGAGACAAAGAATGGTCTTTTTTAATTTAGTTTAAAAAAAAAAGAAATCAGTCTGGGAATGGAAGCCCATCATTTAAAAGATGTTCAGAGGATACAAAAAAAAAGCAGTTTTTTGAGGAAGAAATCCCAGCTTTTAACAGCCACAGGAATAATGCTCTAAACCATGAATAATTAAAGCAATGAAAATTAAGGCAGCCCTGAGGTATCATTTCACAGGCCCATCAGACTGACAAAAGATGACAAAAATGGAAAATGACAAATGCTGAAAGGTTAGGGGCTATATATTAATGTATTTTTTGGTGGAGCTGTGAACTGATTCAGCAGTTCTAGAAGGCAGTTTGGAATCATGTCCCAAAAGCTATTAAACTATGAATATCAAAGATATCACAACTAGGTCTAATGCCCTAAAGATTTTTTTTAAGGGAAGTCGGGGGAAGAACACAAATGTACAAAAATGTTTATAGTAGCTCTTTTTGTAGTGGTTAAATTATTAGAAACGGAGGGGATGGCTGGACAAATTATGGTCTACAAATGTGATGAAATATTATTGTGCTATAAGAAGCAATGAAAAGCACTGATCAACTATGAAAGGCTTGGTTCTTCTCAGTGGTTCAGTGATCTAAAGCAATCCCAATAGAGTTTGGACAGAAAATGCCATCTGCATCCAGAAAAAGAACTAAGTATATGTAAATCAACACATACTATATTCACTTCTTTTTTCTGGTTTTTTTTTTTTATCTCTCCCATGGTTTTTCCCTTTTCCTCTGATTTTTCTCTCCCAATATGATTCATAAAGCAATGTGTGTTAAAAACAAACAAACAAACAAACAAATAAATAAATGGATTTTTAAAAAAAAGAAGCAATAAAGGAATGGTTTCAGAGAAAGCTGGAAAGACTTGTATGAAATAGATTTGGACAGAAAATGCCATCTGCATCCAGAAAAATAGCTAAGGAGACTGAGTGTAAATCAACACATGCTATGTTTACTTCTTTTTCTGCTTTTTTAATCTCTCCCATGGTTCTTCCTTTTTCCCCTGACTTTTCTCTTCCAATCTAATTCATAAAGCAATGTGTGCTAACAACTAACAAATAAACAAATGTATTTTTAAAAGCAATGAAAGAAATGGTTTCAGAGAAATCTGGAAAGACTTGTATAAAATAATTCCAAGTGAAGTGAACAGAACCAAGAGAACAATTTATATAATAACAATAATACTATAAAAACAAATACTCTGGAAGACTTTATAACTTTTTTCAACAACAATTATCAACTACAATTCCAGAAGATGGATCATACTACACACTTCCCGATAGAGGGATGATGGACTCAGAGTGTAGATTAAAATAGGGTTGTTAGTTTGGGTTTGTTTTGAACGTGGATAATGTAAGGAATTTCACTTGATTGTATATAATTATAACTGGTTTTGTTTGCCCCACATTCTCAGTGAGTGGAGGAGGGGATGTGGGAAAGTGAAAATTTGGTGATGAAAATAAAATAAAAATTGAATTAAAAAAAGAAAAAGAGGAAAAAGCCAAAGGGATGGGGGTGGAAGGGAATGAAGAATGAGTCAGGGTATTTGGAAAAGACAGACAGATTAAGTCAAGGCTAGTGGGAATCAGAACCACACCCTGGACTTGGCCCTCAGAACAGAGATCAGAGAGCAGGGCTGGGTCCCCAGGGCAGGATATGGTTATTCCCCCCAAGCCCTTCATCTGGGAAGGCCGCAGACACCAGCCCTGAGCTGTCCCTCCGTGCTGGGGAGGGCAGTCAGCTCTGAGTAACCTCTCTCCACCTCGGGCCCACTTCTCACCCGAGTCTCTCCCCTCCTCCTTTCAAAGGTCCATCCAGGGTGTGGTCCAGAGCCACCAG
Organism: Sarcophilus harrisii; assembly: GCF_902635505.1. Lineage (NCBI taxonomy): Eukaryota > Metazoa > Chordata > Mammalia > Dasyuromorphia > Dasyuridae > Sarcophilus > Sarcophilus harrisii. Next base: position 222,339,075 of record NC_045431.1, on the reverse strand, counting down.
CCAAGTCTCACTCAAACATCAATCTTCCAGCCGTAAAGAAGGAGCAAGCCGAGTTTACAGGGCCTAAAGTGCATCTTCTCTGTGGACTGTACAAGTGCCCTAGGTTGTTCCTGTTGCTCATGCATTTCAGACCCCATTTGGGGTCTTCTTGGCAAAGATACTGGGGGTGGCTGGCCATTGGCAAATAGGGGTGAAGTGACTTAAGTCACATGACCAATAAGAGTCTGGGACCAAACCTGAGGAAAAGGAGTGTTCCTGGGCCTGGGGCTCTAGCCACTGTACCACCCAGCTACTTTGTATCCCAACTAAAGGCCTACCTTCTACATTAAGTCTTCCCTAACCCTCTTAATTCCAGAGCTTTCCCCTCTTTTGGATATCTATCTATCTATCTATTGTGTCTTTGTGTGTATATGTAGAGAGAGAGAGAGAGAGATACAGAGAGGGAGAGAAAGAAACAAAGAGACAGGAGAGAGGGAAAGGGAGAGATAGGAGAGAGGGAGAGGGAGAGAAAGAGAAAGAGACAGACAGACAGACATAGGAGAGACAAAGAGAGACTGAGTTTGTCGGCTGCCTCAGGGCCTAGATACGCTTCACAAAATAATCCACAAAATCCCCAAGATGGTGTCAATGGAGATGTGTACAATCTTCAAATCAGAACCTGATCTAGATACTCTTTACACAGTTCCCTGACCTAATTCCTCCTGGTCACCTCCCCTGTATTATACTTACACTGTCTCTATCACAGAATAAGGAATAATCCTTAGGGAGCCTGAAAATGCCCAATAAGTGTGTACTGTCACAGTGCTTGCTATGGAGAGCCACAATCCTTAACCTTGCCTACAGCCACAGACAAATGTATTTTAAAATTCTGTTAAACCCCATTTTTTTCCTTTTCTCTCTCCCAGGTTTTAGGAATACAGGTTTAGAAATAAAGGGTACATTCAACCAAGAAATGAAGAAACTACTATTTGGGATGGGAAATGACTAGTCTAAGGCCACACAGATCGTGGCTGAGCCAGAATTCAAACCCAATCCTTTGACTCCAAATCTAGTGTCCTTCCCAAGGCTTGAGTTCTCTCACATTTCTGGTAGAAGGTCTTTCAGTCTCTGAGACTCTGCTGAAAATAAGAGCAACCACTGAAAGTACTTGATTCTTTGTGAAATCTTGGAGTGGACCTCCAAAGGCAATGTCAACCCAACTGAGCCTGACTGGGTCAATCTGAATAAACATTTGATACCTTCCCACTTCCCCTTTCTGTGGATTCTTCACTTCAGCTCCCAAAACCAGCCCCTCTCTTCCCCAGGTACCCCTGATTGTGTACCTTACACAGTACATTCTCTTGATCTTCTCAACAATCCTTTGAAGAGAGATACTCCAGATGTCTTGATTTTACAGATGAGGAAGCTGAGACTCAGTGAGGATAGGAGAGTCACCAATGATCAAATCACTTAAGAAGCATCGGAGACAGAATTTGAATCCAGAGCCCTTCTGTATCCAAATTAAATACTCTTTATCATGCTGAAGAATTTATGGAAAAGTAGATGTTCTTTTTAAAACCCATCAATTATTGATTCTTAGAAAATACATTTTCCCCAACCTACACCTCAAAGAAATTTAGAAATACAGAAATTCATCTTCATATGGAAAGCTGAGGACAACATGACAAATTTAAGGAAGACCTGGGTTGGAATGCTGCCTCTTACATTTTCTGGCTACTCCTGAGTAAGGGATCCAACTCTACTCCCTCCACTAAACAATGGGATCTTTCATCTCTAAAGTCCAAGACTCAATCAAACCAACCTGCATGTAGCATCTATAGGTTCTCCAAACCTCACTTTCCTCATCTGTTTAAAAAAAAAAAAAAAGGAATTATACTTATTGATTTCTAAGTTTTCTTCTGACTTCTGGTCTATGAGCCAATGCTATCAAATATATATAAATGTGAACTGCTACTATTTTTCCTATCAAGATATTTTTTAAAAATTAAGGGTCAGCTAGATGGCACAGTGGATAGAGCTTCAGCCCTGAAGTCAGGAGGACCTGAGTTCAAATCTGGCCTCAGACACTTAACACTTTCTAGCTGTGTGACCCTGAGCAAGTCACTTAACCCCAATTGCCTCAGCCAAAAAAATAAAAAAAAATAAAGCATGATAAATATGGTTTGACAAAGGTAGGTCCTGTTACATGGTCTCAATGAAAATGTACTTTTCCCCAGTCTATGACCCAATGATATCAAGTATAAGTAAATGTGAGCGACTACTATTTTTCCTCTCAAGATGTTTTTTTTTAAATTAAAAGATGATAAATATGGGTTGAAAAAGGTTAGTCCTTTTACACGGCCTCAGTAAAAATGTACTTTCTCCTGGTCTATGAGCCAATGATATCAAGTATATATAAATATGAACTGCTATTTTTCCTATCAAGATTTTTTTTTAAATTAAGAGGATAAATATGGTTTGACAAAGATAGATCCTTTTACATGGCTTCAATAAAAATGTGCTTTCTCCCATCTATGAACCAATGATATCAAGTATATATATATATATATATATATATATATATATATATACTGCTACTACTTTTCCTATCAAGATCTTTTTTAAAAAATTAAAAAAGGATAAATATGGTTTGACAAAGGTAAATCCTTTTACATGGCCTCAATAAAAATGTACTTTCTTCCTGTCTATGAGACTTAAAAATGTGAGCTGCTACTCTTTTTCCCATCAAGATATATATATATATATATATATATATATATATATATATATATATATATATTTTAATTTAAATATGATAAAAATGGCTTGACAAAGGTTAGTCCTTTTAGATGGTCTCAATAAAAATATACTTTTTTTCTTAAAATCTGAAGACATCCCCCCAAATTTCCTTCACTATTATCTCTGCAAATAGATCCAAGGTCCCCTTCAGTTCTAAACTCACGTTCATATGAACCTTACTATCAAAATTATTCCTTGCCCTACCCCAAATTTCTTTCAGATTCCCGTTACCCCAGTCCTTAGACTTTGGAAATAAATGAATTAATTCACACTGAGTTATCAACAGCTTAAAGATAGCCTAAGATGCAGCCTCCAAGGAAGGTCATATTTACCTTTTAAAAGAGGGTTGCCGGGAGAGACTGGGAAAAGAATGAAAGTTGCAGTAGCAAAATGTCCTGGAGAGGGAGATTTTCACCTTTCCAATGGCCCCTCAAATCAACCAACATCAGTTTTTATTAAGAACATACCTAACTCGGTGCTAGGCAACATACTGGTACAAATGAAGTCCCCATAGCTTGCGCTACTCTCTCCTCCCCTTCAGCAGGAAAGCTAGACTAGAAGATTTGACAGAATCTTTTAGCTAGCAAAATTGATTATAGGGCTAAAGTTATTAATCTGGGATCCTTTTTAATAGTATTAATTTAATTAATTTAATATTATTAGCTTTCTTTGTAATCCCATGTATGTTATCCATTTAAAAACGTTTTTGAGAAGGGATCCATGGGCTTTATCCAAACTGTTAATTAAATCCATGATATACAAAAAAATTAAGAAGCCCTGGTATACATTCTAGAGAGCAATCTGGAACTACACCCAAAAAGGGCTATAAAACTGTACATACCCTTTGACCCAACACCCCATAGAAATTTTTTTAAGTGGGGGGGGGGTAGGGAAGACCTGTTTGGTCTTTAATATTTTTTATAAAGTATTATAAAAGTATTTATACTGGCTCTTTTTGTGATGGCAAAGAACTGGGAGCTTAGGCAAGGCTCATCAATTGGGGAAGAGTAGAACAAGTTGTGTTACTGATTGTAATCGAATACTATTATAAGAAATGACAAGTGGTATATGAATGTTATGGAATGTTATTGTTCTGTAAGAAATGACCAGCAGGATGATTTCAGAAAGGTCTGGAGAGACTTACACGAACTGATGCTGAGTGAAATGAGCAGGACCAGGAGATCATTATATACTTCAACAACAATACTACATGATGATCGATTCTGATGGACCTGGCCATCTTCAGCAATGAGATGAACCAAATCAGTTCCAATAGAGTAGTAATGAATTGAACCAACTACACCCAGAGAAAGAACTCTGGGAGATGACTAAGAACCACTACATAGAATTCTCGATCCCTCTATTTTTGTCCGCCTGCATTTTTGATTTCCTTCACAGGTTAATTGTACACTATTTCAAAGTCCAATTCTTCTTGAGCAGCAAAATAACTGTATGAACATGTATACATACATATGTTGTATTTAATGTATACTTTAACATATTTAACATGTATTGATCCACCTGCCATCTGGGAGAGGGGGTAGGGGGAAGGAGGGGAAAAATTGGAACAAAAGGATTTGCAATTGTCAATGCTGTAAAATTACCCATGGATATAATTTGTAAATAAAAAGCTGTAATAAAAAAATAAAAAAGAAAAACTAACGGGAAAAAAAGAAATGGCAAACAAGTCAGTTTCAGAAAAACCTGTAAAAACTTACATGAATTGATACAGAGTGAATCGAGTGGAACCAAAACATTATACACAGTAACCAACCATGATAGACTTAGCTCTTCTCGAAAATACGATTCAAGACAATTTCAAAGAACCCATGATGAAAACACTATCTGCCTCCAGATAAAGTCTGAACGTAGATTAGAGCATATTATTTTTCACTTTATTTTCTTTTGGTCTGTGTTTTCTTTCACAACATGACTAATATGAAAATACGTTTTGCATGACTACACATGTAGAAACTATATCAAATTGCTTACTATCTCAGGGAAGGGGGAAGGGAGAGAGGAAGGAAAAGAATTTGGAAGTCAACATTTTTTTAAATGTCAAAAATTATTATTACATGTAATTGGGAAAAAATAAAATATTATTTTTTAAAAATAGAAGAAATTAAAGGAAAAAATATCCCTGGCAGAATGAGGCTAGAATGTTGGACCTGGGTTGGAAAGCCCTGCCTCCAAGACATACTTTCTAACTGTGTGACCATGAGCCACTCACTCGATGTCTTTAAATGTCAGTTTCCTTTTATGGAAAAAGAGCAGGTTGGTTTGCATGGCCTTTCAAGTCCCTTTTAGCTCTAACCCTTTGCTCCTTTAAATTCAGGATTTCCTGACACCAAATCCTGCACACTTTCTTTCCACTATACCAAACTTTTTTTCAGCAGGTTCCATCAGAGAAAGGTCATTAGAAGATGCTCCAAAGCAGGGTTCTTTTTCTTAGGGAGAAAAAAAAAATACAATAAAAAGACCAAAAAAGTTCTCAGGACAATATGGGATTTTCCTAGACCATAAAAACAAATGGAAACACATACAGATTTGAAAAAGTCGTTCAAGAAATCCACAAACTTCTCAATCTAATTGGATCTTCCAAAGATAAGCGTACAGAACTCCAGTTCTTTCCTAATCTTACACAAGCATTTGGAAAGAGGCAGAACCAATACTGAAGACCTTCTCACTTTGGCTTGTCAATATTATTTTCAAATGGCATTTGTCAGCCCAGTGTGAAGATAATTTAAGGAGAGCCATTTATGCTGCAATAGAATAGTCTCTGTGACCAGAATATATTTTAAAAGAAAGAAGCAAGAAAGGAGACCCCATGTAATGAACTACAAATCTGTTCTCATAAAGAGTTAAGGAGAGTTATCATTTTTTAGGAAGGGCTATAAACTAGATGCAGGGGTCCTCAAACTATGGCCCATGGGCCAGATGTGGCAGTTGAGGACGTTTATCCCCCTCACCCAGGGCTATGAAGTTTCTTTATTTAAAGGCCCACAAAACAAAGTTTTTGTTTTTACTCTAGTCCGGCCCTCCAACAGTCTGAGGGACAGTGAACTGGACCCCTATTTAAAAAGTTTGAAGACCCCTGAAGAGTATCCTCCAGGACCTCCAGGACATGTCATTGGGGCTGGAGAAAAAAGTGAGGGATTTAAGAGAAAGTGACAAAACTTCAAGTTTTGGAAGGATCACTACACAGAAGGCGTATTTTCATTGCTTTGCTAAGCCTCGGAGGGCAGAGCTAAGAGCAGTGAACATGTAGAAAAGCAAACTTAGTCTACCCCCAAGGTCCTTGCTAGCTATAAATCAATGAGCTTATGATCAATTTTTTAAAAATTTGTATTGTAAGTTACAAATACTTCCATCCCTTGTTCCAGTGTGCCATGAGGGGGGACTCTTTGGAGGGTATGGGTTCAATTAGCTGATTGCCAAGAACTATTTCAACTCAAGAGTCTGTGAAAATCTGATCACTGCATGGTTGCCCTTGAAATATTAAAACAATCAGAGGAAGGTCTCTGATCTCTTGGATAAACAGATGTTGTATGAAACAGAAAAATGCAGAATTGGCAAAGCAGATGGGGGTGACAGTGGCCAAGTCATTGACCTCTGGGGGTCTCAGTTTCCTCATCTGTACAATAAGGGGACTTAGCTAAATGATTTCTAAGGTTCCCTCTGGCTCATCAGGTCAGAGATTAAGCTGCAGAAGAAAAGTAACCATAATGATGTGACTTTTCTACATTATTTTGATGATTTACTATTTTCCTCAAAACAACCCTGTGAAGTGGGTAAACCGAGTATCCCAAACTTCCAGATGATGAAGCTGACTCTCAGAGACATTCATTGGGAGGAAGTATGGCATAATGGGGAGGACACTGGATCTTCCACTGATAATAATAATGAGTAGCATTTACAGAGAGTTTAAGATTCACAGAGTGCTTTATCATTCCTCATAATAATCCTTGAGATAGATGCTATGATAGGAAAACCAATGCAAACACAGATTAAGTAATTCGACCAGGATCAAACAATGAGTTTTCAAACTCAGCTCTTCTCAACTATAGCTTTAGCCACTCCAGTAGCTTTGCCAGCCAGCTGCTTCCTTAATAGTAAGCCCACCTCATCCCTCCGCAACCTTTGAGGGTTGTCACCTGGCCCAGGAATGGTTCTCATCCTGGCCTTAGCAAAACATTATTGTATTATATGCACCAACTATATTATTCTCTTATATACCAAAAAATTACATGTGATCCTCCCTATTTTCCTGACCAGGACGTTCAAGCTCTGAGCTGTCATGACTTGCTCATGCCCTAATCTTGTAAGTAGAAGAAGAAGAAATCTAAAAAGAATGTGGATAAAAATGGAAACTCAAGACAATGTATTTTTAGGTCACCGATGGTCACAGCCTTCCAAGGAGATGCTGAAATATTACAATTAACTAGTTCACGTCAAAGAGCCAGGCCCCCAGTTTTGGCTCCTCCATTACATATGCCCGTGAGCGGATTATTTCAATTTTGCATCTCCTGTAAAGAACAAGGAAATGAGGAAAATGTTATGGTTCTGGCTCCAGTTCTTTGCCTGGCTCTACTCTACAATGGCTGGCCAGATCTTGGCTAGCTGCATCTCCAGCTCCAACGCCAAATTCTCAGGCAGTTTAAGAAATGCTGGCCAGTCATGTCCAACTCTTCATGACCTCATTTGGGGTTTTCTTGCCTAAGATAAAGGAATGGTTTACCATTTCCTTCTCCAGCTCATTTTTCAGATGAGGAATTGAAACAAACGGGTTAAGCTGACTTGCCCAGAGTTACACAGCTACTAAGTGCCTGAAGTCGGATTTGGAGGATTCCCAGGCCAGTGCTCTGATCCACTGGGCCACCTAGTTTAAGAAATGCAGAAGGACAAAAATCAAAACCAGAAGGGACCAATTAACCAAGGTCCAGACAAGGTGAGTTTTTTTTCATGCACACACCGAAGAAGGAGTCTGGGGAGAGAGGAAGCAGAAGGGAACCTCCTTCCCTCTGGCCAGCTAATTTTAACTGGAGGGTAATTGGAGCTTCTCAGAAACTTCTAAGTTGGGCTGTCCCTGCCTCCTGCCCTGACCTATTGCTTTGTTTAGTGAAAATGGGCCTCCTTTGACCAAGGAGAGGAATTTACCAGCTCCCTACAGTAGTGTGTGAAATGTAGCAGCATCTGGGGGGAAAGAAATGCCATTCCTGCCCCAAGCTGTGGTTAGGATTGCCACTGCCGGCTCAACCCAACCAATGCTTCTCAGGCTTGCTGAGTGAGGGCTCTCCTGGGGAGGCCAGAGAATTTAAACAACTCAATGAAACAAATGTTATTACAGCAGTCATTGTGTTAAAGCGATGAATGACCCAGGCCCCATCATTCAGGGCCCTTAACCTGCTTTGCTGGCCCTTTCCCAGGGCCCACAAAAATTCTGTTTATTTTCTTCCAGATACAAATTGGGCACTGCAGGTTTGCCTGACTTAAATCTGGCCTGATTCTTCTGACTAAATGAGGAAGTAATAACTTGAAGCAACTTGACAGAAAGTGCTTTTGCTATCAAAGGACCTGATTAGAAATCCTGACGGCCTTCCAAAGGAAAAATCCTGCCCTGCTCTGGATTCTGGTTCCTCTTGTATAAAAGGGAGGCTTAATAACCTAGAAGACCTAGCCCTCGCTCTGGCTCTTGGAACCCATGTCTTGGAGTCGATGCCTACAGTTCTCTATGGTGTAATTTGTAAAAACTTAATTAAGCCATTTTCTTTTTCTGGATTTGAGTTTTCCTCGATGAAGGGGCGGGACTGATGGATTCCCCGAGTCCCCTTCTATCTCTCCGGCTTTCCCCGATCCGACCGTCCCCTGTGCCAGACGCGTCACCCACTTGGTCAGAGGTGCCAGCTTCAGGCGTGGGCCCCTTCGAAGAGCCCCCCCCCCCGCCCGCCCCCAGCAGACGGCACAGAGAGCTTGCATTTAGTCATATGGGCAAATGGGGGTAATTGAAACCTTGCTGCACCGCAGGATTGCAGAGCCTTCTATAAATACTCCCTACTTGTTGCTGACAAACACAAAAGGATCTCGGAGAGGGAGGAGATGTCATATGACTGGGAGGCGGGACCCCCAATTATCAGCCCGGTTTTTCTAACGTCCCTCTCCCGGTCCCAGTTGGATGGAATCCCGCACAGGTCCTTCCCCTCGAGCCCACTCTGCACGCAGACACATAAACAATAGAGAAGGGACCCGCGAAGGGGAACCGCGGTCTCCAATCAGAGCCCCGAGAGGCGCTCAGAATGGAAAGTGCATCTGGACTCGGAGGATGTGGCTTCTAAATCCACGTCGGACCCGAACACCCAGGGGCCTCGGCAGAGAAAAAGTGATTTCCAATCGAAGGGAGGAGTGTCTGGAGGAACGGAGGGGACACAGCCCCCGTCGGGGGTTCGCGGTAGCCCGCAAGTGCGAGCTAAGGGAGGGGAGGCTGGAAGACCCAGAGTCTGGGGGCTGGCTCCCCCTCCCACACCTCTCCTTTCAGATCCGCTTCTCTAGCAGAGCACTCACGCACAAACAGCCGGGCGGCGTGCGAGCCCTGCCTCAATCGCTCCCACCCGGAAAGCTGCTAATGGGTTTTGTCCCTCGGGCGGCCCTGGGTGCTCCCCGAGGCGAGAACGAGAGCCCCTCCAGGGCGCAGATGCCCCAGGGGTGGGGGGTTGCCCTGTCCACCTACCCGGCTGGAGCGGGCGTCCGGGGGCAGAGCTGGCTTTGTCCCGGGACCTCGCTCGCTCTCGGCCCGCCCCCTCCCTCCCGGTCCCAGACGTGGGGGGCGGCTCCCACTCACCCAGTCTCTGGGCCACCTGGGTCCTGGCGCGGGGCCTCGGGGAGAAAGCGAGCCCGGCTCCTCGGCTCTCCGGCAGCCACGGGGGCAGGCGGACAAGCGTGCGGGGTCCCCCGGCAGCGATCGGCTGCCCTGTCCTGCCCTGCCCTGCCCAGCCCGGCCGGCCCGCGCTCACATCACCCCCGCGGGACCACCGGCCGGGGCCAGCCCGGGGCCGCCTCCCGTCCCCCGGAGAGAAAGCGGGCTCCCGGGCGCGGCAGGCACGCCTCCGGCATCGCGGGGCTCCCCGCAGCCTCCCGCTCCCCCTTTTCTGGGGTGTGCGCGGCTGAAGCGTCTCCCCCCCCCCTGCCCCGCTCCGCCCCCCGCCCCCCCCAGCCAAAGCTCCTCAAGGAGGCAGCGCTTACATCCAGTGCAACAATTTCAGGAAGTCGGAGTTCTTTGACTTGAAAAGCCCGGGAGGATGTAGCAGGTCAAGCGAGCTCCGGGGCTGCATTTCTCTGGCGTGAGACACCCCTCCTCCCCCCAAACCTGGGGCCTCTCTTGCGCTGCCTGCCAGGGGGATCCCAAGCCAAGCCAATCAGATCGCACATCCAGAGGAAGCGAGGTCATGCACGGGAACCGAGCCCTGGGCACTGGGGGAGTGGACTGTCCCGGGCAGGGACGGACACCCAGTAGGTCTAAGAAACCTGGAGGAGGGCTCCGGGGCCCTCCGGTCCGGGCGCGGTGCCCCGCCCCTTCCCCCCCCCCCCCCACCCCCCCAAGCCGAACGTCAGAAATCCGTCGCTATTACCCTGAGCGGCCGGTGGGCTCGCAAACAAACAGCCCACCGGGGTCGCTGGGAGACTTCGCAAAGTCTGCTCCTGTCCTGGAAAAGGCGCCACAGCCCGGAGCAGCAAAGTTCCTGGACCACGATGCAGCCGAGTTTCCCGGCAACTCTCTTCCAGGGTGGCAATTTTCCTTTATATACTGTGCGCTTCCCGGCACAACGCGTCCGGGACTCAAAGAGTTAATGGAGTTTGCAACAACTGAAAGCAAAGCAACCCAAGGGGGAACGAGACGAAATAGAACCCAAAGTGTTATTTGAAAAAAAACAACAAGAACCAGTTTCTTTTCTGCAGCTCCAGGTGTTAAGAACCTCATGCAGCTGGCTGCAGAATTCACTGGTCTGCTTTATTTCAGTACTCTCGCCACCCTGTAGTTAAGCAGGAAACCTTCCAAAAAATGCTATCTGCTTACACATCAGACTTACCCTTTGATGAGAAGCTCCCCCCAAATAATGACTGGCCAGGGTGACATTTGCGAAAGGGCAAAAGCGGTTGTCTTGTTTAACGCTGATGCTAGTCACCGTTTCAGCTCTTGTTTGTCTCACTGTCATTTCCCAAAACAGTGTCCTGATTATAAGAAATGGGGGGGGGGTCTTAAATATCATTTGGGTGTGTGTATGTGCCTGTGGGTCAATCTGAAACTGAGTGCTTAAGAAGTCTGTTTACTCTAACAACTGCGTATTAAGAGCTTACTATGTGCCAGGCGTGGGGTTAGATAGTGAGGATAGAAAGATTAAAGAAGAAAGGAAAAGAGAAAGACTGAAACAGAGACACAGAGACAGAAACAGAAACAGAGATAGAGACACAGAGAGAGACAGAGAAAGGGAGAGACAGAGACAGAGAGACAGACTGAGACAGAGGTGGACAAGGGAGAAGGGAAGAAGGAGATGGAGGGAAGAAAGAAGAGAGGGAGGAAGGAAGAAAAACAATTCCTGCCCTCAATAAGTTTATTTTCTTATTAAAATGATCAACAAATGAACACCCCATGTTTGTCACCCCAGGGTAGCATTTATAAGGTGCTAATTTTTAAAAAATAGAATCCATAATTTTGTGATTGAAAAACAATCCATTCCAACCTTGCTGATTTACAGATGAAGAAATTGAAGGCAAAAAGTTGTGGCTGATTCAAGGTCTTTAAACCGATTGGTTGGTGATTAATCAATCAACATTAGTTAAGAATTCAGTCATACTGGCACTGTTTGAGAGGCTGGGAATACGGACACACACACACACACACACACACACACACAAAATAAAATCATTCCTGCCCTGAAGAAATTTACATTCGATCTGAAGAAACAATATGTTGAGATATAATTAAATACCAATTAAATTAATGGCAAGATATTTGAAAAGCCAACTAGCTTCCCTCAAGTCCCAACTGAAATACCACCTTCTAGGTGCCTAGAGACACCTTTCCCACTTTTTCCCCTCTTAATTCTAGTGCCTTCCCTCTTTTGATTTTTCCTTTTTTATCTTTGATATAACTGGTTTCTTAGCCAGTAACCTCTCTCATAAGTTCATGATCTCTTTGAGGGATTCCCTTTTGCCTCTTTTTGTATCCCCAAACTGGGTGCTTTTTCTGTGCTAAGCACTATTCCTGGTGGACTCAAATAGAAAACCTAAAACAATAAATATCAATCTGGTGGAGGAAAGGAGGTGGAAAGACACCAATAGCTGGGGACTTGGCAAAGGCCTCAAGGAGTTAGCATTTTAACTAAGTCATGAAGGAAGTTTAGGGATTGTAAAAGGCAGAGGGGAGAAAAGAGTACATTTCAAGCTTGGGTCCCAGAACCAGAATTAGGTCACTTTTCACCATATCACTGATTTCCCATATGATTTCTTGCTCAATAGGCTAAGAATTTGCAGTTCTCCCCATCCATGCTTTAAGTTACTGGGCAATTTAGAGAAGTTATTTTGAGCCGGCCTCCCCACAATCTAGTTAGGCAAGCAATATAAAAAAGCAGCAAAAAAGGTCTTGTGTTCAAAAGCATTGCCACAGCCTAAATCTGTGATATAGGACATGTCTCTTCAACTTTTGTGCCTCAAGTTTCTTCAGCATGTTTGGACTAGTCTTTTAGGACTCTTTCAAACTTGTCAAATTCTATGATTCCCACTTTAGGGATCTGAGGTTCTGAGACAATAAGTATCAACCCAGCTAAGTTAGGTAACTTTCAAGACTATCCCAACTTCTCAACAAGTTCCTGGCCCAATGAACCCAACATTAATCCACCTGGGGTCAAAGTAGACTCAGGTCTCCTTCATCTAGAGTGGAAGCTAGAGGGATTAACAATAGTCTTGATAACACAATAACTGCTAACATATTTATGGAACTTTAAGTAAGATAAGTAACCCTATTTGTTCCACAGAACAACTCTGGGAGACAAAGGTTGTTATTGTGCCCATTTTGCTGATAAGGAAACTGAAGCAGGAGAGATGAAGCTGCTCACCATCACACAAGATCCAAATTCGAATCTTCCTCCAAAACCAATACTGTATGTCCTACAGCACCTTGCCAACTTCACTTACACTTCCCCAGCTCTACCAGTCCCCGGGTCTACAACAGCCAGGATGCTATACCTGGTCCCTTTGATTATAAATCTAATTCTCTTTCCACTCTAATACTCTAAGAGATCTGCACTTGTAGCCATCCCAGTATGCTCATTACTGCACTCTGTATCCTACCATAAATGCACCAACATGTTGGGACCTTTTCCTGAATTCACTTGTTACTGCAGGGATGCCAACGGGAAGGACCATTATCACTTGTCCTTTGCTCTCACTATGTGACCAGCTCAACTCCCATCTACTGCTCCATTCCTGAATTAATTATTATACCCCAGCTGTTGTTGTTGTTGTTTTAACCAATGGGAAAAAACCCAAAGAATCTTGCCTCTAGCACTACACAGAGGGAAGGAGAAACACAGACATAGTTGCTGAAGTCTCCAATGTAATGAAAGCCAGCTGCCTTTTCAAGCACAAACAAAAAGGTAATGCAGTTGTAAAGTTAGATCTAGCTATGTCTTATACAATCAAAGTACAGCGCGCACGGGACCATACATCCATAAAAATCGCCATTTGCATACTTCCAGCACAAACCCAGTTACCTTTGATAGGAACAGGAAGTCTTCCTAAGTCACTAAAGTTCAAGTTTGCCTTCTCTGGTTCTTCCAGTTGGACAACACGACTCCTTTCTTCTTTCCTTTCCTTTCTCTCTGACCACATAGGGTATCATACTTGCAGGTTCTCTGCCCAAAGTAATATAAATTTTGATCCCTGAAACCTCAGAAGATATGCGGGGGTTTATGGGCTAGATTTCTTTCTTAAGGACCAAATCTTAATCACTAAGGCTCTCATAGATGGATCAGCCACAGATGCTAGACCAAGCCCTATTTGGTTATTGTTTGGGTCCTGATTGGCTCTTAATGAATATAAATAATTGTTTCTGTTTTGACAAAAACTTCTTTTTGTCCTCAGACTGATAAATATTGATATTCTCTGCCTCTTTTCTCATCTAGCTGTAATCACTGATTGAGTGTTGCCTCAGTCAAACAGAGACCTTAAAAAACCTTTGCTTTAAAAAGGCCAATATTTAGGGCCATCTCCATTCATTCTGATCTCTATGTTGTTACCAGACCCAAATGGCTCTGCAGCAGAAAGGGAGACTGGTGACTTTGCATGGCCCTCCCACCTTTCACTCCAATTCACTTACGAATCATGGTATCACCTCCCTGATGTCCTGGTCTTCAAGAATAAAGGACAGACCTTTCCCAATTGAGAAATTAGGAGCTGGAAAGTTTACTTCGTGGGAGTATTTTGGATGCAATTTAAGAAAAACCTGTTTGTATCCAAGCAGCATTTTTCTTGAAAGCTAGGGTGTTCCCCTTCTGTCCAATTTTAAATAATCCCTTTTGTCTTTTGGAGTGCTGGATAATGGCAGGCCATGTACATTCAGCATGAATAATATTAATGAAGTATTCCTTTCAGGCCTGTGTTTCTTAGTAGTCATATCATTAAGAGAACTTCTGACCTCAGACCCAACCTATGACCCTAGAAAGCCACTTTCCCTTTCTAGACCTCAGTTTCCCCATCTGTAAAATGAGATTGGACTTAGTCTCTGAAGTTCCACATGTACACAGTCTTATGATCCTATAGTCTATCCCTACATGCATATCACCCCATTTAAGCTGTCAAAGGATGAATCATTAGCTAATCATCTCGCCCACAACTTCGTTCTCATAGATGAAGAAGCTGAGACCAACTGACTTGTCCAAATTTACACAACCAGCAAGTAGCTTCAATCCAGCACTAAAATAATTAAAATAACAGTATTTTTCCAGATGGGATCTCATTTTATCTTCACAACAACCCTGGAATGTTGATGCTGTTATTATCCCCATTTTACAGATGGGGATATCAGAATCTGCTTCATTTCTCCTCTTGCTGCAATATAAAAGCCCTCTTTCACTAGTTCTAGTCTCTGAAGATTTAGAAAATAAGATAACAGTTGACAATATGTAACTTCTGAAGTTTATCTACATTGTCTCATTTAATCCTTCCTCTAGTGAGGTGTTTTATAATACTTATAAAGTATTATTTTTTTATAAGTTTTATTCCCCATTTTATAGAGGAGAAAACTAAGGCTGGAGGAGACAAATTGATGTTCCATAGTCACACAGAGTAATTATAAGAGGCAGGAGTCAAACCCAGTTCTTTCCTGACTTAAACTCTCTTTCCACTCTCATCATCCTACCTCTAAAATAGCTGGTCAACATACCCCAAGTCAAATCAACAAGTAGATTAAATGACTTCTATATACCAGGTACCGTGTTAAATGCTGAGAACACAAAGAAGACCTGTCCTTAAGAAGGTATTTATCTGATGGGGGTTAACACTACAAAAAAAAAATCCTATATATTCCCTCATATTCATAGCAGCATGTTTGATAGTAATGAAGAACTAGAGATGCTCACTCTTTGGGGAAAGTGGCTCAACAAAGTATAGCACGTGAATGTAATGGGAAGCTATTCTACCATAAGAAACAACAATTCTGAAGAAGTCAGACACACATGGGAAGACACATGAATATATACAGAGTAGAAACAAGAAAAACCAGAAAAACAATATACACAAGGACAACAGCAGAGAGAATCCCCAAATAAATAACATGTAATATAGTGAACAAACTTTGTTCCAAAGAAAAGTTGAAAATATGTTTTTACCTCCCATCTTTGTAGTGGTGGGACACTACGGGTATAAAATATTGCCTATACTGATATGCATGTTTAATGTGTTGATTAGTTTAGCTTAACCACTTTCCCCCACCCCCACTTTAAAATAAAATCTCTATTAAAAGGAATGATTCACTTGTTAAAGGAAACAGGAGGCTACTGCTAGAAATTAGGTTGATCTGAAAATAGAACATCTGAAAAATTAGATTTTTTTTTTTAAGAAATCAATCACCAGTTCTGAATGTAAGCACTTGTTCATGGATTGGTCATATATCCTTTGCCCTATATATCTCCAGTCTTTAAACCCTTTATGCTAAATAATTATAGTGGGGAGGGGAAGAGGGTGGTTGCTATATGAAATGATCCAATGTAGTCAATCAACATTACTTGTAATAATTTATGAAAATATTGTAAAAAAATCACAAAATGCTATACAAATATATAGTCTTAGTATTTACATAAGTCATCAGGTATTTCTTTAAAACAAAGTTGTGAGTCACCCAAAGGGCAAAGAAGAGGCATGTGGGCAGGTTGTGACACATTACCCACTGATAATTATGCAAGAAACACATATATCTGAAAGATAGCTATGACTAGAAAGGAGATAGGCTGGTCATGAATCATTTCATCTTTAACCCCTGTTCCTTTGCAAGGCCTGTACCTCTCTCCAGAAAGGGACTCCTTCTCCACCTCTATTTATAAAGAACATCCCTAGTTTCCTCTGCAGCTCATCAAGTACCACTGACTATATAGGCTATTATTAATTCCCTCAGGCAGTCATGCCTTCCCCCATCACTTTATATTGCTTTTATATACACCTCTATGAGTACATGTCTTCCTCAATAACTGATAAGCTGCTGGAGGACAGGGACCAGTTCATTTTTATATCTGTATCCCCAGCACCTAGCACAATGCATGAGACACACAGTAGGAATTCAATAAATGCTGATTAATTGATTCTGGAAGCAGTCTGAAGGGCAGATTGGATAGAAGAAAGAGTAAGGGTTAAATATATATATATGATAGAACAGAAGCTTTATTTTTGTCTTTATATTCTCAGTACTTTGCACAGTCTCTGGCATATGGTAGGTACTTAATACATCCTTGCTGCTTAAATGAGGTGTCAAGTTTAAGGGATAACCATATATGTTCCATTCATATCTAAAAGAAATCCCCTCCATATATAATATATCTCCATATATTTTAGAAGTGAGATCATTCATCAGAAATACTGACTGTAAAATTGTTTCTCAGCTTTCTCCTTCCTTTCTAATCTTGGCTGCATTGGTTTTGTTTATGCAAAACCTTTTTAATTTAACATAATCAAAATTATCCATTTTGCATTTCATAGTGTTCTCAATGCCTTGTTTGGTCATATATTTCTCCCTTCTCTAAAGATCTGCCAGGTAAACGATCCTGTGCTCTCCTAATTTGCTTATAGTATCATCCTCTATGTGGCTCAAGACCAGCCTAGGTAAGTTGCAGAAAAATTACCACTTGGTTGGCCACAGCAACACTTGAAGCCCAGCTACAAACTTGGAGGGGCTGTATTCTGTGTCATCGGTGGGTATGGGTGGGAAAGGCTCCTCAAGATCCCACTTATCCCACCTCCTACATATTGTAAATGAGGAAACCGAAACAGAGAAATTACATGACTAGCTCCATGTCAAACAAGCAGGGGGAACAGTTGGGATTTGAACTCAGATCTTCTCTAATTCTTTGAGCTACTTATTTCTTTATATTGTACAGAATCAATGCATGGACTCTCTAAAGCCCCACTCTAGCATTTAATTCTTCCTATTTAACTTTGAACTAGCATATACTCGTCAAGCATACAATTAACTTGATTCCTACATTTTATGAGTGGAATGCCTCCCCAGTATCATCTACGTACTGACTATAGATGGAACATTTGGAAACAACTTCAGAATACGCTCTTTTTTTGTTTGAATGTTTCATGCCCTTTAGTGAGCTTGAAAGGCCCCTGTTTGTAAAAAGGGAGTTGTACTGCTGTTGGAGGCAAGGTAGAAATTCTCTAAGCTTCATGAAATTAACTGCTTGGATTCACCTAGGAAGCATGGATAGAGCACTGGACCCATAATCAAATTCCAACTTAGATGTCTGCTAGTGAGCCATATGACTGAGTCAAGTCTCTGAAGCTCAGTCTGCTCATATATAAAAAGGCAGAGTTGGACTCAAGCATCCCTAAAGTGGCTCTCAGTTCTAAATTCATTTGCCAATTAGAAAGAGTATATATAGACAGAGGGGATGGGTATATATAGAGATAATATATTTTTTTAAATGATGAAATCAAGTAGTGAGAAGAAATGTATTGAATGAAAGGGAAAGGGAGAAGTAGAATGGTACAAATTACCTTCCATAAAAAAAGAGGCAAGAAAAAGCTTTTACAATGGAAGGAAAAGGGGGAGGAAAAGGGGAGTGAGCGAACCTTACTCTCATCAGAATTGGCTGAAATAGGAAATAACATGTCTACTCAATAGAGGTATAGAAATCTATCTTAACCTGCAGGAAAATAGGATAGAAATAGGATATGAGAAGAGAGGAGAGTGATAAAAAAAGAGGGTATATTGGGGGAGGGAGTGGTCAGTAGCAAAACACTTTTGAGGAGAGACTGGGTGAAAGGAGAGAGAATAAATGGGGGAAATACAATTAGTAATAGTAATTGTAAAACAATTTTTGAAGCAAGTTTCTCTGATGGAATATTAGTGTTCTCTGGGAAATGATGAGCAGGATGCTCTCAGGAAAAACAAACAAACAAACCCTGGAAAGTCCTCCATGAACAAAGTGAAATATACTGTATACAGAGTAATAGCAATGTTCTGGGATGATCAGTTGTAAATGACTTTGTTATTCTCCATAGTACAATCATTCACAACTACTCTGAAGGACTTCTGATGAGGAATCCTACCATTCCCAGAGAAGGAACTGATTATTTCTGAATACAGATCGACACATTCTCTATTTCTCTCTCTCTCTCTCTCTCTCTCTCTCTCTCTCTCTCTTTTTAACTTAATTTTTCTAGAGGGTTTTTATTTTCATTAGGGTGGGAAATCTATGTTTTCTTTCACAGCTTGACATTTATGGAAATATTTTGCATAACTTCACATGTGGTTTCTTAATTGTGGGTGGGGATAAGGGAGAGGACCTAGAATCAAAAATCTTAAAAAATGTTTTTAATGTAACTAGGGGGAAGTATTACATAAACAAAAATTTTTTTAAATCCATTTGCCAGAATTTGAACCCTTGTTTCAAAACCCAGTTATCCTCCTATACTAGCCAGGCTAGGCTGACGCTTAGTAAAATTGGCTAGAAATATTGACATCCTTGGATTAAGCCACCTCATCAAATGAATAAATGAAATATTTTGCTAGATGTTTACTAGATATTGGGGATACAGAGAAAAAAAACAACACAATCTCTGCTCTTATTCTCATTTGGAAAACAACACATGGAAGGCTTTGGCTACAAGTCATATAAAAAGGGTACAGCAGCATACTGCCATTTCTTTCATGCCGTTTCCATTGATAAAATTTTATTAGTTTGTGAATTCATTGGAATGGGACAAGGATCACCACACTTGTGCTAAGGCTTTCCAGCTTAGGGTAAAGGATGCTTTTCCATCCAACAGATTCAATGTTCTGTCAGTGGGAATTTCCATTATATATACATGGGCAGGCCAGGGAATAACAATGCCCTTTCAAATGGGATTCCACCGTGTTAAAACATCATCTACTTCAATGGTTCCCCACCGTGGATCCTGGGAAATCAAAGATATATCTGGGGGGACAAGAGATCCTTGACTCCATAAGTGGAACTGGATCTAAGATTAAAACTTGGACCATTTCAACCAGACTTCTATCTCTGAGATTTGCAAAACAATCCTAATTGCTCTTTCTTTAAATCAATCCATATGCATTTATTTAGAACTACTTAGAACTTTAGAACCTACAATGTTCCTGGACCTTGGTAGATATTGAAAATAATACAGACAAAAGATGGGATAGTCCTTGCCCTATTGGAGCTTACATACCACTAGTATGAAATGACTCACCATAAATAAGTCAACATATTGCCTACCTCAAATAATGTCTTGTGCCTATATGTATGACTATTTTTCAACTCTATATAGATTAAAATGTAATTAATAAAATACAAATTCATTCTAAAGCAATATTAAATACATGGTAGTTTTTCTTAGATCAACAGTTAGCAGTACAACTTATATTACGTGGGATTCTGAGCCATTTTTCAACATTTAAAAAGGGATTCTCCAAAACTATTAGGAACCACTGGAGCTCCATCATTTCAGTGGAGTGGGAAGACCTGCTTCTTCTGTTCTTCTTCCCCTGATCTGGTTGACTCCCTTCTTTCCCCTTAGTACACACATGTTCTTTCTCCACTTCAGGAAAATAGCAGAGGATTTCTAGAGAAGGAAAAAACTTGCACTGAGGTCCCAGGCAGGAATGGAACAGGTACTTTCGATGAATGCAGGACCATCTGGCAGTGGAAGAAGGACCGGGGAGTTCTAATGACTAATCACTGTCCAGCTGAGGTTTCCTGGCTGAGGTTCCTGGACAGTCTGTTGGAAGTTTAAAAGGGATTGTTCCTCTGCATTTTCGTGGGAGGGGTGGGATGACCTAGACCCAAAGAGGTCTTAGTAACATGAATCCACCAG
Source organism: Sarcophilus harrisii (assembly GCF_902635505.1). Lineage (NCBI taxonomy): Eukaryota > Metazoa > Chordata > Mammalia > Dasyuromorphia > Dasyuridae > Sarcophilus > Sarcophilus harrisii. Next base: position 222,318,714 of record NC_045431.1, on the reverse strand, counting down.
GGAGATAAAAGGGACCAAAATCCAGGCAAAGAGGACCAATATTCCCCCATATGCACTCATGGGCCAGGTCCCCATGAACCAACTGCTAAGGATCTACTGGTGTTCTTTTGCTTTTCTTTTTCCAAAGGCAGTCCACAGCTCAGGAGCACCTAGAGGATGGCATCATGCTGCAGTGGACACAACCCAAGACCTGGAGCCAGAGGACATGGGTTCCATTGGCTATTTACTAGTTCTGTCACTTGTACGTGACTTTTTCTTGTGTTTTGGGGCAGCATTAAAAATTGTCTAAGTCCTTTGCAGCTAGGGCTTCCATTATCAAAGAGTTAGCAGAAGGTGAGAAAAATCAGCCGATGGTTAGCAGAGCTGATATAAGGGGGAAGTCCATGAGAGAAACCTGCCCTGAAAACATGTAAAGTCTGGGGGAAATATTACCCTTCAAATTTAGACACCTAGAGAGTCATGAAGTAGCTGGGTGACCCCGGGAAATAACTTCAACTCTGGCTTGCTCATGTATAGAACAAGGAGGCTGGATAAGATGATCTCTAAAAAGCATGTTTATTTCACATTATTCTCTCTTATAAACCCTATAGAGTATATCATGGAGGACTGAGATGAATTCAAGCCCCTTCTTTTATCTTGTAGACCTCAAGGCAACTCTCTAAGCCCAAAGGCTGCTCAACTGGTGCTAGCCTGCATTGTTAAAGGCATTTTCTAACCTGGCAGTTCCCTATATTAGTGAAACCATAGGTACTATGTCTATCCTTGTATACTCTACACTACAGTCAAATTTGACTCTGAGGTTGTCCCCTAAAGTTAACAGAAATATTCCCACAGCCTTATACCTGCATAGATTATACTGCATGTATGGAGCACAGTCTACCCTTCCTTCCTTCAAGGTTTGTCTCTGATGCCATCCCCATCACAATCTTTCCCTGATTCCAGCTTTCTCAAGTCTCAACCAAAGCTCAGAGTGTTCTCTCCCATCTCAGGTTTTCTAGTTCTAGTCTGTGAAGTCCTTATCCTTATACTCAGATTTTCTAGCTCTGTTCTGTGAACCCATCATTCTTATTCAGTTATCTTGTTGTCTTTAGTCAACTTTATTCATGAATAAAGATAACTTTATTCAATTGTCTTCTTCCCTTTCTCCCTACCACCCAAGTAGAACTTGAGCTCCCTTATAGGAGTATGTGTGTGTGTGTGTGTGTCTGTGTGTGTGTATTTATATATTTAGCCCCTTATACATAATCTGACAGGAGAAGGATATGGCAGATCATTTCAGCATATTTGGCATGAATACCCCAAATGAGATCATGAGGAATCATACACAAGTGAAACCGAACAAACACAACCCACAAAGTCCCACTTAGCCCTCCCCATTGTCTAATCCTTTAGGGCAGAGGCTGGATTTCACCTTTCTTTATGCCACACTATGCTTAGCACAATGCCTGGCATTCAGGAGTCACTTAATAAATTCCTCTGGATGTGATTTACAAGAATTATTTGTTGAAATAAGCTGGAGCACACACCCAGCACTGAGCACAATTCTTTGTGGGGGAAAAAAGTATGTTAAATTGAATTGCAAATAAATTAATTAGGCTCCTACTTACAGATTTGTAGTCAAAGATGATTAATTAGTGAACTATCCTAAATCCATTAGAATCCCTAATGCCTAGGACAAATGAATTTTTTTAATTCAAAAATACGCTGAAATTTCTAGAGTAATCAATATTGTTCTACTGTTGGTGCTTAATCATAAACCTGCGTTTACTGTTTTTCCTACTACTATTTCCTTTATTTTTTATTGGATATCTAGTAGTGTTTCCCAAAACTTTGTTTTAGATGGTATTGTAATTTGGGAATCCACCACAAAGACTTCAGGCCCTTCCTCAGTTTTAAACCCACTGACCACAAGCTTATAGTCACGCCTTCAATCGGTGAGTTCCAAGCAACTGTACATCAGATAGACGGAAATTTGACATTACTTCCTGTTTTGTTTTCACTGTGGTTACAGGGTCAGTTCAGTAAAAATGGAAACCATACTCTCTATTTTCCTCCCTCTTTACTTCAGAAATGATGAATGTCTTATGGCAAGCACTATGAGCATATGAGTTTGCATTAAGAATATATAATAATAATAATAATAATAATAATAATAATAATAATAATAATGGACAAATTTAATTTCTATAGCATTTTGAGGCTTTTTTACAAAGTACTTTCCACATGGGTAGCACCTGTATTATCTACAAGATCTCCATCTGGTAGATAAGAAAATGAGCTTGATTCCCAGATGAGGAAACTCTTTTATCCAATGAAGTTCTTCGTAAGAATGGACCAGGGTCCTGAGAAAGAGTCCATTTCACAGTATCATGTAATGAGTAGATCATCAGCCTTTGAGCCAGGAAGATCCAGGTTTAAGAACTAACTGTCTCTGAGACATACTGGCTCTGTCATCCCAGGGAAGTCACTTAACCTTTCGATGGCCCAGGTACTTCCAAAAGGCTAAAAGAAACAGAGAAGGTGCTGACCTGAACTGGGAAAGGGAATTTGCTTACCACAGGGACCCCAAGGTCACCGGCCTTCACCACACTCTCCCAGACACCGTCCTGACTCTTAAGACTATTTTCTCCACCATGACGTCAAGTGGGTGCCTTCTCCCCACTTCTCCCTTTTCGGCTTCCTTTTATGGAATGTCCTACCCCCACTAGCATCTCAACTCCCACAGTCTCCCGCTACATCCAAAGGCCATCTCCAGTCGTGCTGATCTGGACGAAGATCAGGAGAAGAAAGGAAGGGTGGTGACTTTGCACAGCTCTCCCTCTCTGCAATCCAATTTACTCCCATGTCATGGTATCATCCCTGGTGAAGTGGCTCTCTTTAAGAACAAAGGACAAAAAAACAGGATTTGGGGGCAGAGACCACCTTTCTTCTTGCTTGTTTGTGTATTCCCTGCATTAATAAATGCTAGATGTCTTGCTGACTGTATTGAATCTGCCAAATGTTACATAGCAAGGTTGCACCATTCTGTCCCATCTCTCATGACACAAATTTTGTTAATAATAATATCAACTCTAGTTGTGTGACCTGGGCAAGTCACAACCCCAATTGCCTCAGCAAAAAATAAATAATAATAGTAATAGCATTAATCAATGAGGCTTGTAAAGAGCTTTGTATATACAGTTTGCCATCTGAGCCCAGCAGGAAGCTGGGCGGCAAGCACTTTATTTTTAACTAAACGCATGATTGAATCAATACAGAGAGCTCCCTACAACAATGCAGATCAGCATTTAGAATCAGAAGCGGAAGGGAACTTAGGCGGTCAACCCTCTCATTTTACAGATAGGGAAACTGAGGTCCAGAGTGGCTGGGCCAAATCACAAAAATGCTAAGAGAGAGAGGAAGGGTTTACAGCATAAAAATTTTACATGGTGCAGAATCATCCTTATTATGGAGAATAAAAGGCCTGCCACCTTAAAGCCTGAAACAGCATTTTCTGACCTACCGGTACAGAGAAAGGAAACAGCACTAGCTATCTGTAGCCCCCCAGCAAAGACGGAAGGTGCAAGGCCAGGAGGCCATTGTCCCTATTAAAAGGAAATTCTCCCGCTTATCCTAGAGGCCCTTCTACGAGGAGGCTGGGGACAGCAGAGTCCAGAAGGCCAAGCTTCTTCCTTAGCCAAACAGCTCAGGGAACAATAGGCTCAAGGGAAGTCAGGACACCTCTGCCATTGGACTTCCCCACCGGAAACCCAGGTTATAATAAAGGGCCTCCTGCTTCCTCTTCCTTAATGATCTTGGGGCAGCTCCAGTCAGGCCCTGAGAATGGCATTCTAAAAAAAAAAAAAAAAATGCCAGATTGGGACTGCTGGAAGCTTTTCTATTTTTAAAGTATTCCGTTTAAACCCAATTAATTACCTTTTAGAAATAAAAGACTATGAGGGAAGGGTACTAAAGAGCACTTGCTGGTTTGGGAGCTGGAAAACAGTTTCAAATTCCAGACTGACGAGTCATTTGCCTTCTAGTTGTGAGTTCCCCATTTTATGGCAAGCTGATTCTCTCTTCCTGTGCACAGCGCCTCTCACTCAGTTACCTCAAGATCACACTGCTGCTGCTCTCTGATTTTGTCCCCGTCCGTCAGCAGCACCATCCCTTTCTGCTCCCTCTCCTGCTCTAGCCTTCCCTCTCTCTGGGCCTTCTGCAGTGATTACCAAGCTGCTTCTCATCCTGAATTTCTTCTTGGCTCTCCTCTGCTTCTTGCATACCTGGAAAAGGGGCTTCCTGTGGGAGATGGTGCATCCCTGAACAAGCCCATTGGGCTAGACTGATGACGGCTCCTTCTGTTTCATCTCCATGACTCATCTTTTGGTCCCTCCTCCTTCCAGACCTCTTAGTCACCAGCTGAGATTTGGGAATGGAAGGGACCTTGGTGGCTAGGAACTACAAAGTCCTCATTTTTACAGATGAGGAAACTGAGTCCAGAGAGAGAACTCACTCACTTCCAGTCATCTGGACAGCTGAGGAACAGCCCCAAGATTCCATCCAAGATACCCTTTGGCAAATCTACTGCTCACCTTTCTTTCGCTGTGAGAGGAGCTCATGTTCTTCTCTGCTGAGAAAGCTTGATTCTCCTGCCAGAGGGAAGCTGTGCTCCTGTTCCTGGGGGTTTCCTAAAACTCTGCAACCTCTCCTTCTTTGAGAGCTGTCATCTGAAAGAAGAGGAAAGAATTCTTTGACCTTCAACAGATCAACACCGTGATACTAGAGCATCATTAGGGAGGGAGGGAAGGGGCCACAGATGCCATCAAGGTCAAGGAAACAGACCTACAGAGCCAGGGCGCTTGGACTTGATGGTTTTATAGAATAATAGCAGGCGACATTTAAACAGCACTTACTGAGTGCTTTACAATAATTATCTAATTTTATATTATTTATATGTAATGTGTATATATGTATATACATTTATTATAGATATATAATTATATATGAAATATCATATAATTATATATATTATATACATACATAGAGATATTATATATATATATATTATTTATATATGTATGTATATATACATGCATATATATACATACACATACACACATATATGGAGAGAGAGAGGAGAGGTCAGAGAAGCAGAACAGGCAGGATTTGAACCCAAGTCTGACCCCAAATGTAATATCTCCCTGTTTTTTCTCCTTTGCCTTCTGTCTTACATTAGTCATATGTACTTTTACTTTTCTCTTCTTGAGGCTAAACTTTCTCAATTTCCTTAATCTCTCCTCTTAGGATCTGGTTAGGAGACTCTTCTCAATGCTCTTTATCATCCATCTGACATGGCTGTCAACATCCCACTTAAAATATGGAGCCTGGAACACAGAATAGTGGGATTATCACCTCCCTTTACTAGGAGGCTGCCTCTTGGTGATACAGCCTGATTACATTAAGCTTTTTTTTTTTTTTTCATTTGTTGAATTGTAAAGGGCCTGTTATTAATTATACTCCATTCCTCACTAAGCAGTAAGGGGCCTCTTCCTCTAGTAAAGGGGATTCAAAAGTCAAATTACATCTTGAATTGTGGGCCAATCCAACTACACAGATAGGAACTTCCAGGGGCAGGCCATAATCAACTCTCATTCATTCAAAAAGCAGAAAGATGCAGAGAAGAAAATAACAGTTCCTAGTGCTGCCCAGCTTCCTTAGCCAACAGCAGTTTCTAGTTTTCTTTGAAGGAATTAAACTACTTAAGAGGACTAAGTCTCTAAGGTTAAATCCTGGCCTGGGGCGACAACAAGGAGTAACCTGAGGAAAACTAGTTAAGGAATCCAAACCAAAGGCAATCATCAATTAGCATTTCTTGAACAGCTACCATATTTCACAAGCTCAAATGGGTACTGGGGATTCAGAAATAAAGAGGGGAATGATCCCACTCAAAAGGAGCTTATGTTCTAATGAGGGAGATAGTAAGAATCCTTCCATGTATTCATCTCTCTCTCTCTCTCTCTCTCTCTCTCTCTCTCTCTCTCTCTCTCTCTTTCTCTCTCTCTCTCTCATTTCTCTGTTTCTCAATCTCTTCCTGTCTCTCTCTCATCTTTCTGTTTCTTTGTCTCATCTCTCTCTGTTTCTCCCTGGGTGTCTCTGTCTCTCTAATCTCCCTTTCTCTCTCTCATCTCCCCCTCTCTCTGTCTCTGTCTCTTTGTGTCTCTTTCATTTCTCTCTCTCTCTCTCTCTCTCTCTCTCTCTCTCTCTCTCTCTCTCTTTCTCATTTCTCTCTGTCTCTCTCGTCTCTATCTGTCTATCTTTCTGTCTCTCTTTCTCCCTCCCTCCCTCCCCTTGTACTCAAAATAGAAAGAGAAAACATGCACAAATATACTAAATCATTAAGTAGCAGGCAGTTTGAGAGGGAGAATCCTTCGTGACAATGCTTATGAATGATCTTAAGCTCCTTGACATCGCATCAGGAAGAAAGAGAAATTGCAAAGGTATTTACAGATTTGGGGGTAGACAAGATGTACTCTGTTAATGGGAAGATCACTAGATTCAGGGTCATGATTTAGTTCACACTGAATGAATATGAAAAGTCCCATAACTTTAATTATTTAAAGTCTTTTAGATAACTGTCATATGAATAACTAGTACCATTTATTGCTGCTGTCACTAGCAGGTGAACTCCCTGGTGGGATCTGAGGTTTTGCAGTCAGGCTACATCCAAATTTCAGGCTGTTGCTTAACTCATTGGCAACCCAGCTCTGGGTGGCTAAAACCACCCCATGTCACGTGGGATTTCTTGACGCTCTGGGTCTGTCACATGCCCCTGACCTTCTGCTTGGTGTTTCAAAGGTCCTCTTCAGACACACAGTTCACATCCTTCTTTGTTCTTTGGGTTAGCATGGCCCGAGAAGATAAACACACTTCCCTTTCTCAGTATTTCTCCTTTGCTATAAGGCACTATGGGTAACTCACTGGAAAATTTCCAAGTTATTCTCTTACACACAGCATGAGATCATGAAAACAATGTCAAGTTTAAAGACAGCAAGGACTGAGTGACAATCCTGCCCTGATCGCTGAGTGATCAGGAGCAATCACTTCATTCTCTCAGTCTCAATTTTCTCCTTTGTAAAAGGGGATAATAAATTCATAGTATCCAAACTGGCATCAATATGGTGGGAACCCAAGGAGATAACACACATTAGACATTTTTTCAAACCTTCAAATAAGATATGAATATCAGTTCTCTTAGTTCTTATTCTTCTTATTATTAAAAGTCAATTAAAAATTAAATTAAAATTTTAAAAATTAAAATAATAATAATTATTATATAAAATATTTTAAAATGTTATTATTATTATAAAAAGTCCCTGCCATGGTGGCTGCAGGGCTGGCTGAAGAATCTGGACAATATGGATTAATTCTACCCTCTGATCCCAAGTAATTTATGTAACTTTTCAATGCCCCAAATGGGCCTCTAACATTTTAAGTTGCATAAAGTCTACATTAGTAAAGGCATTATCCTAATTTGGAACTCAAAATTATTTTTAAAATTTTAATTTTTTTAATGTAACTGAGAATAAATAAGATTAAAGCATTCTTTTTTAAAAAATAAAATAAAGGAATTTTCTTTAGCTGGGAGTTCCCTGCACCACTGAAATTATAGATCTGTTTGGAGGGCAGGGGAGGAGGTTATTCTCACCATCACACCTTCATCATTCTCCAAAGCCACATCACTCAAGGACCGAAAGACTTTCTCTGGAGCTCCAGCCTTCAAGACCCACATTCAATGAAACTTTTCGAGATCTGCAAATCTTTCTATGAGATCGTCTCTTTTTCTATTGTCTCATTCAATCAATAAGCAGTTAGTAATCACCTATAAAATGGAAGGTTCTGTATTTGTTTCTGGTAAAAAAAAACAAAACAAATACAGTGAATAAGACAATCCTTACCAATGGGGAATTTGCATTCTCAGAGGGAAGACAAGTCCACAAATAAGTACATATAGAATAATTAGAGAATAAATACAAGGTAGTTAATGAAAAAGCAGCTTGAGGGACCCCGACCTAAGAGAAATGGAGAAGTGCATTTATTAAGAGTAAGTTTTTTCTAAATCTAAGTTGGTCTAAAAATCGGGTCCATTTAGTTTAGGCAAGTACTCAAAGATATTTGCCTACATTGACCCCTACTGGTGAGATAAGCAATACATGAAATATTGTCTAATCCCTGATTGCTGGATTAAAAAAACTTCCTGGTTTTCATTTTTATTTTTATTGTTCATTTTTCACTTTTATTCACTCTGCACCCAGTCTTACAGAGCCACTTTCTTTAATAGGTTGGTCCTAGAGCAAAGATACAAATTGCACTTATAAATGGGGGAATTTTGAGAATAATTTTTTAAAATTTTATTGTGTATATGGAACAGATGCTTTTTGGTCTTAGTTACCTCATCAGTCATATATGAGGGGGTTGAAGCAGGTGAACTCACTGAGGCACACTGAGGCTCTACATTAAAGACCCCTTGTAACTTTATCAGGGCCTCCAGACCCCTGCCTGACCCAAACCAGAGGGTCCAAGGGGATGCTATGTTCAGCCGGGTCAGGTCATGGGCAGGACCAAATTCACTTCTGTTCGCCAGGCTCCATTTGTCAGGCGGGGAGCTGTACTTTTCGATGATGGAGGGTCTGTCTAGCCGGTCAACCTTGCTCAGCCTCCCTGAAACCAGGGCCGGCCGGGGGCTCATATTTCACTCTCTCCTGCTGGGAAACAGTCAAGTGATAGAGATGGATGGCACTTGTTGGTGGCCTAATGTTTCAGGTGAAGGCTGCATGAAGGCTTAATAGAATTAATTACTTCTCCGCTTTCCAAGGTGAACGGAAACGGGAAGAGACACTCGACAGCACAGGCAGCTTTAGACAGATGGACCAACAATGCTAACTAAGTGCTGCAAATTTCCTGGCTCTTCCTTGGCTTGTGATTTTGACAATCAGTGACCAACATTTATTACAGACTTACTGTGTGTTGGACTCTGCGCTAGGTGCTGAAAAAATTAAAATAGCCCCTGCCCTCAAGAAGCTTCCATTCTAACAGAGGAGACAATGACAAAAAACTGAAAATAATTCCTGCCTTCAAGAAGGCAGAGGAGACAATGACATAAAAAAATGAAAACAACTCCTGCCCTCAAGAAGCTTCCATTCTAACAGAGGAGACAATTTGACATAAGTAGGCAAAGGAGGGTCAGGAGGGGTCAGATTTATAGGAAAAGAAGTAGGAGAGAGCCATGTCCTGAAAACCCGGGGGGGGGGGAGAACCGACCCAGAAAGTGCCCAACCAGGTCGAAAAACTGAGAAAAGGCCAAAATTTGGCAACTCTATTGAGAGGAGGTTAGCTGTTGTGGCAAACGAGGAAGAGCATCTGGCAAATTATGAGCAGGGAAAGAATAGGATTTGAATTAAAAGATTCTAGGTTCAGAGGGGACCCTATAAACTTTTGAGTTTAGCCTCCTTGAAAGGAAATGACAGTGTACAGGTGAATTGAGGCAAATAGAAGTAAGGGACTTGCTTAAGATTATAGAGTTAGTGTCTGAAGTTGGATATGAACTCAGGAAGATGCATGTTCCTGACTCCTGGCCCAGTGCCCTGTAGCTGCTACTGGATATTTTGAAAAAAAAATTTTTTTTTGAGGAAAAAAATGAGAAAATCCTGCATCTCCTTTGCAGAAATGAAGACTACATTTATAGAATAAGCCACAGATTCTCTTCACATGTAGTTGCTTATTTGAATGAATTGCTTTAAAAAAAAAAGTCTTTAAACAAAGTTTCTATAGCTCCATTCACCATCTGTGGAATTTTCTAAAACAAGATTATCTCTCCCTAACCACCGCTTCCTTAATCGTACCATCTCTCCCTATTATGTCAACTTGAAGACAAGGGAAGGCAGGGGACCTGTATTGGTAGCACTTGACAGTGCTTGATGCATAGGAGGCACTTAATAAATGCTTATTCATTTCTTTATTGTTTATTCACTCCCTTAAAGTTGAGAGAGGGCCAGGAGGATACATATTGGAGGAGACAAAAAAAAAAGCAAAACAATTATGATGCAAGAAAAAGTAGAAGTAAATGATCCAGACAAAATATTTTACGAAATTCCCTTGGAATGTCAATAAGGATGGTGCCCTAGTGGAAGTGACCATTTATGTTAGGTCTTGAAGGAAGAGAGGGTCTTTAGGGGGAGGGAATGGGTGAACTGTGAGAGAGTGATGGAAGGCTGTATCACCCATGAACAGAGGCATCCAGATGTCCCCAGGGAAAGCAACGTGTCTTCAAGGAATGAATTCTGCACTAGAATCCAGAGACCTGGTGTAGAAATGTGGTCTGACTTATGAGCTGTGGGATTCTCTCTCCAGCCCTCAGTTTTCTCATCTGTAAAATAACATTTGTGCCATCAACTTCATAAGTGACACATTGATGTCAAAATGTCATATAAAAACTTCTTTAGTTAACTATAATTATTCACTTCTTAATAATAATAAATCTGTCAGAGGAACTACATGAATCCAGCAAACAAATAATTAATTTTCTGAATTCATTGAGACACGTTTTTATTTTAAGTTCTGAAGTTTGGGCTCTGAGCCAGACCACCTCCTTCCTGCTATTCTTAAATTCTAAACAGCATCCCCTCTCTTTGACATTACTTCTGGACACCATGGTGGGGGTATGAGGAATACGGAGGTCCATGGCCATTCCTTGGGGGTCAAAGGCTGAAGAAAATCATACCTATCAAATTCTAGTTCCTTTATACAAATGAACTATGTCACAGGGCAACACCAAAGGGCAAGCTTGAAGGGAAAAAGAACCTTTTATAAAGTAGACTGGAGAGCAAGGGGTATTTGGTTACCCCAGGATAACAAGAGGGGAGGGATGTCACCGAAGCAGAGTCTGGGACCATCACTGTCCCTCCAGTGGCCCCCAACTGATCTCATGATCTGAAATATCATTTCCTAGCTTGGGCTGCTGGGAGAAGAGCATAATCAGGGAGGAATTCACAGATGTGGTGCTGGCGGCTCGGTTCCCAGGAATGCTGGGTTATTTTGGGCAGATTATTTCCTTTCTGGATGTCTATGAATTCCCATCTAGAAGTTAAACTTAATAATCGCCTCCTCTTGAGCTCTGACAGATACCAAGTCAGGAAAAAGGCTGCCAGGGCCAGCATCAGAGCATCTTCCAGGGTATTTTAAGCAAAAGGGTCTGGGAAACCAACTTCTAGGAAGATTTCAGGCAAAGGATGGGTCCATTGGAGAGTAACACTTCTCACCCTCCAAGGCAATTCCATTCATGAGGAGGTGTATTAGTTCGGGATAAAATGTAGCTGATTCTCCAGGGAGAGAAATGCAATTATAAATTCTCACTCTCTGTCTACCCTTTGTAGAAACAGAGTTTTATTATCCATGATGCATTGGCTATAAATCGATTAGCTACTAACAATAAAATGCTATAAATATACATTTGACAATTATAGTATGACTCACAAATAGACTAATAAAGAGGCAATGTGCTTATTATAAGTTAGAAAACAGTCTAAATTATAGAATTTTTAAAAAAGGAACATCATTTTGATTTGCTCTAAAGTTAGATAAATCCAGGATATTTCTGGAACATGATCTTAGAGAACTCATTTAATTCTTTGAGTCTCAATTTTGGCTCCTAAATAAATGAATATAAATGACGAAATAACAAAACAAACAAAAAAGGAAAATCATTTTTGTTCTCCACCACATAAAATCAGAGGGCTTAGGTTAACCCAGTGTAAATGAGAACTAAATACAATTCAATAAACATTTATTTAATGCATTCTATATTCCAGGTACCAGAAAAACAAATATAAGAAATGACAACTAAGTAGTCCCTATTGGAGAGTACCACTTCTCCACCTCAAGACACTTCTGGTCTACTGGCTATAGGATAGAATAGATGGAACAGTGAGGCAACAGTTAGAATTCCTTGTTCTACTCCTGGCTCTGTAGCTAGCTATATAGCCTTAATATAGTGGAAAGAAGGCCAAGTTTGACTTGGAAGAATATAATGTTAGGATTCTATAACTGCAAAGAATCATCCCTAACATTGACATATTGCTTTAAGGTTTGCAAATTCTTCCTTTATATAGCTCCTTATCTCTTTGAACCCTCCCAATGGCTTTGTAAGGGACATCTTTTTTGGGTCCAGGTCCTGTAGATTCTACCTGTGCAGGAAGTTCCAGATTGGGAAACTGTCTCAACCAACACAGATCAGAAAGTGTTCTTTGCAAAACAAGGTCTTAAAAGTGTTCTGGGGGGGGATTCGAAATTAAAAGGCTAAATGACCAGCTTCAGGTCTCAAAGCCATTCCATGTCAGAGGCAAGACTTAAAATTAGGGTATTCTGATTCCTAGGTAACCCTACATCTAATTCTTTTCAGTGGTTTTGAACTCAAATAAAAATCTGGATCACTAATTGTACATAAGGAACCCTTTGGGCAGTTAATGACTTGCTTTGAAAATGTGATATTATCTATGACTTGTATTTTTACTTGTTTTCTTAAATATTTCCTAATTATATTTACTTTTTTTTTTGGCAAGGCAATTGGGGTTAAGTGACTTGCCCCAGATCAGATAGCTAATAAGTGTTGAGTATCTGAGGCCAGATTTGAAACTCCAGTCCTCCTGACTTCAGGATCAGTGCTTTATCCACTGCACCATCTAGCTGCCTCTTATTGATTACATTTTAATCTGGTTGGGTTTGGGTTACATCAGAGCCCTTTGGGGCTGACCCCTCTGTACTACACCATGCTTCTCCAGCATGAAGGAGATATGTACTACAGGTATTATCATCCCCTGTTATCAGATGATGCTCAGAAAAGGTAGGTAACACTTAAGCACATATAGAAATCAAGGAAGATTAACTTGGGATACACAGGTTCCATTTGAGAACTTCCTGAACTGACAACAAAGAACAAATGAAAATTTCTCTCACTTTCCTTTATCCCTTAGCACTTTGCTCAATAAATCATTGGGTGAACCAAAGAGAGAATTAATGAATTGAAGTAAAAAATGATTGGGTTAATAGATCTCACAATTTGAGGTCCTGTCAGCTCAAACCCCATCTTTTGGGCAAACATGTTCTGATCCTGCCAGTGAGATGGCCATCCAACTACCCTATATATGCCTTTTATGGACCCAATTACTTCCTTGTTGTCTCCCCCATTCGAATGCAAATTCCTAGAGGGCCAGACTGATTTTGCCTTTCTTGGTACCTCCAAATTTAGCTTGGTACCTGGTACATGGTGAGCATTTAATAAATGCTCAGTAACAGACAGGGGTCTGCAGGTAGTAGAAAGAGAAGGGGTGGGCATATGGATCAAAAACTCTCAGAAGCCATCCAGTTCAAGCTATACTGAAGCAGAAATTCCCTTTTCTCTATCCTCAACAAGTAGTTGCCCAGCCTCTCTCTGAAGATTTCTAGTGATGGACAACTCAAGTTGGTCCTCATATTCAGTCAATCTTTCCCCTGCATCTTCCACTCATTGAACTACCCAGTGGTAACACGATGATAATGATGATGATGAAGATGCTAGTGAGCAGAGTGCCATAAAAATATTATTTAATTTCAATCTCACAATAAGCCAAGGAAAAACAAATCCCGTCCATTTTTCACGATTCTGCTTCTGAGATGCTTATTCTATTCTGGTTGTTTCCTTTGGCAGGGGGAAAAAAGGAGGAAGGAGCTCATCCCTAGAGGGGATGTTAATGGGTCTGGTCATAGGTCTGGAAATGCGAAGGGATATTTTAGGTAACCCAAAGAAGACACTGTAGTACAAGGGCAGGGAGCTGAATTTTGTAGCAGAAGCCCTGGATTCAAATCCCAGATGTTCCATTTACCACCTGAGGAACCTTAAACAATTCATTGAACAGTTTCTTTATTTGTAAAATGAGGGAGATGGTCTGCATGAGCTGTCCAAGTCTGGGACTTAGTCCAACCCTTTCATGCTTTAAGTGAGGACACCGTGAGGAAGAAACTAATCCGAGGTGAAGAACAGAGCCAGGATTCATTCCAATCTCTGTTCTCCTTCCTTCCACCATTGTCAGTGCCTTCCACCTGGCAAGTTCTCCAATTTATAATGTATGTATCCCGAATGCACAAATACATTTGCATGCTATCACTCCCATAGACTGATAGAAAGAGGAATTATCTGTTTATTTATCCAACACTTAGCAGAATGCCTGACACATGCATGGTAAGGATTTAACAAATGTTTTTTGTACTTGGGCAAAGCTGAGAGAAAGAGACGGGAGAGATGCATGTTTGTATAGGCTCTTGCAGGGCCAGCTCGCAGCTTGAGAGTGAGCTGCTGACTTGCAAAGCCTCGCTAAGTCCTGTACCCCATCAGTTCACTCAGCTGGGTAAGCAGTAGACAGCTCCCAATAAAGCATTGGAGCAATTTAAGGAAGCGATGCCCCATGAAAATTTAAACTCACAATCGTGTTCAGAGCAGGGAAGATGAAGCAACATTGAACAAATGCAATTTGTGACTTCCCCAGGGATCTAACTTATTTTGTTTCTGCTCGTGGTTTCTTATAAGTCCTTCAGAGTAGTCTTGGATCACTGTATTGCTGACAATAGCAAAGTGAATCAAAACTGATCATTCCACAACATTGCTATTATTTTGTGCACAGTATGTTTCGCTTTGCATGAGCTCATGGAGGACTTTCCAGATTTTTTCTGAGTGCATCCTGCTCATCATTTCCCATAGAACAATAGCATTCCATCTCAATTTATTCAGCCATTCCCCAATTGATGGACATCCATTCAATTTCCAACTCTTTGCCCTTAGTTAAGAGCTGCTATAAATATTTTTGTTCATCAATTGTATCAGAGTCCTTGCTGTCTCTCCTGATAATAGCTCTGATATTTTTATCCCTTAATTGACATACAATTGATTATAGGTCCTTTTTCTTAAAAAAAAAATAGTGGTTTAGGTCAAAGTGGGTTAGGTCAAAGGGTATACATGATTTTATAGCCCTTTGGACATAATTCCAAATTGCTCTATACAATGGCTGAATCACTTCACAATTCCACCAGCAATGCATTAATGTCTCATTTCCCCCACCTTCCCTAGAAGTTTATATTCTAATGGGAAAAGACAGCCCTTCAAAGGAACTTTATTTATTTTTTATTATTAAACTTTTTATTTTCAAAATATATACATAGATAATTTTCAACATTCATCCTTGCAAATTTTTGTGTTCCAAAATTTTCCCTCCCTTTCCCTCAGTCCCTCCCATAGATAACAGGTAATCCAATATATGTTAAACATGTGCAATTCTCCTACACGTATTTCCACAATTATCATGCTACAAAGAAAAATCAGATCTGAACTTTAGCCAAGAGGTTAGGAGTCTTACCCAGGTCACATAGCCAGTATTCTGGTTTTCTACCCACTATCCTTGCTGACTCTCTCGATAATAGCTATTTTATTTGCATCCCTTAATTGAAAATACACATGATGATAAGAAATAACAATGTCTAATGTGTTTATGGATTGAGACCCTTGTAATTATTCTTTGGTGAACTAACTAAAGACTAATGCATTGCATGAATCATAATCTTGGAGTCTAAGCCCGTGTCAGAACAAAAAACAAGAAACCGTCCAGCAAAGAACCACATTAACAAAGCTCCAACCTGCAGACTAATCTTAAAGATAATTATTTAAGGGAAACTTTCCCCCTTAAATAGATATCACATAAGTATTTGGTGGGTTTTGATCCCTAAACTTAAAACATAAGGTGAGTACATTCAAAGCCTCTTTTAAAGGCATGTTAATGACCCATTCAAGGAAGATTTCATTTAGCTAACAAGTTGTAGTCACAATTTGTTAGTTGAATGAAAAGGATAAAAAGAAATACAAGATATTAATAAGTTAATGGTTCATTCATTGACCTACAGATTGAGAGCTGGAAGAGATCTTGGAGGTCATTTACCAGTGAGCTGGGGATTGTCCTTGGTCACTCAGGGAGCAAAGGGTCGACCCTGGTTTTGAACTCACAGCCTTGGTCTCCAAGTCCCAGCCTCCTTGTGAAGGTTAGCTAGGAGGGAGCTTTAGAGTAGCAAGTTTCTCTGAGATTACAGAAAGAAACTACAATAAGCCTCTCCTGACCTAAAATGTGAATCCCAAAGCACAAGTCATATTCTCCTGCTATGAAGAGGCTTTCATAGGTTTGTAGAGCGCTTGGAGACACCTTCAAGCAAGGATCCTTAAGGAGTTCATTTTGAATTTCGTTCTCTTTCTGCCAGACATAATGACTTTGATCTAAGCATCATCACCAAGTCCCACCTGGACTGGCCCCAGGAGTTTCTAGGACATCCCAACCTCCAACATTGGCTTGAAGGTAGGATGAGATCTGCCCCACTGGGACACAAATGAGAACAAAACAAGATGTCTTATTTCATTCTATTTTCAGCATAGCTTTCCCAGATTTTATCTTAGCTGAATCTTACCTTGGACAAATGACTTGACCTTTCTCCATTTCTGCTTCTGTAAAATGAATTCCAAGTTCCATTCCAACTCTAATATTTACAGAGATTTTGAAAGCCCTAAGTGTCGCATTGGCGTAGATCTAGGAAGGGGACTAGACTTGTGATTTCACTGCAAAGGGGATCCTTAGTGAGGAAACCAAACTGAAATCTCCCTCTAACTTGGAGTTTTCAAGAGATAAATAGAACATAGAAGTGAGGTCAGATGCATTTATTAAGCACTTATTGTATGCCAAGTTGCCTAAAAATAATAAATAAAGGCAAAAAACATACATTCTAATGGGAAAAATAACACTGAAAAGGGAAATAAAAAGGGATGGGGACAGTTGATGTTTGTTCTTTGTTTTCAAAGAGAACTAGTTATATGATGGAGTAATTTCTTGACTCATTTGTGAACTGAAATTTAAGCGAGGGAGAATTGTACAAAGCTTCATCCTTTCTTCCAGAGTCAGTGAAATACAGTGGCAAGACAAAAGCCAAGATGATTGGCAATGGCCCAGGATGCAATGGATGACCTTGCCATCTTCCATTTCTGACCAAGCTCCATCACAGCACCTGCTTCAGCTGCCTCCAAAGCCATTGGAACAAATTGTTCTCCTCTGCCCATTCCCCTGGGGACGGCTTCACTTGTTTGAGGTAGACATCCCATAACTCACAGACAAACACATGGTCTGTGGGTTACCCTTCACCTAATTTAATCTATCTGCTGGGATGGTTTATTGAGGTCTGACTATTGCACATGCTTCTTGAAGCCACAGGCAAGAGCTGGGTGAAAGGTGGACACTGAAGGTTGATGAGCAGCTCTGAAAGGGGCTCAGCAAACCCTCACACCAATGGTGCTGGTCCTTCCTGAATCCCTTTATATCCCAGACACTCATTCAGAGGCATGGTGTCCCTGTCATGAGGGAAGGGGAAATGAAGGTTGGCTTGTCTGCATCCCCACCCACTCCCAAATGAAGAGATTAAATGATTCCTCCTGGATCACAGAATTTTTATCTCTATCATTCTGTGTTGGACCATCACAGAATTATAGAGATAAAAAACATCTTAGAGACAATATAACCCAACTCCTTCCTGCTAAAGATCAGGCAATATATTAAATCAAATCAAATAAAATTAAAAGAGCTAGGAGCCTCTCTCAAGCTTGATGGTGGACAGGGAGCTGGGAGGTGAGATGGGGAGAGGAAAGGAGAAGAGATGAGTGGAGGAAAAAAGAGGAGGAGAGGAGAAATCTTTTTTTTTTAGATGAACCATTAACTTTTAGTGTCTTCATGATCATATTAAACGAGTTACTTTCTAATTATACTGGAAATAAATGTTAACTTGGTGTTCTCAGGAGCATCAACATCTGGCATTGCCTCTGGGACCATAGGATACACATCTGTCACTACAGCAGCCAGCAGCTGCCTGTACCAAGCCCTATGGTAACCAAAATAGGAAAGGCTCCCTCAGTTTACAGGAACTGAAAAGGTAGGACATGCACTGGGGCCCCAGACCAAGAATCCTTGCTCTCCGCTCTGCTTATGGTTATTTTCTTGGAGTTCATGCATGTCCCATGTTGGTGACAGGGGAGATGATGCTGTCAAGGGAAAATTTGGAGGGATGAAGGAGAAAAGAAGGGATGGAATAGCCGTGGGCAAAAATAGAAAAGGCAGATAGAGCCTGACACACTAGGGAATCTAAAATGTTTAGAGCTAAACTTTCCACAGCAGGTCTCTGCTAGGGCTGCCCTGCTATAGACCTTAAATGGGGTCAGGTTTCTTACTGGGGAGAAAACTGGCCAGGAAGATCCAGGAAAGAATCCAACCTCAGAGACCTATGAGCTGTGTCTTGCCAATGATATAGTCTTTTCCCTATAGTTCACCATTCATAAATTCAAAGGTTATACATGAAAAGGTAAACCATATGTCTAAGACTGACTTTAGCAATTGGATAGTCCAAAAGAGATTGGGGTAGAGCTGAGTATGATGTGACTCTAAAAAAGCAAAACCATGAAGGAAAAGGTAAAAATAGTAAATACACTCTACAAATGAGGTACAAGAGCAGGAACTAATCTAGGGAAATTAGATTGGGAGGATGACCCATAATTCTGTAATCCTATATTGGGAGTGGGTTAAAGAGGGAACAAAACATATTTAGAAGGGTCTAAAACTCTACAAAATTTATAAAGAAATAAGAGGGGGAAGGAGTAGGATAAGGTGAGGTACAGAAGGGAATGTAGATTAACAGGAGTGGGATAAGTGTATATTTTTATAGGAATGGGAGAAAAAGGGAGAAAAGGGGGCAGGGAGAAAAAAGATAAGAGAGGGAGCCTTGAAGGGAACAGGAGGCTAAATAATATCAAGGCAAGTTAATTGCTTGAAGTAAAGTAGAATAGTTAGCAGGGACAGGAAATAAGAGATTACACAAACCTAATAACAATGATTACGAGTAGAATTTCTTAGAAAAAAAAAGTAAAAGTAGTAATCTTTGATTTCAGACAAGGCCAAACTTTAAAAAGATTCAATGAAGACTCAAATTTATATTATATGTCAGCCCTATTAATATTGTTTCAGATGTATGCATATGTATGTATAGATATACAAGTGGATGTGTGGATGTGTATATAGATTTATATATGTGTGTATTATATATATATATATATATATATCTAAATCTCTCTCACTATATATATATTACATATTACATAGTTAAGCAAAATATAGTTGTGTATATATATAATTTATATGTATACATTATATATACACAACTATATTTTGTATATATATATACATATATGTAAATTTTATATATATACACACAACTATATTTTGCTTAACTGTAGCCTGCTTGGGGAAAGTTGGGGGGGAGAGAAAGGTGAGAAAAACAAAAAGTGCACAGCAGAGAATAAAAGAAAATCTACAAGCAAAGAAAAGATGGACAATCCATGGTTTTCTAATATTATATATGCTTTCTTGAAATGGAAATTTATTGTTATATATTTTGTATCCTCCTAAAGGTTCTGCTGGGTACATGACAATGTTTTGGGTTTTTTCTTTTTCTGTCTTTTTCTATTTTTTTTCTTACATTGAATTTAAATTTTAAATAAATAGGTTTAAAAATTAAAAATAAAATAAGTGCTCTGGGGAAGGATATAAACATTTATATAGCACCTACTATGTACAAGGCATCGTACTAAGCAGGTAAAATAAAATAAATTCAAAGGTTTATAGATTGAAGGGACATCAGACTTCACCTAATCCAACCTCTTCATTAAACACACAAGTCAACAAACAGTTAGAAAGCACCTGTTAAAAACCAGGCTCTGGGCTAAAACTGGGTAGATCAACACAAGTAGAAAGATAATTCCTGCCCTCAAGGAGTTTACTTGCTAATAGAGAAGCCAACACATAAAAGAACACCCATAAATGGGAAAGATTAAGAAGATACAGAGAGAAAGTAAAGATTGAAGCTTGGAAAGGAAACAAGGGGAAATTTTTCTTAAAATGGAGGAACCAGCCAATCAGAGGAAGGGGCCATAAAGGCAGAGTGTACCTAAGTATGAGAATGCAATGAACTTCTAGAATGGGGGAAATTTCTCTGACCTGGGAGAAAAAAACATTCAGAGTCAAGAATGAAGCCTGGAGAAGAATCAAGATATCAATGACTGAGGCACTTTTCTCAAAATGAAGGTTCTTCTACAAATGGGGAAACTGAGGCTTAGAAACTACACTTGACTAAAGTTCCCCAGAGGCAGCCCTGGCATTCCAACCCAAGTCTTCCTACCACCATTCAATCAACACATGTGTAAGGGACAAGGAATACAGAAAGAGACAGAGGATTATACAGATAGATGGAAAGGGTTTTCAAGATAATCCCTGATTTTCTAGTTAAGCAAAGGGAAGCCAGAAAGGTAAAATCTTATAAAGTCCAAGTCACCTGGCTAATGAGGAGCAGAGTCAAAATTTGAACTCTGGTCTGCTATTTCTAAGTCTAGCATTATTTCTAATGCCCAAGCTACTTCTCAAGGAGTTTAAAACCCAATGGAGAAAAGATATGGACACAATAATCATGATTCAAAAAAGGATTGAAGAGGAGGTAAGGTCTGGCTACTAGAAAGGAAGGCTCCCAGCCTTGGTGGTGGTTATTTAGTGAGCAGGCAAACCCCCTTCCTGTAAGCTCAGTGAAGGTGCCTCTTCCCTCTCCAGTCTTAATCAATTCTACCCTGCAACTGTAATAGGAATCCAATTTGAAGCAATAAATGGGAACACTACTTTCATGCCTGAAAGGGTCTGAAAAATCAATAAGCATTAGAAGGACACAGCCAAGTGAGTTTTCTCTCTAGTCTTTTTTCAATATTAGTTTAATTTGTCCTAGTTGAATCCATTTCAATACAATTCAACAAGCTTTATTATTATCTGGGCAGAGTATGGTGGGCAGCTTAAGGGGGTAGATCTAGAGTCCCTCTTGGATTTCCTGAGCTTCTAGATCTAAATGACCCAGTCGACTAGGGAAGGGGAGGAGGGCAGGTAGGTAGGTTAGCAGCTTTAATGCACTCTCAACAGGAAGCCTCAAATACACTCATGAATGCTTGAGACTCAAGCTATAAAACTGAAAATGGTAACTGGCAATTGATAGTTGCTCTACATATAATCTAACAAGCATTTATTGGGCTGTGGCCAAGTACTGTGCGAGGCATTGGGGGATCAAAAACAAAATAGAATTTGTCTTTGGTTTCAAAGAGCGAGAGCTTATGCTCGACAATAGGACCAGAAGATTTCCCTCCTGAAGGATAGGATATGAGACTTAAAGCAGAATTAAAGATGGTATTTGATAAGGTTTCCAAAGTTCACAGAGCTCTGGGCACGAAGTCAGGAAGACCTGAGTTCAATATGTTTATTAGCTAGGTGACACTGATCAAGTCACTTAATCTCTGCCTCAGTTTCCTCAACTGTAAACTGAAAATCATAATAGCGCCTACCTCAACTTGTTCATTGTGAGAATCAAATGAAAGATCCGGCAAGAATTTAGCACAGAGCCTGGTATAGAATAGGTGTTTTAATAAATGCTTATTCCTTTCCTCCTTCTACCACTCTGAACATGAGGACTTCTTTTAACATTAAAAAGCAGTAAAAACTACTGTTGTTTTAGCAGAATTTGAACCCATTGTGTCACCTAGCTCCCTCAACAGCTAGAAATTCAGTAATAATTTATAATTTATACTAGGGGCCATCTAGGAGAGGTAGCTCAGTGACATGGATTAGGAGCTGTCCGTGGTATCAGAAAACCCTGAGGTCAAGGTTTATCTCTGATGTATTCTGGCCATCCAGGGTCCCTAACCTGGAATTCTAAACAGGAAATCCTATTCCTAAACCATCCCCTCCTCTCTACCCAAAAGAAACAGGCACCTAGGCAAGAAAGGCTGAGCTAAAACTGCCCTAGTACTTACTCTGGGGAGCTCAACTTTTACCTAGGGAGTAAAAGTGGGACAGCATGGGAATACCCCATTTCTACAAGTTCTAATCTGTATTTTCTCAGTAACTGCAGATTGAAACATAAGAGCTTGGTAATTCCTTTAAAAGAATTGGTATTTCATTGATAACAAGAGCCTATATCTAGAACTACAGCTGTAGAGCTAGAATAGATTTTAAGGTTGGTCTAGTTCAGTGTCCCTATCTCCCCACCCCATTTTACTAACAGGAAAACAGAGAGTCTGAGAAGATAAATAAATGATTTGGATCTGTGGAGAAAACTCACACAGATAATTAAGTGGTGGAGATGGGATGACAATCCAAGATTTCCTGACTCCAATCCCAGCATTCTAGCCACCACACTATATACATGATATGTACAAGAAACTCATAAAGAAGGTATATTTCAGGAGATAACAGGAAATACAGCAACATTATACGATAATCAACTATGTTAGACTAAGCTCTTCTCAGCGATACATTGATCTAAGACAATTCCAATAGACTTGAGATAGAAAATGCCATCCATATCCAGAGAGAGGAGACTGAAAGCAGATTAAAATATATAATTTTTACTTTTTTGTTTGTTTACTTGATTTTTCTTTCTTGTGTTTTTTTCCTTTCTGTTCTGAATCTTCTTTTACAACATGATAAATACAGAAATATGTTTAAAATGATTTGTATATATAACTTATACCAGATTGCTTGGTGTCTTGGGGAGAGAGGAGGGAAAATTTAGAACTTAAAATTTTACAAAGATGAATGTTGGAAATTATCTTTCCATATAAAAGGGAAAATAATTGAAATTAAATATTTGAATTTTAAAAATAAAATAAAAAAGGTATATTTGAGGAGGCCCTGCAGAGGTATGGTGGCTGGAGAGGTAATACTGAGAACAGTAGCATTTCTATAGCTTTAAAGTTTGCAAAGCATTTTACATAGGTTAATTCACTGGATTTGCACAACAACTTGGGAGGTAGGTGCTATTATCCCCATTTTATGGATGAGAAAATTGAGGCAAAGAGAGGTTAAATGACTTGACTAATGTTACAGCTAGTAAGTGATAGAGGCTTGAATCCCATTCTTCCACAAGTGGTATTGTTTAGTCGTTTTCAGTCATCTCTGAAAACCCCACAGAGTCATTCTCTGTGAACCCATTTGGGGTTTTATTGGCACGTATGGTGGAGTGGTTTGCCATTTCCTTCTCCAGCTCATTTTACAGAGGAAGAAACAGAGGTAAACAGGGTGAAGTGACTTGTCCAGGGTCAAGCAGCCAGTAAGTATATGAGGCCGGGTTTGAATTCAGGAAGATGGCTCTGTGCACTGTCACCCCCTACTTGTCCCTCTACTCATTGGTTATGAGTACAAATTGCCTCCCTGAATCATTTGGAATTGGAAATGGCCTTAAAAGTCACTTTAGTTCAATCTCTTCATTTTCACAGAAAAGGAAAGAGGTTGAGAGATAGGGGAAGAGGCGAGTGTCCTTATCTAGTCCAATTTTCTATGAAGATATCAACATATTGCTTGCATTTTGTTTTCTTTCTCATATTTTCCCCTTTTTGATCTGATTTTTCTTGTGTAGCACAATAATTGTATTAATATGTATGTATATAGGATTTAACATATATATATATATATATATTTACAAATTAAACAAATATTGGATTTCTTACCATCTGGGGGAAGGTTAAAAGAAGGGGTGAAAATGTGTAAACATTTGCAAGGGTTAATGTTGAAAAATTACCCATGCATATGTTTTGAAAATAAAAAGCTTTAATACAAAAAGATATCAACATAAAAGGTCTATATACACTATAGCAGCAGACTGCCAGGTATTGAGACAAGGTGGTAGTAGCAATGTAATTGGGGGTAAGGGGCATGGATCCAGGTCCAGGAAGGTGTTCCCTGTAGGATATGTTACAGTAATAATAATAATAATAATAATAATATCATTCAGCACTTTAAGGGCTTGTAAAGCACTTACATTACCTCAGCTGGTCATGCATAACAACTCTGGGAGGGAGGTGCTGTGCTGGTACGATCCCTGTTTTACAAATGGGGAAACTGAGCCTGAGAGAAGCGAGGTGTCTTGCCCAGGTCACACAGCTAGGTGATTTGGGGTCCAATTTGCCCTCAGAACTTTTCTACTCCATGCCCAACATGTTCTGACTCAATGAGTAGAGATTCCCTTTGAGGACAATGGACTAAGGTGGTAGCTGAAGTCCCTCCCAACTCTCAAATTCTATAATTCTCTCATCCAGCTGAAACCCTCTTGGGCAGCAAGAGTGGTAGAGTTGGGATTTGAACCAGTGTTCTTTCTCTTATATCATAGCTTCTTCTAGAGAATCCCTGGATCCTGGCTCTAAACTTGTGAGAGAGTAGGAATCTTCTTAAACTTCACCAAAAGGTTCTCCCCCTTTCTTCCATTCCCTCCTACCACCCACAATCTACCCAGAGAGTGGCCAAGTGAATAAATATAGAGGTTAACGAACAAGGTTGGGGTGGCCAAAAAGCACTGTCCTGACTCCCAGACCAGGAGTCCATAGGATAACCACCGATCACAGATTGCCCACCAGCTAAAGGCTTGGGCTGCCTTGATTTCCAGGGATAGCAGAACGCTGACCTCAATCTTACAAGGCTCAGAGAGAGAGAGATTTAGGGCAGGACTAAAGCCTGGGATGACAGAAAAGGGAAAACTAAGAAGATGAAAAGAAGCTACCTCCAAATAAAACTGGCATCTGCCGAGTCTGGTTGGCCCCTGTGGACCACCCACAGGATTCAGGATGTGGGCACAGAGCGAGAGTTGGTGTTTTCATAATTAGGAGGTCTGGGAAGGAGAGGAAGTACTGAGGGCCAGGAAGGAGGGGCAAGGCACTGGCTGTTTTTTCTGGCAGGGGAGATCATATCTGGCCCAAATGTAGGACCCAAGGATGGGCAGGGCCTTTCTCAGGAGCAGATCCCCACATCTATATGGCCCCTTGCCTGGCACTTCCAGCCTGCCTTACCTTATTTGACTCCTGTCCTTAAAGGTAGGTTTTACTTCCAGAGAAACGAGGTGGTCAAAACAGAAAATCAGCTGACTGGAAGGTAAACTGTCACTTGGCTTTTACCATCAAAAATAAGCAGGGGCCCCTTTCCTGCCTGGAATACACATCTACCAACCTGCACACCCTGAGCTGTGTCCATGACATCCTTGGAACCACAAAGAAACTTTAAACCGCCTCCTGGATATTTCTGCTGCATGTCCCTGGGACATTTCCAATTTAAAATGGAATCCATAAATTAATTTAATGAATCCATTTTAAAAGGGAATCCATTATCTAATTCCCTGTCCCTATTTCTGTTGAGGCACCATCATCCACCTATAGGATGAGCAAGCCAGGTTAGTGGGAGGAACAGTAAGGCATCCTGAAGAAGAGGCAGGAGATGACAGATGCACCCTGAAGTTAAGAGCAACATCTCCCAGACCATATATTCTACTATCAGCTCAGGATCCATAGCTACCACTGAGAGGAGCAACCCCTGTGTGGGAAGGAGTTCACCATCCTTGCCACCCTCAATACCAAGAGCGTCAATTGGCCTCTCCCCACTGGTCCCACTTCCAGCCTTACCCTTCAGGGATTGCCCTCACAAAAATACAGCCTGCGATTGGGTGTTACAGCCACAGATCCTAAAGAAAAGCTGCAGAGAAGAAAGTTTACCATGAAAGTCGAATTGTCCAGTATCAGAAAATGATGTGGGATTATCCATGGAAATGACATTAAAGAAGGTGAATCATTTTGCTGCAGGACAACTGGATCTTTATCAAAATTGCAGCAGAAAGATGTTGTCCCCCTGGGCTCTCATGGAATTCTTTGGACATAGGGATCAAGTTCCTTTTTTATCTATTTATTTTTATTCATTTTAAATTTATTTATATTATTATATTATTTTTATTTTATATAAGATTATGTTATTTGTAAATTATTATTTATCCATCCCCAATGCTATGTGCAAAGCACAAAGTAAGTGATTAATAAATGTTTTTCCATTCATTCATTCACCCTGGCTTACAACTTTCCTAACAGTTCACACTCCCTTATCCTGCCATATACATCCGACAACAAATAGTTAAAACAGCCAAGTCAGTATTTGAATTCATATCCTTTAATTTCAATTGGGGTCCTCCTTCCCACCCTGGTCATATCACTCCTCTGCTCAAAAATCTTCACTGGCTCCCATCATCTATCAAAAGCTCCCATATAACTGGTCCTCATGCCCTGTCCCAATATTTCTAGCCTTTGTGTTATGTATTTGTATTTTATTATTGTTGGGTTATTGTTCAGTCAGTTTTGACTTTCCATGATCCCACTGTTTAGCAAAGAGTACTTTGCCATATGCCATTTCCTTCTCCAGCTCAGTTTACAGATGAGGAAACCAAGCCCAGGATCACATAACTAGTAAACATCTGAGATTGGATTTGAACTCAGGCTGACACTAGAACCAAATTGGCCAGTTTCCATTCGCCGAACATACCCTTCATTCCTCTCTGACCCAGACCTTGGAGTATGGAACCGTCCTGAGCTCTGAGAGGTGAGTTTTTGCTTTTTCTCACCTAGTACCAGACCTCCACACCACAGCTTGGTTATTTCCAAACCAAGAGAGAAATGGAAGAGAAGGAGGGAAAGAGGAAGAAATGGAGGAAAGGAAGGCCGTTTAAGTACCTATTTATAACACCTAAGAAACACATAATTCCATAAAACACTTGTTGGATTATAATCAATGTAAAAAAACAACATTTGCATCCAAAAACAAAGATTTTCCAGACCCAGAAACATTTTTGAAGGCCAGGGTGTTTGAAGAAGAAGAGTTAAAGGTTCTTGTTAAAACTGGTGCTCTGTGTATTTTGAAAACAAAGACATCCTATGTTCTAGGAATAATTGCCATTATGTTCCAAAGTCATCTGCAAGGCCTTTGTCATCCTCCATCTGACTGAATTCTGCTTATTCTCGGTGGAACTGTGAGGACAAGAGGAACGTGTTTACCCCACGCAGGAAACTAGGAACTAGGGGACCACCTCACCCCACCGTTTGGTGGCCTGAGGCAGGTCCACTTCCTCTCCCAAATATTTATAAATTTTTGTTTCCTGCTGTCTGGCCTTCATCCTGCCAAGAAAAGGGAGTGTGACCACCCAGAAGGACACAGGTGATCAATAGGTCCAATGGGCTCCCTTTGCATTTGGAGAAACGGAGGCTCAGAGAGAGCCTGGCATCGGGACCAGGGTTAGTCCCCTGAAAGGGACCCAACGGATGAACGAGCCCAACTCCATTTTAGAAGAAGATCCTGAGTCTGAGAAGGGTTCAGGAACTTATATAGGATCAAAAAGTCAGTAAGTGTTGAAGGTAGGATTCCAAACTAGATCTTCCTGACTGCATCTCCTGATTCCCAGGCACCAAACCAGAAAGAAATGAGATTGATCAACCAAGCAACATTTATCAAGAGGCAACTATAGGAACTCTACCTGAAACTACTTCCATTAGACTGGGAGTTCCTTAAGGACAGAGCCTGTCTTTGTAACCCAGCACCAAGCCTGGCATACGGCAGGTGCTTAAGAAATGTTTACTTGCTTACTGACCAGGATATTCTTACTAGCTAAATAATTTTGGGCAAACTGGTTTAGGTAACTGCCCAAAGGACTGGACTAGGTGATCTCTGAATTCCCTGATAGCTCCCTTAATCTGAAATATCTAAAGATTAGAAGGCCCCTGCCCTCAAGGATATTCCGTTCTATTAGTTGCTACAATCTATATACTTCTAAGTGACAAATAATTGTAACAATTCACATTTCCTCAGACCTTCAGAGTTTTTAAAGTACTTTCTCAACAGCAATACTTTTTGATGCTCACATAATCCTTTACAATTTAAAAGAAACTTTCATCATGACAGCTTTGAGTTCAAGCATTAAAAGCCACATTGCACATATAAGGAAAACATGGACTAGGAAAGAAAGGGATTTGCCTTTTCACGGTCCCAATGGGACAAGGTTCAAACTCTTCTAACTCCGAGACCGATGCTCTCTCAATTATTCTCAAAAATAATGCATTTAAGGATAATAATCTTTTGAAGGTGAGGGTGGAAGCATAAAGTATAGGTTTGTAAAAAAAAATAAAAAATTTTTACAGTAGATAGCTCAGTTTCTCCTGCAAAGTCAAGTAAATCCTAGACTGGTCCCATTTCCTCTTCCTCTTCCACCTCCCAATAATGACAATAATTTAAAAATATCAATAATAATAATAAAACAAGAATATAATAGCATCAAAATAATAGTAAATAAAATGATTACAATAATAGTAAACAGTAATGATGATGAGTATAGAATAAAAATGATCACAATAAGAATAGTAAAAAAATGTGGTGACAATAATAGTACTAATAAAAATAATAGTGAAAGTAATGATTACAATAATGACAATAGTAATATGAAAACAATAATGCTAATAATAACAACCGTGGTAATAAAAGCCATAGTGATGATGATGATGAAAGAAATAATAATGACAGCAATACAAATAATAATGGTGATAAGAGTAACAATAAAATGATAAAGAAATAGTAAAAATAAACGCAACAGTAAGATAATGACAACAGTAGTAAATGAAAACAATAATAGTAATGAAATAATAACACTAGTAATGAAAGCAATAACGATGACAATAGATATAATGATGACAATAACAAAAATAATACTGGTGACAATAACAATAAAATGATAATAGCTATGGCAAAAAGTGATTACAAAGAAGACAACAGGAATAATAAGGTAACAGTGGTAATAAACTACTAATAATAGCAATACACTAATAAAAATAGTAATAAAATAATACCCATAATAGGAACAAACTTATAACAATAGTAATAAAAGCAGTCATGATGACGTCAATAGAAATAATTATGGTAGCAGTAACAAAAATAATGCTGATATTTGCATCCTGACAATAATATGCTGACAATTTGTATTTAGTTTGTTGCCAAACTGTGGGATCATAGAAAGTCAAAACTGACTGAAAAATAACCCAACAATAATAAAATACAAAATACAATAATAACTGACAATAAAAGGATAATGGTAAAAACATTGATCACAAGGTCAACAGGAATAATGATGACAGGAGTAATAATAATAATAATAAATAATATAATAACATATGATATAATGTAATGTTATATATAATATATAATAATATAAAATAATAATAATAATAAAACAATGATCATCACAAGGTCAACAGGAATAATAATGGCAGCAGTAATAATAATAATCCACTAATACTAGTGATAAAAGAATACCAACGGTAGTAACTAGCCAATAACGGCAATAGCAATAAGAGCAGCGATGATGATGGCCACAGAAATAACACGGCAAAAATTACAATCCTAGAGATGATGCTCACAGCCGGAATCACCAGGGACACTAAGAGAGGTGATAGCGCCCGGGAGGAAGGTGCTCGTCCTCCCCAGCCCCGCCCCGCGCGCGGGGCCCCGCCCCTTTCTGCCCAGCACGACCCGCTGCTCACCCGGCGCGCGGGCGTCCTCCAGAACCTCTCCCGGCTGAGCCTCCTCCCGCCTCTGCCTTTAAACCAGCGGCGTCAGCCCCAAGCTGGGCTCCGCTCCTGCCTCTCTCCGAGGAGGCGGGGATCCCGACGCCAAGACTACATCTCCCAGCATGCCAAGCGGCTTCCCCTGCCATGTGACACAGCGCCGCGTTCTCTCTCCGGGCCGCAGGGCTGCTTTGAGTCATGTGACGGGGAGGAAGGAAGATGGCTGCGGAGGCGCAGGTGGACTTCGCGGCCCTGCAGAGCTTGCTGAAGGTAATTCTGCCGAGGATTCGGACGCCAGGCAGAGACGGTCGGGGTCAGCGGGCGGGTGGGGGAAGCGGCCGCGGAGGCTCGGAGGTGGTGGTGGGGAGGCGAGCATCCTCCCCCACGCTCGCGGCCTGTGTTCGCTCCAAGGCCTCCGACCCTCCTGCCCTAGAGCTCCTGCCACAGTGACCGACTTTCTGTGACCCTTTTGGGCCCCGCGTCAGTCCTGACAAGCAGGAGCGATGATTGACCCCATCTGAGGGAGGGGTTCATTGCCTTAACCTCTGACCCTCACAACCCTGGAAGGTGGGTGCCCTTAGTATCCTCCTTTTACACAGGGGGAAACTGAGGCTGGACAAGTCAGTGACTTGTCTAGGAAGCAACTGAGATAGGATTCGAATTCAGGGCTTCCGAATTTTAAGTCCTATGCGCCATCCCCTAGGCCACTACCTTTAGACTCTCTCTCAGCTCTAAGTCTGATCCTGTTGACTCAGTTCGTCAATCATCAAGCATCTATTAAGCGCCCTCTGTGTGCCCAGGACTTTGTTGAGCTCCAGCGGAACCAGAGGGGCAAAAATACAGTTTCTGTCTGCAAAGGCCAGGGTCTTATTTTCCCTTTCCCTCGTGGGGTCACTCTTGTTACCATATAATAATTTATTTTCTTTGTGGTCATTATCATCAGTATCATTTTTATTATGATTGTTACTGACGTCATTATTATTTTATTACTGTTATTATTTTGCTTCTTATTGTTTTAGTATTACCATTGTTGGTATTATCGTAATGGTATAGATCTTATTACTGTGGTTGTTATTGACATCATTATTATTTTATTACTGTTACTATTTTGCTTCTTATTGTTTTACCATTACTATTGTTGGTGTTCTCATAATGAGATGAGTCTTATTACTGTGGTTGTTATTGACATCATTATTTTATTACTGTTATTACTTTGCTTTTATTGTGTTACCATTACTATTGTTGGCGTTGTCATAATGAGCTGAGTCTTATTACTGTGGTTGTTATTGACATCATTATTATTTTATTACTATTATTTTGCTTTTATTGTTTTACCATTACTATTGTTGGCATTCGCATAATGAGATGAGCTTTATTACTGTGGTTGTTATTGACATTATTATTATTTTATCTCTGCTATTATTTTGCTTTTTATTGTTTTAGTATTATTATTGTAGACATTATTGTAATGGGATGGGTCTTAGTGGATGGAATAAATAAGATCCCAGCACAGAAAACTCACCTTCTGATAGAGGAGAAGATACATATTTAGTAGAATGTTGGGGGACAATTTGAAAGGGAGGCGTGGGCACTGACTGGGAAAAATCACCTGCAAGAGCCGGGTTTTGAGCTAAGTTTCCGAGGACACAAGATAAGAGTCTGTCCGGCTCGGGAGACATGGAACACAGCACGGTCACAGTCACAGAGGTGGGACAGCCAGTGTTATGGTAGAGGAAGCCCAAGCCAATGAAACTGGATCATGACATTTATAGGGTATTGGAAGATTGGAAAGGAAGGGATCACGCTCTGAAGACCTTTAAATGCCAAACAGAGGAGTCTATTGATCCCAGAAGGAATCAGCAGCCACTAGAGTTAAATTGAGCGTTGGGATAACCTGGCTATACCTGCCCTTGAGGAAAATCAACTTTGGCAGCTTGGGAGAGGATGATTGAAATAGGAGAAGAGGAGACAGACCAATTAGAAGGTTAGCATTGATTCAGAGCTGGAAGGAACTGAAGGACAAGAATCAGAAGATAAATGCGTGTTACCAAGATTGAGAATTCCTAAGAGCGCCGGATAACTACCAGCCCTCCCTTTGTGATCTTAGACAGATTTTTGGGCCTCAGTTTCATCTGTAAACATGAAATTGTTGGACCTCCAAGTTACTTCATAGCATTAAATCTCAGAAATTAATTATACATATATGTATATATGTATGGAATATATTTAAATTCATGAATAAATATGACATGTTTGTATTGTGTATGTGTGTGTATATATATGTATATATGTATATAAAATTACACATAATGTTTATTGAATTGATTGTCTGACTTACACTTTTAAGACCCTTAAAGAGGAATATGTTATTTAAGGAGGTAACCCTATACACTTTTGTTGTAATCATTATGAAGTTGTTGGTTTTTTTATTACATCAGTTGTGAATTTACTCTTATAAACTTTCACCTATTATTCTGCAGGACCTAAAAACATGATAATGAAGTTTCAACATTTGTAAAGTTCTTTACTTATGTGTAATATGGCTCTGATTTTACATGTCTGTGTGACTATACACAAGTGACTTCATGTCATTTGGTCTCCATTTTCTTGTGACAGGATTGAATTTGAAGATTTCCAGGGTCCCTTTTGACCCCTGTGATCCAGCTTCACAGTAATGCTACAGGCATTTCTATTTCTGTTTTATAAATAGACCTCAGGTTCAGAAAGGTCTCCTAGCTAATAAGTATCAGATGTCAGAGGTAGACTTGAAAGTGGGAACTCCTGACCATCAAGTCCAATTTTCTTTCCACTCTCCCACTTTGTCTCCCATAGAATATTAGTCTTGGAAGAGGCCTTAGAAATGGCCTCTCATCCAGTCCATTCCTGTAATCTTTTGTTTTTTCTCCTGCTTCTTCAAGCCATCCTTGTTTCATATCACTGGTTCCTGTTGTGTCATTTTTCAGTTCTGTTGGGCTCTGTGTGACCCCATGAGGAATTTTCTTGACAGAGTTACTGCAGTGGTTTGTAGGTTCTTTCTCTAACTCATTTTACAGATGAGGAAACTGAGGCAGACAGGGTTAAGTGACTTGCCCAGGGTCACATAGTAAATGTCTAAGGCTGGATTTGTACTCAGGTTTTCCTGACTTCAGGCCAGGGGCCACCTAGCTGCCCATTTATGTCATTTGTATGTTGTAACGAGATCCTTCACGGTTTCTTACAGGAGATGGGTGTTTCCTCCAGTACGGCCCTCAGGTGGTAGGAGATATTAATTCCACTTGCCTTTCCAGCAAATGGGCCTCTCAGAGTCTGGGGGGGATGATCCGGAGAATGAACCCCAGGAGGCCATCTCGGTGCCTTGGGCTCTGCAGACGCTCACCATCTGAATCTGGGTCTTTCCTCTTTCTTCTGCCCCAGGCCTCCTCTAAAGATGTCGTCAGACAGTTGTGTCAGGAGAGCTTTTCCAGCTCAGCTCTTGGCTCCAAGAAACTCCTGGACATCACCTGTTCCAGTTTGTCAGTGACCCAGGAGGAAGCAGATCAAGTGAGTGTGTTCTGAGGGCCTCCTTGGATATGGGACAGTGATAGACTCCAGTGCAAAAAGCTTTGGTCTTGGAGCTTTGGGTCTTACCCTGCTTCCTGGCCCAGACTCACTGGGTGGCGTGGGGACCTTGTTCTTAGCCTCATTTTCTCTATTCTGACATGGGATGAGGTCCATTGCCTTCCAAACATCATGGGGGGGAGAGGGGGGAGGCCGAGGCTCAAGTGAGGTCCTGCCTGTGTAATTGCTTTAAACACTATAGAAGAAAAAGCCCTAGGTGATAAGGCCCTGCTTCATGGTATCAGGGGATAAAAGGGGCCCTAGACAGGAGATGCTGCAAAGATAGGGTCAGTAAGACTTGGCAGCAGACTGAAGGCTACTGGGTGAGAGAGTGGGGATGATCCCGAGATTGTGAGTCTGGAGGCCCAGAAGGCTCCACCACCAAATAACAGGGAAGCTGATTAGCAGCAGGACGTGGCAGCACATGCAATAAGGGCCAGTTTCTTGTGATCCCATCTGGGGTCTTGTTAGTGCATGTGGGGGTCCCAAAATGATGTTTATGGGTGTTTGATTTGTATGTGTGTTTGGTATATACCCGGGGCCCATTTCTCTGATGAAAAAGGGTTGTAAGTGGGAAAAGCTTTAGAAGTCCTAATTTGTAGGGAGGGAAGAGAGGATGGCTTGAGTGACAGAGTGGATGGTGATACCCATCGCAGTAATAGGGAAGTTTGAAAGAGGGGAGGGCTTGGGGGGATAAGTTACTGAGTGTAAGGTGTCTACAGGACATCCAGCTGGAGGCGTCCATTGGGCAGTTGGAGAGAAGAGCAGGGAGGTCGGGAAAGAGGTTAGGGCTGGATAAGCGGATCTGGGAATCATTTGTATGGAGGCGCTTGTTGAAAGGGAGGAGAGAGCTCTGGGTAGGGTGCAGGGGGTGATGCTGGCTGGGATTGGCTCAGAGTCCGATTCCTATGAGCAGACTGCAGGAGGGAGGGAACTCTGGGCCTCCAGAGGGAATTCTCGGTCTCCAGGGGGAAGGCCATTGACACTGCAGGCACGAACCCCAGAGTTCAGGGAGTTTTTGGCCCCTGACTGTAGCATTTTAAGCTCCATTGGGCCTCCAGGGAAGAGGGTCCAGTACCTCCTTGAGACAACACAGCTCGCCCCCTACTATTTGCACTTCTGAAGAAAACCTGTGGTGCAGATAAGGCCCTGCCTTACCTTCTTAAAAGATGTGAGGTGATCCCAGGGTCAGAGAAGGATGGGCTTGGTCAGAATGGCATTTGTCAGAGAGGCCTTAGAGATGGAGAGGCCCCGAGGCTCCTTTTACAGAGGAGGAAGCTGAGGCTCACAGGGGAGGGACTTGCCCAGAGGGTCTGAGAGAGAGGCCCCTTCCGCCTGCCCATCCTCTCAGACTCAGGGACCCTTCCTTTCTTCCAGCTGATCCGTGCCCTGCACCGCCTCACCAGGCTGGCGGCCTATCAGGACCTGAGTACTGGGGAGGAGATTCTTGCTCTCTTCCCTGAAAACTTCCACCAAAACCTCAAAAACCTGTTGACGAAAATCATCATGGAGCACGTGTGAGTACCTGCCTTCTCTCAAGGGGCTTGGGAGGGGGGAAAACCAAGAGAGAAAGCAAAACCAAAGGCAGAGCTGGTCGGGAAGCTTCTGCCGATGACCTGAGGTGGGGTGCGGGTGAAACCTGGAGGCAAACGGGGGAGATGCCAGTTCCCTCGGCAGGGCTGCTCTCCCCTGAGTGAGCCCAGGTCAGGGGTCAGACCCTCGAGCCTCCCTCTGCAGACTCTGCCGTGGCCCAGGATTCAGTCTCAGGGAGAATGTGGCGCCTGATCCAAAGGCTTTTAGTTCCCCAGGTACCAAAGACACCCAGGACTCGGAGGCTACAGGCTGTCCTGGGGAGGGTATGGAAATAGAGACTTGTGGGAGGAAGCAGCCTAGGCTTAGCACTGGGTAGGTCTGGTTCAGATCCCATCTCTAAAACCTACTAGCTGTGTGACTGTGGGTAAGTCACTCTGTCTTCTGCCAGGGGGGAGATTTCCACTGTCCACCACTCAGGGCTCTGGCACTTCCAGCCCAGCTCCCCTTTGGGGCAGCCTGCGTCTGAAAGGAAGGGAATCCCTTTGTTCTTTTGGGAACCTTTCATTTGTCGGCACTGGAACAGCCTGTCACCCAACTCTTTGGGCTCCCATTTGGGGTTTTCTTGGCAAAGATAATGGGCTGGTTTGCCATTTCCTTCTCGAGCTCATTTTTCAGAGGAAGAAACTGAGGCAAATGGGGTGAAGTGACTTACCCAGGGTCACACAGCTCATGGTGTCTGAGACCGCATCCTAATTCCCAGCCTGAGTGCCCTCTAGCTGTCCTTAGGGAGAGAAGGGAGCCGACCAGTGCTTTTCCATCTGTGAGCTTTTCCTGGTCATCAGAAGACTCCGTTTTCTCCGTCCCACCTTTTTCCCCTCTCTTTCACAGGCCTGCGTGGAGGAAGGAGGCCCAAGCCAATCAAAGTGAGTATGGGAATGGCTGCTCTCCCGCAGAGTGACACCCCGTAGGTCTGCCTGAGACCAGAGACAGGAAGGGCAGGCTCCGTGCCCAAGGGACTTCCCTCGTTAGCTGGCCCTCCATCCATCTCAAGTGTTAATTGCTTTCTTTTTTTAATAACCTATGACTTGAACCTACTTAAAGGGAAAGCAAAGCCCCCTGAGCCCGTGTGCTGTACAATAGAACCTGTGTCTGCCTGAGCCCAGAGCACCGACATCTCCTGCAAAGCCATCATTCCCTCTGCTTGAGGCCTGCAGGGGCCCCACTCTGGGTCCCCAGCCCTGGCCCCCACCGGCCTGCAGCTGTGAGCCTCAGTCACTGGTGAGCCGAGAACCACCAGCAGGAGCGCAGCTTGAGTTAGTGGGGGAGCTGGAGATTCCTTGAAAAAGGTTTCTTTTTTTTATTAAATTTAATTTCCAATGAGCAAGCTTTTATTTTCTCTCTCCCACCTTAAAAGAAAAAAAAAAAAAAAAACTAACTCCGGTGACATGTGTATGAGACAACTTTGTGGAGCAGTGGATAGAGTGCTAGTCTTGGAGTCAGGAAGACCTGAATCTAATTCTCCCTTTGAAACTTACTAGCTGTGTGACCCTGGACAAGTCACCTAAAGTCTGTTTATCTCTGCTTTCTCAATTGCCAAATGGGGATAGCAATAGCACCCACCTCTTGGACATTGTTAGGAGGATCAACACCTAGTAGATGCTCTGTAGTTTCTAGTTATTATTATGACGATTGTTATTATTGTAAAACAAATTGGTTGTAGCCCACATTGGCCGTGTCCAGGAGCATGTCTCACAGTGTCGAGTCTTCATACTCCGTGCAGAGACAGACAGCAGCCTTCTCTGCTTTGGGACAGACGGTTGTCAAGGGACGAAATCCAGACTGTCTACAGCCATATAAACAAATGCTCCAACTCACCATTAATTAAAGAAATGCACATTAAGTCGTCCTAGAGCTTTGACCTCACGCTCCCCAGATTGGCCCAGGCGTATACTGTGGGTAGAACTGATATGAATTGGTCTGGCCGCTCTGGAAGGCGGTTAGGAGCAACACCTGCGAAATCACTAAATCCCCTTTAACCCAGTGGTCAGTAAAACCCCCAGGTTTATAGCTTGAAGAGGTCAAAGAAAAAGGAAATAGGTCGATCTGTACAAAAATTCTTCTAGCAGCTCTTTTTGAGGTGGAAAAACATTGGAAACTGAGGTGATCTTCCTTTATTGGGGAATGGCCCAAGTAAATTATGGTATACAAATAGAAGAGAATACTTGTTCCATAGAAATGATGAAGGACATGGTTTCAGCGAATCCTGGGAAGATGTAGAATAGCGAGAGCCCAGTGAAGTGAGCAGAATCACAAGAGTGAGGTTTTTTGTGTTTTTTAACTTTATTATTATTATTTTACTGAGGCAGTTGGGGTTAAGTGACTTGACCAGGGTCACACCACTAGGAAATGTTAAGTGTCTGAGGATTTGAACTTGGGTCCTCCTGCCTTCAGGACCAACACTCTATCCACTGCACCATCTGGTTGCCCCTAAAGTTTTTTATTTTCAAAACATGCATAAATAATTTTCAGTATTCCCCTTTGCAAAACGTCAGAATCACAATGTAAAAACAAACCACTTGGAGTCATTTTCTAAAGCCCCACTGGAATGAAGAAATGGAGTTTAAGTGGGGAGGGGACTTCCCTGGAGGAGCAAGAACAATCTCCCTTTTCCTGTCGCCATTTTGTGCCATAGGTCACTAATCATTTCAGGGAAGATAAGGCTTGGTGGTCCTTTAAAACCCATTAAAGTAGGAGCCCAAAGCCCTGGGCAGTTGGGCTCGAGAGCCTTGGCAGGGAGGGAAGCCACATTGTCCTTCCTAGCCAGGTACGTTGGCCCAGGAGCTCCCGAGTCTCAGCCAGGCCCGTTCACCCGTGTGTGCCCTGCCTCTTTTAACTGCTCTTGTTCCTTTTAAGTCATCGAGAGGGTGAGTGTCAGGGACGAGCCAGTCCAGGCTTAAGTGGGGTTGTGTCTCTCCTGCAGTCTCCTTGCCTCGACTCGTTGACTTGGACTGGAGAGTAGATGTCAAGATGGCGTCCGACAGCATCACCCGAATGGCCGTGCCTACCTGCCTGCTCCAGATGAAGGTGGGCCATTGGACAGCCCTGAAAATGGGCTCTTCTGCCCCCCAGTTTTACAGTTGGAGGAACTGAGGGCCCTAAGAGAGTTTGAGTCTTCCCCAAGATCAAGTAACTAGTTAATGGTAAAGTTAAAACCCAACATCTGGGGGCCAGCCTTGCCCTTCCCAGGCTGGCGTTTACCCTCTGGAAAGAGGGGGCCCCATTGTTCTGTGGTTGAAGGCTCGAGTCAGTGCCATGGATGTGGGGGGACAGCTGCCTTCTGGGGTCTTCCCCCCTCCCGGAGCACTAGTGGGTTATGAATCAGCTGAGCAGGGGAGTCCCCCAGTTCTGCCCTCAGGCCCCTGAACCCTAACCCTCTGCCCTACAGGCCGTGATCTTGGGGTCTTGTTCCTTTTACAGATCCAGGAGGATGCCAGCCTGTGTGGAGACAAGCCCGCTATCTCGGCCGTCACCATGGAGTTGAGCAAAGAGACGCTGGACACCATGTTGGATGGCTTGGGCCGGATTCGGGACCAGCTCTCGGCTGTGGCCAATAAGTGAGCCTCGCTCCTGCTGGCGCCCCTGCTGCCCCCAGGGGCCTGGAGAGCCCTGGGGCATCTTTGCTGGGGGAGAGGGCTATGGTGCTGACCAGAAGGAAGCTGGACTGTATGGGGCGCTCAGACCGCTCACCCGAGCTCATCCTCTCATCGTTCTTCCTCTTGTTCCCTTTGCTTTCTCCTTCACATTGATGACCAAAGGTCTCCCCTCTCCCAGAGGCTCCGGTGCTGGTTGTCAATATGGGGGCAGCAGGGAGGGAGGGCACAAGGGCTGCCAGCTTCAGGCCTGTCTCTGGGGCGATGAGGGACAGGGCTGCAAGGCCGGACCGAGGGGCTCTGGGGCTGGACCGAGGGGCTGTGGGACCGGACCGAGGGGCTCTGGGGCTGGACCGAGGGGCTGCAGGGCTGGACCATGGGGCTGCGGGGCCGATCGAGGAGCTTCAGAGCTGGCAGGATGCAGCTTTGGCCCAGTCTCTTGGGGGGAATGGAGCTCCAAGTGC
This sequence comes from Sarcophilus harrisii, assembly GCF_902635505.1. NCBI lineage: Eukaryota > Metazoa > Chordata > Mammalia > Dasyuromorphia > Dasyuridae > Sarcophilus > Sarcophilus harrisii. The sequence continues at coordinate 222,279,898 of NC_045431.1, read as the reverse complement.
CTCACACCCCCCTCCATTTCAGCTCCAGAGTGGGCTGCAGTTGACCTTGGGTGAGCGGGACCCTTGGGCCACACGGGGCCCTGCAGGCTGAGCCTGGAGCAGAGTCTCTGTGGCCAGGCAGCCTCAGAAGTGCTGCTGGAGGCAGGGGGTGAGCTTGGGGCTCTCCTCTGTGCTCAGAGCAGGCTGGCTCTGTTGGTCCTGAAGGCCATTGGGAATAAATGTCAGTGCTGAAAGCTGTCTGCCCGGTGTCATCCGTTGGCCTATGCCAGGGTCTGGATGGGGGAAATTATCTCCAGTGCTCCCTCGCTAAAATTTAGTCTGTGCTACAATTGCAGCATCCCAAGGGGGATCCACAGGCTTGGCCAGGGGCTGCCAGAGGGGTCCAGAGCACAAAAGGTGGAGAACTTCTCGTCCTTGTGAATGCGGGGAAGTGATTCAGTGAGTGACTTGTGGTGATACAGCATCAGCCTGGGTGAGGAGGCCCTCAGGAGTCATTGGGTCACCTTGGTGCCTTAGAGGCACCCGACCTCCTTGGGTCTGGGCTTGTGGGCTCCGCTCCTGCCATGTGGCAGTGAGGAAGCGGCAGAGACTCGCTCAGTGTCCTCTGAGCCCGGGTGAGCCAGCCGTGCCAGTTACTGCCTTGTGGTGGCGGCCGGGTCTCTTCCCCGGGCAGGCCTCAGGTATAAACTTAAGGGTGCAGGAGAGGAGTTTCCCAAGACTCCTCTGACCCTTCAGGGTTCCCTTGTGCCTCTGTTTTGGCCATTGTGCCCGAGTCTAGTGTGTTTGACCCAGCCCGAATGTCGTACCATGATTTCTATCTTGTAGGTGAAGAGCTGAGAGAAAAAGAAGGAACCAGTGTTTACTCTCGGCCCCAAACCAAACTCAAACTAGCTTTTGTTCCCCGCCTCGGCCTCTGTTTCTGGACTTTGCTTTTTTGTTATCAATGGGGCCTTAGGGATTTTAATACAGAATCAGTCTGGGGCTGTGTGACTTTGGGGTGCGGGGAGAAAGTGCAGGTTGGTGGAAAGAGCGCGAGATTGGGCAGCAGAACCGGCCAGTTCCAATTCTTGGCTTTGCATCTTATTGCCAGCGTGACCCTGGGCAAAGCCCACCCCATTCTTGGGTCTTAATTTCTCTACAAAATGAGGGAGTTGGACTGGTTGAGGAGGTGCTGTGATCTAGTTTGGGAACTTGAGGACCTCATTTTAAATCCCACCATAGTAACATAAGTGATCTTTACCAAGTCTCTTTTGTCTCCCTGGATCTCAGTTTCCTCATCTATAAAACGGGCAGGGAAAGCCAGGTCTTTAAACCTCTGATCCTAAAGTCTCCTCATCTATAAAGCAAGGTGCTTAGACCAGATCACAGATTTAGACCTGGAAGGGATCCTACCCTCTTTCGTTACAGAGATAAGAAAACTTTAGGATTAGAGAAAGCAATGAGTTAATCAAGATCCCAGAGAGGTCAAGACTTGAACCTGCCACGCCATCAGAAGAATGCTGGATGTGGGTTCAAGTTCTGGCAGAGCCGCTGCTGTCTGGAATAAGCCATTTCTCTGAGCTCCGATTCTCCCATTTGACCCTGAAGGTCTCCGCCAGCTCTAAAGCCGTGACGCACTTTGGCTCATTACGCTGTACACTACTGGTTTTAAAGTCCCAGCAGCTCTCCGGGGGAAACAGAGGGTTATTTTCCTCCCCAATCCTCAGTTTCCTCAACTCAAGTGAAGAGTCAAGGGCCCTTCTTTTTCAGACACTCTGTCTTCCATTTAAGTTACCGACAAATTTCTGATTTTCTAAGAATTAGCATGTGGTTAAAGAAGGGTCACTAGCCGACCCACACATAATTCCCCCGTTCATTATTCCAAAGAGACTCTGGAACATTTCGTTGCCTTGGGATCCCCATTAGAAGTGTCGGTTATCATGGAACACAGGGATGGCCTTGGGCTGCCTCCTGAACGGATTTCAAGGGCTCCCGGAGACACTCCCCCAATAAGTCATGCCTTTGCTTTAATGGAGCTTTTCCCCGTTAAAATGGAAGCATCCTTTGAACTGCCAACGTTTCTTGGAAGATAAGCACATAGAGTTTGTCCAGTGAGAAGACTGAGCACTGGGAGGTGGGAAAGTGGGAGGGAGGGTAGACCGTGGGGCTGTCCAGAGATAAACCACGGCCATTTCCCACGCTTGACTAGAGCTACTGAGAGCACCATATGCTGGAGAAGGGAGGGTTCAGGAGGTATCCCTCGGTAATTGAGCGTAAAATATATCAATAATTAGGTTATAATATTGCAAATAATGCAGATAACAGCGTTTTGGAAAGCTCTTTATGCATATTAGCTCATTTGCTCAATTCTGCATGGCAGGTGCTATCATTAACCAGATTTTGTAGAGGAGTAAACAGGTAGAGGAAGGTTCAATGACCAGTTTGCTCGGGATCATACAAGTAGTAAACGTTGATTTGACCCTCATGTAGGATTTGAACTCGGGACTTCCTGGCCCTCCCAAGTTGAGTGCTCTCTGGTTCAAAGCAGCAGATTAAAATGAATTTTTAATCATTTAAACATTTTTACACATGGAGATTCTTTTCCCTTTTTTCTTTATCTCTGGATGTATCCCCAACTCTTAGTAGTTCCTTGAACATAGTCCTTAATTTGATTAATTAATAACATCTTCATTCGTAGTCAAATATAAATTTTCAACCTAGTAGTAGGCAGGAGGATGAACCAAAATGGGGAAGCAGAGAAGCAATGGGCCTGAAAGCAGGAGATAAACAAGAACATGTTGGAGGTTTGATAAGTCACTTCTCTGGGCCTCAGTCTCTCCAGCTGTAACATGGGGATTGGACTAGATTTCTATGGTTGCTGATTTCAGGATCGCAACATGTCACCTAGTGCTCTTTCCTGCCCTTCCACACCCAGATCCGTAGGGATAGTGTTTGGGGGTGTCTGTGGATGGAGAAAATAATATCTACACTATTATTTGTGTAGTTAGCTGTTATTTTATTTTATTTTGCTGAGGCAATTGAGGTTAATTGACTTGCCCAGGGTCATACAGCTAGGAAGCATGAAATGTCTGAGGGCAGATTTGAACTCAGGTCCTCCTGACTCCCGGACTGATGCTCCACCTCGCTGCTCCTGTTTGTTATTTTTCTTAGCTTTTTCACACCTTCATGCTTAGATCTGTGATTTTAAGTGTGGAGACTCACTCCATCAATGCAGATTTCCACCCCCTCCACCCCCAGATTCATCCACATGGGAAGTAAATAAATAAATAAAAGATGGCAGTCCTTTGGGGGACTGTTGCTCAATGGACATGGGGAGAACTGACAGACGCTATCCAGCAGATGGCGAACTTGTCTACCTTATCTTGCTCCATGGGCCAGTTTATTTAGGAAAAAACAGAACAAAACAAACAAAAAAGGCTGAAAAGAGGGAGTGAGAGACAGCAGCTTGCTGGGGGAGCTGTGAATTGCTCTGACCGTTCTGGGAAACGACTTGGAATCATGCAAGAAAAGTTAGAGCTGTTCATACTCATTGACCCAAACATCTCACTACTAGATCTATTCTCAAGGAGGTTAATGATAGTGAGAGAAAGATCCATCTGGGCAAAAATATTAATAGCAGCATCATTTGGGATTTTAAAAGCAGAAACAACGTGTGCCAAGTGGTTGGGGAACAGCTGAATAAACTGTCATCTGTCATCTGCGGGTGTCTTGAATATTAGATCCTCTTATCTTAGCCCATTGCCACAATTCTACTTAGCAACGCAGCCAGGTGGCTCAGCGGACAAAGTCTGGGACTGGGAGTCCCAAGTGTCTGCACTTTAACCTGGTCCTACCTCAGTTTCCTCATCTGAAAAAAGATGGAATAATAATAGCATCTCCTTCTCAGTTATAAGGATCAATTAAATATTGTAAAGTATAATTGCTAGCCATGATTTTATTATTATTACCACCATCATCGTCAAAAAGGGCCCAGACTGTACATTTCCCTTTGACTCCCATGTTCTCCCATGAGTTGATCTCTTTATTTGTTAGAAGCCATCCTTGCTTTCCTCTGTCACCTACAAATATTCAAGCAAAGCAGACTGTTCTTCCCCAATTAGAGCTGAAGTTCCTTGAAAGCAAGAATAAGCTTATTTTTTTCAGATTGTATCCCCAATTCTTTTTTTAATTAAAGCTTTTTATTTTCTTTATAATTTTTATTATAGCTTTTTTTTTTTTACAAGATATATGCATGGGTAATTTTTCAGCATTGACAATTGCAAAAACTTGTGTTCCAAATTATCCCCTGCCCCAGATGGCAGGTAGACCACTACATGTTAAAGTATATGTTAAATACAATACATGTATACATATCCATAGAATTATTTTAAAGCTTTTTATTTTCAAAGCATATACATAGATAATTTTCAACATTCACCCTTGGAAAACTTTCTGCTCCAATTTTTTTTTCCTCTCTTTCTCCCCACTCCCTCCCTTAGATGGTAGTAATCCAATTATGTTAAACATGTGCAATTCTTCTCTATATATTTCCAGAATTACCATACTGCACAAGAAAAACTAAGATCAAAAAGAAAAAAAAATGAGAAAAAAACAAAATGCAAACAATAAAAAGATGAAAATACTATGTTGTGATCTACATTCAGTCCCCCCAGTCCTCTCTCTGGGTGCAATGTCTCGCTCTGTCATAAGACTTGGATGGAGACAAGATCAGAACTGGCCCAAATCACTTTGCTGCTGAAAAGAGCCGTATTCATTTGATGATCATTTCTGGGTACCATGATCTCCTGGTTCTACTTACTTCACTCAGCATCAATTCATTTAAGTCTTTCCAGGCCTCTCTGAAATCATGCTGCTGGTCATTTCTTACAGAACAATAATATTCCATAACATTCATATACTGTAACTTATTCAGTCATTCTCCAATTGATGGGCATCCACTCAGTTTCTGGTTTCTTGCCACTATGAAAAAGGCTGCCACAAACATTTTGGCACATGTGGGTACATCTCTTTGAGTTCATCCCAACTTGGAACGTATTCAGTCTTTAATAAGCTCTTTTTCATTCATGCATTCATAGCTCTCTCTGACCCTCACCATATGGTCAATCTTTCTTTAATTCTTCTTCCTTTCCCCAATCACATCCTTTATTCCTGACCTCCAAGTTCCCCTCTCTGTGACATGATGTAGCCTGCTGATTCCTAATATGCATCCCTCCATTGCCCTCATTTTCCATTCCTGGGAGACTATTGTTTTCCATGCTCACGGTCATACAACTATATCAGGAGAATTTTTTGTATATCAAGGAAAAACAAATGTAAAGAATTCAGAGAAACATAGGAAGACTTGGATCAAGTGAGGACTGAGAGGAAAGATCAGAGCAGGGCTTCTTAAACTTTTTTCTTCTAGACCTCTTTTTGCAGGAGAAATGTTTATGTGACCCCAGGTCTACAGCTATATAAAATAGGGAATCAAACACTGATAACAAATCATTTTGTGACCTCACATTCAGCTATGAGACCCCCCTGTGGGGTCATGACTCACAATTTAAGAATCTGGGATCTACATGACTTCTAAGTGCTTTTCCAACTCTAAATTAGGAGCAAAAATGTCCCAAGATTAGTGGGGGATTTGAGAAACACTAGAAAGACTCCATTTCTCTCCCCCCAAAAAACAATCCCCTTCCCTACGATTGACTAAGCGCTTGCAATTCTGCCACAAGATTTCACCCCTTTGGTTAAATTAGTTTTGTTTCGTTCACCCCTTTGCTACTGAGCTTTGTGCTATTAAATGGGACCTCTTCCACCGCCCACCCCACATATGGCCCGCCATATCAGTTGGTTATAGCAAAGTGTGACAGTAATATGTCCTGTGGTGACATAGATGTAACAACAAGCGTGTGGTCCTTGCCCTTGGAATTATAAAGAACTTGGTCTTGTCCTTCACCTTCCTCTGAGACCCAATTTCCTCATCTGTATGAAGAGGTTGACCTTGGAGGTCCCTGTGAACTCTTAAACCTCCAAAAGCAGGTTGTTATAGGATGACTATTGTCACCCAAAGGAGTGAGAGGGGCCCCTTAGGGAAGGAGAGAAGAGTTGGGGAGGGGAGTGAGGGGGTGCCAGCGTCAACAACTCTGCCCAGGAGAGTGATTATCGATCAATATGTGCTGCCCACAGGTCTGTCTCCTCAATGGTCTAAGTAGAATCTATACAGGAGCAGATTTTCTGCAGATGAATGGAGAGCACGTCGCCCGCAGATGGATTTTACCTTGGTCTAGAGATGCTGTTCTGGTGAATCACACCCCAGGCCAGTGGAAAATGTTAATGAAGGCAGAGTATTTTTTTTTGTCTTGGTGTATTTTCTCGTTCAACCAAAACTAATAGAGAAACAACAAAATGCAGTGTAAAGAACTGAGGGCTTAAAGAGTTCATTGCCCTGTGCTTAAAAGGAGAGGATGGTTTCCAGACCATGCAAAAGACACTGTTGGGGTCAAGAGTGGGACGCCTGAGCACTGAGATGGCAGCCAGGACAAGAAAAAGCCCCTCTCCAGTTTATTTCCAGATGGTAAGGAAAGAAGGAAGGAAGGAAGGAAGAAAGGAAGGAAGGAAGGAAGGAAGGAAGGAAGGAAGGGGAAGGAAGGAAGGAAGGGAGGGAGGGAGGGAAGGAGGGAGGGAGGGAGGGAGGAAGGAAGAAAGGAAGGAAGGAAGGGAGGGAGGAAAGAATAAAGGAAGGAGGGAAGGAAAGAAGAAAGGAAGAAGGGAAAGAAAGAGGGAGGAAGGAAGGAAAGAGAGAAGAAGGGAGGGAAGGAGAGAAGGAAGAAAGGAAGGAAAGATGAAAGGAAAGTGGGAAGGAAGAAAGGAAAGAAGGAAAAATGGAAGGAAGAGATAAAGTAAAGAAGGGAGGAAGGGGAGAAGAATGGAAGGAGGGATAAGGAAAGGAGGAAAGAAGGAAGGAGAGAGAGAGCCAGGAAGACCTGAGTTCAGACATGTATGAACTGTATAACCCTGGCCAAATCACTTCTGTGTGCCTCAGTTTCCTTTTCTGTCAAATAATCACAATAACAACAATCACCTCCCAGGATGACTGTGAGGATCAAATGAGATATCTGTAAAGTGCTTAGCACAGTGCCTGGTACATAGTAGGTGTTTAATAAATGCTTCTTTCCTTCCTGTCTTTATTCATTCAAACAGAGTAGAACCCATGATCTCCCTACTCAGCCAGTATTCACCAAACCCCACTTCCCTCTTCCTTAGGGACCCAGGAAGGAAGGTAACTGTGCTTGGGGCCAGAAGATCTGCGTTCAAATCCTGAGTTGTCATAGACAGATGCTGGCTGTATTGCTTATTCTCCACCTTTCTGGGCCCGTTTTCTTCTCTATAAAAGGAAGGTGATTGATTTAGGTCTTTTCCCACAGATTCTATGTACTCTTCCATTTACAAATCTGTGATCAAAGAAGAGTAATTGGTTTTAAATCAAGGCAGGTGAAACTTTCACTGGCCGAGAGGAGGATACTCTGGGCTGTAGAGACAGGAAGCTGAGCTCTATTGCCTCCCTTCTGGCTGCAGCTCAAGAGCAGGGGACTGGACCAGGTGACCTTCTAAAACAGTGGTTCTCAAACTTTTGTTTTCACTATCTTTATCCTATTAAAAATTAGTGAGGATCTCTCCAAAGTGTTTTTGTTTACCTCGATTATACCCAGATAAATACCCAATATTTACCATATTGGAAATAAAAACTATTTTTGAATTTGAAACCCTCTAAAAGGATTTCAGAGATCCCCAGGATTCTCTAGACCATACTTTGAGAACCACTGGTCTAAAAGTTTTGCCTCTTCTGGAATTTTTAGGCTGCTATGGCTCAGGCATATCCTGAAAAACTATGGCCTTAATGCCTCACTTCTGGCCCTAAACAGCCTGGATGACCACCATAAGCTTTGATAGAGAACTCTGTGGAAGCAAGAAAAGTATTTTATAGATATTCTCTTACTTGGCGTTGTTATTCCCACTTTATGGATGAGAAAACTGAGACTTAGAAAGGCTGAATGACTTTCACACAGCTAGGAAAGCATTGGGAGTGAGATTGAAACCCAAATAGCTCCTGAATCCATTGTTCTTTTCCCTAAAGCAGCATCATAGGTTTGTAGAATGAGAAGGAAAGGTCTCTGGAGACCACCCAGCCCAATGCTCTCTTCTCACAGATACGAAGACTGATTCCCAGGAAATTAATTAGCTTCTCTAAAGTCACACCTAGAAGCAGAATTTGAACCCCCGGTTCTCTGTATTCTCTGTACTGCACCACGTTCTAATGCACCTTGCAGCAGGGTGATTCCATTTGTTGCCTTTCCTCAGTGCTAAGCACAAGCCCGGACACATAGTAGGTGCTTAATATACGCTGATTCAATTGGGCCTGTTCTCCCTAGGTTCACCCCCTAGTCTGAGGAGGCCGTCCAGCCTGGTGGCTAGTGTGCAGACCGATGGATCTCCCTGTTCCTCACTCTGGTGCCTCTGCTCCCCCTGAATTGCCACAGCCACGTCCAGTTTATCTGCTGGATTAAAGTTATCTCTACAGGCTCTCAGGGAAATAGTCTGGTGCCACAATTCATCACTCGCCTCTGCTCCTCAAGAGCCCGGAGCCGGGAAGATTTAAAACCTCGTAGACTCAGAAGTCGGAGCCAGATTAGAAACTTCTGTCTCCGATCAACCATCAAGGAGTGATTAAATAACTAAAAACGAACTTCTCTCTCTCCTGGGCCCTAGCGTGCTGGCAGGCCTTGGAGCTACCCCACAGGATGAGTCCTGAACTTGGGAGTCGGAAATGATCTCAGATCCAGGAAGGAGTCCCCGTGATAACTTACCCACAACAGTCAGCCAGCCTTTGCTTAAGGACCTCCAAAGGCAGGGGAGCTGCCGCCTCTCAAGGCAGCCCAAGATGATTTAGGCAACTCTAAAGTTCGATAATTTTTCTGCTAATTAAGCTCAACCATCCCTGTCTCAAGTGCTTCTAATTCTGCCCTTTGGGTCCAATTGGACCAAGGCCTCTCTTCTTCAAGCACTTACAGACACTTCACATGACCTTCTTGAAGAGTTAAAAATGAGGATCTTCTTTTATCCCAATTTTTTTTTAAATACTGCCCTCTTTGACACGGTTAGCATCTATCTATGACAAGTTTGGAGAGCTGTGTTGTATTCTATAGGCGGGGGGATTCTGATGGGGACTGGAGATTATGCCATGAGGGTATTAAGCAACACTAGAAGTATTTATTTATTAATTATCTATTAAGTATCTACATGTGGTGTCCTCCTAAATGTATACAAGTCTATCCATCCATCTATCTATCTCTCTATTTATTCATCCATCCATCTATCCATCCATCCATCTATCCATTTATCCATCCACCCATCTCTCTCTCTCTCTCTCTCTCTCTCTCTCTCTCTCTCTCTCTCTATCCATCTATCTATCAATCTATCTATCCATCCATCCATCCATCTATCTATCCACCTATCTATCCATCCATCTATCTACCTATCTATCCATTCATGCATCTAGCTATCTATCCATCCATCCATCTCTCTATCTCTCTCTCTATCTATTCATCCATTTATCTATGTATAAACATATACATATACATACAAAAATATGCAAATACATCCAAAAAGAAAGTCTCTGTCCTCAAGGAGCTTCTTTTCTTTTTCTCTTTTTCTCAATAGTACTCTAATTTTCCAAATACATATAAAGATAGTTTTCAACATTCATTTTTGTAAGACTTTGTGTTCTAAATTTTTCTCCCTCTGTCCCTTAATCTCTCCCTTCCCTAAGACAGCAATTTGATTTTATAAACACATGTAATCCTTTTAAACATATTTCCATATTTGTCATGTTGTGCAAGAAAAATCAGATCAAAAGGGAAAAAATCATGAGAAAGAAAAAAAGAAGAAAAAGGTGAAAATGCTATGTTTCCATTCATATTCAGGCTCCCTAGTGCCCTCTCTGGATGTGATTGACATTTCTTATCCCAAGTCTCTTGGAATTGCCTTGAATCACCTCATTGTTGAAAAGAGCCACGCCCATCACATTGATCATCACATAATCTTGAAGCTGTGTACAGTGTTTTCTTGGTTCTGCTCGCTTCACTTAGCATCAGTTCACATAAGTCTCTCTAGGATTTTCTGAAATCAGCTTACAAGGAGTTTATTTTTCTAATAGGGAATATAACATACAAAAGAGGAAAGATACCTATATGTGAGTACAATATTGGAGTCTGGAAAGTAAGGAGATCCAGGAGAGGGATGCACATTGATTGTATTGGGTCCCTGACCTAAAAAGAGGCTCTGGGCAGAACTCACCAATGGGAAAAGGGGACCTGCATGGCAGAGAGACATTTTTTTAAATTAAATCTTTTTATTTTCAAAATATATACATGGATAATTTTCAACATTCATCCTTGCAAAACCTCGTGTTCCAAAATTTTCCTTCCCTTCCCTTCCACCCCCTCCCCTAGATGCAAATAATCCAATATAAGTTAGACATGTGCAATTCTGCTATACATATTTCCACAAACATGCGGCACAAGAGGCAGAGAGACATTTCAAGGGACCAAACCTGAGCGCTGGATGGATATTCTATGGTGATGGTTCCAATTTAGGGGTCCTGGGGGGATTACATCAAAGGTTATGGGATTGGAGCTCTTTTATGTACTTGTTCATATACTGACCGGGAACACTGATGAAATCCTCAGGGGATACACACACACACACACACACACAGAATATTGCATTTCCTTATTTAAGAGGCAAGGTTGAGTAGTGGATAGAAAGCTGACTTGGAAGCCCAGCGGATCTGTGTTCAAGTCCTGGCTTTGTAATTCTATGGAAGTAACTGAATCTCTCTATGTTCCAGCAAACTCTTCAGGACCACGGGCTGCAGAGGAGGTTCTATACTGGTAGAGGGGATTTCTTTTTGTTAGGAGTTCTCTTTATTAATAAAATCATAGTTCTAGTCCAAAGCAAACCCCCAAACCACAAAGCAGACCGACTGTTTAATCCTCTGCAGCCGGCCTCTCCCACATCCTGGTTTGCCCAGTCAGAAGCAAAATAAAAAAACAACAACAACAACAAAAAAAAACAAAACTTGTTCTTTTTTTATTAACATTCATTGTCCCACACTTCCTTTGAGTGGGAGCCCAGGCTATGCTCCATTGGCCTTTCCCAGCTCGTTGAGGTGTGTGCAGAGCCCCTGGTCTCCCACCTGTCACCGCTCCACGACCCAGCCCACTGCAGACAGGCTGGGTGAGAGGGACCTGGTATTCCCGTCTTAGGTTACATGGATGTGTCAGGATCCTTTCACTGGTCCCCAAGGAAACAAAAGATCAGAGAAGAAAACAAAGCATCCTCTCAGCTTTCAGAGGACTCTGCCAGGAAGCCAGCTTCCCTCCCTTGTCCAGCCTCCTGAGCACCCAGCGGGAGCTGTCACCAGAGGGGCAGTGCTTTCATCAGAGAGATTTTGCTTTCCACCAGGCTCGTCCAGGCCCCTAAGACTTCCTGAAGAAAAAAGTCAGGTTCCTCGGAAAACAGGGCCCCACAGTGGGAGACCATATCAAAACACTGGCACAGAATGCTGATGACTCAGTGGAGGCAAAGCCATCCAGAGCCATCCTCCCGGAGGGTCAGAGGAGCAAGAGAGCCCACAGTAGGTGGGATTTCTTGATTTGGCTGCATCTCTGAGCCCTTTTAGTGCTGTCTGCCCCCCTGCTTAAAACACACTCCCTCCTCACCTCTGGCCAATGGCTTCTTTTAGGTCCTTCTGCAGGAGGCTTTTTCTGGGCCCTGCCCCGTCCCCTCCCCTCCAATTCCCACCCTTAGTGGCTAGTTCTGTCCTCTGAAATCCTCTTATACTGACTTTGTATTTTCCAGTTACCTACATGTATACTTGTCTCCCCCAGGAGAATGTAAATTCTTGAGGACAGAGCTTGTTTCATAGAGCTAGTATGGTGTCTGGAATGATTTGGGGGCTTCCTAAATGCTTGTTGACTGAATAATTGATTGGTTGATACCCTGCCTGGTTGAGTACATGGTTGAAGAGAAATCACCTTGGACTACCGGCCAGGAAACTTGGATTATGACCCTCTTTCAGTCATTAATTAGCTGAAAATCCTGGAGCAAGTTCCTTCTGTTCATCAGATTTTTGTTCTGTAAAACAAAGGAGAGGGGAGAGCAAGCTGACATTTTAGTAATGTAACTATTTATTTTTTATTTTTTTCTTTTCCTTCCTTCCTTCCTTCCTTCTTTCCTTCCTTCCTTCCTTCCTTCCTTCCTTCCTTCCTTCCTTCCTCCCTCCCTTCCTCCCTCTCTTCCTCCCTTCCTCCCTCTCTCCCTCCCTTCCCTCTCCCTCCCTTCCTTCTCTCTCCCTCCCTCCTTCCCTCCCTCCTTCCTTCCTCCTTGTCTCTCTCTCTCCTTCTCTCCTTCCTTCCTCCCTCCCTCTCTCCTTCCTTCCTTCCTTCTTTCCTTTTTTTGTAACTAGTAATAATAGCTCACATTTTCATGGTACTTTAAAATTTACAAAGTGTTTTATGCACATTAACCTATTTGGTAACAAAAGCTCTTAAATCATTCATACCATTGACCCAAGGATTTTAGAATTAGGGTTATATCTTAGTGTTAATGTTATTGGCAGGAAACAACCCCCAGAAGACTATCTGACCAAAAATATTGATAGCAGCATCATTAGTTAGTTCCCAAGAAAGAATTAGAAAGAACCCATGTGTGTGATGATTGGCTAATGACAGAATTAATAGAATGGAATATTATTACACCTATAAATGGAGTAGATGTAGGTGACAAACCATGTGTTTACTTTGGGGAATTACATCTTCCAGGAGCCTGTGTATAAGCTCAACTGATGTCAGCTTGGGGGACGGAAATCTCTTTTTTAAATTCTTATTACTATAGCTTTTTATTTACAAAACATATGCATGAGTAATTTTTCAACATTGACTCTTGCAAAACCTTCTGTTCCAACTTTTCCCTTCCTTCCCCTCACCCCCTCCCCCAAATGGGAGGTAGTCCAATACATGTTAAATATATTAAAATATATGTTAAATCCTATATATATAAATATATATATATACATACATATATATATATATATATATATATATATATATATATACTTACAGTTATCTTGCTGCACAGTAAAATTGGATCTAGAAAGAAAGAAAAAAACCTGAGAAGGAAAACAACAAAATGCAAGCAAACAATAACAGAAAGGGTGAAAATGCTATGTTGTGATCCACACTCATTTCCACAGTCCTCTCTCTGGGTGTAGATGACTCTCTTCATTATTGAGCAATTGGAACTGGTTTGAATCATCTCATTGTTGAAGAGAGCCATGTCCAGGATGGAAAGCTCCCAGGGAAGAGACATATAGAGAGTGACCAGAGAAGATAGGAAGCAAAAGAAGAGAAAACAGTGTGCACAAGAAGCTAAACTGGTGGTACGAAAGGGGGAAGTCATGATGCAGAAAGGAGACTGGGAGAAAGAGGGAAAAGAGAAAGCTAATGTGGTCCTGATGATAACAGAGAAAACAATGCAATAGCTTAATGATCTTAACTTTTTGTGTAATGGATCCTCTTTGGCAGTCTGGGGAAGCCTATAGATCCCTTCTTAGAATCATGTTTTTAAAAGTATAAATTGAAATACATAAAATTACAAAAGAAACCTATTATATTAAAGGACAGTTATTATCTTCTATCTCTCATCTCTCTGTCTCTACCTAGATATCTATCAAATCTCTATCTATATATTACTGTCTTTCCTGATATTGAACCAGTTTTGTATTCCCGGTATAAATCCCACTTGATCATACTGTATTATTCTGGTGATAAATTGTTTTAATCTCTTTGATAATATTTTATTTTAAGATTTTTGCATCAATATTCATTAGGGAAATTGGTCTATCATTTTCTTTTTCTGTTTTAGCTCTTCCTGATTTAGATATCAACACCATATCTGTGTCATAAAAGGAATTTGGTGGGACTTCTTCCCATATTTTTCCCAAGTAGTTTATATATTATTGGAATTAAATGTTTGGTAAATCATTTGTAAATCCATCTATGTAACATCTCTTATCTCTAGATATCTATCTATCCATCTATCATCTAACATACTTCTATCATATCTATTGATCTGGCCATCTCTATCATTTCTATCTCTATGTAAATACCATTCCATCCATCTCTATCATTTCTATGATTTCTCTATTTTTAGATATGTCTCTCATCTTATCTCTCTAGATAGTTCTCTCTCTATAGTCATGTATCTTTATCTACTCATCTCTTTTATTTCTCTGTCTGTTTCTGTGTCTCTATCTATCTGTGTCTCTCTCTTTTCTCATTAAAAAACCCCATTCTAGCTTCTCCTTCAAGACCGAGAGGGAAATGATTGAGCAGATACTCTCCGTGTTCCATTCTCTCTAGCACCCTTATCCCTGTTAATGAGTTGAGACAAATTGTTTCCTTCTGATGGCGTGATTTTATCATCTTGGTGGGTTGAGGGAAGAGGCAGCCATCTGGTTATGGGAACAGTACGGCACCAAACTACTCGATTCACTTTCTTTGTCATTCACTTTGCTTCATGTTTTGCTTGAATGTTATATTGACTTTATTTGCCTGGAGCATATCTTATAATAGCTCCCTGGTGAAGGCTTATGAGCTGTGACTCTAATGGGTTGATAACCTAAAATAGAGCCTTGAATCCAGGAGATAGCAAGGGAGCCCAAAGCCATGGGTGGGATGAGCTATAAACCATAAGAAATAATAAATAGGAAGGATTCAAAGGAATATGAAAACACTCATATTATTACAAAAAGAAGAGAGCAGAATTGGAACAATGTAAATATTAACAGCAGTAACAAAAATCCAGAGAAATATGAAAAACAAAATAATGCAGAAGGGGATTATGTGGGGAGGAATTAGACATTTTTGTTACTAGTTCAAGTTAATATGTATATTTTGAAGACCAAAACATTAATAGGAGGGAAAACAAAAATGGAATTCTAATCACAATAGTGATACAAAGTCATCAAGCTGTTTAGCTTTTCTGGGCCTCAGTTTCCTTATCTGTAAAATGTGCGAGTTGCCTCTGAGTCCCTTTCAGTTTTAAATTTATGATACGTAGATGAACTATTTCTTTCACTTGAGAAATTGGATTACCCGAGGAAAGCACCTAACTGTGGCTCATTGGTTGAATCTCACAGATCTAAATCTGAAACTGAGGCTAAAAGTAGAAATGCATCTTCAAGGCCCTCTAGTCTAGGATTTGACCTGCGTTTTGAAGGAAAACAGTAGGCAGCCATGAGGAATAACAAAGCATTTCGGGTCTTAGATATAACCAGTGAAAGACATGGTCACATTATCAAGAAGGTTATCCAATATCCAATACTGTATAAGAAGGGGATTAAAAAGTAAGAATCCTGGAAAGGTGGGAAGATCATGCTTTAAACACTAAAGGGGTTTCTATTTGATCCCAGAGTAGCATTATTACCTCTGAATCTCCCACAGCAGCCTCCTAAGGAAGATGCTATGGGCATTATTATTCCCATTTTACAATTGAGGAAACTGAGGCTCCAGTGGTCATATAACTGGGAAACATCAGCCTGGGCTCTGAACCTGATCTTTACTGATCTGCTCCAGGATATTGCCTCTTCTTAGCATTCTCCCTCCAAGGAAGTTCACCATTGTCATTAGTGCTGGTGGCTTTCTTCTGGCTGGGTGCTCCCAATGCCCAACTGGTATCATCGGCTCTCCAACTGGCCCTCACAAGCCCTGTAATGGGCCAGCTTCCCCACTGATCTCTGTCTGAAGGGAAGCCAGCTGCTTTAGCAAACCTTTTGGGGACAGAAAATGTTCTTCTATTAAAACCCATCCCTGGAAAAAAAAATCTCATACCACAAACCTGACAAAGACCAAACAGCCTTGGCTCAAGGATCCCTAGTAAGAGGAAGTCCATTTTACTCTTGGATAGCTCTAATTGTTAGGAGATTTTCCTTGACAGCATTCTGAATTTGCCTCTTTGAAACTTATGCTCAGGGTTTCAGGTCCTGCTCTGGGCTAGACAGAGCCAGCCCAAATCTGATTCCACTTCCAAAGCCCTACAGAAGCAATCTGGTAGAGAAGAAAGGATTCAAATCCTGCTTCTAGCCCTTATGACCTGTGGGAGGTTGGTCCCATAATCTCATTTTCTGGGTTTCTTTATCTGTAAAATGAAAGGCTTGAACCAAATGGCCTCTTGTAGATCTATAATATTAAATAATGAAAGACATGGGTCACATCTCCCTCTATCTTCTCCAGGTTAAAATCCCCAGTGGGCCTCTTAAGGCATAAGGTCTACCCCCATCTTGACTTCTTTCTGGCTTATTGGTGTCCTTCCTAAAACAGGGCAAAAAGAACCGTAAATATGACCTGAACGGTGGGGTTCTGGCCAGAAGTTGGGTGGAAGGAAGGGCATTTGCAGTATCCTCAGAGGGATCTGGGTGAATGGATTCCTTGCAACCTGCCTCAGTTTCCTTTTATCTCCCATTTCCTTTTCCTTTCTAACCGTATTTCAGATGACAAGGGCCAGACTGAAAGCTGTAAGCTCTTAAGTGTTAAAATAAAAATAATATGGGTCAAAACTCCCTCTGGGGAGTGCCAGCCAGGACTGAGTGGGGAGAGAGAGCCCATGACCCCAGGCTTTCCACACTGGGTTGCTTTGTGACTTTGTCTCCGTGCTTCTAAATGTCCCCTTCCCCAAGCTCCAGATCAACAAGCTCCTCTAGTAGGAAGGAACTTTCACCATGAGTCATCCAGTGTTGATGGCAATGACAAGGTCTTCTCATCTGTTGGATGCTAAGATGAAAGCAAAAGGTGTCCCAGGGACAGTGGGGACCCAGGATAAAGCCCCCTTTTCATACTTACTAGAGAAATATATAGTCTCCTATGACTGGAAGGGTCCTAGAGGACCATCTAGCCCACTCATGTGACAAACAGGGAAACTGAATCTTGAGGAGATTAAATGTATTGTCCTATACCATGCAGTTCTGATCATCAGGTCTTCTGGCTCCAGAATCAGTGCTCTTTCCCACTATTATTTATTGCCTTCCAAAGGAATTTTTTTTCCCAGGGACTTGAACCCTGGACCTTCAGATTGCAAATATGGTACCCTATTAGCTGAGCTTCTAAGCTTCTATGCAGCCTCTCTGAACCCCAATTTCCTCCTCTGTACAATGGGGATAAAAATACACAAGGAAATTTTTAAAAAATTATTATTTTTAACATTTACTTTTACAATATTTTTATTTTTATTTGTTCTCCTTCCCTTCCACCCCTCCCCTTCTCTTTCCCAAGATGGCAATCAATCTGATAAAGATTATGTTCAATACAATGAAATGCTTTGATGGTTCTTATGAGGCTCAAATGAGATATGAGTGAGGCAGGATGGTAGAGGGCCAACTCAAAGTTAGGAAGCCTGGGGTTTGTCTCGCTTTCAGACCTCCCTTACCCTAAGCAAGTAAGTAAATCTCTTTGAATTTCAGTTTTGGTGTCTATAAAATGGGTCTAATAACCACATCTACCTTCCAGGGCTGTGGGGCTGTTGCAGAGATTGATGGAGGCCATGGAGATAAAGTGCTTTGCAGGCTTAAAAGCCTTTCTCGCTGCCTGTTTTTATGTGCATAAATAACTTCACTCTGGCTGTCTCCCGAGTTTGTCTGCTAACTCTTGGAATTATCACTTACTGCAGCTGCTGTTTGGGGGGCTTACTTCTCTCCCCCAATGACGACATTGCCTTCCATAAGGCCTTGAAGAGAATAATGTCATAGCTGTGGTAAAAGAGGGATCTCTCTCTCTTATCTCTCTCTGTCTCTTTCTGCCTCTTGTCTCTCTCCATCTCTGTCTCCTTCTGTCTCTCTCTCTATCTCTGTCTCTCTGTTTCTGTCTCTCTGTCTCTGTCTCTGTCTCTCTGTCTCTCTGGGGAGGGAAAGGTAGGGGAGTGGGAAGGGAAGACAGTGAGGGGAGGGAAAGGCAGGAGAGGGAGATGGGGGGACAGGGGAGGGGGGAAGCAGGGGGGAAGGAAGGGAGAGGGGAGGGGGGGAAGGGGAAGGGGGAGGGGGGGAGGAGGGGGAAAAGGGGAGGGAAAGGGGGGGGGGGAGGAGCAGTAGGGGGGGGGGGGGGAAGGGAACAGGGGAAGGAAAAGGGGGCGGGGAATTTCCCTTTGATTGTTTTCCCCCGGCCCCAGGGCCCCTGGTAACCCTTCCCATGGGCCCAATCCGACCCCCCCTCCCGCCTTAAAAAAGGGCCCAGGGGGGGCCCCCGGGGCCCCCACCCCTGGTTTTTTAAATAAACAAGGCGGAGGGACCTGGGGGATGCAGGCCTGGGAGGGAAAAAAGCAAAGAAAACAGGGAAATGGGCCAAAAGAGGGGATGGAAGCGGAAGGAAAATTAGCCTAGGGCCATGTAGTGTGGGGGGCGTTGGGCCACGCAGCGAACCCCAGGAAATGGGTCTGAATTCTGGCTCAGTCGCCGGCCACTTGTGGGAGCCTGAGGGACAGTTCCCCTTCCCCTCTCCTCCCGGGCCTTAGTTCCCTTATCTCAATGGGGTTTAACGGGGGAGGCCCTCCCTGATCCCTTTGGAACCCTTCTCCTCCCTATGGGAAAGTGAGTCACTGATGGGTTAGCACAGAGCTCGGCCTGGAGCGGGCACTTAACAAGCGCCCGTTGATTGATGGGCATGGACTCTTTTTTTTTTCTATATGTTGATTAGTTTTTTTTAATGTTTATTTTTGCTGCACACTGCTTTATGAATCATTAATACACTTTGCTCCGTGAGTCACGGACTCCTTAATTTCGGTTGCCTCCCGCTCTCTGATTCCTCTGCTCCTAAAACATAAAACAGCGGCTACCCCTCACTGCCATAATCGCCAGATAATGGGGATATTGATTATTACGTCCCGTAATTAATTATAAATATGCAGATTTCTGAGAAGCACGAGAAAACGTGCATGAAATCAGGCAGAGCAAAGAGGGCAGAACCAGGGGCACAGTATGCACAGTGACTATAATACGGTAAAAGGCTGTGCTCCAACTCAGATGAACAGCCATGACCTGTCCTGGGCGCTGGGAACACTTAGCCAAAAACTGCCTTTCCATTTTGGAGGGCGTGTATTCACCCGTTGGAATGGATCTGTGTTCTAATCTTACACATTGTTTTTATAGCTTTTTATTTACAAGATGTATGGGTAATTTTTCAGCATTGACAATTGCCAAACCTTCTGTTCCAACTTTTCCCCACTTTCCCCCATCTCCTCCCCCAGATGGCAGATTGACCAATACATGTTAAATATGTTAAAGTATATGTTAAATACAATCTATGGATACACGTCCATACTGCTGCACAAGAAAAATCTGACTCAGAAATAAGTCTTACACATTGTTAATGCTGAAACTCAAATGAATGGAGCTTGGTGCTTTTAATACCAAGGCAAAGGCTGCTGTTAGTTTTCTTCCTGATGTGAGTGTCTTGCCCAATGTCCACCCACGTGCCCCCAAAGTATCTATTGGTTCTGCAGCACATTATGCAATTTTCTGGGCGCCATCATTCCCTTGTTTATCCTTTGCTGACCCCCAACATCTCCCTGCCATCGTGAACCTCCTATCTGGAGTCCACCTTCTTCACTTCCTCTTCTGGCTTGGGCGAGGATCGGGGGTCAGGGGTTGTTAGATGTACTAGACTTTCCGTGTTCCCCCCAGGAACGACTTTGTCTGCATTGTAACTCCTCTGCTGGAGGACTGCACATCCTATTTTAGAGAGGAGGGATGGTGATCAGTAGCGATCGGGAGCACGTGGTGGTATCCCAAGGTCTTCCAGCACTCTACATGACCAGGTTCTGCCCTCAAATGAATTGTCCCTGGTCACCAGAGCTCCTGCTTATGGTGCTCCCTGTATCGCCAGATATTTGGCATTTGACCCCTCAAGAGGGAATTCAAGTCAATGAAAGTCAGTGATTAAAAAAAAACACAAGGATTGGGTCAGCTAGGTGGCACAGTGGATAGAGCACCAGCCTGAAGTGAGGAGGACCTAAGTTCAAATGTGGCCTCAGACATTTAACACCTCCTAGCTGTGTGATCCTGGGCAAGTCACTTAACCCCAATTGTCTCAAACACAACAACAAAAACAACAAACAAACAAACAAAAAAACACTAGAACATGTGGACTTGAAGGAATTTGTTACAAATCTTAAAACACAGGGAAAATTTGCTTTTCTCCAGCCTAAATGAGAAATATGATCTTTTAACAATTGATTGTCACATAACTTTCTCCAGAAATTATTAAAGACCACTGTTCTCTGTACCTCGGGATCTTTTTGGCAATGGACAATAGGCTAATTGATGGGCTTAACACCATTAAATAAATTGACAATTTTGAGACAGAGACAAAGAAGAAGAAGAAGAGGAGGAGGAGGAGGAGGAGGAGAAGGAGAAGAAGGAGAAGAGAGGGAAGAGAGAGAAAGACAAGAAGTGCTACATAGAGAGAAAGACAAACAGAGAGACAGACAGAGAGAGAGGAGACACACAGAGAGAAAGAGACAGAGAAATAGAGACATAGAGAGACAGAGACAAAGATACAGAGACTGAGAGGCAGAGGCAGAAAAAGTCACGTAGAGTCAGAAAGAAGAAGAGAGCAATTTTATATATTTTATATATTTTTTATATATAATATATATAATTTTATATATATTTTTATATAATTTTATATATTTATGTTTCTTTGAGTCTTCATGGATTAGCACAGTGCTTGTCACAGAATAGACACCAATTTAAATAACCCCTTTAAATTATAATAGATTATACTTTATATATCTTTAGAGCTACCATTAAGAATTAAGTATACACATAATTCTGTAAAGGAGGATGGTAATGGATTACATGTTCTAGTAATTTTATGGACTATGGGAAACCACATGGGTTTCCCAACTAGAGAGAAAGAGGAAAAAACACAGAGACAGAAAGACAGACACACAGACACACAGAGGGAGACAGAGACAGAGAGAATAAGAGAGACACAGAGAGATAGACACACAGAGAAAAAGAAACCGAAATATGGAGAGACAGACATACAGAAATATATACATACATAGAGACAGAGAGACAGAAAGAGAGAGTAATAGACACACACACACACACAGAAATAGAGATAGACAGAAAGATAGACAGACAGACACACAAAGACAGAGATAGACAAAATAAGAGATACAGAGAGACGTACACACAGAAGTAGCGAGAGACAGAAGTATGGAGAGATAGACACAGAGTAAGAGACACACAGAGAGATAGAGACAGGAATATGGAGAGACAGAGAGACACATTGAGAGTGAGAGAAAGAGAGACACAGAGACAGAGAGATGGAGTAAGAGAGTTACAGAGAGATAGGCAGACAGACAGACACACACACACACACAGAGAAAGAGAGCCATGAGCACTGGGTGCGTCTCTGCCCGCCAGGCAGAGTGACCAGTGCTCACTCCTACTAATGGGCAGCCTCACAAGGCCTTCCAAGGGGAGCGTGAATAGCTGCCTTGTTCCTGGAGCTCTGTGGAGAGCGTGAAGCCCGGAGGGCAGAGGCTGATGGGGACTGATGGAGCTTGGCCCAAGGCTCCCATGTTCAGCTGGCTCGGTCCTAGGCACCCTACGGCTGGTCCTTAGCCATCCTGAGCTCTGCAGCCAGCCTCCACCTGCTCTGTGCCAAACTCTCCTGACAGCCGAGTTTTCTTCCCCTGGTCCTCCACAAGGGCGTGACTATCAGGGCACTTGCACACTCACACACATTCGCACACACTCAAACACATTCACTGACACACTTATACAGTCACACACACACTCACAATACACTGACACACTCACTAACACACACATTCACACACTCAGACACACACTGACACACACATTCACACACACTCACACACTCACAATACACTGACACACTCACTAACACACACACGCACACTCAGACATACACACTCACTGACACACACTCTCATTCACACACACTTTCCAAGGGATGAGTCAGTTTTGAATTAAAGCGATCTTTCCCTTTTCATAATAGCAAGCCCCCTCCTTCCTCCGCTGGGACCCCACTTTTGTGACGCCCATCGTTCTGAGGAGAGCTGAGCTCTTACTGCCCCCCCATCCCCAATGCTTAGCAGATAACTTTGTGTCAGTTGTAATGACAACGTTACTGAGGATGGCAAGCGGGCAGGCTCTTAACATTAGCTGAGAATGGGGATGGTGAATGGAAGTTAATGTGACGGAGGGAGGAGGAAGGATGCATTAAGTATTTGAGTGAAAGAACGGCTTTTCACGAAAACCACAGTGTTGGTGGGTGAAATGTGTGTAGGAGAATCCATTCCTCCTGTTCTCTAATTCATTGTTGTATTTTCTAAATAGTTCTTTTCTTCTGAGAACTTAGACCATTTTCCCATCAGTCTTTGTGAAGTACAGAGGGACAAGAATTATTTTATTTCTCTTTTCTAGAGAAGAAAAATGGGGCTGGCAAGAGCACAGTGAGCCAGTGATGGTGACAAAATATGGAAACCAGGTTTTCCCTCGAATTTCTGGTACCTTTCCTTCTTAAACAGAGCCATTTGTTTTGTGTTCACCCGCCTTGGATCACTCCCCCCAATTGCACTCACTCACCCACACTGAAGCACCACAAGGTGGTTGCTACTCTCAGAGATTCTAGGGATGCCTTATGGGTTCCTGCTTCTAAAACTATATTTCATAAGCTGCCACTCTGCACGCTGCCATTAGTGGACATTTAGACATAATATCTTCTTTTTTCAAAATATTTTATTTTCCAAATATATGTAGATAAATTTCAATATTCATTTTCGTAAAATGAGTTCCAAATTTTTCTTCCTCTCTCCCTTACCTCCCCTTCCCCAAGGCAGCAAGTAATCTGATATAGGTTAAATATGCCTAATTCTTTTAGACATTAAAAATGCTCCCTGTATTGCGGCACTTGACCCCTCAAGAGGGAATCAAAATCAAAAATAAAATTTCCATATTTGTCGTGTTGTGCAAGAAAAATCAGATGAAATCACGAGAAAGAAGGAAACAAACAAAAAGGTGAAAATACTCTGCTTTGACTGACCCACATTTGGACTCCATAGTTCTCTCTCTGGATGCAGATGCCATTTTTCATCCCAAGTTTATTGGAGTTACCTTGAATCACCGTATTGTTGAGAAGAGTTGATCATCCCATAATTGTGTTGCTGCTGTGTACAATATTCTCTTGGTTCTAGTCACTTCACTCAGCATCAGTTTATATAAGCCTTTCCAGGTCTTTCTGAAAGGATGCTGTCTTCTTAGTGAAATAATTTATGAAGAAAATCATAAAATGTTTCTGCCATAAACTCGGGGTGCACTCCCCCACAAATATGCACACTCTCTATGGGGAGAGAGACTGGAAATTAGAATACAAAGGTAGTGAGGGACATGTATGGGAAAGACATGGGTGTGGGGAAAGCAACTCTGCTGGACAGGATACACTAGGTTCAAAGGATGTATTTTTTTCCCCATCTAACTGTTCCCCTCCCTCAGAACTACTTCCTCCTTGTCTACCCAAGTCCGTCTGAAATGGGTGTTTCTACCCTGGATACAGGAACTTGAGCTGACGTATGGGATGCTTCCTTCTTGACAATTGCTGTTAGACACCATGGCTGATGGGGCAGGGAGAGAAATCCCTTCTTCTCTCCCCAGGGAGGCTCATCTACATAGAACTGGTTGCATTCCCTGGGGCTCAGCTTCTCCCTGTGATTCTGTTAGAGAAGGATGTTCCCATATCTCACAGGGATTGGAGCATGGAGAAATCTTCTGATTAATCTAATATTTACTGAACACCTTATGATTCTTTTCTGGGTTGGAGGTATTTTTAAAGATCTACTACATACAAATGTATATACAACACATTTATGTATACTATGCATTCACACATATATACCTATTTTACATCTGAAATTATATTTAAAAAATCTAAAAATATGTAAGGCTTAAAATTGCATTAAGACTTTTGGGACACTCTACACACATTTAAATGAATATTATAATAAATTAATATACAACACATTTATGTATACTATGCATTCACACATATGTACATATTTTACATCTAAAATTATATTTTAAAAGATCTAAAAATATGTAAGATTTAAAATTGCATTAAGACTTTTAGGACGCTCTATACATTTATATCTAAAATTATATCTAAAATATGTAAGGCTTAAAATTGCATTAAGACTTTGGGGACGCTCTATACATTTATATCTAAAATTATATCTAAAATAAAATCTAAAAAATATCTAAGGCTTAAAATTGCATTAAGACTTTTGGGACACTATATACTCCATATAGTACTATTATATTTGTGTACGTGTAAACACATACCCATATATACATGTAAGTACACACAGACATATATATATATATATATATATATATATATATATATATAATGCATACACATACTTGTATGTATATAATTTGTCTTTCCAAATAGAATGTAAGTTCGTTGAAAGAAGGGTCTGTTCCATCTTCGCATTTGAATCCCCAAGGGCTGGCACATAGTCTGTTATTTAACAAATGCTTAATAGTTTAATAGATTGTCTGTGTTATGAGCCTCCTTTGCTGGGAGTGTTTCTGAGTGTAAGGCAGTTAAGGGAGAGAGAAGAATGGAGGGCAGAATGGAGGAGAGGAAAGGGAAATAGAGAAAAGGGAAAGGGGAAGGAAAAGGAGGGGAAAGGAAAGGAGAATAGAGAGGACTTTCTCCCAAGAAAGTGACTGTGGGGAGCAGGAAGTGTCCAACAACAAACATTTATTAAGCATTGACTATGTGCCATCACTGTTCTAGGCACTAGAAAACCAGTAGGAAAATTAATACAAGCAGAAAGATTGTCCTCAAGGAGCTTACATTTTAATGGAAGAAGACAATACACTGAAAAGTGAGGGTGAGAGTATCCTTTGTGCATTGTAGAAAAAGTCTAGGAAAATTGAGCACTCCTGTGTTGTTGCTGTTATTTTTTTTTAAAATGGAGGCTCTACATTTAAAATAAAATTTTTAAAAATGGAGAATCTGTGATCCTCCAACTAATCAGAAGGAGAAGCTACACGGTGAGAAGGTACTTCCAATGTGTAAAATCTGGGGTACAGTGAGCATCCAGAGCAGAAAGGTTTCTGGGGCATTGTAGAGAAAGCCCGAGGGAACAGTCTGGAGTTCAGTCTGGGAAGGAATGAGGACATGGACGTCCTGGGCATCTCAGAATCCAGATCCCTTTGGACCAGACCTTCATTCTATTGTGATAAGATCAGACTAGAAATATGAAGGAAGGGAAAGATCTTTCATTCACAGAAATGTCAAGGAAGGAAAAGGGAGAAGAGGAAGGATTTATTAAATAGAAAATTTTAAATTAAAAAAAAATTAAGAAATTTCCCAGCAGATCTCTTCCTGCCCTGAAGAATGGATTCTGTTACTAGAGGAGATATTTAGTCCTGACAGAGTGATGGGGTAAGCAGGAGGGGAAAGAGCAGAGGATATTGTTTCCCCCATCTCGTTGACACTCAAAAATGTCACAGTCAGTGGCAGTGGAGAATACAGAGTAGACTCCCCACATCCCAGCCCTCTATTTTTTCCCCACTCTATGACAATAACTTCCATCTCGGTCCAACAAAATACAAAATAATGCATTTACGCAGTTCGATTTAATTCAATCCAACAAGCATTTGAACACTTACACAGGCGCCAGAGGAGCTGGTTGGAAATGCAGGTTCCAAGTATGTGGGAAGCTAGGATATCCATGAATATAAATACCACTGTGAGTTGGTAAAGAAATCAGGCTGGAGGTTAAATAAAATCCCCCACTGGGTCCTGCAGGACCCTGTGTGAGTGAGTTCATGTAATGGGAGTGAGACAGTGGAGATGGCTTGGGGAAGGTAAGAAAGAAAAGCAAGATGTTGATGAAGGGTGGGGTCAAGGCAAATAGAATCATGAGATTTGTCTTCAAGTATGGCTACAGAATTCTAATTCTGAAGAATTTATAGCATCCATGACCAAGAGGTAAAAAAAGGACTTGAGAAGACATTTTAATTCAACCCAGACTGTTCTTATTTTTGAATTATTATTATTGAATTATTATTTAAAGGAAGGTTGCATAGTAGAGAGTGCTAGACTTGGAGTGGAGAAATTGTTCAATCATTTCAGTCATATCTAACTCTTTTTGACTCCATGATACTTCAGTCATGGGCCATTTTTTTTTCTCTAGCTCATTTTACACATGAGGAAACTGAGGCACACAGGGTGAAGCGACTGGCCAAGGGTCACATAGCTAGTGTCTGAGATTGGATGTAAATTTAAGAAGATGAGTCTTCTTGACTCCAGCCTGGACATTTTATTGATTGTGCCACTTAGAAGACCTTAATTCAAATCCTGACCCAGGTGATGACTTGCTATGTGACTGTGGGGACATCACTCAGTCTCTAGCTATCTCAGTTTCCTCAGCTTCAAAATAAATTTTAAAATAGTACCTATTTTCTACGATTGTAATGAAAATTTAAATGAGACGATATTTTATAGCTATTAAATCATCATCATTATTAGTAACCTCTAGACTTAAAAGTCCAATGATGATTCAAGGAGGAAAAAGTCAAATTTGACTACTTCCTTTCACTAGGAATCCAGAATAAAATGCTCTGGATATAGGACAAGAAATCTTTTGATAGGGAAGGATATGCACCTGACCCATCAGTCTGGTAATCCTTTTCCTTGCATTGCCCATGAGACTAGGGCTTCCTGTTCACCATGCAGAAAACTGAGGCAATCAGAGACTGCCACTGGATTAGATTTCTTGAGCTTGTACATATGAGGTAGAATAGATTGATTGGGACTATGGGTTATCCTGTGGAGGTAGCTCAGATATTGCAACTGAGACGGGGATGGAGTAATAAGGAAGAGAGACCCCCTCAGGTCCTGAAACTCATAGCTATTGAATGAGCAAGGTGTGTAGAACTGACTTTGCTCAATGTTGTCCCCTTTTCTTTCCCTTCACACAGTTCTAGGTACAATGCTAATCTTACAGACAAATGTTTTCCTATTTTTCTTCTGAGATTTGTGGGTACAGATGGTTTAAAACCTTCTCACCAAACCTGGAGAATTGGGAGGGAAAGGGAGATGACATTTTTGGCATTTGGCTAGAGACAGATCAGTCTGTGTGGAGACACTTTGCTTTTTTCCTTTCCGTTTTCTCCACATTCAATAAACCATGTAGCCATTAGATTTGAGTCCTAGTCAACAAATCAAGAACCTTTCCTTAAAAATTTTCAGGCACTTTTTTCAACAATGAGATGATTCAAGGCAATTCCAATAGACTTTGAATAGACTTAGGATCCACATCCAGAGAGAGAACTATAGAGACTGAATGTGGATCAAAGCATGGTATTTTCACCTTTGTTGTTGTTGTTTATTTGTGTTTGCTTGCTTATTTTTTTTTCTTCCTGATCTTTTTCCCCTTTTGATCTGATTTTTCTTGCTCAGCATGACCAATATGGAAATATATTTAGAAGACTTGTACATGTTTAACCTATATTGGATTGCTTACTCTCTTGGGGAGAAGGGAGGAGGGGGAGAAATCTGGGACACAAGGTTTTGCAAAGGTGAATATTGAACATTATTTTTGCATGTATTTGGAAAAATAAAATAATATTTTAAAAATGTCAGGCATCTTCCTAAAAGCAGACAATACAAATACTAGCTGTAAGAAAGGCAGTTCTAACTCCCTTAGAGTTTACATTTTTTCCCATTTATTTAATCTTTTTTCCCAGTTACATGCAAAACAATTTTGAGATTTTGAGTTCCGGATTCTCTCCTTTCCTCCCTTCCCCTCTCCACAATCAGAAAACACATGTGAGGTTATGCAAAACATTTCTATAAAAGTCAAGTTGTGAAAGAAAACATAGAGCTTCCCTTCCCCCAAAAAAACTCTGAAGAAAAACAAAATCTAAAAAGTATGTTTCCATCTGCATTCAGACAGAATCAATATTTTTTTCTGTGTATGGATAGCATTTTTCATCCTAAGTCCTTCTAGTAGTCTTGGATCATTGTATTGCTGAGAACAGCAAAATCATTCACAGCTGATCAGCCCACAACATGGCTTTTACTTTGTACTCACTACATTTTACTTTGCATAAGCTCATGGAGGACTTTCCAAGTTTTTCTGAGAGTATCCTGCTTATCATTTCTTATAAAACAAGAACGCTCCATCGTAATTATGCACCACAATTTATTTGATCATTCCCCAGTTGATGGGAGTCCCCTCGATGTCCAGTTCTTTACCCTGAGAAAAGAGCTATTATAAATATTTTTGTACAAGTGGGTCCTTTTCTTTTTTAAAAAGTATTTTTGGGGTTCATGTCAAATAGGGTATCATTAGGTTAAAGGGTATTCATGATTTTATCACCCTTTGGATAAAATTCCAAATTGCTCTACAGAATGGATGAATCAGTTCACAATTCCACCAACATTAATGTCTCCTTTTCCCCATCTTCCCTAGGAGTTTATATCCTAATGGGGAAAGACAGCCCTTCAGAGGAAGCTGAAAGGGGGAACAGGGAACAAAGAATGTATGAAGAGTTCAGATGAACAAACTGAAGTCCAGTGAGACTGAATAACCTAAAGTCACCCAGGCTGGCATCCTCCCATCCCTTGTTCTTTGACCTCAGATCCAGTTTTCTCCCAGCCCTGGAGATTTCTGGGCTCACGCTGGCCTTCCCGAACCACAGATACCGATCTCTTTGAGGTGTATTTGTGGAAACCTTTACTGTTCTTGGCTATTCAGCCTTTTCTCTGAGTTAGCACAAAGCATCCCTTAGCTGATATTTTAACTTTTGCCATCTCCACAGGGTGTGAAGTAAGATTCTCAGTTTAGTTTTCCTCTTGGCTTTTATTTCCCATTCTGGGGTCTGAGAGCCCACCCCCATGCTGAGGTATTGAAGTTTCCACAGTTACTGGCAGAGGCTAGAGCAGAAGCCAAAAATGCCTTCTTCTAACAACTTGAAAGCATTCCTGAAAACATCTTTATTTTCACAGGGCTTGTCCTTTTCAAAGTCCATATTGAATAGAAATTAAAACTAGTCTGTTGCCCACATCAAACACGCTCTTCAAGTCCCAATTCTTCCACATAACATTCCCTGAGAACTCCCTGCATTCATTAATATTCCTCTCCTTGGTGCTCTGGAAGCAGTATGTTGTGCTAAACAGCTAATCACATGTACTGTTGTTCAATCATTTTCAGTCATGTCTGACTCTCCACGATCCAATTTTAGGGTTTTCTTGGCTGAGATTCTGGAGTCATTTACCATTTCCTTCTCCAGCTCATTTTACAGAGGAGGAAACTGAGGCAAACAGAGCAAAGCGACTTGCCCAGAGACACACAGTACTAAATACCTGAGGCCTGATTCGAATTCATAAAGATGAGTTTTTGAATCCAAGTCTAGTTCCCCATTCACTGCTGCTCTGTAATCACATATATACATGTGTATTTTCTCACACATTTGTGTTACTCTATAGGTATAGATAAATAGGTAGAGAGGTAAGCATGTGTTTAAAACACCTAATACGTTTAGTTTTACACAAATTTACACAAAATTCCCACATTTAGTTTTACACAAATTTCCACGAAATTCCTACAATGTAGGAAGATAAGAGTAGATAGAGTAGAAAGTGATAGAGTGATGGAGTAGAGTGATGGAGTTGATACATAGATAGGGTGATAGAATGATAGAATAAAGTGATAGAGTGATAGAGTAGATTGATAGAATGATAGAGGATATAGAATGATAGAGTAAATAGAGGAGTATATAGAGTAATAGATTGTGATAGAATAGATGAAGTGATAGAGTAGAGTGATGGAGTAGATACATAGAGTAGATAGGGTGATAGAATGACAGAATAGAGTGATTGATAAAGTCAGTAGAGTGATAAAGGAGATAGATTAAGAGAATGATAGAGGAGATAGAGTGATAGAGTAGACACAGGAATGGAGTAGATACACTGATAGAGTAGAGTACATAGAATAATAGATAGTGATAGAGCAGATAGAGCAGATAAAATAGAAAGAGAGTAGATAGAATGATAAAGTGATAAAGTTATATATGTTTACATTACATATATAGATAGAATAGAGTGATAGATATAGGAAGGTAGATGACAGAGACAGAGAATGAGAAAGAGAGAGATAAAGGAGTTATGGAAGGATGAATGGATGGGTTGGGAGAGACAAAAAGATATAGGTCAGTGAAGAGATAGAAATAGATGAATAGATTCACAAATCAATAGATGAATTGATGGGTGGATGGAGAGATAGTTATAGGAAACTGGATGATAGAGGATAGAGGATAGAGAACAAGAGAGAGACACAGGTGATAGATCAGATGATAGATGGAAAGGTATCCTGTATTGTTTGCTGACTGCTTCCTGTGTAGTACAGTGTGTCCATTTAACTTGTAAACTCAGAAAGGAAGTTCTCCTAGAATCACAGAATCTCCAAGCTGTGAGATTCGTCAGGGGTCTTCAAGTCCTCCATATATGCTTCCCAGGTGGATCCAGTTGCCCACTCATTGAGCAGAATTCTGGCCTTCTGAGGCCAAAGTTGAACAAATCTAACTTCTATGTCAGCAAATAATCCTTGAACTGCTTGAAGATAGCTATTGTGTTCTTCCCAAGTCTTCTCTCTAGTCCAAGGCTTCTCTTCCTCCTCCTCCTTCTTTTTCCTCCTTCTCCTCCTTCTTCTTCCTCCTTCTCCTCTTCCTCCTCCTCCTCCTTCTTTTTCCCCCTTCTTCTCTTCCTCCTCTTCCTCATTCTTCTCCCTCTCCTTCTCCTCCTCCTCCTTTTCATTCTCCTCTTCTTCCTCTTCTTCCTCTTCCCCTTTTTCTTCTTTCTCTTTCTTTTAAAAATATTCTTTGCTTATTTTAAGATCAGAGGAGCAAAAGAATCCTAGTTTAATCCAAAATGCCCAATTTACAAATGAGGAAACCAAAGTCAAATGACATTAAGAGACTCACCTAGGTAAATGTCATGAGGGTTTTGAACCCAGAGCCTCTGATCTTCAAGCCAGTGTGTTCTTTTCTCTCTACCACCCTGGCTCTCCTTCTATAGTCTGATATTCCAAGTGTGAGAATAATTAATCTGGTAATTTAAAAAAGAGCCACTGGCAGCTCTAGGAGATCAGATGCCCATATTACCTCCTATTTGGGGTTCTGCTCTCTCCCTTTTATGTCTTGCTATAGCTGACAAGCACCTCAGTTGCCTTATTCCTCAGAGGGAACTAATTGGAGGTTCTATATTCAGGTGATGCTGTTTGGGCTGATGAGGGGCTGATGCTGTTTGGGCTGATGAGGGGCTGATGCTGTTTGGGCTGATGAGGGGCTGATGCTGTTTGGGCTGATGAGGGGCTGATGCTGTTTGGGCTGATGAGGGGCTGCTGGGGAAGTGAGTAGGGAAGCAGTTCCTTCCTGCCCCTCTGCCCTTTTATCCCTCCCTCCCCAGCTTCTTTTGGGGTCCAGATGGCGATGTGGCTCCGGCTCCAGGCGGTTGGCACACGAGCCAGCTGTGTGTCTGATTAACAAGAGGGGCTGGCAGATGCGGCTTATCTCGAGAGCACACAAAGGCACAGGGTAAGCAGCCATGAAAAGCTGGACATTTTTCACCCTCAGCGTGGGGCTGCTGGAAAACAAACCATTTGTCATGTCTATCGGGAAGACCACTGGGAGGGGAATGGAGACATGGGAAATCTGTAATCTAGGAGCAAGCCCGGGAGAGGTGCTTCTTGGATGATGGGAAGGGGCCTTTTGTTCCTGCCCCTCCAGTAGCTGCTGTGAGAATGTGCCCCTGGGGAAGCAGTGCCCCAAAATAGCTCACCAAGGCTCCCAAAGCCATGGGCCCCTGCTTCATGGACTTCAAAGGCCAGTGAGTGAAAATACCCCATTTTGAAGACAGGGAAACTGAGGCCCAGCATGGTAAAATCATTTGCCTAGGGTCGCATAGCTAGTAAGTGTTAAAGCTAGGATTGAATCAGATTTCTTGATCTGCAAAGCCGAGGATTTTTAAACCAGTACCTGATACTGATTTTTTTAAAAAAAGTATTCTGATAACTGTATTTTAATTTATTTGGTTTTCTTATAATCCTACATATTTTATTTTATTAATTTAATTAAAACATTTTTAAGAACAACAAAATAAAGGGAAAAAACATTATTCTGAAAAGGGGAACCATCTGATTGCTAATAGGGTCCAGGCTGCAGAAAAAGTTAAGAACCCATCACGGTTTGCTCAAGAACTCAGGGGAAAGTCATCTCTGGGGACGGGTAGAGGGAAGGGCCTCTGTTCTCTAAATGGTATTGAATTAGTACTTCAAGCTTCACCCAGGTGTCAGCTGTAAATCTCAACTAAACACGTCTAATTGGGACAGGAAGTAGAAATGATCCATCATAATGCAAACTGTCCCCCAAGTGGTCACAAAGACCACTGCCCCCTCCCTTTTGGTCTGCAATCAGAAAGAGTAAGATGAAAAGGACTTAAGGACAGAACACAGCAGGTCCCCTTTACTATATAGAGAAGGCAGGAGCTATCGGATAAACCAGGACATGTGGGCTATGTTGGATCCAGATGGGCTCCTGTGTCCAGTTGGCAGCCTTCCTGTTAATTCATTTCCAGTTCTTTCTTTTTCCTTTGTCTCTGGCCTTCTGGATCCTGGACTGGCATTTGTTGGGGGAAAGCTGGCCGAGAAACTTTTCCAAAAGGAGATTTATCATTATTATTGTTATATTACATTACATTACATTATATTATATTATGTTATATTATATTATATTATATTATGTTAAATTACATTACATTATGTTATGTTATATTACATTGCATTACATTATGTTATGTTATATTATATTATGTTATGTTATATTATCTTACATTATCTTATATTGTTATATTACATTATATTATGTGTTATATTATATTGTTACATTATATATAATACATATATTATTACATATATAAAACATATATTATACATGTTATATTGTTATATTATAGTTGTGACAAGGGTGTTTAAGGTTTCCCAAGAGGCTGACCTGCCCTGTTGCTGAATTTTAAGAATTATCTGGTCTCCTGACTATCTCGCTTCCCACAGCTGTCTCCAGTCGGCAGCTCCATGCAGTGTCCTGGGGACCAGACCATTTGTGGTCCTCCCCGGGACGTACCAGGCCTCGGTCCTTTCTTGCCAAGAACAAACAGATATTGTTTGGTGGTGAGAGGTTAGAGCGCTCCTTGATCCGCTGGCCCTAAGAAAGCTCCCTCAGAGGAATGGATCAAGACGGCATTCTCAAGGAGAAATTTTCCCCCATTACTGAAGAAAATCAGGGTGAGAGCCGGCAAGTTCGGGGATTGCTGTCATAATCCCTGAAAAATACAGTGGAAATAACACAGAGGTCAAGGCCACAGATTGGGGAGCACAGGGTCAAATACCAAGGCTCTCATTGGGATTACTGAATCATTGATTTAGAATGGAAAAGGATCTTCCAGGCCATTGAGGTCAACGGCTTCATTTTACATATGAGCAAACTGAGACACAGAAATGTTAAAATGACTGTCCAGGGTCACACAGCTAGTCAGTATTCGAAGCAGAATTTGAAATTTGATCCAATAAGCATTTTTTAAATATCTACTATGTTCAAGGCACCGTGTTAGAGTCTGGCCATAAAAAGACAAAAGGAAAAATAGTCCTTCTGCTCAAGGAGCTTCCTCTCTACTTCCTTTCTAACATCTGGAGGGCAACTCATGGATTTCAAAGTTCTATCCCATTTGCCATTTCATCCGACACTCATAACAACCCTGCAAAGTAGTCTGGTTTTATTCCCATTTGATAGATCAGAATACTAAGGCTCAGCATGTTGGAACATTAAGGGGTAGAGCTAAGGGAGAAAATAAAAATTTCAGTTACCTAAATTCATAGTTCATTTCCCTATTTCACTTGTTCTGACCATGGAAAAGTCACTTAACACAAGTTAACTTTTGTGTTTCTCAGTTTCCCATCTGTAAAAAGAATAATAATACCATCACCATTTATCTCTCGGGGCTGTTAGAAGCAGTGATACTTATAATAACTGGCATTTACATAGATTTTTCAGGTTTCCAATGAGATAATAGATAGTTATTGGGTGGATCTGAAATCAGGACTATTTAAGTTCAAATCCAGCCTCAAATGCTTACTGGTTGTGTCACTCTGGGCAAGTCACTTAATCTAACTGCCTCAGTTTCCTCACCTGCAAACTGGGGATAATACCAGTTTCTACCTAACTTCCTGAGTTTTTATCAGGATCAAATAATATCATCACTCTCAAACATTTTGCAAACCTGAAAACCTATGATTTATTTATGATTATTATTAATACTTTGAAAAGTCACAGATCCAGCTCAGAAGGAGGGGGCTACCCCCTTTGCTTTAGGTGACTCCTGGACTCTATGGGCAGATGGCCTCCAGAGCCATCATTCAGGAGGCAGAGGGAAAGGGACATAGGAGAAGCCTTGGGGATCATTTAAGCCAGCTCCCTCATTTGAGTGATGAGGAAAACAAGCCTCAGGGAGGAGAAACGATGGCAATTTGATTCAACAAGAATTTTTAAGCATCCAACACGATTTAAGCCCAATACAATTTCAACTCTTTTTTTTTTTTCATTAAATTTGCCATAGTTGTGTATAAAAGTGGTGTCAGGTGGTGGGTACTTTATCCTTATGATTTTCCCCAATTCTAAAGCCATGGTCCCTTAGCATTTTTGGAAGGTATAGAAGGCAATTTATTACAAACCAAGGATAGAAAGACAAAACCAAACCAAGACAAAACAGAACAAAACCTACTCATGCTCTCAAGAAGCTTACCTTTCTTGAAGAAAAATCCAATATCTACGGAGAAATCAATGCAAAGTCATCTCAAGGTGGGGATAGCACTAAAATCTGGGGAGAAGAAAAATCAATGGAAAATCATGTCAAGGTGGGAAACAGCACTAAAATCTGGGGTGAAGAAAATCTGACATCTACAAAGAGAAGTAAATGCAAAGTCATCTCAAAGTGGGGGAAACAGCATTAAAATTTGGGGTGAAGAAAAAATTTAATATCCACACAGAGAAATCAATGTAAAATCGCCTCAAGGAGGGGAAATGGCACTAAAATCTGGGGAGAAGAAAATCCAACATCCACACAGAGAAATCAATGCAAAATCATCTCAAGGAGGGGAGATAACACTAAAATCTGGGGAGAAGAAAATCCAACATCCACACAGAGAAATCAATGCAAAATCATCTCAAGGAGGGGAGATAACACTAAAATCTGGGGAGAAGAAAATCTGACATCTACATAGAGAAATAAATGCAAAGTCATCTCAAAATGAGGGGAATAGTGTTAAAATTTGAGGTGAAGAAAATCCAACATCCACACAGAGAAATAAATGCAAAGTTATCTCAAAATGGGGGGAATAGCATTAAAATTTGGGGTAAAGAAAATCCAACATCCACACAGAGAAGTAAATGCAAAGTCATCTCAAGGTGGGGAATAGCACTAAAATCTGGGGAGAAGAAAATCCAACATCCACACAGAGAAATCAGTGCAAAATCATCTCAAGGGGGGAAGATAGCACTAAAATCTAAGGAGAAGAAAATCTGATATCTACATAGAGAAATAAATGCAAAGTCATCTCAAAGTGGGGGAACAGCATTAAAATTTGGGGTGAAGAAAAAAATCTAATATCCACACAGAGAAATCAATGTAAAATCACCTCAAGGAGGGGAAATAGCACTAAAATCTGGGGAGAAGAAAATCTGACATCTACATAGAGAAGTAAATGCAAAGTCATCTCAAGGAGGGGATAGCACTAAAATCTGGGGAGAAGAAAATCTGACATCCACAGAGAGAAATCAATGCAAAATCATCTCAAGGGCGGGAGATAGCACTAAAATCTAAGGAGAAGAAAATCTGATATCTACATAGAGAAATAAATGCAAAGTCATCTCAAAGTGGGGGAACAGCATTAAAATTTGGGGTGAAGAAAAAAAATCTAATATCCACACAGAGAAATCAATGTAAAATCACCTCAAGGAGGGGAAATAGCACTAAAATCTGGGGAGAAGAAAATCTGACATCTACATAGAGAAATGAATGCAAAGTCATCTCAAAATGAGGGGAATAGCATTAAAATTTGAGGTGAAGAAAATCCAACATCCACACAGAGAAATCAATGCAAAATCATCTCAAGGGGGGGAGATAGCACTAAAATCTAAGGAGAAGAAAAATCTGATATCTACATAGAGAAATAAATGCAAAGTCATTTCAAAGTGGGGGAACAGCATTAAAATTTGGGGTGAAGAAAATCCAACATCCCCTCCACAAGGAGGGGTGCAAAATCATCTCAAGGTGGGGGGGATAGCATTAAAGTTTGTGGTGAATGGACAAGAAAGTGAAGAGGTTAAGCCCTGGCAGAACTGGAATTTGGAAATGGATTCTCTTCAAACCTATTTTTCTTCAAAGGCCTCCAATTCACATGGAGGAGAATCTACCTCTCTCCAAGAGGATGAAAATAAGTCAAAACTTATAATTTTATGTCTTTCAGGTACCAAAGTATCTGATATTCTGGGATAGATAACAGAAGCCTACAAACTCTCCACTTCCATTATTAAGCTTAGAAGAAAAAAAATGAAGCCATTACCCCAGGGGTTGGATGAATCTAATCATACTAACTGCTTGTGACTTAACTGTGATTAATGAACTGTGGGGCCAGCAAGAGCACTTGGAATGACTGAAACTGTCAGAAGAAATTAGGCCAGACACCTGTCACCTCTCCCCACCCTCTCCCAACTCCACTTAAGTTCGAAGCAGAACATATTCCGGACACTACTGGAATAATTTGGATCATTAATCTCGTTTTATTCTTTCTTTACCTTTTGCAGGTTGGGCAGTTCTCCTCCCTACGGCTGTCTTCAAATTGGAAAGGGATCTCTGAAATGTGGTGCCATTTTCTACTCCAGCCCTTCGGAACGCTCAGCCCCATAAGATGCTTCATTGTCTGCTGGCTTTGCCTTTAATGGTATTTTATTTTTTTTTTCAATTACACGTAAAGAGAGTTTTCAACATTCATTTCTGTAAGATTCTGTAAGATTCCAAATTTGTCTCCCTCCATCCTTTTCTTCTCCCCTCCCTAAGACAAAATGATTCATGTTCTGGCAGATTATTTGAACAGTATAGAGGACTCTTCCTCCTAAAAAAAAGGATGGGT
Source organism: Sarcophilus harrisii (assembly GCF_902635505.1). NCBI lineage: Eukaryota > Metazoa > Chordata > Mammalia > Dasyuromorphia > Dasyuridae > Sarcophilus > Sarcophilus harrisii. Next base: position 222,242,515 of record NC_045431.1, on the reverse strand, counting down.
TCTTTCTAAAGGTGCTGATGGAGAGGTGAGATGCACTAAGCCTCATGGGTGACTTCCAAGCCCTTGGCTTGCCCAAGGACACAGAGGAGCAGAACAAGCCTGATTCAGCTGGCTGTCCCTCCTGCTCTTTGTAGGGATGTGGGGAGTGGGTTGGATATTCCCTCCATCAGTGCCGATCAGCACCTGCTTTTCCAGAGCCTTATGGAGCTTTCTGGTGCACTAGGTTAGGTGGCTCAGATGCATTCTGCTCTCTATCCGCTATTATAAATATTTTTCATGAATAATAATATCGTGTGACAGGTTCATTAAAGAATTATAAAACCATATGCTGCGTGCAATCTGAGGAGGAAGCTTCTTAGCTAGGTGGTGAATTGGATGGAGTGCTGAAAAGGATCTGAATTCAAGTCCAGCCTCAGATGCTTACTAGCTGTTTGATCTGGGCAAGTCAGTTGATCACTGTTTACCTCAGTTTCCTCATATGTAAAATGTGCTGGAGAAGGAAATGGCAAACCTCTCCAGCATTTCTGCTAAGAAAACCCCAAATGGGGTCACAAGGAGTTGGGCACAACTGAATAACAAAGGGAGCTATCGGGAGAGGTTTCCGGGAATGAGAAAGCACTTTAGTTGGGCTTAAGTTCCCATTAGTAATCTTCCACTGGAGTACTGGCATGTCCTAGGCACTTAATAAATGCTTGCCGATTGAATGGTTGAATGAACATGTGAGATGAAATCAAATCACTAGGGAGAAGACTGAGTAGCATCTGGACAAAATGGTGCCTGAAATGCCAGGAAAAGTGTAAGAAATGGAGGCTGGATAGAAAGAAGGAAGGAAGGGAAAGGAAGAAGCATTTATTAAACACCCACTGTGTACTAGGCATTTGCTAAACACTTTATAAATGTTCTCTCATTTGATCCTCGCAACAATCCTGTGAGGTGAGTACTGTTATTATCCACATTTTATAGCTGAGAAAATTGAGGCAATGACTTGTTCAAGAGCCCACAGCTACTGAATATTAGAGGCTAGATTTGAATTCAGGTCTTCCTGATTCCAGGTCCAGCATTCTACCTGGTCTGCTGACCAGTTGGCAAATGGTAAAGACACATAGGACATAGAGAGATGGAAAGATGGAAAAATGGATGCATTTCTGGGTGGATAGATTTGTAAATAGCTACAGGGGCAGACAGATATATATATAGAGAGATGATGTATGGGCAGATACAGATGCAGATACAAAGATAGATAAATAGATGATACAGAAATGGTCAGATAAGTATGTGACTAAAATAAACAGAAATATAGAGGGACGGATAAATACGTGATAAATGAAAAGCTAGGTGCAGATGGATGGTTGAATAGTTAGATTGGCAAATTGATAGATGGATAAATAGATGAATAGACAGATGGATAGATAGACATTGATAGGCAGATAAATAGATGGATAGACAGACATAAATGTGTAGATAGACAGACAGATAGATGTAGAATGATGGATGGATGGACAGAGCATTTATTAAGCACTTGCCATGTGCCAGGCACTGTGCTAAGTGCTAGGGATACAAATAGAAACAAATGAATTAGGCCCTGCCCTCAAGGTGCTTATTCTCTAAAGAGTTAAGACTGCACAGAAATTGGAAGATTTCACCTTGAAGAAGGAGGCTGGTGGGGAAGAGAAGTCTGAAGAAGGTTTTGGTGCTAAGTAGGCTTGGAGAATCACCATACAATCACAAACCCAGTGAAAGTGACTCAAGAAGCATGGCCTGGGCCATGCTAACACCGTGTAAAGTTTGCCACAAGGAACTGTGGTCTAAGGGAACCTGAAGATCAACCAGTCAGCGAGTTAGTCCATCAACCAACATGGATCTGTTAAGTGCCTAGGATCCATGGTACAGGACTAGTTGCTGGAGATTCAAATTCAAATGTATCATAGACTTGGGGAGATAAGAGGTTTTAAAATAAATATAGAAAACATATAAAATAAAATGTGATGTGGAGGGTGCAGGTGAACCGTACTAGTTCCCTTCTATCAGTACTCAGCATCTGGCAACTAGTATTTGCTTAATAAATGCTTGTTGATTGATCCATCGATTCCCAACAATCATTGCATTTTCCCCAGGGTAGACATAAGGAACATCCTGGTTTCTGGGGGAGCCCACCAGACTCCCTGGGGCTGTCACCCTGCTGCTATTTCCCACCCCCTACTCATCCTAGTTGACAAATTTCTCCTGTCAGCAGCACCAGCAGCCTTCTTCATCACTCTAATTGCAGTGTGGTTTGCGTTCATCAAGAAAACAGTGGGGAGTCTAAATTAGATCCCAACATGCAACTTATTTCTTCAAGATACAAGGCACGTCTGGAAGCTGTCTGTCGCCTCCTATGTCCCCTTGGGGAGCCCAAAGGACTTGGTGGGGACTTATGACCTACGGCCTACTCCAGGCCCTAAGACTGTCTATAGTGGGGATATTTTCATTTGGACAGAAGCATTGGGGTACAATGGAGGAAGGCTGGATTTGTGGTTGGATGACCTGGATGCAAAGCCAGACGCTGCCATCTATTGCTATGGGACATTCAGTGTATCAATTCCCTTCTCCATGTCTCTGTATTTTCTACCTAGAAAATGAGAATTTATCCCAGGAAAAGGAATGCATTCAAGAGCTTCCCCCTCCAATCCCTTCACTGGGATTGATGACAATTATTAACACTGACAGAGCATGTTAAGATTTTTAAGGTGTTTCAAAAATATCCGCTTGTTTGAGCCTTACAACATCCCTGAGAGATAAGTGCTATTATTATCTTAATTTTTTCGGATCAGGAAACTGAGACTGGGAGAAGTTAATAATAATAATAATAATAACAATAATATTAATAATAGCTGTCATTTAATAGCACTTACTATATGCCAGGCATTGTGCTAAGTACTTTACTATATCGCTCAATCTTCACAATAACACTGGGAAGTAGGGACTAATATTATCCCCATTTTATAGTTGGGCAGACTGAGGCAAGTCACTTAATTCTTTTTCGGTTATGTCCAATTCTTTGTGACCCCATTTGGGTTTTTTTTGGCAGAAAAACTGGACTAGTTTGCCATTTCCTTCTCAAGCTCATTTTACAGATGAGGAAACTGAGGCAGCAGTTAAGTGACTTGCTCAGTCACACAGCTACTCAGCTGTCTGGGGCCAGATTGGAATTCAGATTTTCCTGCTTCTTAAGTCATAACATTTTTGTCTACCATGTCCACCGAGTTGCATGATTAGATAAATTAAGAAATGGTTGAGGGACTGGAAGGGATACTGGAGGCCATCTGGCCTAACACCTTTATTTATTTATTTTTAAAAGCAGATGTTCTGGAACATCTTTTCCATGTCTATGTGTGAAGTGTATTGAGGACATATGACAGATCTCAGACGGAACCAAATCAGGGCCGGTCCTGGCTGGTATCCAGAGCCCTGGCCTTGGGCCGCTTGGGTTTGAAGCCTTTGTCATTACTTAGTGTGTAATTTTCTCTCACTGTGCATCTTAATGACAAATGAACCCAGATGGAGAGGAAGGAGAGGTCATGGGAATTCTCTTGGGAGAGAAGTGTCCAGTCAGCATCCATATGGCTGAGAGCAGCTCCTTATTAGAATCCCAATCAATAACCCAACCTCTCAGCCATGTTGACATCAACAAGGCCTCCCAGCTTTTTCTCCTTCTGGGAAACACACACACACACACACACACACACACACACACACACCCCACATGCTTCCTTGAAGCTTCTATCAATCAATATCTCCCTTTCCCTTTCTCATATCTATGTCTGTCTCTCTTCTACCTCCATGAACAGGCACCAAAATTAATCTAAAGCTTTCAGAGAGTTGAAAAGCAATCAAATCATGATGCTCAGTAGAGAAGATGTCATTTCTTGTCATGAAGCAAGTGTCTACTTAACTCCATGCGGCTTTAGTTCGGGATTGGAAGCCATGAGCATCAGGCCCCTGATAGCATCTCCTGGGTAGCTGCAACATGTGCTGTGTCCTACCCTGTTGCTATTAGCACAGGATTGGATATCCTCAGGTTTATTTTTGTCACAGACCAATCTAACTAAAGGAAGCTTTTGACTTAGATGGAAAGTTAAAAACCCCCCCAACAACAACAGTTTCCAAATACTGAAGAAATAGCTGGAACTTAGAAGATGGTGAGGGTTTAATATATATATATATATATATATATATATATATATATATATATTATTCTGAACTTAGTAAGCACTAAATAAAACATGTTTTTATATACAAAATAGAAGAAAAAATTGTGCTTAAAATTGTGGATCTTTGTTGCAAGCAATTTGCTTTTCTTGTTACATATATAAAATATTGAAGCTAGAGCTTTCAGAATTGTCCTGCTTCTCTGTACTTCTCCCCTTCCTTTTTTCTCCTGTCTCCATTTTTAATGGTGGAGTTTTGACCGTGATATCCAACTAACATGAGCAAAAAATTTGAAATTTTATATATATATATATATATATATTTTTTTTTTGTTTGTTTGTTTGTTTGTTTGTTTTAAAGAAAAACTTTCAGAAGGGGCAGCTAGATGGAGCAGTGCATTGTTAACTTGTCCTGAAGTCAGGAGAGCCTGAATTCAAATACAACTTCAGACACTAACTATGTGTTCCTGGGCAAGTCACATAACCCTAATTGCCTCTCAAAAAAAAAAAAAAACACCTCAAAATCTTTCAAAAAACCTAAAAGCTAGCAGGAAATATATTAAAAATAAATTTTCCAATAATGAAAAATATCTCAAAGAGGAAGAGGCTGCCTAAAGAGGTGGTATGTTCATCCTGAGAACCATGAGGTGATCATCCTCTAGATATGTTATCATTATTGAGTCATTTTTTCAATCACAGCTGATTCTTCACGATCCTATTTAGGGTTTTGTTGGCAAATAAAATGGAATGATTTGCCATTTTCTTCTCTAGATCATTTAATAGATACAAAAACCGAGGCAAACAAGGAGAGAACCATCCAGCCATGAAGTGTCTGAGATATGATCTGAATTCAGGTCTTCTTGACTCCAGGCCTGGCACACTACCAATAGATAGTGCCACATAGCTGCCCCACAGGTATGCTGTAAAAGGGATTAAATGTAAGGGAAGTGAGATTGGCTGGGATGTTGAAGTCCTTTCTGCTTCTGTGATTCTGAGGATACCCTTTCTAGGGATATTCCAAATGTCAGGAACATTGAGAATGGTTCCACTATATATTGGTGGGACGAGGTGACCCAGCTTTGAAATTAGATGAAAAACTATGAGGTCTGCTCTTCATCTTAAGGAGTTGATAGAGAAAGTTCCTAATTGGTCATTAAGTCAGACACATACATGGTTGTCAGATGGAACTTTGGAAGCCATGAATTCCAACTTCCTTTTTGTTTTTAAACAGATTAGGAAACTGAGAATGCTGGCGTTTATATGACTTGCCCACATATAGGTAAGAGTTAATTATCAATAAGTATTTATCAAGTTAATTGATCAAGCATCTACTACATGGAAGCTACTATGGATACAAGGATAAAAACAAAAGTGTCTTTTGACATTCTTTTAGCAGGGAAAACATATATATATGTGCAAAATATATCAAGCTTTCTTTCTTATTCATTCATTCATTTCTCTCTTTTTCATTTATTTATCTGTCTGTTTATTTATTTATTTGTTGTGAATGAGGAACTCATAGGATCAGAGTAGCCTCATGAAGAAGGCGTTGAGCTAATTTTGTAAAGAGGGAACCGGATAAAGTATGGCAGTGGGAAAGGACAATTATATAAAGAGGAACAAGGCCAGTGTGGCTGGAATTGATCCTCTATCCCCATCCCACTTCTAACTCCAGCTGTGTCACATCTTGGAGGTGGGTTTAGATCAATGGACAGGGATTTAGGTTAAAGTTAGGAAAATCTGAGTTCAAATCGGCCTCAGATACTTCCTAACTCTGTGACTTTAAACAAGTCAATGTTTGCCTCAGTTTCCTCATCTATAAAAATGGGAAAATAATAGACTGTTGTGAAGATCAAATGGGATATTTGCAAAGTGTTTTGTAAGTCTTAAAGAGCTATATAAATTAATTTATTATTATATTACAAACCAGGAAAATACTTTATAAATATAAATGAATTTATTATTATTATTATAGTACAAATCAGGAAAACATTATATAAATATAAACTTAGTTTTATTGTAGCTTAGGTGGCCTTGTAGATAAAGTGCTGGACTGGGCATTAGAAAGACCTGAGTTCAAATACAGTCTCAGAAGCTCACTAGCTATATGACTTTGGACAAGTCATTTAACCTTTGTTTACCTCAATTTCCTCATCTGTAAAATGGGAATAATAATAACTCCTTCCTCCCATGGTTGCAAGTGGTGCATGCAAAGTGCTTTGCAAACCTCAAAGTGCTGGTGATTATTGCTGGCTGTTAGTGCTAGAAGGGACCCTCAGAACTTTTAATCCAACAGGAGAGCACATTCATATCCATCCATATATATATTACATATATATAATATATATATATATATATATATATATATATACATACACACACGACACATATATACAAGCAAACACATGTATATATATATATATATATATATATATGCATATATGACATATGAAGATGCATATTACACAGCAAACAAATATCTACAGAGTAAATAGAAGGTCACTTTGGAATTGGGAGGCACTGGTAGGCTCAAGAAGGGCTTCATGGAGGAGATGGTTCCACAAGTGTGAGGGCTTGGAGGACCAGCCCATATCAGCAGTAAATGACACAACTGGGATCCAAATTGAAGCTTTGTCCTTTCCCTTGTAGAAGAGACCTGAGAGATTATATCAGTTGAGTCATTAGTTTTACAGATGAGGAAACTGAAGCTCATAGAAGTTAGTCGCTGGCTTAATGTCACAAAGTAGTAAATTGCAGAACCAGAGTATTAGAATTATTGTGTGCTTAAGGCCCTTGTGTCTTAAAGAAGAGAATTCTAGGCCCCATAAGAAAGACAGTGAGGAGATAATTAGCAGTTTACTTTGCCTATTCATACATCCTCATCTTGTGACTATTCCTTTCTTTTTTATTTGGGTGCAAATGGTTTCAGAAATAAAGCTGTTATAAATGCTTGGAACAGAGGAACAGGCGCAGACAGAAATAACAATTTATTGGGTTTGATCCAATAAATATCTGTAATAGAGTCGAAAAGGGAGAGGTCAAGAAACATCGACACCATTAGCAAGAGTGAAACTGCAAGTTTATTCGAGAGTATAAAAATTAAAAAAAAAACCCTAAAACACACAACCTTTCCAGTTTACAGTGACTCTGAGCATCACACAATGACCATTACAGCCCATTCCTTCCTTTTCCTCTTTTGCATAAAATGTCAACGTTGAGGTAGGGAGGGAGAGGAAGGGACTTTGAAGCAGAAGCATCCTGGGAAAGTTAGTCCTGGGAAATAAAAGGCCTAGGCAGCTGATCTCAATTCCTAGAATAGAGTCCAGCTTCTTTTTCTTTTGTAGTGTGTAAAGTAACATCTCCCAATGGGAAGGAGTTAAGAATGATTGCTGGCCACTTGCTTGCCTATTTAAGAAGAAAAAATGGCAGCTCTGAGGCCCTGTTTATATTTTTACAGCATTCATTTAAAAAAACTCAAATCTGTAATAAAAATGTCCCTATGTTCTTTCGTCATTAATAGTTTTTCCTTATCTATGAAAACCATTTGTCTTCCCTAAGATGTCTAGAAGCAGGAGAGAGCATGAGATTAACTCACTGCCCTATTAATTAAAATTGAAATCTCTTTCCCTGACCAACTTCCAGAGCAATGGAAGATATTCTCTTGAACTATCAAAGGCCAGAAATAAAACCAATCAATCTAACTTAAAGACGATGTCGTATCCAGCCAAAGTTTCTTCAAAATCCATGCTGCAACCAGAACTTTTTTCTTTTGATCATCGGGCTATAGACAAAATTATGATGATGCTATCTCAGAAACAAAGACACACGGCTAGTTGTCCTTTATTAAAAATTCCAGAGTGTCTAGCTGGCTCTTTTATGAGTACCTTGAAATCATTTGCTTCAAAACAAGGTCAGTTCAGCAAACTTCCCCTCTCACCCCCATCCCTCCCTCATCCCATGTAGTTAGCATTTTCATAAGCCATCGGATCAAATACACCATTTGCCGTTCCTTTATCCAAGGAAGGGGAGTGAGTGGTCTGGCTCAGAGCTTCTCCAAGACATCGTCATTCGGTTCCAGTCGTAACAGGCATCAGTGTGACTTGACAAAATGTTGCATAAGGCTCTATCCCAGGAGGTGAGTAGACGGTTCTCCTAAAATTCCTGCATGGAGAACTGCTTCCTTCTCCCCACTAAGTCCTCACTACCTCCCTCTCCAGTCTCCAGTCAAGGTCAAAAGCCTACCAGCACAGCGCCTCGGATCAGAGAGAGGAACATTTTTCTGTTTCTACTTCCTTCAAGAATATGATAAATAATAGCCCCCAAAGTGCATTAAGTGCACAAACTCCTAGCACGTGGGTTAGTCTAGTGTGGCTTGTTACCATAGTGTTATGGATGAAAAAGGCACCATCTCCTTTTACATCTATCTCTCTTTGGACCGCATTTAAAAAAAAAGTACACCTTTCCTGTACACATATAAATAGGCCCTTCACTAGAAGGGAAAACACAAACACACTATTTCAAATGTATTTCTGGCCTAAGTTGGGGGCAGGGATGGGAAGAAGTCCAAATGGAGCACGGTTGATTCCACCTATTCATCGCTTGCCATCTTTGCTCGTTCAGAGAATGTCTGGATGGCCTGAGAAGGGACAAATGGTCTATGGGAGTGAAGCTCACCCATCCGCCTGGGATTAGCCGGTCAGTTCAAATCAACAAGCAGTTTATTAATGCGAACTATGGCCCAGACCCCGTTTTATGTGTTGGGGAGAGATGAAGGTAGCAAACTCAACAGTCCCTGCCCTCGGGGAGCTTCCATTCTAATATGAACTCAGCTCTCAAGAGAGTTCACAACTAAGACACTCTTAAGGCCCTTGTGGTCAGGGGCCAACAGATAAGTCTTCACATCAACATTGTGAATTATGGGTATGGATTTAGAACAGACGCCTGGACTAACTATGACAGAGACAGTTTAATATAATGGATAAGAGCAGTCATCAAGGGATCAGGGAGACTTGGTTCAGACCCCACCACAGATACTTCCTAGCTATATGACCACAAACAAATCACTTCATTCCTCATGAACCTCAGTTTTCTCATCAGCAAATGGAGATAATAATACTTGTAGTACTTTCCTCAGAAGGTTGTTGTGAAGATCAAATGAAATCGTCTCCATAAAGCACTTTGAAACCTTTACAATACTGAGTATCAGGTTTTATTTCCTTCATTCTTTCTTTTAAATAAATTTTGAATCCATGAATTCATCCCTGTGGGAAATTCCTGGAGAAGGCCACTCTCACTCCCACCTCCTAAAATTTAACTTGGCCCCTCCTCTACAATTTATGGTTTTCGAAGGTTGTCTTGCTTAAGGTCACTTAACCAATATGGGCGTCAGGACTTCCTGATTCTAAAGTCATCTCTGTCTAGTGAACTATACTTATGAGTTATGATCATTGTGATGATTTTGAGGCAGAAGGCGGGGAGGGGGGGAATTGTGGCTGACCTGATCTCAGCTTGGAGGGGCAACCTTCCCAGGAAAGGATGAGAGGCTCTGGACCTTTATCTTGGCTCACTCATCATTTCTAGACCAGAGCATGCGCTTTAGGGGCTGGAGCCACATGGGGTGGTGAGAACAATGGGAGCCTTGGGAAAGGAGGCCCAAGTGGAATGGATTTAGGGCTGACTGTCATTCAGAGTCCCTCCAAAGTCCATTCCATTTAGCACCATTTCTTAAGTGTAGCATCCCAAGCTAGAGGCCCTGTGGAAAAAGTTAAGCATCTTTAGACTAAAGGGGCATGTAATCTGAGGTCTGTGAATTTATCTTCTTAAAAATATGTCCTGATAACTGTACTCCATGATAAATGGCCTCCTTTACAGCCCTTTGTATTTTATTTGGCATAAAAATGTATGGCAGCTAAGCAGAGATGAGTGGACCTGGAGTCACGACTGACCTGCGTTCAAATGGGGCCTCAGACACTTACTAGCTGTGTGACCCTGAGCAAATAACTTACTCTGTGTCTGTCTCAGTTGTGAAATCTGCAAAATGGCCATAATAATAGTACCTACCTCAAGGCTCAAATGAGATTTTGTTTGTAAAGCATTTCATAAACCTCAAAGCCCTATGTAAGTGGTAGCTATTATTATTATTATTAATTTTATGTTCTTAAAAACATGATTCTAAAAACAATTCCCTGCCAAAGGGGTCCACGACACACAGAAGTTAAGTGCTTTAGAGTTCCACCACTTCCTGGCTTGCCACTGATATTTTCCACTGTGTCCTCCTTGTTCTGATCTCAAGCACACAGCAAGATTAAGTAGCATTAGGGCACACTATCCCATCTCGGTCTCTGGATCAGGTTAAACCATATTAGAAGAGTATTCTTTGAAAGGATTTTAAAACACTATTTTCTCTCCCTGTCAACAAATTCAAGTCACTTCAGTGACCACAACGGAGGGTGGGGGTGTGTGTGTGTGTGTGTGTGTGTGTGTGTGTGTGTGTGTAGGTAGAGACAGAGATAGGCAGAAAAAGAGACAGAGAGACACATAGAGAAAGAGAGAGAGGAGAAGGAATTAAAGGGAGAGAAAATGAGAGAGAGAAAAGGAGATAGCTAGCTAGATAGACAGAGAGAGAGAGAGAAGAAGGAGGAGGAGGAAGAAGAGGGAGGAAGGGAGAGAGAGAGGAGAGAAAAATAAAAGAGAGAAAAATGGGAGAGAGAGAGCCAGAGGGAGACAGAGAGAGAGAGACAGAGACAGAGAGAGACACACACAAAAGAGGAGGGGGAAGAGCCAGAGAAGCATCATGAATAGGGAGTCTTGTGATCATGAAAGCCTGAGGAAATAGCACAAGAGTGACCTAATGGTAAAAAACAAATCTTATCAACTGGGATCCTTGGAAAAATGCCCCATTTCCCTCCCTCCGAGTCCCCCTGACCCATCCCCTTGTGATCTTAAGACCAACGGCCAACCATAAGCACGAAGATAGCAACATGGTAACAAGCCACAGTAGATTAACCCATATGGACTTTTAAAAAATGACTGGATTTTATAGGTTCCCCATCGTGCCTGAGCTGAGCAGTGAGTCACTTGGCTCCGGCGTTCTCTCCGGAGATGGATGAGGGTGGTCGGTGTAGCTGCCGCTGTCCTGGGGCTGACCGTCGGAGGGGCCGAGGAGGTCGCCGTCTGCTGCCGGGCTGCAGCTTGCCGTGCTCCCGGCTCGTGAGCGATAGGGGGGCAGCTCTGTTTGACTCAAGGAGTCGCCTTCTGAAGAGTATGGGGGAGGAGGGAGGTCGAACCACGGGGGTCTGCTGTAAATGGGAAAGGGAGAGAAAGAAGGGAGGGAGAAAGAAGAAGTCAGAGACTGTGCTCCTGGCAAAGGGACGCTTCTCTCTGGAAGCATTCATTTCCAGCTGCCCTAAGAGGAGAACAGGGGATCCATTCCTAACCTTCTGCAGAGCCCTTCCAAGTCCCCCAGGGGACTAAAGCCTTTCCTTGTAAGTTATCTTTCTTCTGCTCAGTATCCCGTATCTTGTTTATATCTAGTAGTTGACACGCCAGAAGACGGCCAGTTAGTTCCCTGAGGGCCAGTCCAGCCCGGCACATAGACAGTGTTTAATCGATACTTGTCCATCTGTCCTTTTCTTTTGGAAAAGAAGATCCCAAGGATCAGTTCATTTCAGTGGTTTTGAAACAATGTATCTTGGGCTATAGAGGAAGATATTCTGTCCTCCCGTCTCCTTAGGGCCGAGGGACGTGGCTTCTCCCGTTAAACTCAAGCTCCCAAGATACGGCTCCCTCCCTGTGAGGTGGATGGCCCACAGAGCAAGAACATCTCCAGAAGGGCTGGAATTCAGGTGATGGGGCCAAGGGCCGCCATTCTGTTCTACCCTCTTGTCACAGGACACTACTGTGCAATCCACAGGACAGGGAGGATGGCACTGCTGCTCAAGAAGGGAATGACTTGCTAAAACTGGTATAAAGTATAATCTTAATAAAAGACCCAGTGTCTTTGTTCCTAGTTATTATTCATAAAGAAAAGCCCTAATGCCCCAAGGGGAGGGAAGCCAACCACCTTTGATGTGAGCCTGGAGAGATTCGTGCTACAGATGTTGAAGCCCCGAGGGATAAAAACAGTGGTTCCTTATGGTTCTTAATCTTAAGATCATATGAATTCTTCTTAGTGTGACCTTGAACAAGTCACTTAGCCATAATTGTTTCCTCATCGATAAATTGGGAAATTGGACAAGATAATATCTGAGATCGCTTCTTGTTCTACAATTATGATTTTCTCTCTCTCTATCTATATATTTACCCATCTATCCGTCTGTCATCTATCTCTCTATCTCTTTCTCTCTATCCATTTATCCATCCATGGATATCCATCCATCCATGTATCTATCTATCTATCTATCTATCCATCTATCCATCCATCTATCTATCTATCTATCCATCTATCCATCCATGTATCTATCTATCCATCCATCCATCCATGTATCTATCTATCCATCCATCCATCCATCTATCTATCTATCCATCTATCCATCCATCCATATATCTATCCATCCATCCATGTATCTATCTATCCATCTATCCATCCATCCATCCATCCATGTATCTATCTATCCATCCATCCATCCATCCATGTATGTGTATGTATGTGTCTATCTATCGGGCCATAGTCCTAGTGCTTAAAAGGGCCTTACAGGCCATCTAGCACAATCCCTTTGTATTCTAATCCCCTTGCATGCCAAATAAGAAAACCAAGATTAGCCCATATTAACTCAGGATTGATTTTAATTTAAACTGAGATGAACACAGATGGACTTTTTTAATGACTGGATTTTTATAGGTCCCCCAGTGTGCCTGAGCTGAGCAGTGAGCCACTTGGCTCTGTGAGATTTACCCATATTAAATTAATTATTATTTTAATTGTTATCATGTCAAAGCATTAATTGAGATTAAGTGACTCACTATAAGTCACAAAGATAGTAAGTGAGAAATCCTGGTTTCAAATCCAGTTCTCTGGATCCTGTGGCCATTTCTCTGCAACATTTAGGCCAATTTCCTCACCTACAAAATGAGAGTGGAGGACCACCACAGTCCCTTCCACCTTTCATTCTTATTACGATGGATTGAATTTATGTCATTGCATTATGGCATATAATTATTTACTGAACAATTAACTTGTTCTCTTGTAATGTCTGAGATCACAAAGGTCCAGTGTGAGTAATGAATGCAAGGCTGGACTTGGAAGAGCTGGATCTAATTCCTACCTTCCTCTTGCAAGCACTGTGATTTGGGCAATTTTTCTGCCTCTCAGTTTTCCCATCTGTACAATAATTTCTAGGGTCTCCTTGACACTTTAAATTTATGATACAACATGGGAGGTGGATTGCTCCAGTGTCCAGGAAAGATGCACTTACATATAGACAGGAAAACTAAAAGAATTGGCCAATAGCTTTTCCTACACCAAGGAAATCTTAGGGTTAGACTAAAAATAAAAGTCAGGACTCAATTTTGAGTGCTGTTGGGTTCACTCTGCTTTCTGAGATGCCCACCTTTGGTCCAGCACGGCTTCGGAGTAGGAGGGCGGGGAGTCCAAGTCCAGGGAATTGTGGTAGACCTGATTGGACACATACTGGATGCCATTGTTGACGTTGTAGGTGACGCTGCAGCGATGTGGGTGGTCAAGAACTACCAGGCGGGATAGAAGCACGGGATGCTGCAGTCTGTGCACAGGCAGGGTCATCAGATTATTTCTTTTCCGCTGATGATGCAACACTAGAGCGAGGAGGGCTACCACCAGCACAAAGATGACGGAGCTGCCGATGATTGCATAGGTGATGCTGGGGTAGTAGAGCAGCTGGTTCTCTGGTGTCACATAGACCTGTCCGCTGCCCGCCTCTGCCACGTGGGAAGAGGAGACAAGACAAAAGGAAAAGGACGGTTAGTGGTAATATTGCTGCCCAAGAAGCAACTTTAGACTGTATTAAAAACTGCCTGACTTCAGAGAACTAAATGCTAAAAAGAAAAAGAGCAATGGGCACAATAAGTAGCTACTATGTGAAAGGAATAAAAATGACTACCATGTACAACAGTGGTATCAAAAACCAATAGAAATCAGAGCTGTTAAACTAGACATAAGACCAAATATTGACTTAGAAAATGACAAATGAACATCTATGTCATATTGTATTTTTATTTATTTTGTAAAATATTTCCTAATTATTTTAGTCTGTTTCAAGGTGTTCTTTGGGAGTGTAGCGGGCCACATATCTGGAATCTCTGATGCTTTAAGGCAGGGGTCCTCAAACTTTTTAAACAGGGGTCCAGTTCACTGTCCCTCAGACAGTTGGAGGGCCGGACTATAGTAAAAACAAAAATTTTGTTTTGTGGGCCTTTAAATAAAGAAATTTCATAGCCCCAGGTGAGGGGGATAAACATTCTCAGCTGCCGCATCTGGCCTGTGGGCTGTAGTTTGAGGACCCCTGCAAGGTTTGTGAAGCACTTTCCATCTACTAATAGTGGGCTCTTATCATTACATCACTACATAAAAAAGTGGGCTTTTTTAGCTCTGTAAAACTCCTCAATGAATCCTCATAACAACCCTATGAGGCAGCTGCTTTCATCACCCTTATTTTACAGATGGGGGACTTGCCCAGGATCACAAAGCTATCTGAGGCTGGATTTGAATTCAGGTCTTCCCGATTCTATTGGCAGCTAGGTGGTACAATGGATAGAGTGCCAAACCTGGAGATCAGAAGATTCACCTTCCTGAGTTCAAATCTTGCTTCAGATAGTAGCTTGTGACCAAGTGGCCAAGTCACTTAAACCTGTGTGCCTCAGTTTCCTAATCTGTTAAATGAACTAGAGAAGGAAATGTCAAACTACTTCAATATCTCTGCTAAGAAAACCCCAAATGGGGTTACAGGCTGAACAACAACTTCCTGATTCCAGGTCCTGTATTCTAACTGCTGTACCACCCAGTACCTGTGGAAGCATATTAAGCCAAAGCCAAAGACAGAAGGAACGGGGAAAAGAAAAGCTAACCACAGTTTCCATTTTATTTGGATCTGCCTAAGGTCACACATGCTATAAGGAGAAGAGCCTGGATACCAACCGATTCTCTGACTAACTTCAGGTGGGCTCCAGGCCAAGCTAAAGCAAGAATGACACATCCTCTCCAAAGAGATGCTCTTCTCTCCCCTCTATAGTCAGATGTGGTCAGATAATGGTGAGGAAGCATCTCCCCAGCTACCATGGCTGCTTCCCTGATAGATTTTCTGACACAAATCTCAAGTGCTTGGAACCCATTTAAACATCTCCTCTACAAGATGGAAGAGCTACACGGAGAGAAGAAATGCCAAGGATTAAGTCTGTGGAGGGGGGAAAAAAATCTATCCTGCATTTTCTTGTAAATGGTTAGCTGCCAGTCAACTCTTGGGAAGAAGGGACAGAGTGCCATCTTTGACAAACTGTTTTCCTGGAGACCCTCTAGAGGCTGAAAAGATGGATGAGAACGTATACATGTGTGTGATTATTTCAGACTTGGGTCTTAACTCAAAATATCACTTCAGATCCCCACCCAATCCCTGACTTTCTGACAGATGTTTCTATTTAAGACAGAAACTTGGAGAAAGAGAATCCATTTTCAGGGTTTCTCTTTTCTCTTCTGTTCAGGACCCACTGATATTTCCTCCAGTTGCCCTGATGGACAAAGGCTAGAAAAATTCCATTATCTCTGTGGTGCTCAGGAGCCAATTAATTACCAGCGTGTTATTTTGAAAGGAGGAAGGTGGATGAGGGCTGGGGGGAAGGGCCTCCTTTTCACCGTGCCGACAAGCCCGCCTGGCGTTTTCAGAACACCGACTTCTGTGTAAGCGATTGAGGTCTTAAGAGTCCATCTGGGATTCCTCTTTAAAATGACTGGAATGTAAAATGGCTGTATATTCTAACAGTCTCGTTTACATTTCTGAGAGCAGACTCTCTCCAGATTTCCCCACTTTGGCAGGAGAGGGGGAAAAATCACACATGCTTGGGAGATTATGACATTGCATAACTCGGCAGCACTTGGTATAATTTCCACTGTGTTCAAAATGTCATCTTTTATTAAATCATTAACTAGACCTACTTTTCTAAAGAGCTTAATGAGTCTCCCGGCCAATTATTAATATCACAGTTGCCTTGTCCCTCAAATTCTAAGCACGGTAAATCGCAGGAAAGTTTCCATCTCTTCCCATTTCTCCCTTGAGCTCCTGGGGTATTTCTTTCTTCTCTTGTGGAATCCCACTCTCACAGCTGGCAAGGAGCTCAGAGGACGTCTGATTCAGGGGTGACAAGCTCAAGGAGAAAACTAAGCCATCCATAAAGATCCCTGCCACTGTTTATTGGCTTGGAAAACCACATATTTGTTGCTGTTCGGTCACGTCCACTTTTTGTGACCCTATTTGACATTTTCTTGGCAGAGATGCTGGAATGATTGGCCATTGCCTTCTCCTGTTCATTTTACAGATGAAGGAAACTGAGGCAGACAGAGTGAAAGGACTTGCCCAGGATCATGCAGCTAATGAGTGTCTGAGACCAGATTTGAACTCAGGAAGCTGATTCTTTCTGATATGTCTTTATATGCCATGATTTTTCTTTCCTATCTGCACCTTCTACCCCCAGCAAAATGTCACCTTTTTGAAGGCAAAAAGTATTTTCACCTTTCTTTGTTCTAGGGATAGAACTTAGTACAATGACTGAGACATGGTAAACATTGCTTGCTGAGTAGGACTTGAAGAAGCATGTGATATGAGAAGAGAGCTCCAGGCCGTCCTTTTGTAGAAGTGGCAGATCCATAAGAGTTGTTCATTGACCATATTTTTAGCCTGTTCATATGTATAGATTCATTTAAATGATTTTTCTTCTTTTTCCTTTAAAATTATTTTTATTTATTATCATTATTATTTATATGGGATGACTCTGGGAGGGAGAAAGATACTAAGGAAAATTATGATGTTATATAAAAAAAGACATCAATAAAACTTCATTAAAATGCAGAGTGTCTGGCATACAGTAGGTGATTAATCAATGCTTACTAAGTGTTTCATAGAATCAACAAAGTGAGGCTATACCTAGACACAGCAGGGAAATTAGTTTATGTTTGTATCAACCATTAAGAGTTGATAAAGTCCCTTTTTCACACCAATCCTTGGAAATAGGCAGTGCACAGAATACTAGGCCCATTGTTCAGATAAAGAAATTGAAAATCAGGACAGTTCATTGATTAGTTCCAGAAGTCCATGACTAGAAAATGTTGGATCTGGGACAGAAACAAAGGCTTCTCACTTCTATGATATATGCCCTGTCCACTACACAGTCCAAGGAAAACAGCACTTGAACCTTTCCTACTTTCATCTTCCTACTGATTGTGTCCTTCCTGCAGCTGATACAGTGAAGCTGGAGCCTTCAGAATGGCTACAGATTGGAGAAATACAAGTATAGTTGCCCAGCTGAGAGAGAGAGATGGATGAGGGGGGAGGTGAGGAAGGAGAGAGGAGAGAGGAGAGAGGAGAGAGGAGAGAGGAGAGAGGAGAGAGAGAGAGAGAGAGAGAGAGAGAGAGAGAGAGAGAGAGAGAGAGAAACACAGAAACAAATGAGAGAGAGGGGGGGGGATGATTTGGGGGAATCCTCTTGGGGCTTCACTCTATCTAGCTATAGAATTTACACACCAGGCCTGCATCCCATTGGGTTTCCTCATTATCATCATCAAATAAAATCTATTAAGCACCCAGGAGTGCGGAGCCGCTAGGTTGAGCTCACCTGATTATGCAGCCAGCTCCTTGAAGTGCTAAATGAGCAATCCCACCCAGGCAGTTTCCCGTCCTCTGCCTACTCTGCTGTTTCCTCCATTTGACAAGGGCTGGAGAAGCGCAGGGTGATTTAATTCCAGTTCCAAAGCGCCAGAGCCTTCCTTGGTTCTCTGTTCCCTGGATCCACGGATCCAGATGACGCCCCATACAGAATCAGTTCATCAACGCCACTTCCACCCATTAAATCTTATTACTTGGGAAACGCTGATGGTGCAGGCAAGGGAGCTTTTGAGTGTAAAAAACTTTCTGAATAATTTAGGGAAAAGGGCTGATAACAGAAACATTACAAGTGGCACTCAACGCTGTTGCTTTATTAACCATGAAGAAATTCAGTTTCTCAAGTTTTTCAAACGTCGGAGTACAGATTGTACAGGGCCCCACTGACCTGGAATGGAGGGCTGTTATTTTGCCCTTCATCCTCTGTTGCCCCAGCCCAGAAAGCTCGCACTTCAGCGGTCACGAAGGAGTCTTTGAGGCACTTAAAGGAATAAGTCACGGCCACCTCCGCTCAAGGTATCTTTGGTGTGCGAGCTCACATACATGCAGAGAGCTGAAGGGCCATTTCCTTCTCCAGCTCATTTGATGAATGAGAAAATGCACACAAGCTCTATTTGCCTTAGTTTCCTCATCTGTCAAATGAGCTGGAGAAGGAAGCGGTAAATCAATTCGGTATCTTTGCCAAGAAAGCTCCCAGTGGGATCATGAACAAAAATGACTAAATAACAAGGACAAGGGACTGAATCTGATTTACCTCAGTTTTTCATCTGTAAAATGAGTAGGAGAAAGAAATAGTAAAGCATTCCAGTCTCTCTGCCAAGAAAACTCCAATTGGTGCACTGGCCCTGGAGGCAGGAGGACCTGAGTTCAAATCTGTTGTCAGACATTTAACACTTCCTAACTGTGTGACCCAAGGCAAGTCACTTAACCCCAATTGTCTCAGCAAAAATAAAATAAAATAAAACAACAACAACAAAAAAAGAGAAGACTCCAATTGGGGCCAAGAAGAATTGGACATGACTGGACACCATCATCACCAACAAGGGGCCAAGGGAATGAGGGAAATGGACAGGTAGAGTGACTATTAGGGTGGGACTCATCACAAGCAAAATGTGAGGTGGGTGAAGTTTGGATCTTTCATTTTCTCTTTTGGTGACCAGCTTCCCACTTGAATCCTAAGGTATCTTACTTGGGCTCACTGCTAATCCCATCAGCCAATAGTTGTGTTCCACTGGTGTTTGTTCTTTAATAAGGAATTCCCAAAATGGAAAAACCCTCAAGATCCAAAGGAATTCCCCTCTAATAGTAGATTTCAGGTATTTTGATAAGGGGAAATGACGCCATATTGGACCAAATATAGGTTATATTCAGACACTTCTTCCTGCCTGCAGCACGAGGCTTAATGCTAGAAGATGCCTTCATCACTCAGTCAAGCAATCAATGCTCATTAAATATCTTCTCTGTGACAAACAGGGTGCTTGCAAAACTAGTTCAATCCCCTTATTTTACATAAAGGTAAAATGAGGACCAGAGTAGAAATGTGACTTGCCTAAAGATTACATTGGCAACAATTATAATACTAATTTAAATCTATCTATCTATTTATCTACCTATCTATATACCATAACACTATGTTGTTTTAAGGTTTGCAAGAAACTTTTGACATACATTATTTCATTTGAACAACATTATCGCCCCTGTGAAGGAAATGCTACCCCATTTTACAGATGAGGAAACTGTGGAGCAGAGAAATTAGGTGACTTGCCTAACAACACTCAGTTATTCATATCTGAGATAGAATTCATGGTGGTGGAGGGAAAAAGGCAGAAGATAGGATTCAGATTCTACCTCTGGTATTCATGACTTGGATGACATTGGGTAAGTCATTTCATTTCCCAGGGGCTCAGTGGGAGCCTGTTCAATGAGAGAGTTGGATTAGATGGCTTCTGTAACCCCTTTCAATTCCTGATCCCAGGTCCAAGTCCAGGGTTTGAGTCACTAAGCTATGTGACCTCTCAATAAGTAACTGAATTAGAGTTTGCATGCAAATTCTCCTGAACCACTTCTGGTTTTCTCTCCACAACATCCTGCAGCTATATGACAAATGCCACAGAGTTCTGCCTTCTGTATTACCAATAAAAAGTGACAGATAGCTGCTCCTCAGCTCCCAAATAGGTCCAACTTCGGAATACAAATCCGCCAAGCTTGCCAAGATATTACAAGGTGAGCAGTATTTCTGCGGAACATCACACGCTGAGCGGACTACAGAAATGTTGTCCTCGTTTCTCCCCTCAGTCAGGTGGGGATAATATAACCTTCTTTCTGAAGCCTTTGGAAAAATCACCAACAGGGCTGGAGTTGTGGAGGGGCACATGGGTGTTCCATCATCTCCAAAATGGTAGCTCCAATATCCATCCATCTCTCCACTCACCCATCATAAGGAACCAAACTGCAGAGTGCGAAGGGGGAGGAAGAATGCTGGACTTGGGTGTCAGGAGATCTGGGCTAAAATCTGGAAACTTCCTGTGTTATCCTAGAAAGGTTACTGAGCTACTCTGTGCTATCACAGCAGGGCACTAGATTTGTGAAACAAGAAAGCAGTACAACTGCTGATCCTGAAGCAGGAACCAGACTCTGTCCTCTTTCGAAAGCTACTTATAGCCAACCTACAGAGCAGAGGCTCACAATGATTTTCTATCATGACCCCTTTAGTAGTCTGGTGAAACTTAAGGATTCCTCACAATAGCATTTTTAAATGCATAAAATAAAATCTATAGGAGTACAAAGGATATCGATTACACTGAAATACAGTTATCAGAATTTTTTTTAAAGAAAAGCTTATGGCTGAATAAGTTATGGTATATTAATGTTATGGAATATTATTGTTCTGTAAGAAACGACTAGCAGGATGATTTCAGAGAGACCTGGAGAGACTTACATGAACTGATGCTGAGTGAAATGAGCAGGACCAGGAAATCATTATATACTTCAATAACAATATTATATGATGATCAATTCTGATGGCTATGACTCTAACTATGAGATGATTGAGACCAGTTCCAATGATCTTGTGATAAAGAGAGAGGACTGTGGAAACTGAGTTTGGATCACAACATAGCTTTTTTACTTTATTTGTTGTTGTTTACTTGCATTTTGTTTTTTTCTCATTAATTTCCTTTCTGATGTGATTTTTCTTGTGCAGCAAGATAATTGTGTAAATATGTATGCATATATTGCATTTAATATATATTTTAACATGTTTAACATGTATTGAACTACCTGTAATCTAGGGAAGGGGGTAGAGGGAAGGAGGGGAAAATTTGGAACAGAGGGTTTTGCAAGGGTCAATGTTGAAAAATTATCCATGCATATGTTTTGAAAATAAAAAGGCTTTAATGAAAAAGTAAAGTTTATGGATGTGAGATTAAGAACTCCCATAACAAAGAGATTGAGATAAGGGCAGTTAGTGTCTCTAAATTATCACTCCTATATTAAAAATTGGTTATACTGAGAGAAGAATGTACAATGGAGGGGCCCTTGGGAGTTTGGATGCCTGGCTTGGGGAGGGAGGCTGATGAGCACAGGTAGAAACATTCTTGGAGCTCCTGACACTGATAAAATTACAGGATTAGTCACCCCCCAACAACAACAATAAAAACCACACACTAACAATGAAAGGGGAAAGAAAATCTTAATGTGGTTTAGTGGAGAGAACAGTGGAAGTGGAGCCAGAGCACCTGAGATCAGATGCCAGTTGTTACTAACTTGGAACGTTGATTTTCAGTTGCATCACCTGTAGGATAAGGGCTTTTTTTTTCTTTCTGAATCCATATTCCAGTGATACTTGACACTTACTAACTGTGTGAACCTGGCCAAGTCACTTAACTCTGATTGCTTTGTAAAAAAAAAAAAAAAAAGAAAAGAAGAAGGGGTAAGACTAGATAATCTCATTTAGTTCTAACTCTATGATACGTAAGGCCCAATCTGGTCCATTCCTCTGAGGGGAGCTGGGACTGTAACTCAGACAAACTGTTCTCCACTTGAACCTGAGAATTTTATGGTGATGAAAATTCTACATTCTCCCCATGCTTTCATAATAAGCTCATAGGATCACAGGATTATAGAATTAAAAGTTGAATAGACCACCTAATTTCTCATTCTACAGATAAGGAAACAGAGGAAAGTTTGGATTTGAGGCAGTCTTTGAGGCAGGATTTGAACCCAGTCTTCTGTCTCCAAACTAATACTCTTACGCTGCCTCCCAAGAGCCACAAACCTCAAAACATTCTTTTGACTTTCTGCTAAAACACTTCTGTGTCCTAAGAGCAAATGGAAAATAAAACAACAACAACAACAAACAACAAAAAACACCTGTCACCCCCTCACTCGTATCCTTCCACATATTTGTGAGTCTAACGATATTTTCTGAGCCTCTGTTCTCTACAGCTTTCCTGGGACACATCATTTATTTGAGAAATATCTGCTCCAAACTTTCATAATCTGGCCAGTCCAGATTCCTGTTCCAATAGAGCTGTGAATGATACTGAAGATATGAGTTCCATCTCCATCAAATCTTCAGTGTTTTCCTTCCAAAGCTCAGATCTGCCTTTGGTGTTTTTGAACAAAGATCAGAGAGTTTGATAGCTGGCGACTATGTAGCCTAATCACAGAATAAAGGAACATCAAATAAGTGGTCCTCTAGTCTCTTCTCCAAAGACTTCCAAGGCAGGACAGACAATCCACCACTTCTGGCAGCAACCTATTCCATTATTGGTCAGCACCGCCCTTTTGGATAGCTCTGATTCCTAGAAAGTGCCTCTTGGAGACTTTCCTCCCTCTCTCAGTTCTCCTGGTTCTGTCCTCTTGGGTCATTCGGAACAAAGCTAATTCCCCTTCTACAAGACTTTGAAACATGAAGACAGCTCTTGTATCTTCCTTGAGTCTTTTCTTCTCCTGGCAAAGCAAAGGACCACTGGTTCCTTCAACTGTCATGTGGAGAAGTGATCAGATTTGTACTGCTTGGCCCCAGAAGGCAAAAAAGGAGCACTGAGTAAACTGATAAAAAGAAGCAGATAAAATATTTATTAAGTGCTTACTGTGTGTCAAGCACAGAGTTAAACTCTAGAGACACAAGTAAACAGGAGGATCCTTCCTCTCGGGGAGCATACATTCTAACAGGTTAAAACAAAATGAAGGGGAATTGGAAAGGAGGAGATGGAAGATAGAGAAGGGCAAGACTCTGGCAAGAAGGCACAGAAGTACTGAGTATGAGTGGGAGTGCTTTAAGACCCTCTTGAAATGTCTGTCCCATCTAGGGCTCACCAATCAGGCCCACTGAGAGAGGGACAAGGCTGTTGGTAAGGAGATGGTAAAGTCTAGAGCAGTGGTCCTCAAACTTTTGTTCTCAATATCTTTATCCTATTGAAAATGATTGAGGATCTGTCCAAAGAGTTTCTGTTTATGTGGTTTATAGTTATAGATATTGAACACATTAAAAATAAAAACTAATTATGAATTTGTAGACTCTCTGAAAGGATTTCAGAGATTCCCAGGATGCTCTGGACCAGACTTTGAGAACCACTGACTAGAGAATAGGTTGAATGAGAAAAAAAATGAGAAAAAGGCTTGATTTTAGCTTATCTTGTGTGGGAAAAACTTCCTAAAAACCATAGTTGGCCTAAATTGGAAATGGTGGCCTTAGGTGGTAGGAGGTAGGCTCTTCTTGAGGTCTTTGAACAGAAGAAGATAGCCTCTTGCCATTTATGTTGCAGAAAGGATTTTTGTGAAAGGTGAGCAGGGTGAGCTCTCTTCCAGTTCTGAGATTCTTTCATTCCTCATGTCTCTGACTCTCAGTAACTAGACCCTGGTCCAAGAACTGCCTTGCCTCCTGGGAAGCACAGCACCAACTCACTTCTGTTTTCCCGTTCCTTAAAATTTTTTTTCCCATGAGTTTGGAGCTACTACAAGGATCGTCATTCCAAGCACATCTTTCATCCCAATTTAGATGCTTATTGAAAAAAGTTTAATTTAAAGGGCCGACCAGCAAATGACTAAATCAAAAGAGAACTGAGAAAACCCCACTGAACCATTACCATGGCAACTCAAGTTTCTAAAATTAACTTAAAGAAGAGTAATGTAAAAACCTGATCTGCCAGCAGGCAGGAGACAGACCCAAACATGCTTCGCAGCTGGCCTCGGGCCAGGGAGGAAATTAAAAGGGGGCACTTTGGCCATGAATGAGTTATGGCTCCAGGACATGGGGATCAGTGAGGCAGTGATCTCCTGATTAAATTCAAAATGAGATGGGGAAATATTTGGGGAAATTCAAACCTGAAGACAGATAGACAGGCATTTCTTCCAGAATACTTCATTCTCCTGAATGCAAAGTATCAAAGTCTTTGGTGTTCTTCTTGCTCACTCTGAGGCATTTGGGGGGGAGCAAGATGAACCCTAGCTTTATTATAACATGATCCATTCCCCTTCACCAAATGTCTTCATAATGAACAGTTATAAGAAAGACATTGTAGCCTTTTTTTTTTTTAAAAGAAAGCAGCCCACTATCAGTAACATCTCAATTCAAGATAATATTCTCATCATATTTAAGAAAGTCTGACACTAGGGTAGGGAGTGAGGTTTTTTTTTGCTTTTCTTTCTAATAATAAGAATAATAAGGAGTTTGGTGCTAGATGCTCTTTGTTAAAGACAGAAAAGATTAGTCCTTGTATAGTTACAGATCAAGGATGAAGCAACTTAATACCTATTTCAATCTCTAGCATCTTTACCTTTTGCATATATCTTGTTTACTCTGTGACAAATAAAGATGGACATCCCTCTTCCATCTCTTTTGTATGTATCTTCTACGTGCCTATTAAAAAGTCACATTTTCTCTTCCATTAGACCAGTGGTTCTCAAACTTTTGTTTTCAGTATCTTTATCCTATTAAAAATGATTGAGGATCTCTCCAAAGAGTTTTTGTTTATCTGGATTATATTTATAGACATTTACCATATTGAAAATAAAAACTATTTTTGAATTTGTAGACCCTCTAAAAGAGTTTCAGAAATCCCCAGGATTCTCTAGACCATACTTTGAGAACCACTGCATTAGACTATAAGCTTTTTGAGGGCAGGGGTTGTTTTTGCCTTCCTCCGTATCCCTGCTAGAAGCAGACCGGTGTTGTAGATAGCCAGCCAGTCTTGAAATCAAGATGACTGTGGGTCAAGTGTCTCTTCTACCTGTCTGTATGACTCTGATAATCAATCAGTGCTCAAGAGAACCCTGTCAGGAAGAGAAAGACCCAACTTGGATAGAGTTTTCTATACTGAATAATTTACATGCCTAGTCCCTCTTCCTAATAGTTTCCTTCTCAGCCTGGCATAATGCTTGATATATAGTAAGTATTTAAATATAGTGCATTTACTGACGTTCAGCTTGGAGATTGATTGATTTCCATTTTACACATGATGAAACCTTGTCTCAGGAAATTAAGTAATTTGCATAGTTTTTTTAAGACTGCAAACGCATGGTGGTGATTTAGCAAAGCATGAACCAAGGTTTGGGCAACTTTCCTTTGGAGGTGAGGGACTGGGGTACAAATGAAGAGGGGAGTAAGTATCTTATTTTGAATTCACAATGAATCTTTCCATTAGGCTGGAACCAATGACCATATTTTGCATGATCGTGACTTCAAATAATACAGATTTGAACATAAATAACCATATCATGGGCATTCAATTAGGATCCAGCTGTATGTGCCCCAAATTGGGCCGGACTGGCACAATAGTGCCCCTGAATTCAACCAGGAGACCGAGACAAGCGGCAAACCAAGTGCTAAGACATCCATGCCTCAAGTTTCAGGAGCAAGGAAGATCTGGAGTTCCCAGGGAAGCTGAATATTTATTTATTTGATGGATTCAATCCGATTCCCTAAAGTCTGTCTTATTTATCATGAATAAATTCATGGCCCTTCCCGGAAAAGATTGCTAGAATCTGGTAGCATCCACCAAACTTCTTCCTGACTCAGTGGTCCTGTCTGAGGGATAAGCTGGGGCTTACCCCTATGTCTTCTAGCTCCCCATCCAATCCCCTTTAGATCATACTGCTGTGCTGCTCTTAAGAGTGAGCTGGTTCTTCAAGGCTTCTTTAATAGAAATGAGAATTACATGTACATCGATGAAAGGAAATTGAGAGCTAAAAGGCCAATAGCTCCATCATTCTTTCTACCTTATGATACTCTGAACTTGCAATGGCCTTTTTATTGATTGTGACTTAGGCAAGCATATTTACTAAGCAATACGATGAGTGTTTGAAAGACAAATTATTAGAATAAAAAAAATCAATAAACCTTACAAACCAATATATGTGGGGCACAAAGCCATGGAGAAAACTACACCTCCGGTGGCAGTGATTAGTCTCGTAGAATCTGTTAATCCCAATAGGAAGGTGACTAGATGCCCAATTACCATCTCTTAAATGACAAGCACAGTTTTTGTAGTTCATGTGTAAAGAAACAGGGAGGGGTGACATTGCCCTGAGGGCCCAGAATGGAACTTATGGCCTAATCCTTCTCTTCCCCCCCCACCCCCCCATCAAAGGGCAGACTTTAAACTCATTTCCCTTCTGACCCACCAAGTGTCTGTAGCAGATGAAAGTTCCTCCGTAATGATGTTCTCAGGTTTCCTAGAGCATATACCATGTAGAAAACACGTCTGGAATCCATCGGCAAAGGGGCTTTCACAGAAAAGTCCTATTTATATTTCTCACTGCAGAGGCTTTCCTTGACTGTGAGGTGGAGATTGTAAAATTAAATGCTTACTGGACCCTCGATGAACCGCACGGCCAATTGGTGCTTGGTCCGATAATAAGCCTCCTCGGCAAGTTATAGTGCAATCAATGCTTTATTGAACCTGCAGCATCAGCGGTCCGGGATGAGGAGACTGCTAGCTTAAGCATGATTCAGACAGAAAAGTATCAACTCTTCAATGGACTATAATAATACTCAAAATCTTGAATTAAAGAAGGGTTCAGCTTAAAAGTTAGCTAGAGAGAAAAGGCCAGTTTTCTCTGACCAGGCTGCCATCAAATCAAATCTTCAGGGGCTGAGATGAGCAGGCAGAAACTATTTACTGACCTTGTTCCTATTTAATCCAAGTCAAAAAACATTTACCAAGCAGCTGAGGAACATACGATGCTGAACCCTGGCCCTTTGTACCATTCTAATTTTATATATCTTTTTTTGTATTATTATTATTATTGTTATCTGTTGTGTCTGACTTCCCCACTTGGGTTTTCTTGGAAAGGGCCATTTCCTTCTCCAACTCATTTTACATTTGAGGAAACTGAGGCAAATAGGGTGAAATGACTAACACCAAGGTTACACAGCTAGGAAGTATCTGAGGCCAGATTTGAACTCATGATGAGTTTTCCTGACTTTAGGCCCAGCGCTCTAGCCACTGTACACCCAGCTGCCTGATTTTGTATCATACCTTTCACATATTCCACAATCCATCGACAATGGCTTCCTTGCCATTCCCCACACAAGACGTTCTATCTCCTGGTTTGTTCACCGGTCAGAAGGCTCTTTCTGCTGTTTTCTACCTCCTGACTTTCCTCGATTTCTTTAAGTCTCAGATAAAATTTCACCTTCTGCCAGAAACCTTTTCCAGTCTTTTTTAATGCTACAATCCCCTTTTAATCCTGTATCTATCCTATTTGTCCACAGTTGTTTCTAAATTGTCCTCACCATTATATTGTAAACTCCGGTAGGTCAGTGGCTATTTTCACCTTTCCTTGTATCCCTAGTGTTCAACAGAATACCTAGAACAGAGTAGGTGCTTGATAAATGATTTTTGGCTTGAATGGACTTATCTGGGCATTCAAAGATAAAATTGGATAGTTCCTATGCTGAAGAAATTCACATTTGGGGGCAGCTTGGTGGTGCTATGGATGAAGCCCCAGTTCTGGAGTCAGGAGGACCTTTAAAATGGGTTGTGTACTCTTGGGCAAGTCACTTAACCCCATTTGCCTTGCAGGGGGGAAAAAGAAATTCACATTTTACTGGAAGGATAAATATATGTAAAATGCAGACACTGAACTTGTGACTTCATTGGTATTGGGAACTCCCAGGTGGGGAAATTCCTTCTCTGCAACACGTGGCTTTTGAGTGTCACCTAAACTAGAACCCAGGATCCGAGAGCCAGAGTCTGTCAGAGGAGGGGCTTAAAGCCAGGAAAACCTGGATTCAAAGTCTCCTCTCTGTCAAAAAGATACTACCTTTCATATGTAAAGTATATAGGAAATAAGCTCAGGAAAACAAGGAGGGGTGGCTTCCAGGGTGTGGATGAGCTCTGCTTTGGACTTTGTCAAGTTTGAGATGCCCCTGGGACATCCAAGAGAGGTTCTGGAGTATAGGAGAAAGGTAAGATCCAATGGTTACTTATTTCCAGCAATAATTTGTTTGGGAGAGACAAGGACCCAGAGCAGTGACAAAGCCTCCTAAGTACCACTTGAGCAGTGGATCTCTTTTGAGTGGCCAGAATGAGAAGTATTTTAAATCTCAGATAAAAGAGTTTGTGTTCTATCACAGAGGCAAGTTCTCTGTTAGCACTGATCTGGTAATTATGGGTAGTCATTGTGGGAGACAAGAACAAGCCCAAGACATAGCTCTTATTTTCAAGGGGTCTATGATCTAATTAGGAAATCATAATGAACTACACAAGACAGCATGATGGGGAACAAGAGAGAAGGCTGAAACAGTCACTGAAAGTGACCCCAAAAGTTTAGTGACAGCCACAACAATTACGCAATGAGCAATTCTGAGGGCTCTTTCAACAGCGAGGTGATTCAGGCCAGTTCCAATGATCTTGTGATGGAGAGAGCCATCTGCACCCAGGGAGAGGACTGTGGGAACTGAGTGTGGATCACAACTTAGCATTTTTAAACTTTTTTTGTTGTTGTTTGTTTGCATTTCATTTTCTTTCTCATTTTTTTCCTTTTTGATCTGATTTTTCTTGTGCAGCAAGATAAATGTGAAAATATGTATAGAAGGATTGTGCATGCTTAACATATTGGATTACTTGCTGTCTAGGGAAAGGGGTGTAGAGAAGGGAGGGAAATTTTTGGAACACAAGGTTTTGCAAGGGTGAAGGTTAAAAACTATCTTTGCATGCATTTTGAAAATAAAAAGCTATTATTAAAAAAGTGCTAACAAAGAAAATAAAAAAACCCAAATAAGTTGGAATATAATAAAATAATATTAAAAAAAATCCAGGAAGGCTCATCATCTTGAGTTCAAATCTGGCCTCAGATACTTCCTAGCTGTATGACCCTGGGCAAGTCACTTCATCCTGCTTGCCTCAGTTTCCTCCTCTGTAAAATGAGCTAGAGAAAGAAATATCAAACCACTCTAGTATCTCTGCCAAGAAAACCCCATATAGAATCATGAAGAATTGGACCTGAGTGTGAAAAAACAAATGAACAACATATGCTAAGCAAGCAGTGTGCTAAGTGTGGGGAAAACAAAACAATTGTGAAACAGTCCTTGTTTTCACTGAGTTTACATTCTACTGAGAAACAAACAGTATATATACAGATAAGTGAAGACAAAGTGTGTCTATGTATGTATGTGTATTTATATATACATATAACATGTATATATCTATTCATATCTATATATATATATATCTGTATGTATGTGTATTTATATATATAACATGTATATATTTGTGTATATCTATGTGTGTATATATATGTATGTATAGAAATGTATGTGTATATATGTATGTAACGTATATATTTATATATCTGTGTATATATATGTATATATCTTTGGTATATATGTATATCTAACATGTATATATTTAGATATTTGTGTATATATATATATGTATATATCTGGGGTATGTATGTGTGTACATATATAACATGTATATCTATATATGTGTGTATATGTGCTTGTATATATATATATATATACATGTATATATTTCTGTGTGCATATATGCATGCAAATATATGTCTCTGTGTATATACATGTATGTATCTCTGTGTTTACATACATATATATCTCTGTATGTATATATGTGTACGTATCTCTTTCTGTGTGTAGATATACATGTATATGTATGTATGTATCTATCTATATATCTGTGTATATATACACATATAACTACACACACATACATACGTTAGATGACTTCTACCTGGCACAGGGGATAAAGAGCTAGACATTATTTCAAATATAGCCTCAGATACTTTCTAGTTGTGTGACCCTGGACAAATTGTTTGTTTTCTGTCTGCCTCAGTTTCCACATCTGTAAAATGGGGATAATAACAGCCTATTTCTCAGGGTTGTAGCGTTACAATGAGATAATGTCTCTAAATGCATTTCTAAAACCTTTGCATGTTATACAAGTGCTAGCTATCATCATCATTCCATGTATATGTATATACTCATAATACATATATTATAACACACATATCATACATATGTACATATATACATGCATATAGCAATCAATTAATCTTTCACTGGGATAGAAACTCCCCCTTCTAATTTCCATCAGGAATTGCTTTGCCACTTACAGTCTTAAAGATATTACCTGGGACTTAAAGAGTTTAAATGACTTGCCCAGGGTCACAAAGCCAGAAGGTGTTAAAGGCAGGACTTGGAAAGGAGGGATTCTGCTTTTTCTCGTATCCTCAGTGCTTAACACAGTATCTGGCACACAGTAAGTGCATAATCAATGCTTGTTGACTTAGGATCATTATCTTTTACTTCATACTATCCCTCCCAAAGTGTGTGTGTGTGTGTGTGTGTGTGTGTGTATTTATATGTACATATATTTCTATTGCACATATACAGAATAATTCTGGTATATATATGTGTGTGTGCACATTCATATATGTATATATATGTTTATATGTATAATTATACATATACATAAATTGACATTTATATGTAAATATGAATGTATATATTTCTCTTGCCCACATATAGGGGAATTCTGGATGTGCTGACAACTGGGGGAACAGAGAAAGACTTTCTTCGTGGCACGGGGCTCAAGCTTAGTCTTCAGAAAAGCTGGATGTGCTCTAAGACACGGAGGCAAGGAGAGAGAGCTCCCAGCATGGCAGACAACTTTTTCCAAAGCACGAAGGCATTAAACCGGGCATCACGTACGAGGAGCTGCAAATGGGCCACTTCTCTGGAAATGCAGAGCGTGAGAAAGGGAGCCATGTGAAATCAGCCTGCAAAGTAGGTCCCAACCCCCGGCGCTCGTCCCACACGAGCCGAGAAAGCCTCCGATTTCCTAGCAGAAAACGGCCCACTCTGAGTTTGTGTGCCCTCGCGTCCCAGGGTCCCTAGATTGCTGAGCAATTGGCTCTTCCATATTTATGATCCCGGGAAGGAAGTCTTCACCATCGTTTCCTGCTCTCCCAGGCAAGGTCTGCAGGCTTAAACAGAACATGCTCTGGGGTCTCCGGAGCTGGAGGTCACTGAACCCATCTGCTCAATTATAGATGAAGAGATGTTGGGGTGTGGGGGGAGGGAGAGCAGGAGGAAGCTGGGAGCCTGCAAAGCTAGCTACCTCTTCTGTTCTCTACAGAGGAAATAATAACAAATCATCCTCAAGGCAGCATAGAATCTGTGTACGGCTGTCAGAAATTCTCGAGACGAGGCACAAAGGCCGCCGAGTTCTGGGAGGGATTTTAAACATTAATGAAGCCAGTGTTAAAACAACCAAACCATGAAAAGAAAGCCTGCTTTCACAAGGGCCGGGATACTGGTCTCCAGCTAGACAAGGAAGAAGATATTGCAATAAAAACCTATAAGGTAGAAGAAAAGCATCCGGAAGAGGGAGGCGAGAGCCCAACCTGACTCAGAAATTATCCTGCTGGATCTGGGTCACCGGGTATAATGGGGATCGGAGATGGCCAATCGATCAAATAATCAATCAACAAGCATTTCTTGTGCTGAGTGATAGAAATGCAAAGCAAACAACAAACATAGTCCCTCCCTCAAGAAACTCACAGTCTAATAAGAGAGCTAATATTACACTCAGATTATGTGAGCAGTTACTGCTCATCTTCCTGAGTTCAGTCCACTCTCAGAGACCCTAGGAAAGTCACTTAACTGTTTTCCTCAGTTTGAAATCAAGAAAGTCCAGTCTCAGAGACTTACTAGCTAAGTGACCCTGGGCAAGTCACTTAACTGTTTTCCTCAGTTTGGAATCAAGAAGGCTCATCTTCCTGAGTTCAGTCCAGTCTCAGAAACTTATTAGCTAAGTGACCCCAGGCAAGTCACTTAATTGTTTTCCTCAGTTTCCTCATCTGTAAAATTAGCTTGAAATAGAAATGGCAGCCCGCTCCAGTATCTCTGTCAAGAAAACCCCAAAATGGTATCACAGGGTCATTTAGCCCTGCCTGCCTCAGTTTCCTCATCTGTAAAATGAGCTGGAGAAAGAAATGGCAAAGTACTTCAATATCTCTGCCAGAAACCCCCCAAATGGGGTCACAAAGAATAGGACAGCGCCGAAATAACTGAACAACAAGATGAAGTTATATACTGAGTAGATGGAAGAAAGGTGAGAGGGGAAAGTATTAGCAGCTTTCTGGGTGGCAGGAGGGAGGAGATGAGGAATAGCTCCTGAAGAAGGTGGTATCTGAGCTGAGTCCTGAAGGGAGGCGGTGGGGAGGAAGGCAGTACGGGCATGGGGGACAGGACACCGGGTCCCAGCTCTTCGGGAGGCTCATGGGATTGGGCGCTGTCCATCTAACAAAGGCTTAGTTATTTGCTGAAAAGAAGCCCATCTCGTAGACACAAATATTCCTAGCTCTCTTTTTGCAGAAGCAAATAGCCATAAGGAAGATGGCAGCTCATCGATTAGGGGGAATGGCTGACATATGAACGTAAGGAAATATAAAGTATGATGGAGGATATGATGAAGGCAGAGAATGCTGGAAAACCAGGAGTGTTTGCTGTCCACCTTACAGCTCTACGAAGAAAACTCGCTACAGCATCTCTGCTCAGTTGCACTAATTAAACACACAATGATGTCGATAAAGGAAAACGTGGCTCCGAAGCAGTTTGCTATTGCTTTAGAGAAGAACTCAGGATCAGTCATGATTATAAACTCCTCATGTGGTCTGAATCTCTAGCGGAAATTGTTCTAAAGGGTCTTGTTTGATGGAGGAGAGATAAGACCTTGGTCTTATTTATAAAATGGGAGGGTTTGGACTAAAGGACTCTTAAATCTCCTCAAGCTTTAAATCAATAATCCTACTATTCTTGGGAATAGAAAAGGTCTCATCCTCTGGATTCTCAGCATTAAACAGGGATCAGGGCACCACGCAGAGAACCCCAATTTAAAAAGCAGACACAACAACTCTTCTGGTTTATCCTCTCCATTCATTTTCCCAGAAGCAGAAGGGAGGGCGAACAGGAAACATTTCAGTCTGACAGAAGGATAAATTTCTGAACAGTTATTGTGATCCCCAAATGGGATGGACTGCTTTGGGAGGAAGGGAATTCCCCTCTCACTGAGCATATTGTAGGGTTCTTGTCCAATGATGGATGGGACCAGGTCGTCTCCCAGGTCCTTTCCAACTACTGCATTGTGTGTTCTGAGCGCTTTATACGAGTGTCTCTTAGAAGAGGAAATGAAAACTGAATTTTAAATATATTTCTTTCTCTTAGTTTAGTGTGGATTAGGGTTTTTCTTTTTTTTAATAACTTTTTCTTGACAGTACATATGCCAGGGTAATTTTTTACAACATTATCCCTTGCACTCACTTCTGTTCCGATTTTTCCCCTCCCTCCCTCCACCCCCTTGCCTAGATGGCAAGCAGTCCCATACATGTTAAATATATTATAATATATCCTAGATACAATATCTGTGTGCAGAACCAAATAGTTCTCTTGTTGCACAGGAAGAATTGGATTCAGAAGGTAAAAATAACCTGGGAAGGAGAACAAAAATGGAAACAGTTTACACTCATTTCCCAGTGTTCCTTCTCTGGGTGTAGCTGATTCTGTCCATCATTAATTAATTGAAACTGAGTTAGATCTTCTCTTTGTTGAAGATGTGAATTAGGGTTTTTCAACGTGGTGTTCGGAAGACCTAAGTTCAGATCCTGGCTCAAATACCTACTAGTTATCTTTGGGCAAGAAATATAACTCTCTGAATCTCAGTTTCTTCATCTATAAAATAGAGATGATTCTCCCAGCACCAACTCATAGAGTTGTTATGAGGAACTGATGATTATTCTCAAATCTTAGCTCAAATCTCACTTTCTGGAGGAAGCCTTTTGCAATCCCTCTTAATTCTAGTGCCTTATATTTTAAATATTGCTTGCTTATACCCAGTTGTCTCTTCCATTTGATTGTGAACTCCCTAAAGGCCTTTTGTCTTTCTTTATATCCCCAGCACTTAGCAGGTACTTAATAAATGCTTATAGTCTGACTACGAATGAAATAAAATATGTTTTGTGAACCTTAAGGACGATGGTAATTTTAGTTACTATTATGAGCTATATTACTAATACCACAAATCCTACTGCATAGGTATAAACTCTGTAACCGTGAGTACATCACAAAATTTTTCTTTATGTCAGATTTCTTACATTTAAAATAGAGATAATCATAAAAAATTTAAAAAAATTAATTACTATTATGAGCTATATTACTAATACAAGTCCTGCTACATAGCTATAAACTTTGTAACTGTGAATACATCACAAAGTTTCTCTTCATGTCAGATTCCTTACATTTAAAATAGAGATAATCATAAAAAATTAAAAATAAATAAAAAATTTTTAGTTACTATCATGAGCTATATTACCAATATCACCAATCCTACTGCATAGCTATAAACTCTGTAACCGTGAGTACATCACAAAATTTCTCTTCATGTCAGAGTCCTTAGGATAATCATAAAATTTTTTTAAAAAATTAAAAAAAAATAAAATGGGGATAATCATGCCTCCCAGGGTTGTTTTGAAGTTCAGAAAATGTATATGCTTTGCAAACCTCAAAACATCCCATGAGCTCCAGCATCTGTTGTTGTGATCGCTGTCACTGCTGTTGTGATATAGCTTGAATTCTCTGTGGCACAACTTGGCCAACAGCCCTGAAACTCACAGTGTCGTTCATGGCATGAGGTGGGGTCCATGTGAGAAGGGGGCTGGCTCTAGGGCAGAGGACCTCTCTCTGCTACTTACATGCTCAGTGCCTTGATGTTTGTGGACCTCAGTCTTATTTTTAAAACAGGGGAGTTTGGACTAAAGGCCTCTTAAAGTGCCTCAAAATTTAAATCAATAATCCTACTACTCTTGGGAATAGAAAAGTTCTCATCCTTTGGGTTCTCAGTATTAAGGTCCAGGACACCACGCAGAGAGCTCCAATTTAAACAGCAGACACAACTCTTCTAGTTTATCCTCTCCACTCATTTTCCCAAAAGGGAGGAGAAACAGGAAACACAATTTAAAAGGAGTACTCTGGTTTCCACTATAGGAAGAAATGGAACAAAAAGCTTCCTTTGGTCATATCGATTACAGCCTCAAGTATGTGGTAAGCATAGCCTTGGAATCGAGGGAGTTCAGGGCAAAGCAGGAGGCAGGAACTGATTTCTATGCGCGGAAGCAACAGCAAGGGTT
Source organism: Sarcophilus harrisii (assembly GCF_902635505.1). Taxonomy (NCBI): domain Eukaryota; kingdom Metazoa; phylum Chordata; class Mammalia; order Dasyuromorphia; family Dasyuridae; genus Sarcophilus; species Sarcophilus harrisii. The sequence continues at coordinate 222,206,832 of NC_045431.1, read as the reverse complement.
TTGTTGTATTTCCCTGGTTTCCAATTAATGTGAATAACTAGTTTGGGTTTCAACTATTATAGACCAGCTTAAGAAGTGCCGGTGAATTTAGTTTCGTGACTTAGGAAGGAATGAGTTCTATATGCCCTTGACCAGCTGAAGGTTTGGACCGACCCTGGAGAATGTAGACCAGGGAAACTGAGTCACACAGATTTACACCCGTTCGCTTCTGCCCAAAGTGGCTGCCTTGTTATTCCCCCAAATCAGCATTGTGTCTCCCACTTCCAAGCCTTTACAGAGATGACGTCACATGCTTCACAGGACATCTGTCCCCTTTCACTTCAGCCTGGTGGAAGTTCTGTTTCCAGTTGCCTTCTCATCTCTCTTGGCAAATGAGAGGAAGGACATAAGGTGATTGGGCTACAGAATATTCTGTGAATGACTGAATGCTTTAAGGACAGTACCAAGAGGCTGGTATCAATCAGAGCTATCTCCTGACATGGGCAAGTGGAAGAACGACCCAGATATGAGGAGCAGATCAATTTGCACCTGCCTTTCTCTGCACTTTTCTCCCTAGTCATTCTGGGAAGAGGGATCATCTCCTCCATGGGTTTTGATGGAATCCATGCTTCCTTTATCCACTCCACAGACATTCATGGAAATCTGAAAAGCTGATTTGCCAGCCAACAATGGCTGCCATCTTCCAAGTGGGAAGCTGGCCTTTGAAAACCCATGGGAATTCTGTAAACTCCCCATACCCAACTCAGGTGAAGGGCCAGTGGGACAACTTTTCCTTTCAACCTAATTTTCAGTTCTTTGTATTTCTCTCTGTCTCTCTCTCTCTCTCTTTGATTCTCTCTCTCCCTCTCTTCTCTCTCTCTCTCTTTGATTCTTTCTCCCTCTCTTCTCTCTCTCTCTCTCTCTCTCTCCCTCTCTTCTCTCTCTCTTTGATTCTCTTTCTCCCTCTCTTCTCTCTTTCTTTCTCTCTCTCTCTCTGTATGTCTCTCTTTCTCCCTCTCTTATCTCTCTATCTTTGATTCTCTTTCTCCCTCTCTTCTTTCTTTCTCTCTCTCTCTGTGTCTCTTTCATTTCTCTCTCTCTCCCTCTCTTCTCTCTCTCTCTTCTCTCTCTCTCCCTCTTTGATTTTCTCTCTCTTTTGCTGAGACAATTGGGGTTAAGTGACTTGCCCAGGGTCACACACCTAGGAAGTGTTAAGTGTTTCAGCCAGATTTGAATTCAGGTCCTCCTGACTTCAGGGCTGCTGCTCTATCCAAGTTCTTTGTGTTTCTCACAAATAATATTACACTAGATATGTCCACTGTGAACCTGGGACAATATACAATGTTGGTACATTCTCCAGACTTTCCTCTCTCCCATGTCCACATTCCCAAGGCCCATCAGTGAATCCATCAATGAGTGAACATTTATATTAAGCTTGTGCTAACAGCAATACAAAGTGATACCTAAAAAATGAAACACTGCCTGCCCTCAAGGAGCTTACATTCTCTCTTAGGAGAAAACACGTATATGGGAAAAGCAGCATTTCTTCTTGTGTTTATGCTAGACAAAAATGTTTGCCCAAATTGGAACATCAGTTATGATTGTCTTGGAAAATAGCACCGAGCATTGCAAGGAACTTTGCAGATATTATCTCATTAGATCCAGACAGTCCAGTAAGGTTGTTCCATTTTTAATCTCTATTTTTACAGATGGGGAAACTGAGACTGAGACAGGTTAAGTTTCTTGCTCAGGGTCTGGAAGTGTCTGGATTCGAATATAGGATTTCCTGACTCCAAGACCAGTGCACTCAGAAATAGAATCAGCAACTGTCCATTTCCTATTCTCCTGGATGAGCAGTTCTGGGCACTTTGCTGAGAGTTCCGAAGAGATCAAAACAAGAAGCACCCAGCAAACTAAGCCAGCTAAAAGTTTAATTAAATACAATTGCTAGTTGTTCTTCTCTTTCTCAAACAGCCTCATGCATATTCATCACCGTAATTATTGTAGTAAAAAAAAAAAACCAACAACCCTGCTCCACAACTCATTATTTCACAATCTCCATCTTCTACATGCCTGGAATTTTGCATAATTACCGCTGAAATTAATTGCAAGTTAGTTAATTTTATACTTTGTCCTTTCAAACTTAATTGGAAATTAATTTAAAAAAAATAACACAACACAACCAAAAAGTCCAAATCATGGTGGAAGAGACGGTAGACCAGACTGTGGTCTGCATGAAAATGCTGGTTAATTGCTTGTAGAGTACATGCACCACGAGTTGCATTTTACCCTGAAATCCAAGACCAATCCCACAGCACAGACAGTGTCGATATTTCTAAACTAAGCGACCAACAATAATAAAGATTTCTAATCAGTATTAAGTAGCTGTGACGGACAACTTCTGGCTTCATGTCTTCTTGATCGGGCTAGTGTTTGACCTTCGGCCATTGGGGTCTCAATGATCACATAAGCCGACCTTGTCGTTATCCCACCTATCCCCTGCTGTCCAAAACTTACAAATGCCTATTTAGTACCTGGATTCAGTCCACTATCTTGTTTGCTTTTTTTTTTTTTCTTCTCCTGCCCCTATTTAAAAAATGTATATGTCTTCCCCTTTAAGACTGAACTATCACAAAGCTAAAAAAATCAGCTTTCTATGCAAGATCAGATAATGCCATTTCTCTGCTCAACCACCTTCACTGGCTCCCTATGGCCTCCAGAATAAATAAAGACATCTCATCTAGGTCTTTGAGACCCTCCATAATTTCATAATTTCCTACCTAATTTTTTTCTTATTTCATATTACTTACCTTAAAACACTATACACGAGAGTATAGTGTAAAACACTGTATCTTAGACTATTGTCTCTATTTTTTGTTACTCCTCACTTCCATAAGCTCTATTGGGTATCTTCCTCTCCCAGGTCAGTAATAAATTCTCTAAAGGATTCTGTTCCCTAAGAATTCTTATTTTTCTTCAAATCTCCCAACCTGTCCCACATCTTCCATGATGTTTTCCTTAATTCTCCCAGTTGTTAATACCCTAGTCATCATCAAATTCCCTTTATTTATCAGAATGTATACTATTGTCTGTGAATAGAATGTAAATTCTTTGAGGGTAGGGACTGTTTTCACTTTTATTCATTTTTTATTCCAAATATCTAGCAAGCAATTTAATAAATATCTATTGCATTAAAATGGCCCAAAGCAGAAACGTCAGACTGGAAACCCTGTGTCTTTTCAAAGCACCAAGCCTACATCAGATTAAGATATAATTGGGAAATATTTAATAAAATAAATAAAACTACAACATGATGTTAATTTGTGTGGTCTCCTCTGTCTGTATGCTGCCAACAGGGATCTGCTTCTATTTGCAATTTTTCCCATAGAGTCATCTTGCAGAAGTCTGGTCAAATGCTTGTTTTTTGTTTTGTTTTGTTTTTAAATGATTTCCTCTTGAATGCTCTGACCTCAGTTTCTCTGTGCCATTTTTGTTTTCTATCTCTGTTCTCGGACATTTGAATCACAGAATCTGAGGCCGTTTAGTCCTATCTAAGCCTGGAATAATACTGGCAGTCTCAACAGATCTAGGAGGGTTTAAAAGAGAAGAAAGGAAAGGATGTGTGAATTCTGTTTTGGACATGATGAGTCTGAGATGTTGATGAGATATATGGCTTGAGATGTTCAATAGGCAGCTGGCAATTTGGGATGAGTTTAGGGATTAGGTATATAGATTTGGGAATCATTGGCAATTAACTCACAACTAAGTCCAGAGAAGGTAAGGAAATCTTCAAAAAAGGGAAAAAAGAAAGGACAAAACAAGACAAACCAGAACCCTGAGGGATACCCAGGCTAAGGTCCATGATGGTCCAGCAGAAGTGACTGACTGAGAGGCAATGATCAAATAGGGAGAAGGACCCCAAAACTGCAGAGTCATAGAAAACAAGGGGGAAAGTCTCTAGGAGAAAGGAGAGATCAATACTGTCATTGCCTATAAAGGCATTGAAAAAGGGCCATCAGATTGAACAGTTAACAAATCAGTGATAGTCTTGGAGGAAAAAAAAAACTTCAGTTGTGTGATGGGGTCAGAAACCAGACTACAAGGGGTGAAGAAGTAACGGGGTGATAAGAAAGTGAAGGCCATGATTGCAGATAATTTTTTAAGAGTTTGGCCATGAAAAGGGATGAGCCATAGGACAACACCATGAGGGGATAGCAGGGTCAAGTGAAGGGATTTGAAAGATGAGGTAGATCTAAGGATGTTTCTAGGTTACAGGGAAGATGCTATTAGGAGAAAGATTTAAGATAAGAGAGCAGGGAATGGTCATAAAAGTGTTTTCTGAAAAACTGACCTCAGAGACCAAAATTTCAGCAGGTCTGGGGAGAGCAAGTGCCCTTTGATAGCTTCAAGAGAACCCAGAGACCTTCTATGCTTAAGTGGGCACCTTTGGAGCACAGGGTGACCAAGTATCAGGCATTCTGAGAAGGAAATGGATATTTATATATCTTACCTTCAAATCTATAAACTGAGGAGACTTGTTCTGAAGAGACCCTGAACTCTGACCAGAAACCCAAATGAAGATTTTGAATCTAAGTCTCCAACAATAGAGCTTGGAACATTTTCTGTATCTTGAGATACAGAATAAGTCATGGGGACTAGGAATGCCTGATTGCCCTAGAGTCATTACCCATGGCTGCACTGGCATTAGGAACAAATGAAAGACCTGGGACCTTTGGGAAGAGTAATTCTTCCTAAAGATCCCCATGTTCTATCATAAGAAAAAGCTACATAAAAGCCACATGGAAGGGTTATCAAACAGACATTTTACAGATGCCTTTTTCTCCCAATTTTTCTGTTCACCAGAAGGCTGTGTATCTATGGCATAAGTTTAAAATTCTAGACTTTTTAACACCACACTGCTCTCTGAATACTAGCTTTTTCTTGTTTCTCTCTTATTTCTCTCTTTTTTGTCTCTCTTCTTTCTTTCTCTCTTTGGAAGAGATAAAAGATTGAGACAGAGATATAGAGAAGGGAGTGACGGAGAAAAGAGAGAGAAATGAAGAGGAAGAAGAAAAAAAGGGAAAAAAAGAAAAAGGAGGAGGAGGAAGAAGAGAATGCACAGTATCTGAACTTTAGAGCTGCAAAAAACCCCAAAGATCATTCTAATCCAATCCTAATTTTTTACAGATGAACAAACTGAGGCCCAGAAAGAGGCAGTGCCTTGTCTAGTGTCATATAATAGCAGAATCAAGTTTTGGACCAATTGCCTACAATACTCTTGAACATCACACAGCTACTATATGGCAAATACACCTACCCAGTCTTGGGCACAGGTGTGGATTACTGGGGTGAATGGGACTGGACTTGAAGCCAGGAAAAGTTATGCTCAAATCCCACTTCTGACACGAGCTGTGTAACTCAGGTAAATCATTTTACCTCTGTCTGCCTCAGCTCCCTTGTCTGTGAAAATGGGAAAAGCCATGTTTACCTGAATGGGATCCTGGAATTATGGGATCATACAGACAGAACTGGAAAAGATCTTGGAAGTCCATCTAGCCCAACTCCCTCACCTTATCAATCAGGAAATTGAATTCTAGAAAGTTGAAACACCTTTGGGCATCATGAAGGTTGTAGGTTCCAGATGGATCACATCATGTTCACAAGGTGTTCTACAAACTTTAAAGTGCCAGGTAAACATCAGTTATTTTATTATAATTATGAATTCTGTTCCTTTCTTAAATGGAAGTTGAAAAGAAATCATCTTAGGACAAATCTATGTCCTTCTGTGTTAATTCTTTTATATTTAATGTTCTGTACATGTTACACAGATAGATAAAAGAACTTTGTTTTACAAATAACTGAAGAAAAGTTTGGGGATACAGATCCCTCTATCCTAGGATCATTAAAGGCATTTTCAGTTGCCCTTCAGGAGCTGACAGGATGATGGGGATGAAAGGGATGTACCCACATGATTTTGAGTTTCTCTGTTAGATCTCTATATTTTGAAAGCTTTTCATTCCATGTGTTTTAGAGATGATTAAGGATGAGTTTAGACACGTTATTTCTCTGGGACTCTCTTTCCCCATATATAAAATGGGAGAGTTGGGCTGCATGGTCTTGAACTTGAATATTAAATCGGGGTAATTGTGAGCAGTCTGTGTTCACATGTCTATTTCCATATATATTATTTGTTGAACTCTCAAGGATATTTTAGAGCGTGTGTTGGCAGTAAGGAGAATGATAATGCTCATTTATGAAAGATTTTATTACTGCACTTACAGAGAGGAAGTGGGACATAGTAGAGAGTGACTTGGCCTTCTAACCAAGAAGATCCACATTTAAAGTCCTATCACAGACACATAAGAGCTTTGTGACCCTGGGCAAGCATTGCAGGGATAGTGGTAACCTACTCTGGTAAAGAAAGTTCTCCCTATCAGTGAAATCCCAAATCCATTCCCGATTCCTTTCACCACCAATAACTTGGAAGAGATCAGACATTTCCCTGACTGCCCAATTAAGTGGAGGATAATTTTCATTGGGAACCTGCTTGGGCTTAAAGGATTCAAGTCCGGCTCTTTTAGGCAGATGGGAAGCCATCACTAGGGTTAATAAAAAGAAAACAAGTCAAGAGCCAACTAGTAATCACAGTAGTAATTTGAATGAAACCTTGTTAGGAGTGGGATTATCGTCTCTTTGCTAATAAAACAAGCTAAAGTCAGCCACATTTGCTTGGTCTCGGTGGAACAGAGGGCAAAGGGAGTCAAAAGCCCATGAACAAATTCTGACTACTTAATGGATTACTCTGGACCTGGCTGAGAAGGCAGGTCTGAAAGTTTTTTACCTGACCAGAAATCCACTGGGCAAAACCCGACTTGCCTGCTTCAACCTGGGTTAATGCAGAACATACATACACACTCACTTTTTTTTTCTTTTGGAGGCTCACAGTATGTGCTCACAGAATACCGATGAGTTAAAACCCCACTGAATTAAACATTTGCTATGGTTAAACAGACCTTATTTTAAAGCGTGCAAAAATAATTACTCCTGCACAACTGGTCCAACCAGCAAAGTGCAAAAAAAACAAGCTATGTTAGCTGCTGATGGAGTCACACTTTTTTTCTGAGGCAGTCACAGTAAAAGCAGGAGAAAAAACCCACAACTTTTAAGATTTTGATTTCTCTAGGGAGTTTGAAGGGCAAGACTAGGACAAGTGTTCTGCCATTTTGGTCCATGACAGGACCAGGAACATAAATAGCTTGTTGACATGGAGATAGAGACTACAAGAGAGGGAAAGGAACTTGGAAATTACTGCGTCCCACCTGAGTGAGGGGAAGGGAAGGAAAAGGAGGGAAGGAATCAAACTTACAATCTGATCAAAGTAATTTCAAGAAGATGATAATAATTAAGGAAAGGATCTGGAAATGTCTTGTAGAAAATATGGCACCTGAGGACTACTCTGGAGGAGGCCACGAGCCTGAGGGGAAGCTTTTAGGGAGGCTTTTCTAGCACGGTCCTGAATGAGCAGATTATAGGAGGAGAAAGAAAAATGGTGGCTGTGAGAGACTCTCAGGAGACTGGTACAGAAAGGGCTATGAGTGATGAGAGATGAAGGGAAGGCAAGTATTTTCATCCTAATTAGCGAAGTCTTAAAAATCGTGATCATCATCAGGAGACAGAAGCGATGAAAAGGATTTGAAGAAAGATTTTTTTGGCAACTATGTGTAGGATGAATTGAAACAAGGGTAAGGGGCCGAGGAAAGTATCTGTCACAACACCTTGCTGCAAGGTGGGAAAGACTTAGATTAAGTTTGTTCCTTCAAAAATGAGTAGGAATAAGTTTTCTGATAAAAACCTCATTTCTCAAAAAAAAAATATGTTCACGCTTTATATGTTATATATACTTATATATGCATATATAGAATGGAGTAAAATTTATATGAATTTAAAAGAATAAAAATTTATGAGTCATTCCCCAATGGATAGTGATAGGATATGAACAGGCAGTTTTCAAAAGAAGAAAACAGCTCTCTATACTTATATGAAAAAAAAAAATCTCTAAATCACTTTAGAGAAAAGGAAATTAAAACAACTCAAAGGTACTTCCTCTTACCTTTCAGACTGCCTATTATATAGAAAATAAAATAAAAAATGGATTAGGGATACTAAAACACTGTTGGTTGCTGTGATACAACCATTCTGGGGAGTAATTTGGTACTATGCCCAAAGATTTATAAAACTATACACAGTGTTGGACCTAGCAACGGAAAGAGATCAAAGAGAATAGGATAAAGACCTCTATGTACAAAAATATTTATAGCACCTCTTTTTGTGGTGATAAAGAACTGGAAATAGAGGGTATGCTCATGGACTGGAGAGTGGCTGAACAAGCTGTAATGAAGAACAGGATGCTTTTAGAAAAACGTTTTGGAAGATTTACATTAACTGACACTGAGTGAAGTAAGCAGAATCAGGAGAATATTGTACGCAGTAACAGGAATATTGTAGGGAGGCAGCTGTGAGTGACTTAGCTAATTTCAGCAATATAATGATTCAAGACAATTCCAAAGAATTCATGATGAAACATACAATATGTTCCCAGAGAAAGAACTGATGGAGTCTGAATGTAGACTGAAGGATTTTTGTGTAAAACTTTCATTATTTTTGTTTTGTTTTCTTTTGTAACGTGGCTAGAATGTTTTGGTGACCATATAAGTATATCATCTATATCAAATTGCTTGCCCTCTCAAGGTGGAGGGGATGGAAAAGAAAGAATTTGGAACTCAAAATTTTAAAAAGATAAATCTTAAAATTTTTTGCTTGCATGTAATTAAGAAAAAATATATTAAAAATATTTAAAAATATCCTGGAATCAATTAAGAGGCAGCTAGTTAGAAAGCCTTCTACCTATATGATTCTGGTAAAGCCATTTGTCTATTATCTGCCTCAATTTTTCTCAACTGTAAAAGGGGGATAATAGTAGCATCTAGTTCCCAGGATTGTTGTGAAGATAAAGTGAAGTAATAAAGAGCTCCGCAAACCTTAAAAAATGACATAAGTATTATATAATATACAAATTATTATTATTTAACAACAAGCATTTATTAGGTATGTCTTACTTTCCAAGTGTTTATTATGTGGTAGGTACTGGGAAGAGAAGGACAGAAATGAAACAATTTTTTTTTTGCTGCAAAGGAGGTAAATTTCATTATCTGTTCTCTAGGATCAGTATAGATCAGTACAATCAATGTGAATCTGGTGCCTTTTTTCATTTACATTATATTGGGGACACTGTATCATTCTCTGATTTCTTTTAACTTCTCTCTGTATCAAGTCATATAAATCTCAGGTTTCTCTGAATTCATCACACTGGACACTTCTCATAGCGCAAAAGTATTCCCTTCTACTTATATCACAATCTGTTCAGTCATTCCCCAACTGATAGACTCACTTTCCTTCTAGTTTTTGCTATTTTCCTTCAATACTATTATGAATATTTATTTGTGGAGACTTCATTTTCTATTTCTATTCATTTTGGGGATAAGGATAGGATGGCCTATGTTTAAAAGTAATATCATTGAGTCAAAGGGCATGGATCATTTAATGATTTTTTAAATATTTCCAAATTAATAAATGTTTGTTGAACTGAACTAAATGTATAAAAAGCTCTTTGTTCAGGGCTGTACCTATGAATTACTATGCTGGGGCCAAGGGGCAATGAAGACATCTTTAATTGAGGTAGCAGACAGCAGAGTAACATTTTTTTTTTCAAGTAGGATAACATTTTATTAATGGAGTGGATGGCTTTCTCAGTTTAATCAAAGCCCCTGAAGAGGATAATTCTCTTTTTATGGTTTCTGGGGATACAGAACAAAACACAGGAAGGGTCGATAAGAAAATAATGCACTTGATGATAGGATTAGTGGATAAGGAAGGAAGACTAAAATCTTAAGACATTTGAGACTTTTGCCAAGGTGGGTCACTGAGATGCAGAGAGGGAAGGGAAGGATTCACCTTTAGTATGACATCTGGCAGCTTTTTACTCTAACTAAAGCAGATACTGAGGTATGATGTTGCTAGAGTCCTGAAAGTGCTTTCTGTCAGCAAGTGCTGCACCCTGGGGCAATGCCCTGATGCAACCACCCTGGGTCTGCCCTCTGCTTTTTAGCTTGATCCCCTGGGTACGTCTCTGGGCTCTGGAAAAACTTGCCTTTGTCACTTAGAATGCTCCTGCCTGAACCATGCTGCAGTTTCTCACCTGTTCAGTGGAGATACTACCAATTACCATTCATCAATATTATCTCCAGGGGTGTTAGAATGATGAATCATGGGGCGCATGGGCCAAGTTTTAAGTTAGCAGAGAAAGGTGCTACATGCAACACTCCATCCTATTTCTGGAAGGAGTGCTGCAGAAGATAGTACAATGAGGGCACCCGCTTCCATTCTCCCCACAGATTTTCCATGTGGCTTAGCTTTAAAAATGGGCCAGGCCCGATTCAGCTGTCTTTCGCCAGTGACTGTGGCAGGATGGAAGTGCAGAGGAATGAGCATTTAATTCTAAATTTATTTAATTTAATTTTTAAGCAATTTATTAATTAAAAATTAAATTAAATAAATTTAGAATTAAATAATTAAACGCATATTGAATTGAATTGTATATATACCTAGGACAGTGACTGACACATAATAGGTGCTTAATAAATGCTGAAGAACTGCTTGACTATATATGGACTCTGACTTATGTGTGGTGCTTTAAATGTTATTTTTTTTTCCCTTCCTGGAATACAAATTTAAAAAAGAAGTATTGTCATTATGCCAACTGTTCCTTTTGAGTTACTTTGTGAAAAACACATTATAATAATAATGTTATTGGCTGATGTTTTATATAGCACTTTAAGCTTCTTAGAGGCAGAATAGTATTGGGAATATAATACTGGTATGGGGTCAAGAAGGCCTGGGTTCCAATTCCATTTCTGTCACTTACTAGCTGTGTGATCCTCAGAAAGTTCCACAACCTAGGAAGTCACAGATCTGTGTTGGTTGAGTAAGTTCCTCATGCTAAGAAGGATCATCAAAAGATATAATTTGAGAGAATTCTATATAATCTTATCTATCTATATAATTGTATGTATATATATATGTATATGCATATAAATCCATATAATTGTATATAAATCTATATATAATTATATATACATACTTTATATATAGATTTATATTATTTATGTATATAAATTTTATTTATATTTATATATTATTTAATATATTAATAATATATTATTTATATATATGTGTGTGTGTATATATATATTTATATTATATGGACTTTATATATATATATAGTCTATAAATCGAGAGAATCAAAATTATGATCCCTGCAATCACAGTCTGGGGACGTTAAAGGTCACCGAGTCTAATGACCTTATTTTAAGGATGAGAAAATGAAGTCTAGGGAGGGAAGTGACTTATAAGTGATAGACCCTGAATCTGACACACAGGCAAAATCCTGACTCTAAATCCAGCACCAGTATAATGGCGCTTCCCATTGGAACCTCATGGCAATCCTAGGGGGTAGATCCCACAGACACTGCTATTCCCACTTAACAGAGGAGTAAACTGAGGTTCAGAAGCATTAAGTGACCTGTCTAGAAGGTGTACCCTTCTAGACATTCCATTCATGGGTTTAATTCCACCATTTCATGCCATCAAATTTCAGTGCTACCTATCAGATCAAATTTGTTTTCTTTCATTAGGACTTGCAGGTCTTTTTTGTTACCTACTCAATCAATGAGCACTTATATTTAGATATTTCAGATAGTAATACTGTCCCTTTCTGGTATTTTTTTCCTGCAAATTTCTGGATGTCTCAGCTGTCTTTTTCTTGTAGCTACTCTGTTATATAGCTTGGCGGAATATACACGAGTATGACTCTTCCATGCATTCTATTTTATTTTAAGGCCCTTCTGATTAGACTTGTAAGATAAATAGCAAATACATTCTTACAAGTCTCTGGTAGAGGTATCCTAACTTTGGCAAGAAGTATGTCATACCTTGATCTATCAATTTTTTTTTCCTTCCTTCCTTCCTTCCTTCCTTCCTTCCTTCCTTCCTTCCTTCCTTCCTTCCTTCCTTCCTTCCTTCCTTCCTTCCTTCCTTCCTTCTCTCTCTCTCTCAGACCCCCTGTTCTTTTCATTTCATTATGCTTCCTCCTGCTGGAGAAGTGGATAGATCCCTGGATATGAAATTAGGAACAGCCGAGTTTGAAAATATCTTCAGAAGTTTACTAGCTGTATGACCCAAGGCTCTTAACATCTGTCTGCCTCAGTTTTCTTATCTGTAAAATGGGGGTAATAATAGCACCTGCCTCTTGGGATTGTTATGAGGGTCAAATGAGATAATATTGATAAATCATTCAACAAACTCCAAAATCCTTTATAATTGCTAGATATTATAGTCATTGCATGGGTATATAGTGTCTTAAGGTTTATGAGAACGCAGCTTGATACAGCTATTCTCAAATGTTTTGGCCTTAGGATATCTTGACACTCTCAAAAAGTATTGCTGACCCCATCCCCTAATAGCTTTGGTTTATGTGGGTTAAATCTACTGATTACCAAATTAGAAATGAAAACATCTTGGTGATATACTGAAAATTATTTTGATCTAGTAGATCTTCTGAAAGGATCTCAGGATCCACACTTTGAGAACTGTTGGTTTTGTGGAACGAGAAATGTCTTAGAAACTAGGAAGATCTGAATTTAAGTCTCTCCTCTGAGCCGAGAGATCCTGGGCAAGTCCTCAATTTTTTTCAGTGCTTTTCAGTGCTCTCTATGTCTACACTTTCCATTATTGTTTTGATTGGGGTTTCCTTCACTTGGATGATCACCATAATAAAATCTTTGCAGATCTAGTCCTAATCCTCTTCGGTTTTACAGAGAATTTTCCTCACTATGCCCTTGTGTGGTGGGTCATATGAGTTATTTATTTGTATGTTGTATTCTTGTGATATAAAGGGAGCTCACGGGTCTGATCATGTCACTCCTTTCCTCAATAAACTCCTATGGCTCCCTATTACCTCAAGGATCAAGGATGAATTCCTCTGCTTGGCATTTAAAGCCCTTCACAAGGGCTATGATTTAACCTTCCAAGCTTTTTAATATACTATTCTTCATTACGTACTCTGTGGATCAACCAACCTCACTTTCTGACATTGTATCTCCCATCTTTGTGGCTTTGCCCCAGCTGTGTCCCCATCACCCTCCTCACTGTTGCCGGGTCCTAGAATCCCTAAGATCCTTTAAAGTATACCCATCAATCACTATCTCCTTCAAACTTCTTCCCTGATGTCTCTAGTTTTCTGTGCTCTCCTCTATCTCCAATTGTTCTGAATTTACTCTGGCTATTTACACGGTTGCCTATGTATTGTTTTCCCTCTGGAAGGCAGGAACATATCATCTTTGTCTTTATCCCTGTTAGCTAGTCTTGCACTTAATAAACCTTTGTTGAATCTGACCTTGTTTTTTTCCTCCCAGGACTTAAACACATTGCCTTTTGTTGGTCTTGGGTGGTGAAGAAGACTTGCATGCTCTGCAAGTATCCTCCTTCCTATGCTCAAAGATCTTTTCTATTCGGGTCCAGTTACAAGTTAGGACCATCTTTTCTTAAACTTTTCTATCTCATTAACACCAACTTCTGATAGCTTCCTACTCTTCATCCCTACTCCTTCATTTCCCCTCAAATAATCACCTAGTGTCATGTCATTGAGAAGGGATGAGTGAGATCATGGAACTAGAAGACCTTAAAGGTCATTGAATTGAACCTCCTCACTTTATAGATGAGAAAAACTGGGGTTCAAAAATGTTAAGCAATTTGTCCGAGGTCACATAATTGGAAAGAACCCCCCAAAAAGATTCAAATCTAGGTCATAGGATCACAGATTATTTAGAGCCAGAAGAAACCTTTCTGAGCTCAATTCTTATGTTCAAACTAGATAGAAAGAGAGTTGGATAGATGGACTGATAGATGGATGAATAGATAGATGGATGCATAGGTGAATAGATGGATGGA